>NC_050607.1:12444570-13044570 GCF_013368585.1 Megalops cyprinoides
GGCCATTTAATTAAGACGTTTTAAATATTCAACGGGCCTAAATTAGGAAAGTTTTTAAGAAATAATTGAATTCAATTCTATTTTTAAGAAGAAAAGCATTAACAGATGAAGGAGCCACTCTGTGGGGGGATTAATGTCCTCACGCACCCCGTGGAGGGGTGGGGGTGTGTGTGGGGGTGTTGAGCCGCCAGTTTAGGATCATTTTTACTCAGCTTCTGCCAAGACCTTGATCTCACCTGGAGTGCATTTGCTTCCAGTGATGGCTGTTCCATTGCAGGCAAATCTATGGTGAGCAAAAAGTATAATGTAACAGCGTTGGTGCTCAATGTACAAGGTGCATACAAACTTCTCATTAAGGACCACACTTTTCCTTGGTATAAATAAAAATATAAAATATTGAAATATATGTATAAGAATATACTCATACCAAGTTTTCAGCGACAATAATTGGAACATGCTAACAGCAAGTTATGTTCTCGGTCAAGTCTGTTATCAATCTGATCCTTTCACTTCACTGCCCTCTGCTGGTATATTTGCAGTAATTGCTGTCGCTCATTTAGGCGGTTCACTTCTCTAGATGAGTTATATCAGAGTCTATGTTCTGATCTATCAACTCGCAAATTCAAATTATTCCATTCCAAAGCTTCATTAAAATGTGTTATCTTTAAAATTTTGCCTACATTTTGCCTAAAATTTGGCCTACACTGTCGGTCCCGGCAAGCATTTAAATGCATATGTATATATGTATATGTTCACATATGCGTCATTAATCAGTTCAGATCAGATATAAAAATAAAAAGATACTACGCATGGCAACTTACATTCCCGTAAATAAGGTAAATGTAGCCACCCTGTGGTGACACATAGTTAGTGTTCAAGACAACTCCACTTTCAAATATTGATCTTTGCGCAATACCACAATATGACCACCAGAGGGCGCAAAACAATCAAACCCGTTGCATTCAAGCGATTAGCTGTTTATTCCAAGACAGTTGTATTACATTTCAAAGGATTTTCATTTTGAATAACTGGAAATCATTACGTACAAGCAACTGAATTTCCTGTGCTTTATTTAATTGTTTCTTACATGATGTCATAGAGAACTGTAAAACGTTTGAGTGACGCATGGTTTTGAGATATGGAAATGTCTGTCTGATGGTGGAGTAGAAGCGCAAGATTGTTGCTTTTCTTTATTTAAATTCAGACAGCTACTATGAGTGCCTTGTCTCCAAGCTTGGGCCCTGCATGTGAATAAAATTACTTCATACTACCAAGTTGACTGGGCTTGATATTTCTGCCACAGTGGCAAAAAGTAACTGTATCTGAGTCTGATGGATCACTAAATTACCAGCGCTGTGGGTGGCACACACAATAATTCACTGTTAGCTTGAGGTTACAGTACAAGAACATAAAATGTATTTAAGCTTGTAACCTAAACGGTTGCTCATTCACACCTTCCTGTTGATGGATAAATCCTCCACTCCAAGGGTCTGCCTCCCCACCAGCACAACCTGTGAATCAAGAACATATGTAGGATTACAGCATGCGGGGGAATCAAACCCACACCACCTGTGAAGCACTTCGTCTGATGTCTCATCCATGACAGTTGATGTTACAATCTGAAACATCAATTGCAAAGACTTTCTTTGAAATTAAGTGAAGGAGGCAGACAACAACCATACATACCACTGGTAGGATGGGATAAAACCCTCTCCTTACTGGGTGGTAACACCACACCCTTGGGGTCACAACACAACTGTAGAGTTGACACCTTGCACGTCATAGTTGATTCCCACAATCTGGAAAACTGATTTAAAATGAGTTTGCAAGTTCAAGCATAATCCATCCACAGGGATCTTTGTTAGGGAGGTGGTACCAGCATTAACCCTCTGAGCCCTCTGGGCACTGAAACCAAGAATATTTAACTTATATAACTTTAACTTATATTAATAATATAAATATAAGTTATATAAGATATAAGATATTTGTTAAATAAGAATATTTAACGGCCGGATTTGAACCTGCGACCTCACGGGAGTGAGGCGCAAATCTTCCTCCGATGCCACCGACCCCAGGGTGCGCCGCGCCTTTTTTTTTTTGCAACAAACAACTAACAACTAAACTATAAGTATAAGTCAAGTTGGGTACCTAGTAACGAACAGGAAAGTACTCAACTCGACTTTTTGGGGCGCTGACTGACTTAACATGAAAAGGTCACACCACCCATGCAACATCCCGCTTTCTGCTCGCTGTCGCTTTTCATTTTGGCCCGCAGCAAAAGCCCAGCCGGCCGGCGCAGCCCGCTTCATAACCCCCTGCTTCCACCTCTCCGAAACCTCTGGGGGAGACGCAGTCCCCCCCAAGGTCCAGTGCCGCCGACAGCCGGATTCGAACCTGCGACCTCACGGGAGTGAGGCGCAGATCTTCCTCCGACGCCACCGACATAAGGGCGCTCTTCCCCTTTTTTTTTGCGCGCTTGACAAGCGACTCGGCGAGAACGAACGGAAAACAACCGACGACCGGCAAAGAGAGGGCAACGGGGGCTTGAACCGCAAACCTCACGCACCGAACCCACGCGGCTTAGCCCTCAGCGCCACCTGTCAGCTGCTGGAGTTCTGACTTGCTGCTGCTGCTTGTTTCCACTATTCCACTGATCTTGTCACCTCATTAGATAATTGCTAATTCAATTTACCTGAGGTACAGCTGCGTGCATTACCTGCGCAGTGGGTTGTGAGTGTGGTGTTTGAGCAAGAAAAATTGGAGCACTTCAGAAGTGCTAAATTTTGTTGCTAATAGATTCATTTTCAGCTTCAGCATCTCTGCCCCCGCCCAGTGCAAAGAGTGTGGCACTAGATAGTAGTGTTGCACTAGAACTAGATAAGGCCTTCCAACCAAAAGCTGGCTGGCACCTGGACCAGGTGATTTGAGATCCCATGTATTCAATGGCTCCAATCAACTAATTCTGCTTCTCTTAATGAATGATGCTGGAATTTCAAAGCTTTACAAACAGATATGATGTATTGGGTGTTAACGACTTTGAAAAACATGTTTGATATTGCACAGGACAGCCATGTCAACATTAAGCCCTAAAGCAACCTATGTAATGTGCTTAAGTGAATATACTGTGCACACTGTGTGCACTTGTATTAATCGCCTCACGCACCAAACCCACGCAGCTTAGCCCTCAGCGCCACCTGTCAGCCGCTGGAGTTTCGACTTGCTGCTCATCTGTCCTTGTTTCCACTGTTCCACTGATCTTGTCACTTTCTTTTGTTTTACACATGGTAAATGATACCAGAAGGCTATCAGAACTCAAACACTCATGTCTCTCAGGTGGGGCAGAGAAAGAGTGCCAGATTGGTATCTAAGAGGTCCTGGGTTCAATCCTCACATTTTCTTTTGTTTTAAACATGCTAGATGATGACATGTAAGAAGGTTAGTTCACTTAGCTGCACGTCACATCTCTCAGGTGGGGCAGAGACAGACTGCCAGACTGCCAAACAAGATAGCCAAAGGAGGCTCCCAAACAGGCAGCAGGGGGCATAAAAGTGCTCAGGTTGTAACAGGAGCTAGAGGGCAGTAGAGCACAGAGGTTGTAACAGGGGCTATTTATTGAAATTTGGACATGTTTAAGGGAAACATGGCAAAAAAGAACCCAAGCAACTGACTAAAATGAAATGGGTTGAAATCACAGCTGAAGAGACTGTTGGAGAGTTGTTGGAGACCGCAGAGTTGAGGATGGTTGTTTTTGCCTGGTCAGCTGCTAGCAGCAACAAAGAAGGTAAGAAGCTCAAGTACATTAATGACAGCACATGCAAACTGAAGTTAAGGACGTCATCATGTACCACCTCATCAATCCAGCCAGAGAAGAATTAAAATGAGAACATAAGAGTAGGATGAACACATTAAACAGCCACAGACAAAGCTTCTGATCAACTCTGAGACATTTCTACCTAGTCAAGAGGCATTTTTCCATTGACAGGTTTACTCCACACACACGTGGCTAAAGTTCACTGAACCCTTAGTAACTCATGCTAATAATGTGACTGAAATGCAACAAAGAGGGAATGGTGGCAGGGTTAGCTTTCTTGTTTTTTGTGTGGCTATTACAAAAAGCATCCAGATTTTTGTATTGCGCTTGTGGTAATTGCTTTAATTAAGTCTAACACAATGTGTGAGAGTCGGTTATCTGCAGAGAGCAGATGTATTTTATGCACATATTATACGTAGGTTTTTCATATCTTTATCTTTTAGGAATAATGTCTAATATTTCTTGGTTTCCACATGTAATATTTACATATTTTATCTCAGCTGACATCTGCTGGTGAAACATATTATTGCTGTCTGTGCCCGTGACAGTTTTAATAATGTAGGATTAAATTCAGTTGTGGGATTAAGTAAATTTAAATATGGCAGACGTTTGATATCATTGCAGTTCATCACAAAGAAAACATGAAAAAAACGTCTCATCACCCATTTCAAACTGTGCAATAAATATGTACATTACATTTTTACATTCAGAGGGGTCATTTAAACCTGTTAAAAGTTTTGCCTGTATTCATCATAGTTTTCATGGATGGGTGCTCTAACAGGTGGGTAACATAAATCAATAGTCAGTGCTCAAGACAGAAATCTCAGCAATGGTGATCCAACAGGAGTACCCCTTGAGTAACCCCTTGTTATGGAGCTGGACCTTGTAGTTGTAGTCAGTTTGCTGTACCACTGAGCAAGGCACTTCAAGTCAAGTCAAAGTCAACTTTATTGTCAATTCTCCAACATGCACAGGACTAACAGAGGATTGAAATTGCATTTCTCTCAGGCCCACGGTGACAATACAACAGTTCGACATAACACAATGACACGGAGAGACAAGAACAAGAATTTTCACAGAAAACAAGCTACAAATAGACAGAGAGGAGCCGCTGTGTCTGTGTCCATCTTAGATGCATAGATCTTAATCCACTTAATGTGGACTGAGGATAAATATTAGACTGAATAAATAGGCTGTATGTAAAATGTGAGCTATGTAACCTGCCCTGGGTGAGGACACATACTAAGCAGAATATTACTGCAAATATCACATTAGGTGCACATCTGTAAATTTTATGGTTCTGAAAACACTCAGAGAGGTGTGTTGCTTGTGAACATTCTGATCGGCCGCTGGTTGCTCTCCTCCACGTGTTCTGGCCCGCAGTTTGAACAGGGGGCCTTGAATAAACCCAAAGGCAAATAGGATAGGCCAGGATAACTAAAACAGACACACACATGCACATGCGATAAAAGAGGTTTAGTCCTTTATTAGTCCTTTACCGTGGATCAACGTCTGTTGCATAATGTCTCTCCTGCACACCATCACTGTCGGTAAGCGGGGGGGAAAATGAAGGCACCAGAAGTAATTTCCACAATGAGTGTTTTAACTACGTCATGAACAGGGCTCCATTCGGAGTGGTACATCACTGCGGTCCGCTTCCCTGTTTTCTCCATGGGTGTGCAGAGGAGGCTCTCGGACCAGCGGCAATTGCTTTTATCGGGGCGATTGCTTTTATCACTGCTATTCACATGCAAAGAGAACGCGTGCGTCCAGCATCGAGCCCCGTGTCACGTCCGCCTTCCTCTCTCCCATACAGCGCACAGCGCTTCCATTTGCAATCCTGCATTGTGACCAAGCGTTTGAACAGGTCCGCGCTCAGGGGTGTGCTCAGAACAGAAGGAATATTAATTTGTCCTCGGGTAAGCTGAGGACAGCTGATGTGTTTTAACATGGCACTTCCTGCTGGGCTTTGACACCCAAGACCAGTTCAGCTCCAATTAGAGGAACATTTTGTTCTCTCGGTTTGAGCAATACTGGGAAGTGGCCTATGTTTGAGGAACTTGACAAAGAACGAGAGCTCAACCCATTCGTGACGTTTTTAATGTCCTATTTTAAATTGCAGTGAACCCAGTCATCAGGGTGAACTCAACCAAACCCTCAGAGGTGGAATGGAAACAGCCGTCACAGTTCACGCTTTAATTTGTCAATAACATAGGTACTGGCATGTCAACAGAACATGAGAGAGTGGACATGCTGTGCACAGTAAGGAAGACAGAGGCCCTGAAGGAAGGAGGATTGTGGGAAAGAGAGGAAGGGAGGGGTTATTGTGAGAGGGGAGGGGGATTAAAAGAGCTAGAAATGAAAGGGTGTGTCTATGCTCACGCAAACATTATATTTACTGAAGTTCTGAGGAAGATTTGAGAGGAGAATTCAGAGACAATCGCTACGCAATTAACCAAACCTAGATAAAGTGGTCCTGTCCATTAACACAAAAACCCCATTTACCACCTCCTTTCTGCGTGAGCCGTTCATGGCATCTCTCATCCACCCCATCTCCAGCCTTTCTTTTCCCTGTTCATGATGCTCAGATGGTGGGGTCAACAACCTGGGCCCATGGCCAAGGGCAAGTCCATCAAAGTCCAAGCAAAATATAAATACCACTGTACCCACATCAACTGCAAATTTTTCACTTTGATTACATGGAAATTCATATCCACTGAATGTTCCTATATCACTAGAGCAGCATTATCACACTCTCAAATACCACTGGAACGTGATGTGAATGCTATGTGCTGAGTCGGGAATGTACACCTGTATCAGTAATACAGTAAGCGAGGTTTAGATTCAACACTTGAATATAGGTCACCTGCACAGAGCTTACCTGGGTGATTATGACCTTTGGTGTTGTTCAAAGCTCTCTGCCCAGCACGACAAGGCCACGTGCAGCACCAGCTGCTTCTAACCTCCCATTGAAGTCCTGAGTTCAGTTCTCCACTCCCCCAGGAGCCTAGCCCTGAACCCCATGGAGCGCTTGTGTAGTACATGTATCCTCCACAAGATGGCAGCACCCCCAGACTCAACCACTACCACCAGTAGAAATAACATTGCAGACATCTGATGGGTTTGTATCTTTACGAGATCAAAGCATTCCAGCTCACAATAGTTTTGACCCTAGCGATGAGCCAGGATTAGCTGACCCAATGCCAATACATTGTTTGAAAAATATTAAACTGATCTAAGGTCAGGGCTATGGTGCAGACTATTGACATCCATCCCACGTCCATTCCCTGTGGATTCGGCATTCATATTTACTCCTTACTGAAGGTAAATCCTGATGTGCACTATCTTGATTTAGGTTGAATAGCATATTTATTTTCCCCTTTTATATAAACTCATTGGTATTTCAGTGGTGGATGAATACATTGAACTCTGTTCTCTCAATTTCCCAGGTAATCTGCCTTCCTCTCCTGAAACAAGAACAATCATGAAAGGTCATTCATCTGCATTCTAATACTATAAAAAATGCACAACGGCAGCGTGCATTGGACATTCAGGCCCCTTGTAAATTGCGAACCGAGTATTCATCACAGATTCCTTGTGGGATTGCAGCAAACAGACCACAGTGAATTCCAAGTCTGTCATTTTCCTGAGGTGGGTGAGTGAATATTTTATGAGGCACAAATAGAGAGCTCTGTATTTGTCTTGCTTTCCAGACACGTTTGCAGATCTTCGCTTTGTGACGTGGCCACTGGGGGGCAGTGAAGAGCTCCATTCATTACCACCAGAACATGGTTTCTTCTACGTTAGTCACTGCTAAGAACAAACTTAAGGTTCCTTCATTTTTCCGCTATGACTGAATGCAGTCTACTCCATACTAAGTCTTACTAGCCATGTTAGTTTCCAGCGTTCACGTCAATGATCATTTTTTAAATTTTCATCTTGAAATTTCAGCATCAATCTCTGAGAGAATTAACCTTATTAGTGAAGCATTAAAGACGTCCTTTCCAAAGACATCTGCGGCAGATATACAATCTACATTCAAAGAGAATCCTTTCAGAGTGGTTATAAACAAACTGCCCATCTGACAAAGGACTCTTTTACTGGTACCTCTATCATATTTTTAGGTTTCTGGCCAATAGGCTGATAACATAGTGGATCCATGACCTAGTGAGCCCAATTGTTCCAAGGGCCCATATACCCAGAGAGCCGGCTTGAGGACAGTATTAGGATGGTCACAAGATACAGGTAAGCTAAATTTGAAATCCTTTCATTGGCAGACATGTAGAGGGGAATGGGCTGAGCTTGTGTTTGTCTGACCTGACTGGGCAGTCACATTCTGGACCGCTCGGGGCAGTTATGGCCTCCCCGCTGAGGAGTGAGATCATTCTGCGGGAACAGGACTGTTCTTGACCCAAATGGCCCAAGCTTGTTTTTGTATGGCTTCTCATTAAAGTAGAAACGTGGAAACATGTACGGGTGCAGAGAAAAATGTAAGAGTAGTAATGTTTTAATGAGTTTTCTTAAGATAGAGCAATGGCTAGGGGGAAGAGGGTAAGATGAGACAGTTTTTAATTTCTTTGTTTGTTTAGTCATGGCTGCCAGGGGAACAGATCATTCTTTCTGGGGATGAGGTTTAGGTGTACTTCACATAGCTATGCATCAAGGGACCCAAAAATATTCCACAGTTTACAGCTGATTGACTTATTGATTTTTTTTTTGGGGGGGGGGGGGGGGGGGGGCTTAAGATAAATTGAGGATTGAGGCAGGCCTTTGTTTTCAGTGCATTGACAAAGGCAAAGACTTCCAAAATACACAAGCCCAGTGTGGTTTCAGCCCACACATTTGAGCTGAGAAACTCAACCTCATGGACTTGCTGTCTGAAACCAGCCTACACACACACACACACACACACAAGTACATACATGCGTGTACAAGCATGTACATGCACATATATGCATCTGCCTAACGATATATGTCAGGAAGCAGAAACTGCCATCTGTAGTCCTCATTGCTCGATTAATGCCTGTGACAAACAGAAACATTTAAAGCATTAGCATGTCCATCACATTTCAAACTATCACAGCCACTATTAAACTGAAACAAAAAATTAAGTAGAATTCAGATGATTTTGCCAGAAAACATTTGCTCCTCTCAGGCAGACACATCGTGTACCCTCTCCCGCAACATCTGATCAACACAGATAACAGAGCTACCCTCGCATAGCCCTCATATAGAGTACACCAACCTGACACAAAATATGTTTTATTCCACTGACTTTATCTCCACTGGGCTGTTTGGACGGGAGCCACCAAACACACTACATCAAAATAAAATATGATATTGCTGTCCAAACCATCCATCCCACTCATCCCTCACTCACGGCCAGGCTTCTTCTTTTATTCTCTGTTATCAGGCTGCAGAACACAAAGTCAGTACAGCATCGGTCTTAGTCACAGCGGTTGTGAGTCTGCATTTGGACGTGTGCTCTCTCAGCCAGTCTGAAACACGGCAGAGGAAGGCAGCATTAATGAAGCCCTTTCAAAACAATCCTAAAAACAAGGGCGAAAGATGGTTCCATGCCATGTCCTGTCATTACCCCCACTTTTTCATCCACTCTAAGTTCTCAGCAGCTTGTTAAATGGCAGTTTTGGGGGTATTCAAGATTTATCCCCTGACCCCCCTCAAAAGAAAAAAAAAATTCCATTATTGAAAGACTCACTGCCAGCACCCACCTTACCTTCAAAGTATTTGCATGCACAAAATGCAACGAATGTCAAACTTCATCCCCACCCACCAGATGCATCTTCTTGTATGTCATTTATGGAATCACCTAAGGGAACAAACCGGAACCTAGAAGTTAAATTCACAAAGACCTTGATGAAAATGTTGATACAATGAGCGACCATCCATTTGTTATTTTTCTAATGTTTGAGATGGCGAAGTATACAGCCAAACACCATACACTGCATGCTGAAGCTGATGTTTTAGATACAGTATTTTTCTGATCAAGATGGTGGAAAAAAATTGGGTGAAATGGAGTCGGGTTCATTTTTTTTCCTCATAGAACACAAACAAACGCAGTATTCACATTCTCGCTCAATTTACCATGAGAACACGAGCTCCCAATCTATTGCTCAAACGATAAGTAGGGCTTTGCATGGCTGCAATCAAACTGTAAACCACCTTTCGTATCAGAGAAAATTGCCCAGTAGATGCTGTTATGATATGCCAAGGGGTTCAAGACAAGAGACCAGTCAATGGTCCCCTAGTTATCTTACACAAGGAATGAAAAGTAGTACCCCACAGAGATCAACTTTTCTGATAAGGAGTCCCCCAAATATTGTTCCGGTCTGTAATGTCCAAGGCACTCTGTTTCACAGTGGTATTCCACACCAAGGACATTTCTAATGGTGGTGAAGATGTAAATATGTGAGTTGCATAACTGTACAGATCGAACATGAGTGATGAGTGATATCACCATCATTAAATACACATGTTGCATATTTGGGAATGAAGCCAAACAATTCAGGCAAAATAGCCATATGGAATAAATCGTACATATCAAGATGTTGTACTGTATGACTAATGATGTCTCTAGAAAGTAAGTTCATGTCTTGGCTAATTGCACTCAATGAATGCCTGTCTCTCGCGATCATTTTCAGGGTTTTTTGAGGCAACTGAAATTACAGGGGGCCAGTGGGAAGAAATATGATGTGCATCAGTATAAAATGGCACTTATTTCACATTGTAGCATTGAAACATCTGAGGACTCTCTGGAATCATTTTCTTTTAGTGCCTGGCAAAGCTACTGAGTCATCATATCACGGCAATGATTCAACTGCAGAAATGAAGAATATTCATTCGCTTGTGAGCAAATAAGTGAATTATGAACTTACTTGTCACTTACAGTGACAGCTGGGTGAGACGGGGTGGGTGCGGACTGAATGGGATTGTGTAGCTAACCAACCAAAGGAGAATTGAATCGGCGGCCATTTTGGGATTTACAACTGGTCACCAGGGTTAACAGACACCCCTGCTGGTAACTGCAATGTGATCTTCAATGACAGCAATGAGCAAGGACCTCAGTTTGCATCCCAGTGTCTGCACCTCCTCCAGCACAGTGTCCCTGTGACTGCGCTGGGGAATCCGGAACACTGCCCGCTGCTGGCTCATCACCACTCCCAGCAGCAATCTGGAATTCCCACCAGGTCTCCCATCCAAGTACTTACCAGGCCTCGCCCCATTTACAGTAGCATCCACAATCAGGCAGAGGAAATTTACAGTACATCTTGGCGTGGCCACTGGAAACCAGAAGGCAAAGTTAATGTGGTATTTTACGTCAATGTTGTATCCAATCCAGAAAGCAACACTTCAAACTACTACACACTGTTATCCATGGCTACTTTCAATGACTAGAATACGTGCAGCAGCATCCCAGTTGGGATTTGAATCCAGGCTAAGATTCCTGGTCTCTAACTGTCCTGATCTCCCCTAATGGTTCTTATCTCCGTGCCATACAGACAGCACAATTGGGTGCCCACGTGCTGAAATGGAATTTTTCGGAGCCTGCTGGAATCAGATCAAAGTAGAGATATAATTGCCCTTGAAAATGTTTACCCTTTTTCTTTGCTTCTGATTGGCTATGAGCTCATTAACACATTTTTTGAGGGCGATCTCATTCTCCGGATCCCCAGAGAACAGCCTCTAACTAGTAATGAGGAAAGTTACAATACATGAACCCCAAAACAGGTGGGTGGAGTCATCCTGTTATTAGTGACTCACTTACCGACATGAAGGAATTGTGTGGTTTTGCTGGGGGGGAGCCTTGATTTGCTGATACAGTCAGTGACTGTTGGATCTGGTAGCTCTGCCCATTACAGGGTTTATGAAGCCTTGCTCTTGCACTACCCTGCAAACATTCCTCGGTGAGAATGGAGGCCGGAGGAGGATGTTCCTGTCAGGCTGAACAGGGCGACCAACACCTCACCGCAACTCTGAACCACCTGATGCCGCATTTCTGCTCTAGATCAACCTCCTTACTTCAGCACTGGATGTTCTCAGTCATGAAACAGGCTGAGAGCTCATTGCCACTTCTGGTTTACATCTCAAGTTATCACCTTTGGCATTTAGCATGAAGTCTTTTTGATTTTTACCAAGGGGCTATTTTCAGTGCTAAGAGTGGGCGCTCTGAGCTGTATGATCACAAGATTCATAGCATCTCCTGAACGGCCTGTGAGCCGAAAAAAGCATGAGTGTACCACTCTTGCTGTCTTCGATGACCCAATCAATTGATTCTTTGTGCGCTACAACGTGTTGAAGAACTACATCCGACTGACGTGTGACACTCTCCCAACATTCCTTGTGCATCGTGGTAATGCTATCATCGAACAAATCTCTTTGAGCTCGTGTTCTTGTGACGGACTTGGAGAGCCTGTGGATAAATAAACCCTGAGTTTACATTGTGTTAGAAACCCTTGGGGGGTCACAAGTTCAAGCAGATTATGCAACGCTCTAAAGGCGATGGAGAGGCCGGTAGCGGCCAGGACATTGTCTTAGGTGCAGAATGCTGCAGGCAGCGACTAAATCACTCTGTTCCATCACAGCTTTGTGATTTAAAGTCCACAGGCGGAGAAAAAGCTCATACAGCGTCGCTCTTGTGGCTATAAAGCCTCCACTTAACTCTGAACTGCAATGTTCTTCATGAATTTACCCCTTTCATTTTGTAATGTGTACCAACATATAAATTATTTTGACACAGGTGACATTTATCCCCTGGCATTTAACAATGTCAAGTGTTACATAAAGAAAATGAAAGGGAAAATGTGACCATGAATTACTGACCTCTCTTAGTTATTCGGCAGATACATATTTCCACTCAATCAAAGCATGAAGGTCGGGTTTGATGTGGTTACAGTGGTAGTATTATTTGGCTTGGAGCTCAACGAAGACATCGCACCTGGCTGTAGGCCGAGGTTGTTGACCCCCCCCATTTGGACAGCATAAACAGGGAAAAGAAAAGGGGAGATGGGGTGGAGGAGGAGTGCCGTGAACAGCTGATGCAGAAAGGAAATGGCAATTGCAATTTTTGTAGTCCGGTTTGTCTCGGTTTGGTTAATTGCATAGGGATTGTCTGTAAATTCTCCTGAATCTTCATTTGCTACTTCAGTTCAAGGAGGATAACTGCAATTCCCAGTTTAACATATTTTACATAATGACACTGATTGTAATTGGTGTTATTAACTTTACGATTATTACTGTAGTTGTCATTATTGAAGAATACATACTGTTTTGTCTGAAAATGAAACTAAGAGCGAGAATCTGTAGTTCAGCTGCTGCACTAAAGAACGACAGTGTTTTGTGTAGGAAGAATGTAAATATGTCAAAGGAAGAAGCAGTACAGACCTGTTTCAGATATGTGCGAACCTGTTCACCTCTTCAGCCCCAGTCTTGTGGGTATTTATCTCCTAAGCTACCCTTTCCAAAGGGAATATCGCTAACTCAATTTAACGCTGGCCTACATCTGCCTGCCAACTATTCAGGTCCTTTATAAAAGAATAACGGAGTGGATAAACGGGTTGATTCAGTCGGAGGACGAAGGTGGTGGAAGCAAGCGAGATGAATCAAATCTCAATTATGAATTCACTGCAATGTTTTCTGTGACATCATTTTCATTATTTTCATTTTTCTAAGCAGCATGCCTCATAGACTGTCAAATGGTTATCCCTGTTTGAAACAAGATGTTATCCTTTATTTCTGTCTTTGCATTTAATTTAGAGATTTGAAGATCCAGTTCCATTGATGAAACAAGCTTGTAAACTTAGATATTTTAAGAGCTTATGGGTTTGATACTATGGGTGGTGCTGCATTTCCTGCCTGTAATCCTATTAGGCTGCTTAAAATGCATATTTTAAGTTAAAACCATGGAGACATATACATAGCACACCTCTTGTGCATTTTAACACATCAAACAAACACAGTACAGTCCAGCAACAGTTCATAGTGCAGTCATTGATGGCCTACATATTCTAGGTTTACCTAACCATTAGCAATCGATAAGCAATCATACACAGAGTAAATATGAGGTCTGCTTATGGTCTTATCAGACCATACTGCAACAGAGAAGCATCCTTCCGTTTATCTGGATCAGAATTATTGGCAACTCAAATCTACTTACTGGAATCACCTCTAGGGGGCAACCCATCTTACACCCCTTTCCTCTTTACCAGTTTCCAGGTGGTGATGGAGCAGCTCATGGCTGTGCAGCCCTTGGCCTGTCTCTTGTCTCGGTTCTGTCTACGCTGTTTATTTCACAGCTCAGTTGCTGGTTTATTCAGATGTGCTATACCCCATTGCTATTTCAGCGTTATAAGCACAAGAGGAGATCCAGTTACATAATCAGTTTTGATAAGGCCCCTGCTAGCAGGCAGCGCTTATTTTATTTTATTTACTCTGTAATAAATTGTTTCCATAACCAGACATGACCCTAAAACAGTTCCATTTATAGCCACGGAGCCGCTGATACGAAGGCAGGCGATTAATCAAAGGTGACCTACTTCAACTGCCCCCTGCCGGCTTCATTCATCTTCGTTGAGGCCGGCTATCACCTGCCACCGAGGCCCATTTGTTTCCATTTCTGGGGGAGCTGGGGGGGGTGCCGAATCTCCAGCACAAGACCAACAGCATGCATGCTCAGACTGAACCAACCACGGCCCAACAGCGCCAAGCTCAGCTTCAACGCAAACCAGACGACCAAGAATACACTGGGGAGATCGAAACCGCTGTAGGAGTGCGCACAGCTGATTGTGAACACGACAGGTGAAACCGTATTGACTTGGGGGTAAATATTTTGATTACTTGATTAATTGGCTCCAGTTTGGATTGTGACATCATGACCATCAGTGGCCATCAGTCAAACTTAAAATAACAGGGACATATGCATAGAATAGTGATCACTTAAAACAAATCAACAAACTCCGTGTCTACATTCTTAACAATCTGATTGAGACATGCTGGATACATATTGACTTATCCATCATTCAAAGGCTTCATGGTACTCAAATATAAACTCACAAGCATTTGATTTCATTTTTTTGCATTAAAATAAATATCTGTTCCGAGGATAATACATTCACCAACAAACCACTGATACGTCTGAGCAGCTGCACTTTCTACAGCAAAGATCCCTACCATCTCATATGAATGATGACTCCAGTCATCCAAACCATCAACTTGATCTTAAGATATGCATTTGAGACAGGTAAATGATAAATGTTTTCCAGGGTACATTATGTACGGTATATTCACCACCCACTACTCTGACAGATCTTTGACAGGTACGCCTTTGATACCATCAGGTATTAATTACAATTGGAAGGGAACAAACGTTTCTCATCTAAAGCATTTGAGCAAAACCAAATGCATCCAGTTGAAAGGTCTGGGATTTATCTATCCATTGGGTTTTTTATTGTTTTATTTAATTTTTTCTACACCTGGAACCAAGGATTCTGTTCCTATTGCATTTTCAATAACCATACTTGAAATACAGAGGCTGCAAATTGCTTTTAATTTTTGTTAATTTGCAATAACACAGTCACAAAAGTATAATCAGTCAGTACCTTGCAACAACAGCTAAGATTTTTCTGCAGGCAAGTTCATTCCTCATTCTCACAAGTATAAATGCACAAGGCAGAAATTAACAGGTTATTTTTTCCACAGCATCTTTTTAATATGTAAGAATGGTTAAATTTGAATGTAATATTACATGTTGTCCTGTCTCTGAAGTGTTGTTATTGTGTCCTGCTGTGTTGCTTTGCTCACATGCTACTGTACTGTGGGGAGCAGTCGACCACCCATTGACCTTCGCACCAACTGACCTTTCTGTTGATGCGCTTGCTGACGTCAGATGCTCCCAAATGCAGACTGAAGCCCGATCAAGCGCTGAGCAGATCAAACACTGCTGTCAGATCGAGCCACTGACAGCCAGGGAGCCCTTCAATCCAACCGCTATGGTGCTTTATCCCCGACCTCATGAGTAACGTCACTCAAAGTACATGAGAGTAAGTAAAGTAATGAATTTAACTTTTTTTTTTTATTTTGTACCTCAAAGTTCAGGATAAAGCACTACGCCAGTTAGGCTGAATTTCCCCAGAGTAGTCAATTAATTTCAGCCTTAGTCATCTCACCAGAATAGCAGAGACGTCTTGATGATATCTACTTCCTTGTCTCATTCAGTCACTGTGTTTATACTTGATGGCTTTTACATAATGCTTGTTTGGCTTGGCTTGGCTGATGTAGTGTGTGTTTAATGTTTGGATGGTCACATAGTTCCGATGCATTACACTTAATATGGTCTTTCAATTTTCTGAATGCATGTGTCTACAGTATAAGATTAGATAGTACCGGATAAATTTTAATGTTCATGGAATTCCTCAAGAAAACATACAGTATGTGTGTGTATGTAAATAACTTAAGCCAAGTCATATTAAATAAAAGTGTCTGTTTTACAATACCTTAAAGAAACTCCAAAGTGCATCACGTGTCATTCTGTGCTGACTTCCTTGTGTTGGAATATGTCTCCTCTATGAATGGGTCTGTGGAATTTCTACATGACAGCAGACATGGCTAACGATAGCTCGGATGATATGGATTCCCTGCTTCTCATAATTATGAACAAGATGGCTCACTGAACCCAATGAAGCAGCTCTTCACCGTAGCCAACGAGGCATGAAGCATGCATACAGTGTTATGCTAGTTACACTGGACTTCACATGCTCGTCCAGTCAAACTCCTAATTTCCGTCAGTACTTTTTACAGCAAATACAAATACCATTGGTTTATTTCTGAAAAGGCTGCCTTTTTATGCCACAGCGTCACAATCGCATCTAACCATTCACAACCATGACCTCCCACCAGCCATCTGTGGTACTTTTATGAACAGGAATAACAGAGAACAGCAGGAGGAAAAAAATTCACTGCCTCCCAATTACAGTGCTAAGCTAAGCAGGGAAAGACAGATGAAGTAAAGTTCAGCAGAGAAATAAAACAACTAGACTCACGACTGTAAAATCTGGGATAAGGCTACCAAGCCTGTTTGGTTTCAGTCACTTTCAACCCATCATCCAGTTTGGAAGATTATTACAGTAAGGAACTGCCTAATTGCACCATGCAGTACTCAAAACAAGATGATGGTAGCACTGGTGATCTGTGTAATAACTTGTTGTCTGGAGCTTCGCTGGCCCGGTATAGCATCACTGGGAGTGTTTACTGGGAAAGAAACTCAATGACAGCATGATGTCACTAAGTTCCAGTCACTGACTGCATCGTCATCAACAACAACTGAAAGTTGCTTTATCCTTGTTACAATTCCCTATCATGCCGCATACAAGAGAAAGTGTATTAAAGCCTGCAAAATACAGCACTTAGGTAAACGCATGCTGCCAGCAACACACCTCAGCAAGCTCTATTTTAGTGTAATGCAGTCATTCTATTTGAAAAAAACTGATACATTTGATAAATGGTTAAACATGCCTTATCTGAATATAGTGGTGGCGCGTACAACACCAACAGAGATGGTGTTTTGTTGTTGCTGCTGTTGTTTCAGTGAAATCTCTGCATCTACAAGTTCCTTTACATTGATCATCAAATTTCACACACTGCGCAGTCGAACTGAGCCTTCTGTCCAACAGAAGTATGGTCAGTCTCCATTGAGAAGTCTTACCCCCACATACGACACCCCCCCCCCCCCCCATCTTAGAATAAACACGTGCTGCTGTTTCAATTAGGGTGACTAAAACACAGCCAGGGCTGGATGAAAATAGAAGCCTGACATTTTGCTTAATGGATTCAAGCATCTCTGAGTGGCTCTCTGCGCAGTAAAGGGAGTACTGAGAGTAGCGGCACAGCGCTTGGCATTTGGCTGGTTCTTTTTCTTCCTGCCATGGAAGAGGAAAAAAAAAAACATGTGGTGCTCTTGTGCTGCTGTGTGCTGTGTGACTCTCAATGTCGTCCTGTCAGAAGCAGGGTGACAAAACATGATTATAAGGTATACCAGTGGAGCTGCTGGTGGGTTATTGGCCTCTGCTAACCACCCTCACAAAGGCAGACTGATTGAAAACAATGCAGAGACACTTCAATGTGAAACATGGCAGGAGGAATACAGAGGTTGCCGGGGGGGGCGTATGAGGGAAAGTACGAAATGTGCGACTGCCTATGAAAAATCACAAGGAGCAAATAAGACTTCATTGGTAACTCTGAGAGCGGAGCAGTCTCAAGGGCCGCCATCAAACTTTATTACTTCATTTCATTTCATATTTCAAGGCTGCACTTCCTGCAAATGGCAAGCGGGACCCGAACGGTAGTTTTTTATGATTAATGGGGGTAAGAAATGGGGCCGGATGAATCGGCCGTGAAATGGAAGCGAGCTGACCCCGTTCTGGAAAAGGCAAAAACCTCATTACTGCAAAAAGGCCTCCACAGCCTGATCAAAGTAATGAAAATGAAAGGCTTGCCATTTAACTGGAGCTATTTTTTGCTGTGTCAGAGCTGCCAGAGCCTGGCCCATCAGACCACTCAGAATTCTTCAGTGAGCAAACCCTGTTTACATTACAATGACCTATATTTACCAGTCCTGCTCCAATATCCAAGGCATTGAGAAAATTAGATGTGGTAAACCCGAATTGAAACAGCAAATGTTAAACAAAACATTGATTAAATAAGTAATATTTATCAGTTATTACCACGCAGAAAGTAAGAAAATGTACTGCACAAATGCAACAGTATTCCAATTCCAACAGTAATTTTTATGACTCTAAAATCCGTCCAGATGGATGTGGGAAGCACTTGTAAGATCATTCACTTCAATGTGATAATATACTGATAAACATACTGATATAAATGAGGTTTACCCTCTGAACATTTATTAAAAATTCAGATCTACCCATGCAAATTATTCTGTTGCTATGGACTGCAGCCCTTGAGAATGTATTCATTGGATGAGTGTTACCATTTGATGCTTGTTGCTTGTCCAATAAATGTCTGACCCAGTTTTGCTTCACTTCAACTCTATTGAATTTAGCAGCAGACATATTTACTTAGACTTAGATATCTGTTGGAAGTGAGATTTCACACCTTTGTAATTCATATTATTAGATATTAGTAATGCTCCCATTTTTTTCTTCATGCGTCATCCATCTTGTACTTCCTTTCAAGATGTTGCCCATACAAATTAACCCTCTATAGGCTAGGATCTAAAAGGACTGGTCATTCCAAAGTTTTCTCAAAACTTTTTTTCAGATTGCCCAATGCCTTCTTCCATTTTCTCCCAACAGCTGCAACCCTCACTGAAAATCCCAGACGTTACAAATACATGCCCTTATCCAAAACACAGATACACACCACTTCTCTGCACACCACCATCCCCATGCCAAGCTTTCCCAGTTCACTTTGGAAGACTACATGCAGGCGGCACATGGGTGCCCAATCCGGGGTCGCTTATGGGCGAGAGGGCAGATAAGCCCCTGGCCAGCCTATACACCACTATATCCCATATGGAATGAAGCCAGTTTGTTCAGCCACTGTGGGCTTCCAGTCAATGTCAGCAGACGACATGGCCAGGACTGAAGCCGTGCTGTAGGGTTCAGTCTGCGCTCAGAAGAGTTGCTATTACTGTCTGTCCGAAGCCCCCATCACTGTCTCATCACTGAACAAATTCTCTCCTCTCAATAGAGAAATGAGCAGTGCGTGTTACTTGTCTTTTATTTGGCTCTGCTTTTGATATCAGCTTTAGACTTCTGTGTACACTGAGCCTCAGAAATAAGCATGGAGCCTTCATGAGCAGCCTTCAGCAAAGGGAAAAGTGAAACAGAGTGCCAAGACAACCATAATAATGACCCACTCACCTGTGATCTGAAACTATAATAAATCAATACTGTCCCTGCATTAACACAGACTTCATGCCAGGCAATGAAATTGATTCTTTTTTAAGTAAAAAACAATTTATTTATGTAATTTCAGCAGAGATGAAAGCCCACTGTCCTTCTCCATAGAGTCTATTCTTCTCTGTGCTCTGTGTGATTCTTCCCATTTTATTGCTACCAGCACTCAGAATATTGCAGTCTGTGTAGATTAAAATGAGAAACATTCTCAGAGGAATAACCATCCCAGCTGTCTCATGTACCATCATTCTTAATAATGGTTTCAGCTGTGCTTTAAAAACAGAGCCTGGTAGGGATAAGGAAATGCGATATAGATGAGATAGACAGAGCCAAATTTTGTTTCATCAGTAAATGTGCACCTGCAGCTGTCTGTTAAACACCCAAAGGTGACTCAAATCTGAAAGCATCAACATAACCTTCGCAACCACGATCCTTTGTTTTTTAAACAGCCAAAGGCAAATTTAACTGTAAAAAAAAAAAAAAAAAAAACAGTGGGAGCACTACAAATGATTTCATAAGCTCATCATTAAACTTTCAGCTG
This sequence comes from Megalops cyprinoides, assembly GCF_013368585.1. Classification (NCBI taxonomy): domain Eukaryota; kingdom Metazoa; phylum Chordata; class Actinopteri; order Elopiformes; family Megalopidae; genus Megalops; species Megalops cyprinoides. The sequence continues at coordinate 12,464,855 of NC_050607.1, forward strand.
CTTGTATGTCATAGATTAATACCATTCCTCACAGCAGGGAAGTTGGCTGAGGTGCATTGGATAAACTAGACTGTTGGTGGCTACCCCGGCCTGTCATGCGCGTGTGGACACCAGATGACGCCTCACAGCCTAAACCCTCTGATGGGAAGCACGCTGTGTTTGAAACCCTGGAGGACGGGCTACGGCTGCCCTGTAACCTCTACACATGCGAAGCTGGGGCAACCGCGGAGAGAAGGGGGCCTTTGTTTTTCATTGTCAAATGCACTGCAGCAGATCTGTATGCTCTGATTCCAAGTCAAGGGGCCTATGATTACCTTTTCAAGTGTATGGGGGTTCTTCTCCAGCATTACAGGAAATATGTAACATGCTTATGGTGCCTTCTCATTTTCCAATGATGGCATCTATTTAGATTGTAAGGAAGATGGCCAAAGAAGCACAAGGAATGAATCCACACTAGGAATGATTAGTGGAGATTTTGGACTCTGCTAAAAGCAAACAAGTTGTAGGTCTGGGTGACCCCAAGAGTGATTTCAGGGTGTGCCCATCGTCATAATGCTCAGTAGTGATATTGTCCACTCCTCTAATTTCCTGTGGGTGTAGAGTTGTATACAAGCCTTTATCACAGAGACCTCCGCCTAATACACACATGAAACATTCTCCAGGAAAGTGCATGAAATGTCACACATACACATTTTCCTGTCTTACAGGTATTTCATTATGTATTTATTTGACCTGTGCTATACCCAATAACTTGGACCTGACAGGGTTAAGCACCAGTGACATATTATTGACATGTTTAAAGGCAAAAATCTGTTTTAGAAAATAAATCAATAATGGTTAGCCTTATTCCCCGATTATCATTCCTTGGAAACAGCAACACTGTCCTTTCAAAGCAACAAATACTGTAGATAAATGCATTTGTGCACTTGCTTTTCAGACATCCAGTGTTTTCCAGGTCAATGTCCATGAACCAAGTTCACATAAACAGTTGCGGGGGGGAGACTTAGCTGTACTTTTCAGATAAACCACGCTGATTGACACGATGGAGAAAATGTTCGCTGGCAACTTACACAGTCTTCGCCAAAACACGCACAGCACACAGCAGGTGTCCGAGAGAGAAAGGAGAAAGCTCCACAATTCACAATGCAGTGTCCCAGGAGGTTGACTTTTAAGGATTTAAGTGGAGGAAACTAGGTTTACCCTTAATCCCACCATAAAGCTGTCACATTTTCAAAAGCCTCTCACTTGATTAGAGCGGAATCATCCCAGATCAGATGTTCCTGAATCACTTGTATTCACAGCTGGGCAAAAGGTGTAAACGTTCAGTTATGTAACACTCAGATTTATAAAACAATGTTGTGTCCTGAAGCTCTTTTAAGGAGCGCCGGGGATTTATCAGATTCTCTGTATTTATAGCTGTCTGTTAATATGCTTCATTTAAAACAACAACAGTTCAGGTAAAAGGTCAGTTAATTGTTAAAAAAAGCATTTTTATGCTCACAAAAACATTTTTCCAATACTACTAACAATATAGAGAAACTTACCTGAAAACTAAAAATGATTAACTTCATTTTAATCCTGCACATATTTATGAAAAGTTGTTGTCTTGAAAGTTGGTGTCTTGATAAATAGGTACATTTAAAACTGAAACACCTTACATAAACAAAGGGTTAAAGGACACCTGAACTGTGCAATTACCTTTGAATGTATGACTCAACCTGAACCAAAATAACAACAGCAGCAACAACAAAAAAAAAAATTCTATTTGAAAAGGCAGGGAGTCATTATTTCAAAAAGAAAACCAAGAATAGCATTTGGTTGAGCACACCAAGCACACCGTGTACCACTCCATACATTCCCTTAGATCATTATACCCATTAGCATTGGAATCCCTCATTCCAGGGCTGCTAGGCAGATGCACTAAACCACTATTCTGGAATACATTTTAAGAGACGGCAGCACGCGCAATTTGCATTCAGACTGTGGCCAGGTTAGCATGTATTTTTATATAAGAAAATACAGACTGTAGTGAAAAACCAGTGCACTTCATACTGATGGCATGATGGGCAGTCAGTGTTATAAATAAGTGCATCGTTACTGTATGTTTACAGATGTTTGAAGTGATGTAGCGAACCACTCAAAATAACGTTTTAAGTTTTAGATTATGAAGTCACACAATGTTAACAACGGCCAATTACGCTAATTACGCTGTAAAAATACAAACAGCCTTATTAGTCTGGGGTAAGGGTATTAAGAAGGCGTATTAAGAGCCACGAAAAGAAACGGTAGCTACTTAAGACACGGAGGCTGGCCGCCACTCCGCATATCGATGAAAATAGAACACTTTCTCATCTTCAAGAGATAGTGATGCATGCGGTCTCTTCACCTGACCAGACATGTTCGTCATTGTGACGCCATGAGCCAGCCGTTCACAAGTGGCGCCGGTCCATAACACAGCCCACAGATATGCAACTGCGCTTTTCCCTGCGAGGTTTTACTGGCAGCAGCCCGTTGCACACGGACGCGACAAAACAGGCATGCATCATCAGCAGAACACCGTTAATCTCTGCCTTTTCTTCCTAAACAGATTTGTTGCAAGATAGACTGAACGAAATACAGCCGTTAAAAAGATTTTTTGTTGTTGAAACGTAAGAAAGACAAGAAGGGATTTTACCTTAACTGGTGCGGTCACTGGAAAACCTGCGAGGATGAACGACATAAAACTTGCAGTGCTGGGGAGTGAAGGGGTCGGAAAATCAGGTAAATATGTGATAAGATTATCTCACATTCTCTTGAAATACAGCTATAACAGCATGTACAATTTGATCGAGACATATATATGTAATCTAAAATAAATATTTCTGCGTTCCCTCCAACACAGCCCTCATCGTGCGATTCCTTACAAGGCGCTTTATTGGGGAATATGCATCATCTTCAGGTAAATTGCGAAACGTGCTCAAATTGCCAAAATCCGTCTGTTAGTTTTCAAGCCAATACAAACTCAATGTATGAACTCAGTCGAAATGCGTCCCAACGGCATTGCCAAGTTACAGTTGAACGCACACCGCACCTAACACGGAGTCGACTGTTCAAATCGTGTGTGAGTTAATTTATGGAATTCTTTTGGAACTTGGTCCGCGGAGGTTATGCAACGATTGATTAATTATTAATTACTAGCAAATTAACAGCGTATAGACTAATACTTGTATAAGTTAGGGTATGAGTAGGCTACTTTCATTGATAAAGATTTGAATAATGTTTAAAATAAGTGTCAGGGTCTAGCTATATGTTTGCCAAAGTTGTGAGCAAGTATCATTACGTGTTCATGGCAGTGGAATCTTAAGATGTGTATTTCGTCGTCTTATTGACGTGAGTGATGGTGGTGCGGTGTCGCATTTCATTTGGCGTTATCGAGTTTCACGAGAATTTCCTACCGCAAACATTCGCAGGCCATTGAATCTAATTGTGGCTCAAGGTTCCAAACTTTAGAACTTTAGAACCTTGAGCCACAATTACATGCAATGGCCTGCGAATGCTTGCTTTAGAATCTAAAGCATGCCGATGGGAGATAGCGGCAAGAAGCGAAGGCGCTGGGCAGAAGGATAAAGTTGAAATTTGCCTAATCATTGCTATCTGTTCTCTTTCACAGAGTGCATATACAGAAAACGGCTGTCTATTGATGGAAGGCAGCTGAATATCGAGCTGTATGATCCCTGCTCACAGGTAAAGATCAAAAGAAAAAAAAAACGGTGATGATGATGATTATAATGATGCGATAGGAATACCTTTAGGGACAGATAGGAATGGATGGATTGTGTAATTGCTGTCACCAACGTAATGCTTGTTTGTTGCATTTAGCCATCTCAGATGTTCAGATATTTGTCAAAGTCAACCCCCCTCCTACTCCACCCCCCACCAAAAATGTTGATGACCTTCAGACAATTTAGTGGTATACAGCAGACAGCAGGTTCAATCTGTCTGGGGAACAGCTACCCCCTGCTGCACCATTACAGTGCTGTTACATAATCTCGAATGCGAGTGGATGCCGTGCCAGCAAACGCACAGTGTTCTCAGAATGTTGATGTAATGTTGCAGCCAAGCTGTAGGTTAATATTGCTGCGTTATTTCTGCCATGTGAGAACTTGTGTGCCCTGGGGGTGCTTGGTTGGGGGAAAAGCATGGCTTGGTACAGGCAGTGATATTGTGTGTGGGATAAAGTGAGGCATTGCCTTTGGGACTGAGATGCATTTCATTGTTCTATTAGAATTAATCATCTTTTGTAATTTTCTGCCCAGCCATGTGACGGGAAGTCCTCTCTGAATGACCAGATACACTGGGCAGATGGCTTTGTGGTGGTCTATGACATCAGCGACAGGTCATCTTTCCTCACCGCAAAAGCCATTGTGCACCTCATCCGGGAGCTGCACCTAGGAGTTGCCAAAAGGTGATTGCTCAAAATATTACAGCAAACCGCTGCTCCCTCCCAAGACACGCCACACGCTTATCAGCCCAAATGCTTTTTCTAACTCCATGTTCACAGCTTGAAACACTGTAGGAGGCGTAGGAGTTTTCTCCTAAAGAGTGTCAAATCTTCCATGTGTTTCCAAATAGACAGCGAGGACAGAGTGGGTTGTTTTTGAATAGGAGCCCAAAATTGCTCAGTGATTTTCATGCCAGTAGCTCCAAATAGCTCTGTAATGCTGTCTTCAGTGAACCTGGGCGTCCACATGTATGTCTTCTCATTATGGCTTGTGGGAGACGTGCTTCTCTTAACAGAGGATTGGAGGAGGCTTCAGGTCAAAGGTGTTTCTTGTCTGTGCCTCAGTTTAGGATTACCTCATACATTTCAGTGATATCAGAGGTAAAGCAGTTGCACGTTTAACCAGAAGGTTACAGGTTTTATTCTCAGGTGGATGCACTGCCATTTTGCACTTGAACAAGGTACACAACCTCAGTGAATATCCAGCTGTGTAAATGGAAAACATGGCAAAATGTAACCTATTTGACTAGTCCTCTTCTAATCGAATCATACAATGATCTAATCTCCTCTCCTATGTGACTGCAGGGATGGGGACTCGGTGGTGTTTCTGGTGGGGAACAAGCAGGACCTGTGCCACATGAGGGAGGTCAGCAGGGAGGAGGGCCAGCGGCTGGCGGCTGAGAGCAAGTGCCAGTTCTACGAGCTGTCCGCCGCCGAGCACTACCAGGAGGTGGCGCTCATGTTCTCCAAGGTCGTCCGCAATGCCAGCCTCAACGGCAAGACCAAGGACCGACGGAGGCCAAGCGGGTCCAAGTCCATGGCCAAGCTGATCAACAATGTCTTTGGGAAAAGGAGGAAGTCCGTGTAGGCCCACACCTGTGTAGCCCAGCATGTTACCGATTTTGGCAACATCAAAGCATATGTATGAACTTGCACAGACTGAATGTAACCTTGTGGTTACCTTGCCTTCAAGTTGTTCTTGCAGGAAGCACGTTGCTTTGTGACGCATGATCTCCCAGAACATACCACAACAAAAATAATGTTGAATAAAGTAACAAAAGTATCGCATTAATGCACCATATATACTTTCTGTCAGTTCAAAGTATGGTACTGTATAGTATGGTACAATATATAGTAAGATAGTAAGGTACTGCATTAATGGTAACAGTATAGCACTTGTTGAATAAGACCGATCTTGTATTATAACTTCGTATGAATGACCTTGTATTTTAACGTCTTATGAATGGCCTTGTATTTTAGTGTGTTATCTATTGCGTAAGTGAATGATTTGAGTTTCAGCAGAAATACTCAACAGGTACGAAATGTAATTTGAGGAAAAAAAAAAAAACAGACACCCTCAGGCCATGAGGTTTAAAACAATAGAGAAATGATTAGAAGAAATTTAAACATGAGAGAACATTAAGATGAACAAGTCTGAACATGAACCTTTTCTCTTATCAAGCTAATGAAATTGCTTCATTGTAATGCAGTTGCAGAAGAAGACTGTGTGTATATATATGCTGTATTTCAAAGGTGACAATCTACTAATATGTCAAATGTTTTTTGTTTCCATCTAGCTGAATGAATGTGTTGTGATGTATCTCGCCAACTGGCAACAACAAAGAGTATGCTCTTGGACTCAACCTTCAAGATGTGTTGCTGTGTTTTTTATGACTTGAAGATGTAACCTATATCTCCAGTACCTCCTACCATGCATATGGCATACAGCCATAAAATGTACACTTAGATCAGAGCTCTGTGTACATACCACTTCATTGTATACGTGCAAATCCCATAGTATGTCCTGATTTGGCAAAAGGTATTTAAAGAGGAACAGACAACTCCCATGCGAAAGGAATGTTTCAGATAACTTATTTGTTGCATTTCTACACGCTGCAGTCATAAAAAAATGAGTTAAATGGCTATGCCATGCCTTGGCATTGGAATCCACTTGGTTAAAGACTGCTGACCTGACTGGAAGACCAGCTAGGTCAAAACCTATGCAGTGGAGAGCATGTGGAAGGAGGGGAGAAAACGCAAGAGACAGGAGGGAGAGGTAAAGAGCAACCTCAAAGACAATGTAATAGAGATATGCCTTTAATGTCCCCAAACTGTAAAAGCCAAACTGCTGATAACCACTCCAGAACTGTCATTCCTTTCTGGGCAGCAACTACGACATTCTAGAATTACATCTGACTTGAAATTCTAACACAAGCAAAATATTAGTTTATCCATTGAATGCAGAATATATATATTATATAAGTCACCTAGCCTTTAAACTGCTTTAATGATAATGTTATTTACAACCTCCAGCAAGCCCATCACACAGACACATTGGGTGTGAATGTGAATGGAAGTAATGCATACTGATGGAACCCAGAAGTCCACAGGGCATAAAGTGTAAACTGTACACATGCAAATTCATCAGATCAAATGTACATCTGGAAAGGAGTTTCATTTTAAAATCTGTCTGTGTAGTGTACACCATACAACTAAATATCCACTCTTAATAAGTAATGACATAATGGCATCTGAGATGGGTTGGGTCATGATGGTCATAGTAAAGGGTGTCGTATTTGGTTCACAGTACACAGGTACACAGATCCATGTTGGCCAAGAGTAAAAATGTCTTCATTCATCCTACTGACCAAGTGTAGAGGGACAGTGACCACACAGGGGTGCAGAGAGGATGGGTAGATCTCTAGTGAGGGGTCAAAGGTTATCAGCTCTGCAGTTCATTCACAAAATCTTGCCTTCATCAGAGGACATAGTGGCTCCATACACATGTATACTTCAGGGCCAAATACCATTTTATCTGAACATACACACCACAGCTCTATGATGGTATGTGTGTATGTATGCTGAGTATCCTCTTGAGTGCCCATTTATTCAAACGCAGTGCTGTGGATGTCTCTCTCACTAAGAGTATATGAACCTTCCAGCTATCCATAAGCCTTTTGCACAGGAATGCCCACAAATATCTGACATGAAGCTCCACTAAAACCGGACATCACTATCATATCATACACATCATCACTGCAGCACACTTTAACTATAAAACATTGTGTGTGCATCCGTCCATATGTGCAAGTAAAATTTCAGGTGCAAAAATTAAAAATTAAATTAAATTAAAACCGCATGCAACCCTGCAGCACTGTTTTGCTGAGCAGGGATTACATGTAGGAACCGTTTCAAGAAATTCCTTCAAAGCTACCTTCCCCCAATCAAATGTTTCCGCTGAAAAATCCAGCTCTCACAACTTTGTCTTATTACATTAATAGCGAAAACTTTTTTTTTCCCCCCACAGCCCGGCATTAATCCCCTCCTGCCACCCTACCTCCCCTCTGGTCCAGTAACAAGAGAGAACTTCTTTCACTGGAATACGATGCGGTGTTTACCTCATTTTTTGGCAGAAGCCGGGCGAAGCAAAACAAAGCTGTCACAGTGCTGCGGGTCCATTGGGCCGGCGGTGGTCCGGTTCAGAGCAGCCATGAGGGAGGTGGGAGAGGAGGGAGACTGGCCCGGCTCCGCTGCTGTTGGCCACGCTCTGGGGCCTGGCGCCGTTCCAGCCTCTATGTCTGAATGGGACATGCCAGCCAAATCTCTCCATCTGCGGGGAGAAATCAGCTTCTGATGTACTGTATGCTGCAGGAGATAAGAAACTCACCTGGACCAGAGATGGGGGTGTTGTCAGCATGTTTTGTACTGAGGGGAACACCACTGTCAGCATAACTTGTGTTGGTCTGTCACAGGTGAAAGCAGCGTTGCCCTAAATCTGTAAACATAGTACACCCCATGGTGTTTGCTGATGACTGAAAGATGACTCAACTGTGTTTGCATACCTTCACTGTGCTTGTGGTGCATACAACATATTTTATTTATCTTGTATGATCTGAATATTTAATTTACCATTTTTTGCATTAAATTTGAAAGTTGAATTATGTAGTGATTTTTTTTCTTGCAAAGGAAACTAATAGTTTAAGAAACATATCAAAATGTATTCCTGTCAGTCTACTCTACTGTGGATGTTTTTTAAAGAAACAGATTTCCATCACTTCTCTGACATATTAGTTAGGATGTCTGAAGCTAGCCTAAAAGTCACGGCTGCAGTGCTGAACATGTGACAAGGGGATCGAAATGAGGCCTCTTTCTAAACAGCACCCTAAGTGAAAGATGGTGAGATCTCAATGGGATTATGGTAGGAAACTGGTCTCCTTGGTAATAACAAACACAGTGTCAAGCTTGTTTTTTCATTAGCAAAAGCCTTCTCAGCACTAACAAAGACTTCCCAATGATAAAAAAAATACCTCTGTGGCAGACTGCAAATGAAGGCTTGTATTTCATGGTTTCTCATGCTGAGCTTAAAATAGCTCACTGATGGGTATTTTCAACACCTTTCCTGTGGTTTCCAAGTCACAGGAGTGTTGCTCAGAGTGGACATCAAAACAGCGGCATGCAAAACTGAGGGTGCTCTGTTCTGCCCGACTGGCACACCCATCCCTCGTTAGCAGCCCCACAGGCTTTAAATCTCGACATGACACAGTATGAATAATGCCGTTTATCACGCTCTATTTATAGCTGATCTCCCCAGAAGGCGCTGAAAAACACCTGGCCAAGGGGAGCATTGTTCAAGCACGGCGGAGAGGTGTCACTGAAATGCAAACAAACAAAAGACTGTGAAGTGCAGATATTCAGCAGGGCTAGATGCTGACTCCTCTCAGCTCTCACCGTGCTCTGGGCAACCCAGGGGCTGCATCTTCACGAGGAGACCAGACCCGGGCCAATAATGTGGCCACCTGCTCTCCTCACCTAGAGGATTAACCTCAGAACAGCAACACTGTCATTGTGCAATTCCTGAAAGTCCCTTTCCCTCCCTCATGCACCAGGGTACTGTGGATTTTGTCTCTTACCTAGTAGGTCCATTGCCCAAGTGTGGTACTGCACAACAGACGCTAAGAAGGACCTGTCGTTTTGCAATGACATTAACTCCCATGATACACATTACCTTATATACACATACCTTTACCGTCTATTGATTTTAAGTAGAAGCAAATGTTCAATTTACTGTTCCTAACTCTTGCTGGCAAGTTTAGAGGGGCACACTCACTCTTGTTACTTAAGTTTACTGCCAAATTTAAATAAATGAAATGGCCAGTAGAAATGTAAACAGATGTGCTCAGTTAATCAATGTATGCATTCCTTTGCGTCCATTCAGAATGGTCTCTGATTTCATGTAGAGGTTAAAACCATCTAAAAAGAATTAGCACCAGCATTCAAAGTCAGTATAACTCGAGAGAAACATGCATTAGTAAGATTTTTTAAAAGACTCAGCCACAGGCACAATGATTACACAATATTTTAAGCTATATAAAAGTTACATTCTGCAAGTGATTTAGATTGTTGTTACTGAGCCTTATATTGGACATTTATTGGTATTTTGTTTAACACAGAGATGAACTTCAAGAAAATGTCATGCCAGGATGTACATTTAATTCAAACATTCATCAAGCCATTAAGCAATCAGGCAGTAGAGTAAAACAGAGCTTTTGCCAACTGATAAGCTAAAGAACATTGACTTAATCTACTCTCAAGACCACTTGTAGCACGTAGCCAATAATGATGCTGGTGAGGAACTGGCGGTAAATGACATACCAATCAATCAACAATAATATACAATATCTAAACTCACTGATACATTGGCATTACCGATGAAAAGTCAGTTATAGATAGATGCAGGAGGGCAAACTATGAAAATATACACGGTGCTGTATTTCCACTGACTACAATGTGAATATTACTCACTTGTTTATTGAGGTTGCTGCATGTACAGACATAACAAAGTTTGACTGGCCTCAGACTGGGGTCAGGAGTGCCATGCAGCCCCAGAAACCTGAAATCTGTTTGATGAAGAGGTACAAACACAGAACATGTGGGATTTATTATGGCAAGCGGGCTGGACGTGCACTGTGTTCTGTGCCTGCTTCTACTGTCATTAGTTATGAGCGATGCTGCCATTAATCTTTATGACACAGAAGTGTTAAAATGGTCACATTCATTAGAGAGTGCTCCCTTCTTTCTGCTGGGCAGATGTCTTCTGCAGAATAATTGCAAAAGCTAGTACAGAACAAAGGAGGAAGGCCGCTAGCGCCAAAGACACTTCAAAGACCCAGATTGTGTCTTGTTGTCTATGCATTTCAGTGTGTGTGTGTCTGTGTGTGTGTGAGAGAAAGAGATTATACAGTACCAATAAAAAGTTTGGACACACCTGATTAAGATAATGGAAAACATGCATTTAAAGACTATTGAAGTTGATGCATATGTATGAACTTCTTTCCAAAAAATGTAATTTTAAAAAATATTTAATAGTTTTGATTACTTAACTATTATTCTACAATTTGGAAAATAGTAAAAATAAAGAGAAGTGTGTCCAAACTTGACTGGTACTGTATATTTATATTACAGTGTATTCTTTCACTGCATTTTATAGGACACAACAATAATATAGCTTTACTGCACTCAACTCTTGCTTCCTACAATCAAACATTTAAAAAGTGAGTTAAACATTGTTTGCAGGTAACAGAAGCAGAACTTAAAAGAGGAGATATGGTTGTAATTATCACACCTCTGAAAAAAGGAATTCTGGGGTAAGTGGAGCTTTGCTGATGATATCATCGCAACATGACCTACACAGTAATGACCCCGCTGTAACAAAGGAGTTTTGACATTCCATTGTTGGGAAAAATCTCTCAGAGGTCTGAACCTAACATCCTTATCAACATGCACAAATGAAGACAAAATTCGTTTGATGATAAAAATAGCTCTACATAGTTTACAATGCATAAACAGGCTATTTGTGCAATTTACGTGAATCATGGCCCTGCTAACAGATTACAAGTTACACACGCCTTTCCTTCAGGGACAAGATGACGTCCCTCTCTAGGTATAGGTTGTTTTCCCCTTTTATATATCACCAGTCTCACTCTAAGGATGCCCGCATTGGCTGTTCTGCAGGGCAAGCCACTTTAGATTGTCCACTTCTTGTTAAATTGACAACAGAACGACTGCAGTTCCATGGGAAATATGTCGGCAAAAAGGGACAACTGTTGACCTTTCAGTCTCCCTGCAACTTTACTGTGGCAGTCAACTCTAGTTCATGCTGTCTTGTGCAAAAAAATGCAATTCTTTCTTGTTAACCCCATTCTGACATCATGAGAGCCAAATAAATCACCTTCAGGTGACTGCCCTCACTCTAACAATGCCCTAAGACAGAGGTGAAGGTATGGCCCATGCTCATTTTAAATGGAGGTTTATTCAGATTTCCACAGAGAACATCTTAATTCTTCATGAATAAACATAATGCTGATTATCGTCTTTTCTTGGAAAGCCCTAAAATACAAATAGGTGAAGTAAGGAGAGAGAGGAGATTGAGTAGAATCTGTTATTCTCTTGCCAAGACAGACTCAACACCTGTGGCTCAAGACTTGGGCATGAAAACTATTCCTTTTGAAACAGCTTTTAGAATTAGTCTATGTTTTTACCTGGTACGTTTCCCACCAAAAGAAACCAGTGAGTTGAGCTCAAAGATAACCTTCATGATCTAAAATGGGTGAAATGGTGTGAGCTAAGCATACCAGCATGCCATTCAGGCCGGCCAAGGTATTTCCTTGTGATAAGCAGCCGTGCCGATGTGTTTGCCATTCTTTTCATGCGCATTTTGGTCAAAAAAAATGCTCCAAAGGAATGCTGGGGATATGTTGTAAAGTAATGTAATGAAGCAGCCAGGAACACTGCCAAAAAGACACCTCGACGGGGTAGTGATTGGCCATTGACAGCCAACACACGATGCTCTCAAATGTTACAGTATGCTCCTGGTCATACAGGTTACATCAGCCAGGGGAATCACACACACAGCACCAAAGGACTCCCCATACAAAAATTGTATTTTTAAATATATATTTTGAGAACATCTTTTACAGCCCAAGCAATATATTTAATATGTAAAGTACTGCCATTTTGGTATATTGCAAAATATTTCTGCTCTGCATTCATATATTTTTATTGTATTTGCAACATATTCTTGGGCTGAACAACATTTTTCTCGATATTATATCATTTTTGTATGGGTCTGTTCCCAGACTTTGACAGGAGTGACAAATTCCCTTTGTTATGTATTGCATTTAACATTTAGGTTGGACAGGAAATACCACAAGCAATCAGCATCTGGCCGTTACATTCCATAAAATTACAGAACCTTCCAAGGCCCCGTGATCTAGATCTTTCGGAACGTCCTCCCCTCTGTCGGAATGGCACTGCAGCGGGTGAGCTGAATTGTTCGCCTCTCAACCTGGTTAAAGCCCTACATCGGATTGGGTTTCAGGAGGGGGACTGCATAATTAAATCCATCTTATGCAACTCCTAAAAAAAAGAGAGTAAAAAAAGGTTTGTTTGCACTAAAACTTCGCTGTCCTATCCGATTTAGCCTCTCTTGCCAGCACTCCACTCGAAGGCAAGATTCGCTTTCAGGGATAATGCGGATAGTTTTCTTCGCCTGGAACATCTGCCAGAAAAGCTTACCGATACTATGACAAACAACTACCATACGTGTAAAAATACCTCTCACGGCCCTGGATTCAATGAGGTGACCGATAATTGAATTGAAACTATCTCAGATCTGAAGTACACAAAATGAATGAACAAAGGCGGCACATGATACAGTTACAGCGTCATTTTGGCGCAGGAGGAACAGTACCATACACTGTCACTGCAATTACCCTGCATTTTCACGTCGCCGCCTGAAAGCACCGTTGCAGCCAACCGATGGTTATCAATCGACGCGGGACCTCAATGACCGTCCTGGGAACCATAGTTTTGTTGTTGTCGTTGTCTGCAGTTCCAGTTGCATAAGTGAATGACCTCTACGCCTCACTGAACCATCACTCTCTGACATCTATCAATATCATAGACTTTGCTCCCTCCAGCCTGGAATAGACCAGCCCTCCACAGAGCATAATGTTGTTCATTTGGCACAACTGACCTTTATCATTTCTTCTTTTATTTTTTTTTAGAAAGAGACAGTCAAAATGGTTACATAACAAATCAGGAACTGTGTGTGGCCTGATTTTTTTTTCCCAGTAAGCATTTATCTTATTTTCTGCCTCCTTCCAAGACTTAAACCGGTTAGCTCCTGAAAGAAATAAATAAATGATAACAAATGCCACAGCAATTGGATGCTAATAATAACAAAGCACTACAGTTAACATTATTCTAATGCTCCAATCAGGAGCTAGGAGCAAAGATGTGATTAGAAAGCATGCTATTTGTACAGCATCAAATTATTTCAGTCATGTTTCTTTTTGGTATTTATCCTGAGAACAGATTATTTCAAAAATAGTGAGTGCCCATTTTTGGGAGATTATTTTTTTAAGACAGCAATAATTTTAATCGTTTTTACCCGTCAATAAGAACTGCAAGCTGACTGGACCCGTTACGACTTGGATCCCAAATAGAGGAAGTGGGATGATAGCATGCAAATCATACTGCATCCTGCTTGTCAGCTAAAAAAGCATTTTCACTGCAAAGGGGTTTAAATGGTCATCTGCTCCCGCAAATGTCCATTTAAACATATAGACTATTGCAAATCGCTACTTGACAGCTGAGCTCCTCTCTTTTTTCATTATTTTAGTGCTTCCAGGTAATTGAATTTTTACACACATGTATGAGTGATGAAGGTATATTGTGAGGTATAGTGATCTAAAGTAGGTACGGTGTAAAAAAAAAAAAAAAAAAAAGATGCTGGTGTCTTCACAGCCAGATTTATGTAAATTTATCAGAGTTGTCTTGAACCAGAATTAGTGAGAAAGTGGCTTAAATTTCTCAATTTTCACACAACTGCTTTGGTTGCCCATGTTTTTCCATTTTAATTTCAAACTGCATGGCAGTAAGTGTAATTCTGCCTGGAAACCAATCGTGTAATGCTACGAAACACCAGCTTTACAAGTGTGCTGCCTTGTCCACTGAATATGTGCTATGAGCTATAGTATTTCAAGTAAGAATATCTGATGCATATTTCATTGGCATTTACTGTGACCACTGCATTTGTTCTCTTGCTGACTGTGATTGTGAGGAAGCTTCTCACAAAACAGAGCAGAAGGAACAACTTACACAAAAAAAAAAAAATTAAATGTAAAGCAAAGAAACTGAGCCTCAGCCACAAGCTGCTCACAAGAGTCTCCTAGCAGCACCCACATACCTGTATTTAATGTGCCGCGGATTAGGCAGGTGTGGTCCATTAACCAATGGCTGCACACAGATAATTACAATGATGACTAGTCACACAATTAACAGTTAACAGATCTGGATGCACTTGATAAAAAGATCCGCTATTACTAGGTTTGAATGAAGACAAAACGCCCTTGAACATTTAACATTAATGCAAAAACTAACAAGCAACAAGCATTCAGGTTCTAAGGGACAGGTGAAGGTTCTCCTTCACAGTGATGAATGTCCACCCAGTGTACCCACTTTTGTATTTTATGTTTTATGTATTTATGGATTTATTCACTTGCAGATACCTGTATCATGACAAATCATTAGTGACTCTGATGTAAAGGGCACACACTGAAAATAGTACCTACACAAAACATTGCACAAACATTCAATTTTTAAGAACATACCTGTGAATATACTTTGACAGAACTTCAATAATATGATTACCTTAAAACACCAACTCCAAATTTAATCTAAAAAGAGGAATTCTGAAATGTGCAAAGCCCCCAAAGCGTATGATATGCCCACTAATGAGCTTCAGTACATTAGAAGTTTCCTCTGGCTAATGGCCACCTTTGAAGTCTAAAAATATGTTTCTTATCAAATCCAACCGATTACTAATTAGCCATAATCTGATTACACAGAATGCTCAGATTTTCTTTCAGAAGATTGTATAGCTTTCATTTGAAAATATCAAAGGGCAAGTCCTGGGTCTGATGTCTAAGAAATGAAAATAGTCAAAAATGGAGGAAAGTCAGGTGATGCTATAATTCATGTCTGTGCATTGGGAGTGGTCTGAGCCTTGGGCTGGTTCCTGGGAATTCATTGCTGCTAGGTAGTATGGCAAACATTATCCAGACTTTTACATATGACATAGGGATGTGAATACCTTCATTTATTCCTTTTAAATTCACGATCTATGATCAAATGTTTGAGTCATCCTTGAGAGGGAATCCAAACCCATGTAATTGGGACAAATATTCCCCTAACTGAAAAAAAGACATCAAAACCACATAATACAAATCTAACATAGAAATTAATTGGTTTCATAAGTATTTAAATTGGCCTTGGCTGGCCTCTGCAATGATTTAAATTATTATGATTTAAAACTCTAATCGTAGTCAAACTTAAAATGCACTCTATTGATGTAAGTTATTTGTATTCCTGCATAATTTCACAGTTATGCAATTCTTAATTTAATTAATTCATAAGCCAGGTGATGAGTATGTGCTGTTAAAGAAGTTTGTCTGACTACCTATCCCACCTAAAGCTTGTGCATAAAAGAAGTTCAGGGTTCAGGGTTCAGGGTTCAGGATAATTTCAGAAGAACATCTGGCTTCAAATGGCAATAGTATTGAAGATGGTAACAATACCCATTTCAGCTTATTTCATTTCATGCCAAGTTTCATAACCTGTCTATCTGCAATTTTGCAAGTAATACCTAGATCTGAGTTATTATGTACCTCTAAAAGGAAAGGTATCAGGTGGCTTCCACTAAGCCACCAAAGGAGAGGGGCTTCCACCAAGTTGGAATTTTTGGTAAATGAGTGAAGTTCGATATGGTCTGCATTGTGGGAATGGAATGGTGGTGCCACACAGACAGATGGCATTTAAAGGGACCCCCAAGGTTATTTTTTGTCACAGTCATTTTTTTTAATTCTCTGTTTATATTTGTCTATGAACAGGTTGACTTTTTCAGTCGTTTTTAATCACGATCATTTCCAAGCTTAGCCGGCTCAGAGACCCAGAGGTGAATCTTTCTGGCAAAATCTGAGACAGAATGACAATGAGACTGATGTACTTGGCATGAAATGTCCTAAGCTGCAACTCTGAGCTAAAGACGTTAACACCTTAAAATCGTGTGCTGTCCAAACAACTCAACTTTCAATTCAACACTACACTGTATATGGAGATCAAACACAACTCGTCTGTGAAAACTGTGCTAAAAACCACAACATCTGGACATCTTTGTGTGAGTAACCCCCATTCAGATTTCAACATAAATTTCAGTATTTCATGTCAAGTAATCCTGTATTATGCTGCTTCATTGAAGCAGCACAATATTTCTTTTTCATAGCACCTGACTGTTACTGTAGACTTTCACAGGTGAGCTGTCTGTTTTGCTTAAGATAGTAATCTATATGTCAGTAGATTCCAGCTGCAGGCCTTTTATTGAGACTTGTTAGAAATGATTATTGTACAACATATGCACAATACAGAATTATGAATATGTGTAATGAAAACAAAGCATGTTGATAGAGGATATTAAGGACATATTGTAAGAACCAAGAAATGGTAAGAACATCTCTTCTACATTACCAGGCATCCTACCAAATGATTGTAAGGAAGTAACATATCGTTAGTAATGGAGTATTGCAGTGATGTTTTTATACTTGCTGCCTTGCAGTTTTGTACTTTATTTGTTAGTCAATTTTACATAATTCTGCACACAACTGGGTAATGCATCCTATTCTTGATCCCTGCAGAAACTCAGTAGCCTACACTTCCAACGCACTGATGTATGGTAAAATGCTGCCATCTACAGGTGAGTTGCTTAACCCAGCATGCAGAGCTCGGGTGTAGAGTCCATTTGTGTGCAGGTGACCCACAGCAGGACTACCAAACATTTGAGGGCCAGGTGGTGATCAGGTGTCATCGTCACAGAGCAAGGCTCCCTCTGTTAGTGGGAGTCGGTTTTTAATAAGAAATGTTACCATGGCAGGACAATAAGTATCTCAGCATAAGCAGTGAGGTGTTTATTTGGCCCTTCAGTAGACAGGAATTTCCATACAATCAAATTGTAAAGGTTGCAAGTGATGTGGGTGTAGTGGTACTCTTATTTGTCTTGGAGTCCAATAAAGGAATCACACCTGTGCATGGGCAAAAGTTATTAACACCCACCATTCTGGCTACTTGGAACACCCCTCATGAACAAGGAAAGAAAAGAAAGATATGGGGTGGAGGTGAACAGCTGACATGGAAAGGAAGTAGCAAGTGGGATTTTTATATTTGTGAATGGAACCGGTTTGCCTAGGTCTGGTTAAAGTTCTGCACACGGAATGTCTGAAAATACTCCTCCCAAATTTCCGCTTTTAACGTAGCATCATTTTTGCATTGGTTTCAGGGTTCTTGAAATAACGACAGTCGCATGCTGTGCTGACGACAAACACACTTGAAGTGTAAGACTGTGAGCAAACATGACACATGCCGCAGCTAGGCTTCTGAAGACACAGAGAGTCAGAGCGGTCACACAACATGCATTACGAAATCAGGATTTCTCAGAGCCATACAGTGGCAACCACCAGTCAGCGGTGCTGCCCTATAAGGTTATAAAGCCCAACTCAAGGGCTCACATCGACTGTTTCCATCAGACACCCCAGCTATTTCTCTACTGTCTGATGCACCGGTTGTTTGTCATGGAAGGGGCTGGCAGATGAGCAAAAATAAAATCTCGTGCTCTCCCCACAGCGCAATAAATTCCTCATCATCCTCTTCTGCCAAGTATATATTTTTCAGTTTGGCAGTGATTTATTTTGGATGCTTTTCTCACAGATCTCTGGCTGTTTTTTTTTTTCTTTTTTTCAGTGATTCTATAGGAAACAGCTTACAGAAAACAGCAGTTTCTTGTTGGCACCTTATTTTTAATGGATATTTTTCACTCAGTTTAACATTACTGTGCCACTTGTGAAATCCGTCACTGACCAGGAATCAGGGGAAATTCATTTGAAATTTATTTTTGATATTTATTTTTATTTTTTATTATATATTTATTCATTTTCAGTTTGTCACAATATGAGATATTTTTGCTCATACATACATTACACATTTCATAATCTAAGATGTTCAGCAGAGGTACAGCACACGCATATCTAAGTAACAATTATGGCTGACGCAAACTCATAACAACAATTAAGAGAGCTAAGCTAGGGTTAACAATGGTAATTAGTTTAGGAGGGTTTAAGGACTGTTTGTCAAAGCTGGGTCTGCCATAGTCCCACTGATCTTTAAATCATATGAACGGCTCCATTATCGAGGTCTCGGTTTCTGCCAATCCACATGCTGTGGTGATCAGTGTATCTGCACTTATGTGTTTCAGATGCCCACCTTGTTTCTTGGGCTTCAAAGCCTGGGATTCACAGAGGGCTGTGCCTATCCAGATCCTGATCACAACCAATGCACCAGTGTGAGAGACATACTGTACTTTCCTGTTTTCAGAAGAATAACTGCAAATCTGTTCAGATTTCTTTTTGAATTCAACACAACTTTGGCAGGCAGGAAATTGGTAAATTGTGTAGATCTCATGAGGACATAAACTCTAGGTCTTATCCTGTCTCCCCACCCTACCCTCTATACCTTCAAATTAGGCATAATTCTTATTCTGACAGATCAGTCAAATCTGAAATATATCAACTGAAAGCGATGAAAACACAGTGCGGCCACAAACCTTACTCAATTCTCCATTTTATTCAGCAGAAGTCCCCAGTTCAAAGTGAGTAGCTGGGTCACCCCGACCCACATAAGCGGTATCAACAAACAAATCAAGAGAGACGGGAAATAACACACGCAGCCTACTTTCCTTTCTTATTCCCCGTGATAAACTGTCATTTCCTGTTAAGTCAGATAAGTATCTAAGCAAACTCGCCAATGGAGTAGCTACATGTGACAGTTTCATTTTTACCTGCGTCTCCTCGCGTAAACTCTTCCAGGTGAAATGGATTCAATTTGGCCGATTCAGCTCGTGTTTTTGAGACCTGAGATGAAAATCACATAACATGATTCTCCAGCTGTAACTTTATGATACTAAGAGCTAAGGATCATCGTAACAAATGTTAAAGTGACTCAATGTTTTAATACCGGAAGAAGAGAAGATGAAATTGTTGCTTTTTGTTTTCGGGCTGGTTTCTGCGTTATTGACCGTGTCATCTCTTCGGATAATCGAATGGCCACCGCTGAATTGTACTCAAGAGGTAAAATAAATAAATGAATGAACTCATTTTTAAAAATTCTTACCTTCCTGCTTTTAGCGAAAGACTTATCTTTTTTCCAGGGAAGCGTGTTCGTAAGCAGTTCGGCCGCCTCTCTGGGATAAGAAACATCAATTAACGAATCTCCATATAACCTAAAAAAAAAAAGAAAATTATATATTTATATTATATATATATATATATTTGAAACTGTATTTTTAAAAAACCATAAACGGTTATCCTTGAAGTGATGTAGCAGTAGAGAGAGCTCAGCATATGTCAGATTTTCTTCTTGGCAACGCTGACAAGCAAATAAGCAAGCTATTGGTTTCTTCTTTCAAAAAAGGTTTTTTTTTTTTTGACAACTAGCCTAGTATAACAAATACAGAAGCAGTACACCTGCACCTGTGAAACTTACCTTACTTTAATGAATTTATGGTGAATAGTTTAAGAGGCACGAAAGCATATTTTAGATGCTTCATTTACGTGGTGAGTCCTGTGGCATGTGATTCTAAAACAATTAATTATCATCCCAATTTTTTTTTCTTTCTTTCAATGCAGGATCTCAGATGCAGTGCTCAAATAGGTAAGCTTCTACAATGGTCCTGCTACCAAGTTTGCCTTTATAGGTGAATGACATGGGTTAAGGGAAAATCCTACATTACAAATAAGGCATAGGTTGGATTAATGAAACGTAATATTACTCTAGCACACCCACATTTGTCATTCATTAATCCTTTACATCTAGCCCATTCTGCCCGAGATTGCCGAAAGCATCCAAATCTTTTTTTGTCTTGGTCAAAACTGTGTAAATTACCTTTGTCAGAACTAGCTGTTAATATCAAATAAAAAAAGATGTATAAGATACAGTATCCTACTCATCAGTCAAGAGAAACTGGCCCTATGTTTTAACCACAAACAAGACTGGCAAGCAGAGCCTTTAGCAACAACTGAGACTAGAATGGAAATTGCATAAAAATGTTATGATGTGGTGTGACAGAAGGGTGTGATCATTTCTGAGAGGGAGTAGTCTGTGTGGCATGAGAAGGGACTAGTTTTACATCCCTCACCGTCTGCCAGGTGACTGCTCTGATGAAGGGTGGGTGCAGCACAGGCAAAAAACCCCAACCAGCCCAGCCTGGAAATCAAATGGAATCACAGTGACGACGAGGAGGGACGAGAGAGACCACCTGGTGCCAGCCATCTCGGTGACCTGGAAAGCACGTGCTGATGGTGGGAGACCAATTACTGCTTGGTATAGGCCTACACTTAAACATAGCAACTGCAGACACAGCCGAGCATCACAGCGATCTGATTTTTAAGGACAGTTTTCCCGTTGAAGTATTCCCTGAGGCGTAACATTGTCTTTGGCAAAGTCCAGCAATCTCAAACTGAATAAATCTGCAAGTACCAGTTAAGACTGGCAAAGGTACTGCCCCATTTACCTCATGTCACATTTGAAATTTCCTGTTTGCTACATTACATTATTGTCATTTAGCAGACGCTCTTTTGGAGAGAAACTTAGATAGGTTACAACTTTATACAGCTAGATATTTACTGAGGCAGTTAAGTAGTGTTAAGTACTTTACCCAAGGGTGCAATGGCAGTGCCCCAGCAGAGAATTCAACCAACAGCCTTTTGGTTATGAGCCCTGTTCCTTACCACTATACCACACTGCTGCTACACTGGGCCTTTAACTCTACAGAGGCCTGACATGTTTGAACCTATGAACATTTCTGAATCCTAGCCTACAAAAGCACTTATATAAGGCCATTGTCTGCTCATTTATTTTTGGGTCATGTTTGGAGTGAGTTAGTCATATCCGTCACTGATGATAATAATCACTCTGAACATTTAAAGACAGAAGCAGAGGGTGCTTTCACATGTAGCTAAAAACATGAAAATAGTTCAAATGCTGGTGCAATTTCAGATGAATTATTCTGAATATAAAATTGATAAAAACTGATTATGCAAGTCAGGCACTTGTAAGACACACCTCTGTGTCTTCTCCAAGTTTTGAGCCAGCACAGTATTTGAAATACTACCCAGGAAAAAAAAAAAACCTCAAAAATAATTTAATGCAAACCTGTCTTTGACATGATTTTATTTTTTTCCCTGCAGGAAGCATAGAAGCCCTACAAGGAACTGAGGTCCGAGTGCTGAAACAATCTAGCAAACAAAGTCTTTGTGTCCGATACATCTTCCATAACAAAATAATGCAGATGATGAACCCGAGAAGAGAACCGGTGAGACTGTAACCCCAAACCACTTAATGTTAAAGGGTCTTTTATCCTGTAACACACAATCACCCAAGTTAGATCTCACTAAACACCCTAGATGGTGTCCTCATTTTCAGATGCTAATATTATGCACCAGTCAAATCTGGAAAGGGTTGACAAATACACTGTACATTGTATGCATTTTAACCATGGAATAAGTCAGTCATATATTATACATTATACATATAATATTTTACCTTGTTAATGTTTTCCATTTTTGACTTTTGCTAAGTTTAACAATCATGAAAGTGTATTTCTGTTATATATTTATTATCATTATTGCTATACAATTTTGTAAGCTGAATTTAAATTTTAAAAGGTGCATTTTTTGTTTTTAGTGGACATTTTCATTGGACAGAGTGGTGGTGGAACCTGGACAGGCATATATAGTTTCCATTTCTAACCTGCCAAAACCAGATGTAGGGCACAACATGATTAACAAAACAGTTACCATCCCAGGTAAGATACGGAAAAAATTCCTGAATATTCAAATATGAAATTGAATGCGTCATTGTCCTTCCTATGATAAATGCCAGGACAACCAAATACACAACACGGTAACCAGTTGTCTCCTAGTCAGGTTGGCTGGTTGTGAATTCTCACCGGGTTAGAAATTTCTGGCAGCAATAACCTCAGACAGCAAGGCACAGTGTGTTGATTTAGTTCGGCGTATATCTGACACAAAGCACTTGATGTCTTGATAAGTGGGGCATGTCGTTTCCTTTCTGTGTTTCTCATCCTCGAGCTTCACAGTGCTTGACATTTAACAGGTTAAAATGACCTTATCGTCAATGCCAAATAATCTGACAAAAGCATACATGCGTAACTCGTGTTACTGTTTGGATATATAATGCACATTCTGTAACATAGGAGCTGATTACACATTCGAGGGCACATTTTTCCTTGCAAGAGCCTCACAGAGATTGTGTATACAATTGTTTTTGTCTTTTTGTTCCATGCAGAGTGCAGAGATTCAAGGATACGAGGGGCCAAAATGTGCCGGGAGAACGGTGAGCCTAACAACTGAGTTTCCTGATTCACAAACAACACACTCAGTGTGAATGTATTTCTGTTCTTATTTCCATCTCTAAGACAGAGCAACATAGGTTGGAAAAGCAAAGTATTCTTAGGGTGTCACTTTATTTCAGGAAGCCTGTGGAAACCTAACATTATCCACAATGTATCAACTGAGCAAGCAGTGATCACTGTGAGCTTTAATAGTGGGGAGTTCTCTGAGAAGTATATGGTGTCTGTCCAGTGCCCTGACTTCAGCAACTCCCAAATCGTGTGGAAGGTAACACACCCCACTACACTATACATGCACTGAGTTAAAAAAAGAACTGAAACTCCAAACTCCTTATAAACCTCTATAATGGAAGCACATAATTTGTGTACTTTTATGTACTTTCCAGTTGAATGGACCTCTGTTTTTTTTTTTCTTCAAAGAACAAATAGACACATCATTCTGTGAATGGTTAATATTTAATATTTAAGCACATTTCTCAAGTTAAAGTATTACCTTGTAGTCCAGTTCAGATAAGGAACACAGACTCCTTTGTGACACTGAAGATTAAAATGACCACATGTATGGTTATTCATAATTTAGGTTATCCATCATTTTGAAATGGTATAAGTCCTATAAACTGCCAAAAATAACTAGTCTCTCACAAGAAAAAAAAAAAAATCTGTCAACCCTTTCCTTTCCAATGTTGCAGGAGAATCAGACATGGCTCAATGTGTCTTTTGCAACACATCAATGGCCCCGAACATGTTGCAGACATGACATTGTGGTAAGCGTGCTTAACGTGTACCATTAGACTCATCAGAGACAGGAGGATGTAGCAGGAAGGGCGGGCACTTCTCTTCTCTTTCCTATACATCTGAAACTCCTTCCTGTCTTACTCCACAACAGCAGAATAAATTCTGCCAGACATCACTCACACCCACACCCACACCCACACCACTACTGCAAAAAAATCACTGTTGCCATATTGTATGTCTATGTTTTTTTTTTTTTTTTTTTTTTGCTGTTGACAGCACTCAAAAGGGATCAAAGATGAAATCTATTAATAGTTTCCTTTTTCTTTTACTATCTACATGGGTTGATTATGAACAAATGACCAGACAGACTTGATCTCTCTTTGAGTGCATGACAGGCTTTGACTGCTTTAATGGGTCTCTCTCACAGATCGTGCCATTTTTTATCCAGTGTAACAATGACTGTGCTCCTCACCAGGAGAGATTTGATCACTGTGTTGGTACGTAAAAGCCAATCCATACATCAAACACACCCAGACATAAGTGTAAGCAATTTTTACATGTTTATGATCATTACAAATTTGGCACTGACAGAAATGAATGAAGAATATGTAATACTAGCTAAGATTTGTCACTCAAAAGTTAAAGATCCACAGAACATAATTTTAATAAACAAGGAGGAATGAAGTCAATCAATTCAGGGTAAAGCGAAGGGGTTCACCCATCAACTGAAACTCCTTTTCCTTGTCATTATGTACAGGACAGGTAATATTCATTCATCTCTTCAGCCTCTAGCACAAGAATTCGAAAACACGTATGAATTTCACAGTGAAAGATTTTTTTCAGTCAAATTTTTCACAGTGAAACCCGATTTTTATCATTTATAAATATGATCTGAATACACTTTTTGTCTCAAGGTGTTAAGTACGTTAAATACGTTTGCACTGAAATTTCAGCTGAGAAGTTCAAAATGGGTTTATACCATTTTATTAATACAGCTGTATTCATTAAATAAATAAAGTTCATTAGGAGTTTTGTTGGCTGTACACAACACATAAAATATTGTTCACCCTTCATAATGGTACAATAAAATGACCTCAGGAAGCCTTACAATGTAGCAGACGTCACACTCTTTCTCACTCACATTACTTTAAACTACTTGTTAAACAACAGGGGCACCAGTTAAAATAAGAATCATCCATAATAATCACATTGCTGTAGACAGTGCAAGAATATGCGTTTTCCATAAATTTTGTTTTTCTTCCTTTACAGATGACCCTAGTAAAAATGACAAACATGTTCTGCTCATCTTCATCCTGGGGTTGATCTTGGTTTGTGGATGTTTCCTGTTTTTACTGTGTAGGAAGTTACAGAAAGGTTGGTCAATATTTCAGTATGTAACAGTTTTTTAATATGAGTAAAAAGAAACTACTGAACTTTCTATCAGTGTGTGAAGTTGAAGCATGTGGCTTTAAACAGAAACTGCAAAACCTTTGTGAGCATGAAAACCATTTTCTCTCTGACATTTTTAAAAATATTTTCAGGTGCTGGTGAAGGGAAAAACAAACCACCAGGTAAATGGTCCGTCAGATCACTTAAACAAGACACACACACAAATCTAGGTATTTTAATATAGGATTTTAATATAAACGTATTATATTTTTATATCACATTTGGAAAGCTTAACATTTTTATCTGAGGATAATGCTGAAATGAGATTTTTTTTTTTTTTTTTTTTACATAAGCCTTTTAACGACCTCCAATTTACTGACCCATTTCCCTTCTTCAGATTCCTCTTGCAACACCTCTGCCCCGCTCGTGGGACAGCCAGAGCCTCTCCAGGCCAGAGGCCCGAGGAAAGTGCTCATCATCTACTCTCTGGACCATCCTCTGTACAAAGACGTCGTGCTCAAGCTGTGTGCCTTCCTGCGGGCCAAGTGCGGCACCGACGTGGTCCTGGACCTGCTGGACACCGCGTGGCTGGGCACCGTGGGCCGCATGCAGTGGCTGGACTGGCAGAAGCAGCAGATCGAGAAATCGTCCGACAAGATCCTGATCCTCTGCTCGCGGGGCGTGCGGGCCAAGTGGAGGGCCATGTGCGGGGCCAGCAAGGTGACCCTGAAGGAGGACGCCCGCTCCCCCATGGGGGACATGCTCACCCCAGCCCTGAGCCTGATCATCCCGGACTTTGTGCACTCTACATCCTTCCAGAAGTACATGGTGGCTTACTTTGATGACGTGAGTTGTGAGGATGATGTCCCTGCCCCGTTCAACGTCACCATCAAGTACAAGCTGATGAAGCACTTTGAGGAGCTCTACTTCAGAATTGTGGACATGGAAAAACATGAGCCGGGAAAGGTGAACCGCATCGAAGGCATAAGTGAGGATGAGTATTTCAACTGTCCCTCGGGCAAAGCCCTGAGGAATGCCATTGAGGCTTTGCAGGCCTACCAGCTAGAGAATCCAGACTGGTTTGAAAAGGAGTGTGTGGAGAGCGAGGACGAAGCAGCCGAGTCTGAGACACAGAACCCTCTTCTTGCACTGAAGCCCAGCAGCCCTATCCTTCAGTGTGTGCCAGAGTGCAGAGAGGGACCTCCCGTCTTAGTCAGTGAAGTTGAAATTGTTGAAGACGCCCAACGGACACAGTCAGTTATCCCCGTATTGAATCAGGGTGGAGAGAGGCTTCCGATCCATGAGTTTCACCCAGCTGTCCAGCCATACGAGCACAAGCTCTGTTCTTCACACCCAGTAATTCACAGTGACCCATCCGTCTGGAGAGCGGCTGTCCACCCCTCAGTGTCTGAGGGCCAGCCTTGCTTGACAAGCATCTCACCTATGCAGGAACCACCAACACAAAGGAGGAATACTGTTCACCTGCAGGAGGGGTCTGCCAAAGAGAGCTCGCCAGTGGAGGACCATGAGGAGGTTCCCATGTTGTCCAGTCACCTCTCGCCGAGCGTGCTGGACCGCCTGCAGGCTCTCCAGTGGGCTCTGGGTCCTGAGGAGGCGATCTCCTCCACACCTGAGGAGGTGGCGGACCGCAGAAAGAGACCTACGAGTGGATCGGACCAGGGTTACATCTCCAGGTCCTCCCTCCAGCATGGCTCCACACTCGGAGATGACTCCCAGGACCCACTGGTGGCTCTCTCTAGACTGCAGGAGGCATGCTTCCTTAACAGCCTCAAACCCTCAGGACCCACTGCAGTGCAGAGTAGAGACCATTTTGGACAACCGAATGCAGAAGCCCTATAGCGCTGCACACAGGATGGCCCTTTTGTATGCTAGCTGTATCCTGTGTATGCTGAACAAGCATAACTTCAGACTTGCAGTAAACACTTGGTTTGCTTTGGGTTAGCTTTTCTTTTAAAGTGTTTTGTGGCAAAGTCCAAAAAATAGTTATGTCAAAACACAAGTTTATTCAGTAGCTCATTGTTACTAAACTTAGATATGACATGACACAGCTGTGAAATGGCAGATTGGGACAAAATTGACTGTTGTGCATCTACATGAAAGATATGTGCTGCTTTTTCCCTCTTGTATCATATATGGCATCTTAGCCAATCACGCTAGCTCATGCTGTCATTTAGGTATTTTCAAAAGGGTAAAGGTGTTCCAAGTGATTCATAGTGTCTTTCATCTCATTTAAGTGTGATAACATGAAACCACTTTTAACCACTACATTAATTCATGAAATGAGAATTTCGTCCAGCGTCAGTCTTCAATGTAAGGAAGGGGGCCATAAATACCTTTATGAAACCGATGCATATGTTTAGTATTCCACAACTGCTGACTAGACTGTAAAATCTTTTATGCGATTAAACATGACACTTCAGTTCTGTATGTAGAGTCACCTTCAGTTTTTTCTGCATACTTCCTGTATTTTTTTACATTCAGTTTTTCATGTGCATGACTGACAGAGTGGTTTTCAAATGCTTTTTAACCAAGGATATCAATGATATACTCTTGACATTAACCATAGCAGCCCAACTCATGCACTATTCCTGTGGCTCCTGGAAGTAGGGGTTTTGCCCAATTTGCTATATGTAATTTGCAGTTTTATTTGTTCTTGGCTACATGTCCTCATACAGATTTTTAATACTGCTGTCTCATCTGCCTTGCTGGGTGATATAGTCAGGCTAGTTACTGTGGGTGAAAAATGGAAAACCAGTAGTTCGACCCAGGCTGAACCTGTGTTCAGGATTAAAATTGACAGGTTAACCCCCTGCATTTCATAAACTTAATGCCCCTGTATAACAGAGAAACCATATGAAACATTTAATAATACAGTCTTCTAAAACATCTCTTCCTCTGGCAATATTCATGTAACATGAGTCCTTTCTCTAAAAGCAATATTCAAGCCGTCTGTACTGCAACTGTGGAAGAACTTTTGATTTTAGGTGCTGCAAGTTTTAGCATGCTGTTCAAATTACCACCCTGCAGGTTTGCAGTGTCCTTTATTCCAACAGCAGCCAAATTAAAGACAAATACCACAAATGTGTTTGCACACATTGCACTGCACTGTGAAGGTGGTGGCTTCATTCATTTCATTACTAAACACTATAAATATTTGTCAAGCAAATGTTAGGGATAATATTTAGCATGCTTCTCAAACATACTTATAACCAAGGGCGGTGCATTGCTTGTGTATTATATCCATTCTTTCAGCTGAATATTTCATTGATGTAAATCAGGTATGGGGTATTTTGGTCAGGAGAGGAACAACAGTTTTCCACCCAGGGTTTGAATCTGTAACCTACTTAACTGTCATTGTACCTGGAAAATGTGTAATACCAGTCTTAACAGAGACAACCAGCATTAATACCTGACATGTCTTGTACATTTTCAGTCCAAATACAAATGTATGTAGATATCTACGTTTAAATCTTTTTTTGTTTTTCGTCTTTTGGTGTGTACCAACTCAGAAAAATAAAAATAATACATTTGCACGCGTTAATGCAATTCTGTGAGATACTGTGGTACACTCATTTTGTAAAGAATTTAACAATCAACATTAAGAGATTATTTGTAACGGTGTTACCGAATGACACCCCTGTGGCAGGATATTGCCACATCTGAAAGGCTGCAAAAGACAATGACACACCAGAGAAGCACTATCTGTAGGTCTACCTTAAACACTACTAGTACCTGGCATGCTTTGGATAATGCTTCCTCAATAACAACACGCCTTGCAATGAAACAAAAATGCCCGGTTAAATCTAAATGTCAACCACGACAGTGAATGTCATTATGACGGTAGCTTGCGTATTTATTATTTCACATGAAACAAAGTTGAACTGGTTTAAAAAGTGTGTGTGTAGATTTGTGATTTTTAATATAATTTTCAACCATCCGGATGTCATTGTCAAAAGAATAAAACGTCCGCCGACAGTGCACAAATCTTTTAAAAATGTTTCCTTTAAGAAGCGTGTAACTTTTCTTGTAGCACTAAATGGCTTTGGAGTCATCGGTATGGACGCCTCCTTGTGTTTGATGGAAAAATATGACATTTCCAGTAAGTCTAGTGTTACGGCAATGGCCTAGATACTGTATTTGCATACACTCACCAGGAAGTTTGACTCTAACTTCACCTTTGCCTTGCCCCAACGGAAAGTCCCTCCGAGAGCAGTCAAATGCACAAGGAAAGTCGCGTAACGACATTTAAATGTTTACTTAAAATAATATCTGGCAAAACAATCTCTTAATGTGTTCTAAATTCTTATTATATGTCGCTGTGACACTGAGGGAGTTGCGAGCGAGACTGTGCCAGTGAAATGGCATTAGTACTTACATGAACGGGATCTCTCGACAGCTGCGCTTCGTCGGTCAGTAAGCGTGCTTCAACGCTGTTCAAGCCGAAGGTTGACGAAAATGAATTTGTTTCTTTTCGGTACTCTGTTGTCCGTTCATTGGATTCTGACATCAGCTCTTGAGATATTAGACTGGCCGCCTCTAAACTGTACACAAGAGGTAAGAGTGAAATCTCTTATTTTTTCACGTATTTCTGCGTAAATTGTTTGAGCACAACTGAACAACGTAATAAGCTAGTTTGTCCAACTTGATTCCTGTGAATTGTAACTATGAGAAAATGACAATGGAGATATCTGATTACAAACAGCTGCTGGAAGTTAAGTGAGCGCTCGCAGGCGGTTGACTTAAATAGGTTAATTCGGAGCAGATGATAATAATTAAAGTAATCGTCATCAAAGGTACAGAGGTAGTCGGAATCCAGCTGCGCAAATGTGCAAAACGATGCCCAAACGGCGCCTGCCTAATATTCTGTTTATCTTCAGGTAATTATTAAAGACGGTTAAAGCAAAATAGTGGCCGTTGCTCCACTGCTGCAATAGATCTGAGTCTTGAGATGTAGCCTAGGCTACTTTGGCAATGTATAAAAAAAAAGAAAATTGAAAACATTTCAGCCACAAGGAAATAAATCTGAGCAAATTACCTCAAATCTGGCCGCTATAGGTTTCATTCTCACAATGAACAGGCAGACCCCATTTTGGCCCCGCCGTTCTGCCCTTCACTGACTGGTACACCGCGACATAATCAGACGTTATAATATTTTTTCAAAACTGTCCTCTGTGGCAGTGTTTCACAGTCCTGATCCTGCCGACACACTACGGTTGCTTTTCCTTCCAGCTGAGTTCTCTTAATTTGGAGTGATTATGATGTTAATTGAATACCAAGATGTGAGATTGTTTAACTCATCCCTAGTCTTGGCGACACACAGTGTGTGCTGTTTTCCTTCCAGCTGTATCAGGAATATCTGATAAATAAAAATAACTTTTGTTTATTCAAAATTATTTAGTCAAAATACAGGCCAGCTGTCTCAGTTAAGTTTAATTAGTTGTTAAATTTGTTCAATTAATGTTTAGAGGGACCCTTGAATTAATTTAAGGGAAGTAGGTCTACTCTCAATCAAGAGTTATATACCTTTCTTTTTGACAATAATTTAGCCTTCATCAAAAAAATTGAATACCTGTCTGTGTGACCAATTTAATTAAGGGGCTTGAGAAAATATGAATTACTTCCAGAGACACTTTTACTTGTAATACTCTGTTACTAGAACAAACGTCAGTTCAACTACCCATGGCTGTAAAAACAAGCTCAGAGTGGATACAGATCGGTAGCTAATCAATTTACATCTTAGTCAACTCAGATGGATGTAAAACCAACATACACAGTGGGTCCTCTGGTGCAGGGTTGAGAATCACACTGCTCTATGGTGAATGACCATTCACATAATTACCCAAAATATGTTTAAAAACAGTATTTTCTTGTTTGTTTTCTTTTAATCACTTCCACATAAAGGATGTTGATCTCACAAAAGCTAAACCAAATTGGTGCTACACCTTATTTGTGCCATTGTTTTCAAGTAACATTCTCATTTCAATAAGAACAAACTCAAGTCCAAATAATTGCTAGATAATTAAACAAATCCTAATATGAAAGAACTGAGTGTAGGTATCTTAACAGCCGAATTTCTAGCAAATATTACAGCTCAAGTTTGCCGTTTGGTTGGGGAATGACCATAAGGGACAAATACTGTCACTACACTAAGCAAAGCGGGTCAACTAATTAGAGGCTAATGAGAGAACTTGCTGCCTAACTTTATTTTTGTTACTTAGGAAGATAGCTAGCTAGTTAATGAGCTATTCAATCAATTATTCATTCTTATTTTTGTCCCAGATAGCTATCACAAGGAAACAAGTCTAGCCATGAAGTCATTTCTAGCTTTTTTGGTGGCTGTGGGCCTCAAAATTTGTCACAAAATCGACTTGCTGTTTGTATAGCTAGCAAGCTATACTAGTTTACCCTTCACCCAGAAGTTTATAAAGAGGCTATGCTCTTTGCCTGCCTAGAGAGCTGATAATGAAATATGCCATCATTTGCTAGGTAGTGAAACAGGAACACACTTTCAGGGCAGGTTTATCGACTCAAACATGTTAATGCGCAGTTATCCAGACGTATATACTTTTGAAATCTCAATAGATAGAACATATCCACATTTAATCATCAAACTAAAACTACATAAAGGGTGATTGATTACTCTTTGCCCTTGATTTAACAAATGTTAAGGAAGTTGGCGCAGCGAGACTCAGCCGCATAGTTAAAGAATGTGTAGATACCTCCACCAGCTGGCAAAAAATCACAACTGCAAGTTGGACAGTATTACCAAAATCTAAATTTATCAGTTTACAAGGCTGTTTGGGGGTCTCCTGTTTTCAGCATATCTGAAGCACACATAGAGCCCATACTAAATATTAATAATTATAAAGGGAATTATTGCTAAATATGACTTATTCATTTCGGCAGGACACTTGACCCTGCTTAGTCTTCATAACCCATGACTGTAAATGTGAAGATTCAGCTTGGAACTTTGCACAGCAGTGTTATGTAGAGTTTGGTGAGGAATTTGAGTGTGTTAAAATGTTTAAATGTTAGTAAGAACATGCACATCATGTCATCTATACGCTCTCCCTACTCAAAATGGATGTCTTTTACAGTGAGCTCTGTTCTTTTGTTCTACAGGGTCTGAGATGCAGCGCAAATATAAGTAAGAACCACAGTTTTCTACTTACATGGTCATTTTGGTATACAGTAGTGTGTTCCAACATGCTTAGAAGCAGCCATGACAGAATATGACGACAATTTAGAACTCTTCAGACCTGATTGTAACTAGTGTATACAAATGTCAGTGTGTACATTGTCATCCAGGCCTTTTTTTTGGGGAGATCTTTGAAAGCCAATCAGGATACCACTCAGAAAATGAATTAAGGAGCTATAGGCTCTGTTGCTTCTGTTCAATTCAAATCTAATGTGCTTTGCTTGTGACTTAATTGTTGGTTTTCACATAAATGTTGCACTGACTAGGTTAGCATCCTCTAGCCAGAAGGACCCTCCTTTCACTGTTCCCCTTTTACTCCCCACAGATAATTGCTTGGAAAAGGGCTGGTTAAAGCCCAGGCAGTACACCCCTACAGGTCCAAAGGACCTTAAGGTTCAAGTGAAGCTCAGAGAAGATGAGAACAGGAACCTGGTGCCAGTGATTGCGGTGAACTGGACTGCACAGGCTGATGGTGGGTGACTAACAAGCAATGCAAGTCGATCTATTGACAAGCAGGCCGACTCGAAGGATTTATGATTTTGATTTGGCATATAGGAAATTGTTGTCAGATTATTTGTGGTTTGGTTTTTAGCTGACTATGGTTAAATAATTTGCATCATTTCCTGTATCTTGGCTTTGTCTTATTTTCTCGTAGCGTGTTGCATCTTTTGAAATACTGCAGTCAACAAAGAAGAAGCAGATTTAAACAAAATCACTTTTTTTGTCCTTTAGGAAGCATTAAATTCATGAGCGGCACAGAGGTACACGTGTTGAAAATGTCTTCCAACCAGTACCTTTGTGTTCATTACATTTTTCACAACAAAATGCCTATGAAGAAATCGATGGATGAATGGGTAAGGACATGATTGTCTTGCGTATAGAATTATTAGCACAGGCTGCCTGTTTACAGTCTATATGCATGAGTTAAATGTTCGCAAGAGAGCATAGGCCATTCCGTCTTCCTCCTTACTTCTCAATTTCCTGCCTGCAAGTCAGAATATGGTGTATTTTTACTGAGCTATCTTAAGTAGTTTCAATGAATGTCTGCCAAACAGAGAAAAATACATTAGGTAAAAATGTCTAAGATGCACATAAGGCATTAAACAGAGATGTGTGCAGAGGCCTTTTCTTGCCTCCAGAGTTTTGTTGTTTTCTGGTCATTTCTTGTAATTATTCCTGACCTGTGACTATCTGTATGCTAAAATTTTATATCTGTGTTTTCAGTGGTCATTTTTTCTGGACAGAGTGGTGGTGGACCCTGGGCAGAAATATGTGGTCTCTGTCTATAACCTGCCCAAACCAAATATAGGGCATGACACTTACCATGTTTCTGAATCTATCACCATTCCAGGTAAGACTGACACTGCTCACTTAACTGTAATAAAAATGAAAGCTGTGGCTTAGGAAGATCTGTACTTTCAGAATTAATTTGCATGACTCTTTAATGGTGGCGACGTCATTTCACCAAAAGCAAAAGGAAATGGATTGTCACAATAGTTTTATACTTCCATTACAGTTTTATAATTGCACACAAACTGAACAAGTGAATTGTTATTGTTATCCTGTAACTGTAAATTAATTGTGTGTATGAAATTTTATAACAGCAGGGGTGTTTAAATGGAACTGTATTGATGTCTTTGTTCAGGGTGTGAAGATGCAATGGTACAGAGAACCACAGGGTGTATAAAGACTGGTGAGTGATCTCCTCTGTCTCGGGAAGTGAGCTTATTCACTTTGTTGTTATTTATACATTTCAATGACTCAGCGACTTGAAATTCTATGTTGTAATTTGTATGCTCCTCACACCTTATTTTTCTGATGTCTGTGTTGTTAATACTATTCCTGTTTACATTCAGGTAAATTTACAAGGGTTTATTCGCTGAAATAGAGGTGAAATAGAGGTTCTTTCTGCCTGAACGATGGAAGTCAATGCCTTGACCTAAAGATGCCCCATCTCAACAGTTTTCAGATTGAACTGGCCAATTGAACTGTCTTCAGTAATGAGAATGTTTAAAGAGAGCTTTGAGCCCTGCTAGACTCCTGCACATCTAAGGCAACCCTGACACCAGTAGCCTCATATTCACAATCTCAGTGAACACAGCACAACCAATGTGAACTGTGCACTACTTCTCAGACATACCACCATTATGATAAGTGTTTTAAACCTACTGTGTCATGATTTAGGATCTCAGTGGAAGTCCAACATTAGCTTGGAGAGATCCAAAGGACAAGATGGTAAAGCAGCAATCACTGTGGGCTTCAACACGGATGAGTTCTCTGAGGACTACAGAGTTTCTGCCCGGTGCGACGGTGACAAAGAGTTCCTGCTCATCTCCAAGGTATTCTCCTCTGTTATGCTGCACTGTATGATGCCATGTCAGAAGAGCAACCTCTTCACTACAGATACCTTTCAACATCTGTGTGGAGAGCAGTATGGCATAGTGACTATACAGCTGGACTTAAATCCAGATAGGTACAGCAGTGACCAGGACAGGCATGGCTGGACCCCATGCCAGACATTTAACCTCAACTGCACCAGTAAATATCCAGTTGTCTAAATGGATAATAAGCAAGCTAGGTTACCTTGGATTACCTTGGATAAAGGCATCTGATAAGCACATGTCCTTGTAACACTAATGTTTAATTTTGTTTTAATGTTTATATCAGCTGGAAAATATTCCCATTTTGGGCACTTATTCTATACTATGGGTCTTCAGCCCCAGTCCTTTCAAGTTTCAAGTTTTACAGTATGTCCAGCTAAGGGCCAGAGTTCTGTGCTACACTGAATACTCATGCTTCTAAACCACATCTTAACTTAACTTGAGGATGCCCAAATGCAGTTAACATAGCAGTTATCCAACCATGGGTGACCTTCAAATAAACCTGCACTGAAACTTTTTTACTTCAGGTAGATTACTCTGATAAATCAAACATAACCTTTCCCCCTTTTCATTCTGTCTTGACGCTACAGCGGAATCAGACTTCACTGAAAGTGACATTCGCACTTGACAAATGGCGACGAACATGTTGCATTTTTGAAGTGGAGGTATGTACCTTCGACTTACTGAACCTCACTCAGAGCTTAGGAAAGCCTGGTCAGCCTTGCATCTCAACTGCAATTAAATGTTTCCTTTTTTTTCTGTTTAAACAGTAACATGTGAAAATGCTTTTGTCATTAAAAGTAATATTGTATTCCCCTTTTATATTTCCCAGTGTACACAGAAACTGAAAATGCTGTCAATTTCTGCATTTATCTTTTCTTCATTATAGGTCCAGCCATTTTTTGAGCTGTGCCGCAATGACTGCATCCGACACAGCAGAAAAAATATTAACATCTGTAAGTAAATACAAGCATCGAGATTTGGCCACATGCTGCAAAGGAATGACGTAGGGAGTTAGCACACCAAACAGACAGCATTGATTGGTACTGTGAGAAACTAAATAGAAATACTGAATGGACTGTAGAACCGTAAAGTGGGGATGGTGCATGTTTGTATGTTATATTCTGTGGGGAGAGAGTGGTAGTGGTACCAACTGCGGCTGCCAACAGTGAAAAACAAAAAGTGAAAAATGCCAGCTTTGAATCATATCACTTATGGTTCTGTTGCACGCTGGCTGCCGTCAGTAAAATTCAAAGCTAATGCTGAAAACATGTTTTACTGATGCTGAAAAATAATGAGCATCAAGGTTGTTGATAATGCAAGCTGCCTTGATATTCTTACAATTATTCTTCCTATTCATGTTTTTATACAGTAATTATTCTATCACAAGCCTCTTTCTAATGTCTTGCCATTAGTTAAGTCTTACTAAATTACACTAGAGACTAGATATTGATTTTGTTATTTAAAAGCAGATGTGAAGACATTTTTTCGGACAGTGGACAAATTATCCAACTATTTGCAGTGAATCGAATCATTAAAGTAAATAAAATTGTCCTGTTACATTTATCTCTTGAAGTACAATAAAATGGAGTGGAATATAAGGCTAAAATCTGTAATGCCTTAAATACTGTGCAGCAGTGAGTGAGCGGTATGTGCATTTTGCAGCTGGATTGACTGACCTCCTTACTGCGCTCTGTCAGTTATATTTCAAAAAGCTGTGCATTCTACGCTGAGACATGTCATGTGACCTCAACCCAGACATCTCATTGAATATCTTTTGAAAACATTCTTTTGCTTTTTTCAGGTGAAACCAGAGCAACAGAACCACCCAGAAGGCCCACGGACACAACAAACCTCACAGTTGGCATTATTTGTGCTCTGGGATTTTTGCTGGGTTGTGGTGTGGCTGGTTGTATCTGTTTACAGTACAGAAGACGGCGAAAAGGTCAGAGAAAGACTTTCAGTTCAGTATGAAACAAAAAAGTACCACTGGCTTCATTGTGATATTCAAAGCTAAGGAAAAATCACTTTGAAATTGTATTGATTCAGGTCCAAGAAAGCTGGGCGAGTCTAATTTTATAAAGAAGGCTAACATAATGGGATGCTAATCCCTTTTATTTTTCAGAATATATTTTGCAGAGAATCTTTAGCAGTACTACTGTAATGTCATTGTACTGAAATGATTTAAAAAAGGAAGTAGTCATTTAAAAGATAAATGATTCCTCTTGAAGGTCCTTAAATCACATTATTTAGGCAACAGAAAAATACAATGAAAATAGTATCATACCCCTCACTGGACTACTGTTTACTTTTTCAGATCCCATTGTGGCAAAAATATCCCCACAAGGTAAATAAGTGGACTTCTTTTCCTGCTCATTATACTCTAGGGATTTTTTATACTCCATGCCAAAACCTTGGTATCAAGCTGAACTATTAGATAGGCCTGCATGCATCCTATTAAAATGAACCTTAAAGAACCTTAAAACAGCTCTTGTTTACATCGCCTCTTCTTTTCTGCAGATCAAAAAGACCAACCAGACGAACCCCATGGCCCGAGGAAAGTGCTCATCATCTACTCTCTGGACCATCCTCTGCACAAAGACGTCGTGCTCAAGCTGTGTGCCTTCCTGCGGGCCAAGTGCGGCACCGACGTGGTCCTGGACCTGCTGGACACCGCGTGGCTGGGCACCCTGGGCCGCATGCAGTGGCTGGACTGGCAGAAGCAGCAGATCGAGAAATCGTCCGACAAGATCCTGATCCTCTGCTCGCGGGGCGTGCGGGCCAAGTGGAGGGCCATGTGCGGGGCCAGCAAGGTGACCCTGAAGGAGGACGCCCGCTCCCCCATGGGGGACATGCTCACCCCAGCCCTGAGCCTGATCATCCCGGACTTACTGCACGCAGCAGCATTCGAAAAATACATGGTGGCTTACTTTGATGACGTGAGTTGTGAGGATGATGTCCCTGCCCCGTTCAACATCACCATCAAGTACAAGCTGATGAAGCACTTTGAGGAGCTCTACTTCCGAATCATTGACAAAGAAAAACATGAACCATGGAGAATAAACCACGTTGAAGGCATAGCTGAGGATGAATACTTCAAATGTCCCTCGGGCAAAGCCCTGAGGGACGCTGTTGAAGCTTTCCACGCCTATCAGTTGGAGAATCAAGACTGGTTTGAAAAGGAGTGTGTGGACAGCGAAGAGGAAGTGGCAGAACCTGAC
The DNA here is from genome assembly GCF_013368585.1 of Megalops cyprinoides. Classification (NCBI taxonomy): domain Eukaryota; kingdom Metazoa; phylum Chordata; class Actinopteri; order Elopiformes; family Megalopidae; genus Megalops; species Megalops cyprinoides. The sequence continues at coordinate 12,502,815 of NC_050607.1, forward strand.
TTGCAGCACCCTCTTCTTTCAGACACGTCCCGCATCCCTGTTCTACAGTACGTGCCTGAGTGCAGGGAAGGACCCCCAGTCCTCGTCAGTGGGATCGAAGTCAATGACGACTCCAAGCATGTTCAGTCATTAATCCCCCTTCTGAACAGCGGAGGGGAGAGGGTTTCCACCCATGAAATTCTTCCAGGGGTTCACCCGGAGCAGAGCCAGGTGCACTGCTTACATCCAGAAGTGAGGGTCACCCCGGGTGCCCCAAATGCTGCTGTCCATCTCTCAGCAATTCAAGGGCACCGGTGTGTCAATACAGAACCTGTCCTGCAGTACTCGCCAGCCGAGAAGGGGAGCAGGCTGTGTCCGCTGGAGGAACCAGCAGGGGAGAGCTGCCCGGTGGAAGATGAGGAGGAGCCCCACACCTCCTGCAGCCCACCTTCACTGGAAGCTCTTGAGCGCCTGAGGGCCCTCCAGCAATCCCTGGTTCCTGTCATTCAACCCGCCTCAGAGTGCGTGGAGGATGAGTTCATTCAGTACAACACGCAGGCGAATACTGAATGGGCGCAGAAGGTGGAGGTACGCCAGAAAAGAGAATCCAGTGGATCAGACCAGGGTTACATCTCCAGGTCCTCCCTCCAGCATGGCTCCACACTCGGAGATGACTCCCAGGACCCACTGGTGGCTCTCTCTAGACTGCAGGAGGCATGCTTCCTTAACAGCCTCAGACCCTCTGGCTGCTTTCCTAATAAGCCAGGACCTGAACATAAGGGGGAGTCGCTATAGCCAGGAGAAGAACTCCAGAGTGTTCATTGTTAATGTTTGTCTATCGTTGGCTTAAAACTTTATGTCTTTGTATTATTTTTAATCTTTATAAAATGTCCATTAAAATAAATATATGTAAATAAATCTGCCATGAATGGAAATACTTCATATTTCCTATACATTTATTTCTTTGATACTTGATTACATAGGTTCCATTTACTCACATTATTATACATCTACAGTCTTAAAAAGGCAATTCAGGTTCATGACAATGTTTTAAAGTACACGATGCACATTTTTACACATATGATTGATTAAATGACTAAATGTAAACAAAGGTTTATAGTCAAAATTGTAAGTTAGAAATTTGTAATACAAATCATCACAGCAGTTGAACACAATGTAAAGATTGTATCACAGCAGAATGTATACAGACTCCTTTATTCAGTGGAAGCTTAGTTTATAATGTATAGTGTTTCATGTTTTTCCATCCTATCTCAAATAGATAAAAAATTAAAAGCATCACCTTTGATTTCATCTGATCATATTTGTGCCATTCTAAGTCCTTTGTTCAAATCCACACCTCCACACTCCAAATTTTAAAATGCAATAACCTTCAGTAGTCAGTAGTTGCATAATAGTGTGTGCTGTCTATTGCAGTCTCTCATTTAATGTAGTTGAAAAAAGACATTAGTTTTTCCAAAGTCATGTCCATGCATTTGTTATTCTGTGTTACCAGCGTCCACAAAGTTTATTGTAGGTTAGTAAAATAAATCAATCAATTAATTAGTATCAAACAGTTTGGCAGAAAGGATAAAGTCTTCATCTACGTCATTGGCCATGAATGACATTACAGTACATTTAAATATAAAGAAATTTAAATACTTTGGCATTATACAATAGCAACAGAGATACAGTCAAAGCCACTGGATAGATGTCTTGCCATGTCTAACTGCGTAAAGTAGTGGGCAAAAATGGTCAATTTACATAGTATGTTTTAGAAAAAGTATCACTGTAGAAATGTTGACTGACTTAGAAATCAACAGAAAACATAACAGAATATAAAATTGTATATTCCCTTTCCGTCTGCGATTAGTGCACTTCAAGAGGCATATAACCATTAGTTGTATCTCACAATAAGGAACACTCTTTCACTGTTTCATGTCTTTCATAGTGTGTGGATCATTACTGCACAAGACTGCCTGCATATTTAGTCTAAGCAAGCCATAGCTGGACTTCTATTAAACTGAAAACTCAGTATAACATGGCTAAAACCTAAAGAGTAGCCTTACTTTGCAAAAAAAAATTACAAAGATCACACACCAATTTAATAAATGCTGCTTGAGCAATGTACATTTAATATCCACAGATGTGATTCCAGCTTTAAGAAAAACAGTAAATGTTTATTTAAATAAATTTAGTCCTCTTGCTATGTAATATGGTGTGTACCTGTAATAAGAACTTGGAGGCCAAACTATCACACATCCTCACTGTTTTTTAGATATCTTTATGCAGATTTGTGAAACAATGACTTTAAGTTATTCATTGGGCCAGCTTTGAAAGTCTGAGGATTTCCTAAATTATGGTAAGTTGATATTTCTATGCCTCGGTTTCTGCAATTTTATTTGTTATTTGGTTCACAGATGATACCGTTACCTTTAAAAGTTAGGCTATGCTATGTAATTTTGGCACATTCCTGAGTGGAATAAAAAGTGGGAAAAAAAAACTGTTTTCTTCACTCACTGCTTATCAGCTGAAATCACCATTTCAAGCTTATTCCAAGTGTTTTCATGTGCCATCTTACTTTGCTTGTTGACCCTATGGCACAGCATACAGTAATAGAGTAGGATATACAGTTTGTTATCCAGGAAGTGCGTGTGCATTGTCACATCATCATTGTGTGCTTGTCTTTCCAAAGAACCATGATGTCAACAGACAACATCAATGGCAAATAGGCATCAGAAATAACTATGACCTTAGCAACACAGTAACCACGGAAGGTCACACAGGGTTGTAATAGATGATGGGGTAAGATGAGTGCCAGAATTGGAATTGCTTTTACCTGGTGGTGGAAAATGACAGAAATGTTTTCAACTCTACGACAGATTAAATACATAAATACCCCCGTTACAATTTTAACCGGCCAAGGTCACTAAACCAAACGTATCTGTTGTCATCAGTAATTGCAGGTGTCCATATACAATGCGACCCTTATTAATAGCACCAAGGTTCAGATTGTCTTTTATTTTTTTCTAGACCAGTGTTTCTCAAACCTCTCCTGGAGTACCACTTGTCCTGCATGTTTTAGATCTCTCCCTGCTCCAACACAGCTGATTCAAATGATCAACTCGTTATGAACTCCTGAAGCTGCCTAATAACAAACTGATCATTTAAATCATCTCTGTTGGAGCAGGGAGAGATCTAAAACATGCAGAACAAGCGGTACTCCAGGAGAGGTTTGAGAAACGCTGTTCTAGACGATAGCCTATACGATAGCAAAATATTTCTGAACTTCACGCTTGAATGTCTGAATGCTGAATAATTCACGTAGACTATGCCTAATTGAATCAAATGCGGGAGAATCAAGGCAGAATTAATGTAGGATGTATTAAAATAAATAGCCGCATGCACACTGTTTTCCATGCGAGAGAATGAAAATGAATGATAGAATCAGAGGTATTCCTTTTAACGGAAGATTTAGAAACATCATACCAACAAAACATAAATTAACATGAAAACAAAGGTCTGTGAACTCTATATACTCTAAAAAATATGCAATACAAGCGATGGTCTAGGCATGGCCTCTCTAATCATTAGTGTTCACAATAAAGCTACTCAAAATGTCACTTGTTTTTAAATTACGCAAAGAAAAGTAAAAGTGAGTTATTTTATTCAATCCATGGCAATTATGTTTGATATCGTTACTCCACGCAAACTGTAGTTTTTAAAGTTGACTTTTGTCTCATTAAATCGCTGTGATGTCGTGTTGGACATTGCCCCCATTATGGCGTACTTAAACGAGATAATAAAAAAAAAGATTATCTGTATCTGTACACAGATAAAAGATTATCTGTATCTGTATAGTGGTGAATGTTTCTTTAGGAAAAGGCATTTTAGGAGTGTTTGGAATTTCAAAACGTCTTCGTAGACATTTTATACTGACATTAATTAACACCGAACCGTAACACTACAGTATTCAGTCACTTAACATCAAATTTAAACATTGCACTCGTCGCATCACCTTCACATTAGATCAAAAACACACCTTTATATTCCATTAAAGTGCAACAGGCTGTACAAGTGCAAATTAATAATTCTGTTCACACGCCGCACAAATTTTCCCATTATATCACAAAAACAACCATTCCAGGCATTATCAGCGTATAGTTATGGCCACTGGCAGATGCGAAATGGTAATAAAAGATAAATACTGTAGCCTCTGGTTGTAGCACCTGTTGAAATCATTTTGGGGACAGACTGTAAGTCTGTAAGGCTTATTCAACAATTGAAATGGTCCCGCTTAATTGAACTGTAAAGCAATACAGTGTATTTTTTTTCCTCCTCTGAATAAACGGCTTAGGACTGAGTGGTCACGGCCAAGGTGTTGACATAGCCGTGTGGACACATGTCGTTCTCAGAGACGCAATGGGACACTTGTGCCGGGTTACTGCTGGCGAACCTTCGAGCTCCGCGCACGGTTAGACATTGCTCAATCAACTCCAGGCACTTACAACCCAGGAAGAACATGTTCTTAAACATCAACACCGACATAGGCATTTTGTAAACGTAAACCAGAAAACATCTTACAACAAGCAAAGGAGCGTTGACCAAGACGCCGGAGAGGAACCTAGACCAGATCCACCGACAGCGCATCTGGGAGGCTGTCAGCTCGTACAGCCAAAGCACGGGTACACCCAGCGCGATGAAGTAGACGGAGATGACAGTGTACTTCAAGTAGACGGTTGGAATCTCGTTCCTTAGGAGCATTTCGATCAAAGTGAAGCTGTCCAGCATGTCCAAGCAGGTGTTCAAAAAGCAACTCTGGGAATGATAACGTGTCGCTCCGTTCAAGTCCTCGATGACTGAGTTTATCAGGCAGTAGAGCAGCGGCGCGGAAAGCGTGATGATGATCTTGAAGCCGGTGATTCCGAGCGGCACTTTCAACATGATGAGGTCTAGGATCGAAGTCTCCAGTATAAGAACCACTTTAGGGGTGCACGCTATGACATAAATGAGCCAGGCGAGGTAAGCGTAGGTGAACTCCCCCAGGTTGCAGCCGAATATGGAGCTCTTCTGGTGGAATCCACAAGCTCGCTCCCGTTTGCTCCTGGCGTTTTTTAGAAAGAAAATTCCCCAGCCTGTCATCACCACTAGGTCGGTGGCTATCCAGGAGCACCAGTAGAGATCGGTGAACACAATCAGGTAGAAATCTAGGATGCCTCCTTGGAGGAGCAGCACGAGGAAGCAGAGGATCTTATAGAGGATGTTTCTCTTGGATCTCCGGATGAACAGGGGAGTGGTATGCATGAACTCTCCAGATGTCATGATGTAGGCAGCGGTGGCAGCTGCAGAACAGACCAGGCGCTTTGTGCTGCTTTCCTCTGGGTTCGCGCTGCCTGTGGAGGTCTGCGTGTCTCTCCTAGACGAGGTGTTTCTAATGAACAGATCGCGGTTTTCCGAGGACGCGGAGAGGGGAGATGGGCAGATCACCGCTTCGGGGTGGGGAAAGTCGGTTTCGGAATTTTCTTTTCCAAATGCTGCGATCATTGTATATGTGCTGTCTCTCCTTTATTCTTCGCTTGTAGTGATAGATGCTTTGAGATGGAGGGGGTGCGAGGATGCCCAAAACTCCGGCATGGATTTTTCCTCAACATTGGAATGGACCGTCTTCTGTTGGTTTGTTTATATTCACCGATTTGTAGTGTATTTCTAACGTTTTTCGTCATTGATGCACGTTTCCGTGGTGGCTCATTTAATAATTATTACGAACCAAGGATACAAACTTGTGTTTTATTATGACGTGTGGTCGGTCTGAAATGTACTCGTGTTACACAAAATAAGGGACCGAAACTCCAGAAAACATCCTTAATTTGTAGATATAAGATAGAAAGAAAACAACCTTTTAAACCTTTTTAAATTTTTTCTGGGCAGGAGTGTAGTGCACTTGTGATTGACTATCATTCCAGAGCCATAAACACACTTGCCACATACCTTTTCGCCCAGTCTGCTAAACCAGCTGAGACCATCAGTGACCCCTGGAAAATAAAATTGTAATATAAATGGAAAGTGGGTTGATGGAGAATATTAAGATGTCCCCTGTGTCCCTGCAATTTCATCCAGGAAATGGAGATTGTGATTAAGAGATGCCAAGTCTGGTTGCTTTTACTAGCACAGGACCTTCAAAAAAGATAAAGGTCACCTGAGGAGATGCAAACCTAATTACATTTAAAAAGATTTTTCCAAGACCTGATCTACTCCCTGTATGTTTTTTTTTAAAATTTCAAAGCCACTCAATTTTTGGTAAGTCATTCTCCTATTTGCAGTCACTGTTAAATCATTAAGGAATGTCAATCAAATATTTATTGTTCTTCATAAAATAAAAAAAAAAGTATTAATGGCTACGTTGTGTGTGTCTCAGATAGGAGCTAAAACAGGCAGTTACTTACATTTTTATGCGACATCCTAAACCTCAGCTGATATTAAGTCTTCTGTTAAAACGAACAAAACATTTTGTGCCCGACTTACAGAGACGACTTAAAGCAAATGTTACCTTTTCCATTTCCCACATGGCCGCTGAAACGCACTCTTACTTAACTTTAAGAACAAAGAAAGCAATTTGGTTTGTATGAATGGATTCATCACTTTCCCCACCGAGGCTAAGTGCATGTTATATTAATGTGAAGGCATTTGTCTGGAGTGGAGAGCTGCAGCAGAACAGTAATGGTGTCTCAGTGATATTTTACTCCTCAGCTCTGAGCACTAACAAGATGAGCGGTGGCAGACTGGGTTTCAAACGAATGGCCCAATCCCAGGCTTTCAGCCAGGTATTGATTCTCACCGTGTTCATTCTTGGTGCCTGCACTCATTCATCCACCTGGCATTGTTACATCCAGGTCAACTTAAATCAACTCTGCTGTGTTCCGCTGTGCCGCTAAATTAATCAGAAAAGCAGTGCGGTGGAGCAAAGGAAAGCCTTACCCGTGAAAACAGACCATAATATAAACCACTTCAATCAAACAAAAGTTTTAAAATTCTCTCTTTGATCAAAAATTAAGACCTGTCGGAAGTGCGCGCAAAAAAGTACTGACGAGAAATTGCCTTACTTCCGGTTGGAACTGCCCAGGCACAATATGCTCCACCCGCATCTAAACATGGCCAGTGAGAACAATGGCTAAGCAAATAAATGATGCTCCAAGGTCAAACTTCCTTAATTTTGAAACAAACAGAGAAAACTAGTTCTCCTGACAACGCTGGATCTATCCTGTTTTGCCATACAGCACAGGAAGGAAAGTTCCATTCACAAAATAACAATTCTCAAGTACACCAATATTGAAATTGAAAGGTGAAAAGCAGGACCTTATAGCAGTATAGCAACCTTCAGAGACATTCAGGAGAGGACTGGCACTTGAATGCTTCGCTTTAGGGTTACACACACACAGGCTAAATCAGTTTGTTTAAAAAAAAAACGCAGCCGGTAAGCCCCAGAATCCTTTGTTAATAAACTTTAATCTCCAAATAGTGTTGAATGGTTTTGGATCATAGAAAACAAAACATATTTCATCATAAATATACGCATTTCATAGCAGTTGAACACAGATAAGCCAACAATTTGGGTGTGGCTTGGTTTTTTCCCAGCCTTAAAATGCATCATTCACTGAAACAAATGAATTTTAAGTTTAACAGTAGTAATCTCCATAGACATTCAGTTTCTGCGTTTGAATTCTAGGGTCAGGTGCCCAAATCAACAGGGTGTTATTCTGATTTGGTTTTTAGCAGGGACTTGCTATTAGGTACCACAGGTGTTCATAGATGGGTGAAACTGAGAGGATAAAATGTGCTCTTGGACCCATATAATAACAACAATAAAAAGTGTTCATCCACATTCCATACCTGGGGACAGGAAATGTGGTGTTTGTATGAACTTTAGAGTGCATTTGTGCATATGTTACAGGAAGATACCCCCCACCACCCAAATTCAGTGCATTAAAAAACAAGAGGATATTAAAACCACTGCAGTCTTCACCGGTAAGATTCCACATCCTCTGAAATGATCTGTTAAAACACCTGGGTAGATGATATACAAGCCAAACCCACACCCAAGAATATAGTTTAGAAGGTTTATTGGTGATATTGTTCCAATTTCTTCTGGTATTTTTTTTCCCACCGTCTTTTTCCCATTTTCTTTGCTCATTTTTAAATAAACCGAACACTGACAGACTCACAGAACGGACGGGGAGGGGGGTTTCTAGAAAATGTTTTAGCACGAGTGCACTGACCTGTTTGTCTGTATTAATATTTTTTTAACTCCTTTTTATTTAAATTCTTTTATTGGCCTGCTTAAAGGCACTGCCACAACACAGGGAAAGAAGCTACTGCCAACACTCACACATGACAGTCCATACTAGGTCTAGTGAAGGAGAAAAAGGGGGGGGTGCAGTTTTTTTTTTTGGGGGGGGGGGGGGGGGGGCTTGGGCTGGGGAGGAGTGCTATAGGTAAACCTCGTAGTAATCGTCCAACTCCTCGTGAAACAAGTCCCACTCGTCTTCTGAGTCAGTGACCTCGTCGTCGGTGCCGGCTGCCAGGAGCATCAGCAGCATCTCGCTCAGCTCGAAAGTCACCATCTCCTCGTCCTCGTTGTCGAAGGAGTCGCTGCTCTCCCGCTCGTCAAAGAGGTCCCACAGGGGCGTCCGCCGGGAATTCTGAAAAGCGGTTGCGGTGGCGGGGGTTGTTATTAAAAAAAAAAAAAAAAAAACTTTCGGAAACCATTGGATGTTAGCGGCTGTGGGGGGGTGCTAGCACAGGGTTGTTTTTCAGCCTGTTCTCATTTACTGACGCAGTGACTGCACATAAATTGAATTCATAATATTAATTCAACTAATCGTGAAGTGCACCCCACCCCAGGGAAAAGCACAGCTATTATTAATCAGTTACAGCCAGCAAAGGCATCAGCCAAAGCTGGGAAGCTGCTCATAAAGACACTTAGGGGAAATCGGCATAACACCAACACTGCAGGTCCAACGCAGAAAGTTGACAGCAAACAAGGTGATATTAGTTCCGCAAAGCAAGTGATTACGCAGTCGCTTCCAAGAAAAACCCTAGGGTCGGAACTAGCCAGACTTCGTAACAACATATTTATAATCATATTACAATACCAAACTATGAAATGTTTACATTTACAAAAATGCATTTTTTTCCTGCTAAATGACAATGTAAATGTATGGAATATGAGACAAGCACACACCAAAGTAAGGGGTAGTAAAAGGCAACTAATGAATTCAAATAAGTCTATTTGAAAAAACAGCTTTGTCATGTCGTGAACAGAGTAAACAGATGTGATGACCAGTTAATGAAATCGGATTAAACATGTGAACATGCAAATCACATCCCTGCTGGCCTTCCAAAAAGGGATAACAGGGATTTTTTTTTACCATTTTCACGAGGAATCTACAAAGACTGGCGAGATGTAACACAATAAACAATGATGAGAAATTAACCAAAGACCTGACTCACTGTGGCCACTACAGCACTTCTTGATCTGACCATGTGGCAATTCCCCCAGCAGGCTGGGTAAATCCCTCCCTCCCCAACCAATGACGTGGCCACCATGTCTCCCACTGGTGCTCGTGCTACACATTGTGTGATGGCTGGACACGTGTCCAGACGTGCTCTGTCGTATTCATTGTTCTTGTGACTGCAAGTGGCTCTGGCTAATAACACACGCCGAGTCAGAAAAAAACGTAATGTACTATAAAGGGCTCTGAAGTCCATGAAAGGCACCATATAAACATGACCCGAGATCTTTTATTGCAGCTTTGCTGCTGGTGCTTACCCGGTGTCGCCCGGCCGAGCCTGTGAGCCGTCTCTGTGGCTGGGGCTCCTCCAGACGCCCGTCGGGGTAGGCGTGCTTGTAGAAGCAGTTGGCTCCGAACGGGCAGGTCCCGCGACCCTCGTCAAAGTATCTGCATGGTTTGCTTCTGCGGTGGCAGAGAAGAAAAATGGGCTATTATTTCTTCCAACACGTCTGTGCCAGCCTGACACACAACAGCATTCTACCAGCACCGCAGCGGAGAGGTCTGCTGCCGGACAAAAGCCTTCCTTGGTGCAAGCCTGAGATCACGGTGACCATCATCTGTGTGTTAAAACAAGCTCGCTCGTCCGTACCCCATGCCGTCCTTGTACTTCTGGATGAGTTTCTGTTTTTCTTCTTTGTCCTCCACCCAGTATTCACTTGGGATGACAAAATTGGATGTGATTCGACACTCAGGGCAGGACCTAGAAGTAGGCAGAGGCAACAACTCATGGTTACTGGCCGGCAAGCAAGTGCTTTAGGTTCAGTATGCTAATGCGACGCCAATAGCAGTCCTCTGCCATGGTGATCTTTGTTAAAGGATCTATATGTGACCACACCTCATAGGAACACATATATGCTGGTGAACGTCAACCTCAAAACCAGTAATAACTATTCCAGTAATAGCTTTCAATACACAGTAATATAGCTAATATAAATCACAGAATACTCATGAATACTGTGGTTGCCCATTTTATCCTCCTAACTATGTCAGAAAGACACAGGCTCCTTGCGTATTACTTAAGCGTTTAAGGTGTGAGCCTTCGGTTTCAAAATGGGAGCACTGATAGGACTTATGATTAGAATTGGGACACTGAAATATGATGTGCAATAATGCACTCTAATTTGTTATGCCCCAAATTACTGAAATCAATGTGGAAAACCTCATCATAAACTGCCATTAAAAGAAGTTCAATATTTTCACACTGTGTTCATGTGAAATGCCAGGTAAGACATGTTAATGCATAGAAAATAAACTACACTCATTGCTGTAAGGCAAAAGAACGCACACGCGCACACACACACACACACACACACACACACGTGCACACGCGCACACACACACGCGCACACACACACGCGCACACACACACAGAGAAGAAATGGTCACGACTGAATCGATATTACGAATATCACTGATGGGAATGATGAATAATTAGCACCTCGCTTTTACAGCTACCGGTAAATAGCAGCATTTACATCGGCTGAATCTCAGGCGGGTCTGGCAACCCTTACTTGATGATCTTGCTCTCGAACTGCTTGGCGCTCCTCCACTTGCGGATGCACTTGAGGCAGTAGCAGTGGCTGCAGTTGGACAGGATGCCGAAGCGGCGCTCGCCGGGGTTGGCCTTCTCGAACACCACCTCCATGCACACGCCGCACATCATGTCCTTGCTGCGCTGGATGGCGAAGGAGATCTCCATGTCCTTCTCGTGAGCCTCGATACACGCCTGCAAAGCACAGCGGCCAAGGCCATCAGGGCACGGCACAGAATACTGGAGACTCCCAGGATTCCTTCATTCCACGCACAGGGATTGGCTGGTAACACTGGAGCCACGAATTATAAAGGAAGTTGACTCACCCATTGTGACTCATCTGTAGTTACTTGCTAGCTGAAAGGCATTTCTCACAGCCTGTTCAACCTACCTCACTAACTGCTGGACTAAGAGGTAATGCTTTCACTCAAATAGGAGGTAACCTTTGACCTGTGACCGTGACCTTTTGGATCCAGTGTCCCACACCATGTGGGTCACCCAGGAGCCTCACCTTGATGTGTTGGGAGCGCTGGGCGGAGTCGGAGGGGTGGAGCACCTGCAGGCCGCACATGTCACAGACGTCACCGTGGAGGTAGGCACAGTTCAGCCCGTAGCGGCACTCCCCGACCGCCGCGTACGGGCAGAGCTGCTTCTTCAGCTCCTTGTCTGCCTGCTCCTTCTCGTACTCCTCCTCAATGACCAGGCCCGGCCCCTCCACTGGCACCGGGTCAGCTGCAGCCACAGGGGTCAGCCTCATAATGGTACAGCCTTGAGCACCCCTACCCCAAAGCCCAGAGTGGTATGTTCCTTCCTTGCTTTTTCTAAGACCCCCGTGTATTTCCACAATAGAATATCCCTCTCTTCTTTTCCTCAAGGACACCCTCACACTTGAACAGATGCATCTTATCTTTCTGTTAAAGACATCCTTATTCTCAAAGTGGCACATACCTATGTTGCTTTCCATGTCAATGTGACCATTTATACTTAATCCATAAAGTTCTTTTTAATGTTCCTGATGACGGGCAAGTAGGATTAAGCTCAAAACAGCATCTAAGGTTAGAGGCCATGATGTGCTGAAGTGACAGTCACAAAAATTCACTATCTGTGAGCTTGGCATTGGTGCAGCCTACAGCGCTTCTGATCTCTACAGACGAGTCATGCTACATGCATGCAGAGGGAAAATTGCCTTTAACATACAGCCAGTCTTAGGCCAGGAGACACTGCCATGCAGGAGCCTGCAACTTAAAGTCTGTATCACCAACAGTGAATACTGTGTGAACACTCCGAATACCGCTCATTTCAGGGATGAAGATTACAATCTTGCCTGTGCATGAAATACAAGTACCTGGTCACAGACACCAGGCAGAGAAGACCAGCTGCTCAGGTACAAGAACAGTGGTGTTCACGTTTTTTTTTTTTGCTTTTCTCACTTTACACAACCTTGTTTGGAATCGCCAATTGTACATGAGGCTCATCTCACCACAACAACCCCTGCACTTGTGCGGGAATACTCAAGCAAGACGAATGCAATCCTCTCAGACACTTGAGCGCAACCTTTTTTGTCGTATGGCAAGTCATGCGGTGCACCACCGTGAAGTGGGTGCCAACTGGAGGACAGACTCGACTCTGCTGACCTCATCCAGGCAACTCTGAGCCTCCTGATGAATTGCTGAGTGTGAGAGAGCGGTGAGACGAGGACACCCTGGCTGACCTACCCACCCCTTCCCCTGATGGAATGCAGGCAATTTGTTCCACTACTGTGGGCCATTGTTGGCCGACGGCACGGCTGGGATCGGACCCAGGCTGCAGGACCTCGGCCTGCGCTCAAAATGAGCATCTTGCTGACTGAGTCACCCAGCAGCCACAGTGCACACCTTTGAGCCTGCCACCTCAGGCTAACAGGAGGCACAGAGGAAATCCAAAATCTGCCCCCAGCTGAACAAGTGAAGTAAGGCTATAAATCATATAAAGGCAGCAGCGGCCTCTGCGCGCCTGGTGACTGAGCTGACATGGCACGTGGGGGGAGCACAGGGCGGCAGACTCACCTCGCCCGCAGTACGGCTGCCCTGGCACGAACTCGGCGGCGTTGACCCAGTCCCTGGCCCCTGAGCTGTGCGGCTGCTGCTGGCCGTCGGTGACGCCGCTGGGCCCACTGGGCTTGGTGTCTGGGGTGCCAGCGGTGGGGAGGGGGGCGGAGGGCAGCGGCATTGCTGACTTGGGACCATCCGGCTCTTCTTGCTTGGCCGGTTTTGTATGGTCATACCTGCACAGAGGACATATTTCATTCAATGCCATGTGAACAGGGAATCAAACACTGCACAAATTAATAACTACATCTATGTAATTAATAATTACATCTATGTATGTTTTATTTGTTTGATTTATACTAGAGCCTCCAGAACTAAGTAACCGGTAGTGCCCTTCTCATTGTGTAAGACAGTATCTCATGCATTTCCTTCCACGTCTCCATCATCACAGGGCAACACAGCCTCAATGTCAACACTAGCCCTGCAATCGCACCAGGCCAGATCTCTGCTGAAGATTTAGGGCAAACCTCACATTTTCAGCTCTTCTGTACCAGTTCTGAACAGTATGACCAATATCAATCTCATTATGAGTCACCCCACACACAGCCATCCACTAAAGCAGATTAACGTCTCTCCGGCGACGATGAGTCTCTCTCGTTCCCCTGAAAAAGGAAGGCTCACATCAGTCCAAATCTTTTTTTTTTTTTTGCTGTTGTTGGAATTCAAGCTTCTACGCTCTTAAACCTTTCCAAATGCGCATGATGTCAGAGGACCAGCGGGAACTGACGTAAACAGCCCTATTTCTAACCGCGCGCACACAAAAGAAACGTCTCCTCATAATAAAAAAAAAAAAAAAAAACCTCCCCATTCAGCAGCCTGCAGTCCAGGCGCAATTTGTGCAGCCTGGATGATTTCTGCACACTGCAATAGGACCTGACCAGCGTTTCCACTTAACAGGATTAGCTACCCACATGACATGCGGTTTGTCACTTCATTTGAATCTGGCTTTAGTGCGCTTAAACATATTTCCAGCCCTGAACTGGCAGCCTAGGCCAAACAAAGGAAAATCCATGAGTATAATTAGCTGGGGATGGGAAAACTGCAAAACTTGCACTTACTTGTAGCAATACTCCATTTTAAAGTCCCCACAGCGAGACGACATGGGGAAACGAGTTGAAAAACACAAGGTCAAACCACACATGGATGTTACTCAATACTGCATGAATAATTACTGCCAAACCCACGTTTGAGTGCGTTTACCACGCACACACAAGCACAGTGTTTGTCCAGATGACTGATAACACCCAGTCACTTCCTCATTCACAGACATTGCATCACATACATTTTTGCATGGAGCTACTGGCAGCCCCTCTGTCATTCATTTTCATATTCTCCCATCCTCCAGATGCCTACATGCTCCAAAACTGTATTACAGACATTAATATGAAAACAAGCCTCACATTTGAAGGAAACTAATTACTTCCTTTCTGCCATACTGCTTAGTCATGACTGTTTTGGCCAATTCCTGAATTGCTCACATATGCTGCGTGAAAAGGCATCTAGACAAAGAAACAAACCATTGCTTGCCTGATTGAGCAAGGGGTCATTTTAAGCAAATTCCTCCTCTTCCTCTGGGTTTAAGGGACAAGAATAAATCTCATAACGTCACACCCTGAAATGCTTTGGTTTCGAATGGTGTCAGGTCCTGCGTTAACATCTGCAGATGACGAGTGGGATGAAAAAGGGCCACTTACATCCAGGAAACTCCCCCGTGCGCACTCAAGAAACAGGTCTTTTTCACATCCGTTTCACAGAAACACCTCCAAGTTCAACTCCAAACCACCCCCCCCGCCTTCTCATTATTTACAAAGGCACATGAGCGAAGGAACCGTTCAGCCGATGTAGAGGCACAAATAAACGACACAGGAGTGCAGTAATCACACAGTGAACCGAGTGAACTCCACGGGGCCGTTCCAAGGGAAAGCATTATGTAATTGTTATGCAGACTGCAGTGTGCACTGAACCACTACACATTCCAATAGCTGGTGCTCCGGTCCTGCCGCGGGATGCCGGGTGCTACAATAGCAATGCCATGTGGAAGTCACACATAATACAGCCACACACAAGCCTGTTCACGGGGTGCTAATGGGTGCGGAAAGCCCTATTCCTCCCCCTCCCGAGAGCATAATTAGGAAACCTCCACGGCGAAAGGGACAGAAGTGGTGTAATCACATTTCAATGGTAATTTGCACAGTGGTATGTATCATCTGAGGCTTCTCTGGTCAGCTGCTCAGGTCAGATGAAACGAAAAGGCTCAACCCACACAGAAATCAGCACACGTGTGTTAACAGGCTACATATTTACTTTCACGGTTCAAGCCACACAGGCAAATGCATTCTTCAGCAGTGGATCAAGCCTAACAGAATAGAAGGGGTGGTAACTATGGAGACCCCGTGAATGCATACATATCAAGTAAGCACTGTCAGCTCTGACCAGCTTGCTAATTGTCTATTCTGTTCTCAGGGTCCTCTCAAAGTGTATTCTACTATGACTACATATTCCTACTACTATTTAACACATGCACACAAATGCTATTGATTTGTGTAATCAGTGCAAATGAAGGCAAATTTAGTCTACTCTACCTGTAACCTGCTGGTTAATATGATAGACCTGATCCTTTCAGATGCTAAAGAGTATCTCTCCACTCCCAATGAAATGAATAATATCAATAGACAATGCTGCTGTTTTGAAGATTGCTCCATTGGCACCATACTGCATTATAGCATACTGCACAGAACTGTGTACTAGAAGTTGATTGTTTTATTATCTTCTTGGTAAAATACTGCAAATGCAAAAACAACACACACAAAGTTATCAAGGAATAAAAACGACATGTAGATTGTTTTATGGGAATAAAGATACTATATTATATTTAATGGCCTCTAAAAGCACCTAGAAGTGGCTCTGTGGGGAAAACAAGGGAAAACCAAGGAAAAGTTTCTGGCCAGACCGAATGACACACCATTTTCCTGATGTGTGCTTGGTTTGTCCAACAAATCACTTTCCCTGGTGTTCATTTTTAAATGCAAAATGAGGAAGAAGTAACATGACATGAAATTACAGTCCAGCAGTGCATTGTCAGAGGGTAATACACTGTCAGTTATCTTCTCAGGTCCTGTGGACTCTCAGAGCGATACCCAGTGAAGCAATTACTGAACACAACTATTTGTATCATTAATACTGCAAAAGTGTTCATTACATACTCCATTACAAGCACATTTAATGTTCAAGATCTACTGCGGTGCGACATATTTTAGCTATCTATGAACTATCTAAATACAACTGTATTGTTTAGGTTGTATAAATATGCCAATGTCAAATTAGCTACCTATATAAAAAGAAGACGCTTCCCAGAAGCTTACCTGCAGCGGTCCCCGTAAGCACAGCATCCTCTCTGGAAGTACTTGCAAATCATGGCTGGTTTGCTGCTGGTAAGGTCATGGGAATATCGACAGTTGTTCCCTTCTTTGCAAACACCATGCATGAAATACCTAAAAACAGACGAATGGAACGATGCAGGTGAATACTGAAAATTCTGCAGGTCGGCTAAAAAAAGCAATATCACATTTCGCCACAGCACTTCATCAAGTTTTAATTCCGAACTCACGACCGAAAGGCATTTCATATGACCGCCGACTAGCTTTGCTAGCAAACCAGCCATTAGTCTCGCTCTACAATGACGTACAAGATGCACCGAAACGCTGAGCAGGCTGCGAGCAACCTGGCTGGCTCTGTGCGCATTCTGGTTTGCTAGCGAATGTTAGCTTCCTTTCAAACAAGACGTGCATTCAAAGTGTTTAAATAAAACACAACTAAAGATACGAGGATATTCACAAAACCAGAGGAAAACGCTACTGGTCAACTGAACTCACGTTCGTTATTCGATGCTAGCCAACTAAGATTCAAAATTGTTGAAGATCTAACAGTGACATACCGTTTGTAACAACAATTAGCTGTTAGCTAACGTTTACTTATACCTTTGGATTTGCAAACGAACTAGGGTTTTTTTTCAGATGTGAAACAATATTATGAACAGATTCCCGTAAGTGAGCACTGTCAACTGTCCAGGTATCATTTCTGTTAGCCAACCTAGCTATGAAAGATTCCCACAGCCAACCACGACTGACAATTTTTACATTATAGCTGGCAAATTATTTAACATAATATAAAATGTGCCAGTTTCGAAGCCAGCTACCTGGTTGACTGCGTTTTCCTCACTTGGTATCTTCGAAATATTCAGCTAGCTGGCAAACAAGATCAACGGGTACCGCAAAGCAAATGCCTTTTGTTTTGCTCCATCGTTGCTGACTTAGCGAGCCAGCGACATAGCTATACTACCTACTGTCTCCGAGCTAGTAAGCCGTCATGTACTAGCCACCAATGCTCCGGCGTTGTAAGAGGGAATACCGCTGTCTGACGGGCTAACTAGCTGTGCATATCTCCAAAACAACACATAGCTGCGAGCTAACGCTAGCTAGCTACAACACAAAGACAGCGTTGTCAGTAGCTATACACCTTTCGATCGTGTCAAATAACAACCATGAAACATTACTTGGATTCGCAATGAATCATATTTAATAAAGGCAATGTTTTATATCGTGCTACCTGCAGGTTACGTGTTTGGTCCAGCCTCCTCCTCCTGTTACTGCTGGTGCCGCTGTAGTCGCCGCTGCTGCCTCCGCCATTACTGTTTATCTTTAAGATCAGCGCCCGGATCTTCCGGCGAGCCGCGCTCGGGTTCGGCTATCTCCGGCGGCCACAAATCCAAACCGAGCGGAGCCATGCTTGAGGTACCTCGAGAGGGCGCCCTAGAGTTCCAGAAATTACTAATAATTACGATTATTGTGGGTATTATCAGAAGTAGTATTAATAGTCTTAGCATTCCGGTGAAGGGTATCACAATCATTCAGGTAATTTTACATAGTCGTAAAAAGGATGCATTACTTCACAGCTCTGCCATGCTTGTTACTTGAGTCCTTTTTATCATTTTTTCTTGAATAAGAATTTATGTTATCGGTAACAGTGGGTCAAATAAGAAATGCAAAAACTGAAAAAAAAGATTTGCGGACGTTTTAAGTAATGCTGTTCCTAAATCAATGTCGTGCGCCGGTGCAAACTCCCGGCAGAGACTAACGATTCAGTAGACGCAGACCACTGCAAAGTACACAGGTCAAAGTTTATTTCTGACGGCACAAGCACGAGAAGGTAAGAGCAGTGGAGAAATGTAGGACAAATTGGAAATTTTTCTAAAAATTGTTTGCACTGATCAATGAATGAGAGCTAATATCGTAAAAGTTGTGGAGGATGTGCTGTTCTGATAATAATAAAGACGTTTGGGTAACTGGAAAACATATTAAACCGCTGAAAATAGAAGTTACATATTGTAGTAAAACTGTAATATAATGTTGGTGTTGTATGTTTGTATTAAATTATTTTACCTTGCTAATCCTAGAGTCATTATATTAATAACGAAGGAAACGTGTGCATTACGTTGCATACATTATTTGTAAAATATGCATAATATGCAGAATGTTAATCCTCTTTCAATTCCAATAATTAAACTGAAGTTTACAACAGAAAGTTGTAAAAACGAATAGCAAAGCCTTGCGGACTTGCAACTATTCAATCAGTATTTCAAGAGGACATCGCATGCCAGAAAAAAAAAAACCTTGCCAGGAATGTATTATTTCCTCAACCAAGAGTGTCCTTATAAATTTTATTCTCAAGGTAAAAAAAAAAAATCTGATACATTATATTTCTGCCTAAGGGCTTTGTACTGGTTATACCACTTCAGAGTAATGCCTATAAGTGTATTGTATGTTTCTGATAACTAAGTATAGTACCACATTGCGTTTGCATTTTCATTATATTTTCATTGCTCCACCATCATTGCTTCTTTTAACCCATGTGTTAATTCATTGTTATTCTTGTCCGTTATGCCTTAGATGAAGCAAAGGTTATGTGACCTTTCAGGTCATCCGATATGGACTTTAATGGATCTTTAACTCAGCTCTCATATGGCATGTTGATTCAAGATAGGATGAATGCAGCGGTTGGCCAAAAGGGTGGGAGAGGTCAAGAAGTAAAAGAGACAGAGACATTGTAAACTTTGGGGAATATAAGTTTTTCACATACTTTTATTTAAATTTTGGCAAGAACACATACTGAGGCGCAGTAGTTGCAACTGCCATTGATTTCAGCTGAAGTAGTGGTTATAGTTAGGGAAATAATGCATGGAGTTGTTTACAGTTATCAACATTGTGAAGCAACTGGACTCTAATCATAACATATGATACATGAATACTCAGCACTGTACACTGTACAGGAATGGTGTCTGTATCAATTCCCATCTGTCTCAAAGAGAATATTTGTCATGTATAAAAGCAGTAGACATCATCTCTAAATTAAAACGTCATTGTTTAATTATTTTGGAGATAAAAAAAGGAGGCATCATTGCTATGCTGGTGAAATTTTCTGAGTGAACACCAACACCAAGGTTTTGTATCAACCAACTGGAGCATGAAATTCACAAGGGGCTGGACTTGTTGACTGCAGACCAAAACAATCAGCCTCGGGCAGAACTCTAATGCAACTTTAGTGATAGAAAGTCAATCTGGGACTTTTGGTTCTTGGAAATGGAATCTTTTTTTCTGAACTGTTGTAAATTTTCATCAACCCTTCAGCCTAAGGACGGTCAACTTTCTTTGGGTCTGTTGATGTCCAGTGATAAGCAATGTAAAATGGGCAGATATTTGATGTCCAAATCATTTATCTTTTGCTCTTGATGGTGCGCAAGATTCGCCTGTTTTGGAAGATCGGAATCCAGAATGCTGGGTAGGGTGTCATCGTTCCTTCAGCGATATGGCATTCCAACATTCCACAGATGTCAGCTACACGGTAATGTGACCCAGTTTATACCTCTGTCAAATCCTGATGAATGTGAGAATGAAGAAGTATGTGTCCGTTGATGTGTGCGAAGTACTTTTTTCTTTAATTAATTTATTTATGTATTTTTTATTAATTCAGTTATTAAGTTGAGTGGAAAAAATGGTGAATTGTCATCCAGGTATCACAAATAGAATTAATTAATTGTCATTTTCAAAGCTTTGCTTTGTGTACGCTTCATAAATCAAAGATATATTTTCAATTTGTGTATGTCATATTTAAAGCTTTCCATAGCTTTTAAGTAGGTGAGCATATCTAGCACATATGTCTGCTTGGAAGAAAGCTAAATATAGAGAGGAGCAGAGAACTTTTCTCCACATGTGTGTCTATCTGTATATTGTGTACTGTCATGTGTTATATTCTTCCAGATAGTTTGTTCAATGTCCATCCATCTATATCTGAGGCACTGGCGGAAAACAAGCCAGTGGTGGCGCTAGAGAGCACAATCATCACCCATGGGATGCCATATCCCCAGAACCTGAGGTAAGGCAAACTCCTGATGAAAACACCTGTAGGAACTATTCCATCATTGTGACAGGGTGTGAACGGTGTATGCATATTGTCGGGTGACAAAGGCTGTGATTGACAGGTACAATGGCTTGTGTCTGATACACTTCTGATAGAGGGTATCGTCTATCACATGCACTCTGGCTGTGTGGTAACTGCTATTGAGACATGAGTGCTGCTGGATACAAGGAACAAGATACGCTAACAAGATGTCAGGGGACTTAAACCATTTTCAAAACTGGTGTTATCTTCTGATAATTATAGCAGGGTTGCAGGCTTGGTGAAAGACTTCATAGACCCAGGTGGACCAACACAATTACATATATCTTTTTACATACTTACCTACAAGTACAGTGAGTTGTGCACCAAAAGAATATCTGTGGGGGGCATGTATATGTTGCACAGGGGTAGTAAAATTGATTAACCAATGTGTGTCCAAGTTAAAAATAACAGTGATGTAAATAGTCATGTAAGCATTTGGCAGTGGGGAAGGTGGGGGATGGAAGAGTGACGGAATGTTGTTATCTATCGTTGCAACTTTGATTTGCATTCAATTATCTTTTGAATTTTGGATTCAAAACAATCAAAACTGCTGTAGGTCCTCACATCTGCCAGCAACAGGGTCAAGTGATAAAAGAGTAATGTGCAGGCTTTTTATATAGGGGCTTCCATGCCACCTTATTGAAAGGGTGGAGATGCACAGGAAGACCACACTCAGGCCTGTCAACCAGCTCCTACCTCACAGCTGACGCTCTCATAACAGGGCGATTTTGTGTCCCGTCTCTTAGCATGATATTTTACTCTGGTTTGTTTTTGATGTTATGGAATCTGTCACCAGCGACCTCTGTCTGCTCATGATTCTCCCAGAGGTTTTGTATCAGGCTCTGCTTGCATACAGGAGTATACAGGCCCGTGTAGCTATGGAATTATTTGTTTATGCACAGCAGAGGAGCCTTCAGTGTCCTGGGCCAAGGCTGGTTGCCTCCAGTCAAAGGCATATAATTACTGTATACTTAATATCCTAGGTCCCTCTGAGTATGAGCATCTGTCAAATACATACATAAATGCATAAATGAATAACAGTTGAGTAGCTTCAGGGTTGTGGATAACGGGAGGGTGGTTTGGTTCTCAGTACAGCCCAGGAGGTGGAGGCCATTGTGAGAGCCCATGGGGCCACGCCCGCCACAGTGGGGGTGCTGGAAGGCAGGGTTCATGTGGGCCTGACCCAGGAGCAGCTGCACTTCCTGTCCTGCAGCGACGCCTCCCTCAAAGTGTCCCGCCGAGACCTGCCCTACGCCATCAGTAAGGTGGGCACTGCACGCTGTCACTGACACTGACGATGTCACATCAACATTCCTGATGTCATACAGACACCGATGATGTCACACAGACACTGGTGGTGTCGAACAGACAATGATAATGGCACACATCATTTGTGGGTGAACTTCACCCCAAAAAAAAAGCAAAGTAAATTATATTCAACTTAGCATTCAACATTCAGCTATGTCTTCTGAATAACAGCCATGCAAGTCAATGTCAACACACAGGTTTTTTATTCAGAGGGTCATGTCCACAAGTCAAATTCAACTATATTCAGCAGTATATTCAAAGCCAAATGACTATTAGATCTCTGTAACTAGTAAAACAAGCAAATTGTATGAATGAAAACAAAATACAATGTAAAAAATAATGTAAAACCAACAACTGAGCCGGCATTGTTGTAGATCCCTCTAGTGGTCAATAGTCAATAATGCAGTAATCCCAGTCAGTTATTTTGTCTTAGTTACCAATTGTGTGTCAGACCTACCTCATATATTTGTCCTTATATGCACCAGGTGACAACTTTGTGCTTAACTGAGATGAATTTGCACAAACCGCAGGGAAGAGTGTGGCTTGTTACCCATTCGACCGGTATTTTTCTCAGTAATCACAAACCAGACAAACAATGGTTGAATTTTGATGAGAAATGGCTGCTAAGTGCTGGCTGAGTGGGTGAGTCACCCACCACCTCTGATTTCTCAGGCTTCGCCCATACATTATCTCTGTTATTGCCAGGTTGTCACCCGTCACGTTGCAGGGTTTGGTGCATGGCGGGGAGGCGAGACTGTGAGGGAATCAGTATAGAGAGAGTGTTTCTGGGGCTGCCTCCCCCAGCCTAATCACTGGCAGAAACTCATAAGTGAGCAGGTCTCTGCGGGTCTAAAAGCCTGTGCTTGCTTTTGGAATTAAATGAAGTTCAACTAAGAGCTAGATTGACTTTTAGCTTTGTGTGTGTGTGTGTGTGTGTGCAGGTATGTGTGTCTGTGCTTGTGCATATGTTTGTGTTTGTGTCTGCACTTGTGTACATGCATGTGTGTGTGTGTATGTGTGTATGCGTGAGTCACATGAGGATTCCCCATGTCTAGACTTTGGATTTAAGCTGTAATCCTGCCTCTGCCTTGAGTGAAACAGAACGATTTGCTGGCAGGTAATGTGCTTCTTGATGTATTGACCCAGGGTCTCTCTGGGGGCACCACCGTCTCTGGCACCATGATTGCTGCTCACAGGGCCAAGATCCCCGTGTTTGTGACTGGGGGCATTGGAGGAGTGCACCGGGATGGAGAAATCTGTGAGTCCAGGGCCCTGAGCTGCTGGGTAGACACTCCTCAGAAAGCACTGATCTAACACCAGCTAACCCCCAACCCTGATCATAACCCTGACCACTGTCTACAAAAAGCTGATCCAGCTGATAGAGAGTCAGTGCTTGAGGGCACAGCCTGACTGTATGGTCGATCCAGCTTTCTCACATCTCTGTAGCAAACAATGTTGTGTCTTTACCAAAAGCTGTGTTTTAGCTGGGCTGGTCTTTGTTTAGAGCTTTAATTTCCCGGCCTTATGCAGTGTAGTTTCAGTCTTTTCACGCCTTTCCCTCAGTGTCCGCTTCCACCTACAGTGCATTGTGTTAGTGGCCTCAGGGAAATGGTGTATTGTTACAGAGGGGAGATCAATTCTAAAGCTGCAAAGATTCTATGATTGTACTCATTTGAAGGCTACAGCCCCCCTTCCCCACCGGAAACAATGAGGCAATGAACCGTGAGTGTTGTAGGTATAAAAAGTGATTATAAACTAAAAACAGTAGTGTGGTATAGTGGTGAGGAGCAGGGCTTGTATAGATATGCAGCTCAATTGCTTCTGAGGTACTGCTGTTGTACCTTTTGGTAAAGTACTAAACCTGAATTTCTTTGGTAAATATCCACCTGTGTAAGTAAATAGCATGTGAAAAAATATTGTAATCCATGCAAGCCACTAAGGATAAGAGCATCCGCTAAGCAACTGTAATGTAATGTAAAATAAGTTAAGACTGGCAATCTGTATTACATTACTTTGAGAGGCTCTTTCTTTCTCCATTGTTCGGCTTTTTTCTGTCATTATGGCTTTTTTGTGTGCCTCTTTTCCACTCTTTCCTCTCTGTCTGTCCAGCTTTATGTCAAGCTGCTTTAGGTTTCTGCATGCAAATATCGAGCAAATTTAATTAAGGAAAGATTTATTTTAATGCACTGACAGTCTTCATTTTGCCAGCAATGGACATCAGTGCAGACCTCACAGAGCTTGGCAGGATGCCCATCGCTGTGGTCTCGGCTGGTGTGAAGTCCATCCTGGATATTGGTCGAACCCTGGAGTTCTTGGTACGCGGCCAGGCAAAATTGAGTTATAAGTCTGTACTGATGCCATTTATGGTTTTGCATAATGCGAAGCACAACCAACGAAATAATGAAAAGGATTAAATTCAGTTTAGTTCCTGCCATATCTGCAAGGCCATCGGAATAAGTGCTTCTATTAATGGTTTGAAAGCCTCTTTCAGAGGGATTGTACAGTGAATGAATGAAAGAAAAGAAAAATGTCTTTGGGAATGAGTTCAATTATTTAGATTTTGGAGAAAAAAAATGCCATCACGTGTTTTACTTCAGGAGACACAGGGCGTGTGTGTGGCCACATTTGGGAAGTCCAAGGATTTCCCAGCATTCTTTTCACCTCAAAGCGGATTCACTGCTCCCTACCATGTGGCGGATGCTGAAGAGGCAGCAGCACTGATTGGTAAGAATTTAAAAATTAGTTTTTAAATAATAAAATAAACCTTTGAAAAGTATTTTTAAAATTCTTATTTTAAATAGAAATTTCTTTGAAAAACAAAATGATACAGAAAAGAAAATTCGTATATCACAAAAATATGGGAAAGAGACAGGACACAAGACAGGCTCTCTGATAACAAGCAAAAACATTTCCTTACTTGTGTTGTAGATTTCCTTTTGTAGTGTGATAATCATGTAACATTATCTTGCAATAAAAAATAGATTCTGTGTTTATACATTATTAACAGCAGAGCCGTGCAGTGGGTCTTAGCCTGGCTCACAGAGGTCCACTGCGTTCCCCTGCGGTGTGCGAGTGTGTGATTTGCGGGGCGGGTGTGAGGAGAGCAGGTGCTCTGTCACAGTGTGTGTGTGTGTGTGTGTGTGTGTCTGCAGAGAGCATGCTGTCTCTGGGGCTGCAGAGCGGGCTGCTGGTGGCGGTGCCCATTCCTGAGGAGTATGCAGCTGCAGGACAGCAGATAGAGGAGGCCATCCAGACAGCAGTGGCAGAGGCCAGGTAACACATGACACACTGGGGCTCACTGAAGAGTAACATCCAGGTAAAGCTATGGGACACAGCAGTGCGATGCAAGGGTGGAGCCCTGGTACAAATTGATGCGGGGGGATTAAAACTATGGCACACACAGGCACTATGGGTGATTAAAGCCCTCTTGGATGCTGGTGTAATGGCCAATTAAAGCTATGGTGCACACTGGTGCTATGGGCAATTAAAGCCCTGTTCCATGCTGGTGTAATGGGCAATTAAAGGTATGGTTCACACTGGTGTAATGGGAAATTAAAGCTATGCTACACACTGGTACTATTAACAATTAAGGCTAGAGTACACATTACTGCTACGAGCAATTAAGACCCTGTTACATGCTGGAGTAATTCGCAGGAAAAGCCTGGTGCACATTGGCACGTCTCATCATGGTTCAAAGCAGGTCACACTGGCTTGGTTTACCCAGACAGAAACTCCCCTCTGATACTGGCTTCACTAAACTAAAGGTGTTTGACTAACGCAGTGAACCTCAGTGGAACCAGCTGGACACAGCTCTTAAAGTGTGGCCAAACTCTTGATTTGTGTCATCCACACATTCTTATAGCACTTACAACGAAAATTCCTGCTAAAGTGTCTTAATCCCATGGAATGCAACCAGCACATCATGATGCTGCACAGGGTACATTTAGTGACCCAGCTAAAACTGGACGTTCGGTACAGTGATCGGTTTTGTTAGGTAGTCATTTCATTTGAATCACTGCTCTCTGATGTCAAGAAGACATATATTCAATAAAGGTCACAGAGGCGGTCTTTGAGTGATGTACAGCAATGTTACTGGAAAGTGAAGGTCGTTGAGCTGCACACAGTCTGCTGATTATCTCTCATATACTGTCTTCTCAAAATCTTCACAGTGCAAAGGGTGTCAGAGGAAGAGATGTCACCCCCTTTATTCTTCAGAGGGTCAATGAGCTGACCCAGGGGAAATCCCTCCAGGCCAGTATCCTTCTGATGACACATGACCACATCAGACAGCTCTGAGTATGCTTCTAACATTACAGTGCTTTGATCATGTGGCCACATCACAGGGAATGTTACCACATTACAGTGCTCCAACCACACGTTGGCGCGTCACAAAGTTCTTGTCATGTGACCACATCTGAGAGCTCTTGAGTGCTTCTGTGTGGGAGGCCACCTCCCTGGTACATTCCAGATCGCTATTGTTTAAGCCTCTGCTTTTTCCTGTCAGTACAGTTTTGCAGTTTCAGAAAAGGAGCAGATATGTTTGAACATTTAACAGTGTGGGGAATGGCCTCTCTTGCTGCTGTTATGAAGGACAAGCACATTCTGTTTGCCTTACACATGTCCATACAAATCACTGAAAAAATATATAATATACATTGAATGATAAGCCACATCTAAAAAAACATTTTTAGTACATAAATTATCACTGAATTTTCAAGTCAAAATGGTTTCATAGATTTGTCACTTTTTAAACAGCTGTGGTCTCCAGATGTTCCCTTGACCATAGTTCAAACTCGTGACCCATCTGGCATAGAAGTCTTGGGTGTCTGCAACCTCCAGTGATTCAGAATTTTGTTCAGACTCACATTTTCACTTCCCTAGAATGCTGAGAGCAATCAGCAAGCACATCGGAGGCTGTTCCTAATTGATTGCAATTTGCTTCCAGCCATCATCTCTGCATGACATCCGGCCTGTTCACAGTAGCTACCAAGATGCAGGTGAAAGAGAAGCCGGGCTGCAGTGCATTGTGGGACGCCATTCCTAAATTGGAGATACCTGACAAAGTAGCCCACTGGTGGCAACTTTCCTTTAACCCCGTTCCCCTTAGACATGGCCCTCATTCGTAACAATGCCAAGGTGGGCAGCCAGATCGCCTGTGCTCTGTCTGAACAGCAGAGGAGGAAGAGGAGTGTCGCTTCACCCCGCCTCAAAGAGCAGAAAACCCGAGTTCACCCCGAGGCCGTGAGTCTTTCCCAGGCCCACGTTTAAATGCACTTCCCTTTCAAATATGAAGAGCAAAATTAAGAGCTGTTCTTTTGTAATGCCATGCCAGGTTGTCATTGGTGGTATCAATGTGGACTTCATTGCCAAAGGAAAAACACAGAAGTTGCTGGTGAGTACATTGGGTCAACTGCAATAATGTGTATTAGGTATGATTACAATATTCATCACAGCACGTCAGACAAGGGGCACTGATCTTTTGTTGTTGCATGAAGCAAATGGTGAAGATCTCTTCTTTGCTCCTGGCAGAATTCAGCACCACATCAAACATAATTATAATACTAATATCAGCTATATTTACTTACTTAGTTAAATTCTTTTGGCATTCATTAATGTTCAGCATTACAAGGCACAAGGTTATTGTTCCTTAGAAGCTGGAAGCGGTGGTTTAAAATATGGAGAACACATTCTTATATTTTTCCACTAGATGGCACTCAAACTCCAGAATTTTTAATGTTCTCTTCTTAACCTCATGGTTCCAAGTGAAATACTGATGCAAAAAATTTAACATTTATTTCTTTGTGCACCACCACCGTAGATGTTTTTTTCATCCTCCATATTCTGACGGGAGCTTAGGCCATTACTTTCGGTTTGTAATGACATTCTTGTCTTCTATTCCTATTAGAGTGCTAATGTGTTCTGATTCAAGCACAAATTAAGTTTGGGACAGGAAGTCACCCACAGGTCTTAGTGTGCAAATGGTTCACATATAACCTTGCGTAGTATTCCTCTGCATCACAAGTAAGGTGTTTCCATTCTGCTAATAATGTTGGTTTTCACCTGCAGTTTGGGCAAACCAATCCGGGAAGTGTGTGCCAGTCATTCGGAGGGGTAGGAAGGAACATTGCTGGTCTGGTCTAAGTATTGTATTTCTACAGTTCTATATAATAAACATAATAATATTTGTATAATAATGGCACAGACAAGTCCAGGAGTTGTCTGCAAGTCATTCAGTGGCATGAAAATGAGTCTTGCCCATAAGTTGTAATATGCAGATACTAGTTAGAGCTGTCTAGTATTTGTTATGTTTAATTCAGTTATAGCACTGGTGTTGATATTTGTAGAGCAATGGGATGGAGTGTTTAAATTATTTCTGTTTAAAAATTATTTTTTCTGTCACAGCTGAAAGCACATCTGATACCTAGAATGCATCTCTTCCCCAGACTGCCTCAGTCGACTGGGTGAACGGCCCCTCTTCATTTCGGCTGTTGGGGCCGACTCTCACGGTGATGCTGTTCTGAGTTACTGCAAGCACATGGTAAGCATGTGAGTGTGTGTGTGTGTATGTGTGTGTGTGTGCGCGTGTGCGCATGTGTGTGTGTGTGTGTGTGTGTGTGTGTGTGTGTGTGTGTGTGTGTGTGCGTGTGTGAGTGTGTGAGTATGTGAAAGACATCCCAAACTGTTTGTCTGTAATTAAAACGCCGACGTCAAAACAGACACCTCATTATTGAGCTCCAGCTAATTAAAGCTGCTGTTCCGGCTCCAGGAAAGGACCTTCAGAATATCCTGATTTAGAGTGATTAGTATGTGCATACAATATTTCAGAAGCAATTTAGCACCTAGCTGTCAATTATGTGGAAAGTCAAAGACCTCTAATCTCTCGATACTCTCAGGAGCATACATCTAAGCCCTGGTTATATTTGCAATAAATCTCTCATTTTCTTTCTGTGTAATGCAGGATTCATTTTTTAAAACCCATGAAAGTGTTTCCTGAGACATTACCTGCTGTTGATGAATGCATCATGTGATCTCAGTCTGCCACTGTTATTTTTGGTCTATCCCTCCTTATCTGAAATGTCGGCGTCCTGTTTACGATGATGTGACGTTGTGAATGTCATACCCATTTCCGAGTACCGCTGAAAAGTTCTTTATAATGTCTCGGAGGTCACCCAGGGACACTAGAATTCTGAAATGCTTCCTTCTGCTCACCACACAGAAGAAAGCGTATTGGAGAACTGCATGTCTAATTTAGGGTTTTCACAAGAGGGTGAGACGTGTTCAGTGCTTGCCAGCATCGCATGTAAGTTCCCCAAACACAGGAGACCGTGCTTCCAAACAGTGTGTCGCAAGTGTTAAGATTCTGCTCATGTTACTGGCCCAGAATAGATGTTGTATCCTGACATGCCAGGCCGTGTCCAAGCTTACCCTAAATGAGCCATGAGGCAGCTTTGCATACAGGTATGTCTGCTGCACAAGAACCGGACATTGTTTGCATATGTTTTTGGTAGTATCCCACAACTATCGTGTGCTAGAGTGGGCCTTCCACCCAGGAGGCCACCGAAACTGTCAATTTGTGCCAGTTACATGAAAAGCTTTAAACATTAGCCTCCTGGTAGAATCAGCTCAGATTGATTGTTTTAGGCTTATTAGGATGTAAGAAATAAGAAACAAAGACACCAGCATACATATACTGCATTAAAATAAAACTTCAATCATATTAATGTGGTCCTTGTTCTCAGCCTAGGTAAGATTTCTTGTTATATGGCCTCAAACAAACCGACACCTGCTATTTTGAAGTTGTTGTGAAGTGTCCCTGAATTGCATTGGCTGTCTTTTTTTCCTTGAGAACACAAGTGGGGTTGCTAAGATACGGGAGCAAAGAACTGCAACTTACTGTGCTGTAATCACCGAGAGCGGGGAGCTCAGCCTGGGATTGGGCGACATGGATATTCACCAGCGAATCATGGCGCAGTATGTGAGTGTGTCAACAGTAGCATTGAAAGGATAGCATTTCACTGCTCTGCTCAGTACTTGAGATGCTCAGGAATTTGTTGGTCTCTATATCCCTGAAGCAAGTAAACAAGTAGAGACTTTTTAGCAGATTTAGCAGAATCCAGTAATGTGCAGTAAATGGTCATGCTGTCTGCCATCCAACTTGTGAAAAGAATGTCACAGTTCCTCTTCAGGAACATTGTAGACACCCAAATAATTGCTACATTACCAAAATTATTATTCTGCTGTGACAGGAAGTGTGCCAGCTAGTTTCTAGGTTAACCCCACAAATACCAGTCTATATTTGCCACTTTCACTTATTTTCAAATCATCCAAATAATATTGATCTATAAATAAGAGGTAAGTTCAAAACCTGTGGCATCTGCCTTCTTTTTCAGGTTTCTGAATTTGAAAAGCAGCTGTCCTCAGCCCGTCTGGTGTGTCTGGATGGTAACATTCCAGTCTCCACTATTGATTATGTGTGCTCTCTCGCCATGGAGCACGCTATCCCAGGTAAATCAGCCACAATCACTTTTGCAAATGTAGCTCTTCTCACTAAAATTTGTAAAGCCAAATGCATGGGTTGTGGGGGCTTCTTCACCATATTTAATTCAGTTATTTGGATGGTCACTCAGGCAGTGTGAACTCATGTCCTCAACCCATCAATGAAAACAGATTCCCATTCAGCTAGTGGCAATTGATTATTTAGTTAGCCAATGGGAACAGATATACATGCCATATGGACATATAGATATATACCTGTAAGTACATCTCCCTTCCACTGACAAATGATCAGATTTCATGTCTATCTTTAACCAAGAGTAGTTTTTAGTCATGTTGTGTTAACAATGTTAGAAATTGATTATGTCAAAGTGAGAAGCTATTAGTAGTTCTTAAAGAGCAGTTGTCAATTTGTGTGGAGTGTTTTGGAGGTGTGAAATATTTAGTGGTGTCTGCGTTGTGTTCACAGTGTGGTATGAGCCAACAGACGCAGACAAGGCCTGCAAACCCTTCCTGTCTCACAGCTGGAAGGCGTTGACTTACACCTCTCCCAACCTGGCGGAGCTACGCACCATGAACCAGACACTGGGCCTCCCAACACCTGCAGGTAAACAACCGTGACAATACACATCTGCGCATGAACAGTTCACAATTATGCACATGTATTGAGAAACGGATACACATCAAGTTTCTGCTCACAAGTGCAGATAAGGGTTGTGAAGATTCGGGTGACAATGCACCAGTCCAGTTAGTCAGCCAGACCAATGCATCTGCACAGGAATAGTTTTAGCACAATGTTAGTTTGGTTGCAGAGCAGAAGCGGGAATTTATATTCAATTTACATTGAAATTTACAAAGTTTGGCTTTTTAGCCAAAACAAAATTGCTACATGTGCAGTTCAGCTGGTCACACGGGTCATACTTTAAAGCGGAGCACACACTCTGGCCTGCATGTGTAACTCCATGCACCAAAGACGTAAACATGGGGCTGCAAGAGCAGACTGGTTGTCCCACCTGCCGTTAAAACCAGACCCGGTGCTGTGCTTAATACCATGCCTCCTTTCATGTCACACCTGACTAAAATCAATACTGCATCGTTTTTTCCATCCGCTTTAAATAACCTCTGTTTCGGATGTGGCGGCGGGAGACAGCAAAACACTGCGCAGCGTGAGTTCACATTTTCATCACTTTGCTTTTCAAACGCCCAATGCCCCAGCTGGGTTCCCAAGGTAACGACACACCTCCCTTTATCATGGCGGTATCCCATTATATCCCACGTCACACCTGCATCCAGATCCAGCTCGTGGGGGGGTGCCTGGATACGGGGCGAGTCTGAACAGGGTCGAGCAGGAGTGGGGGGTGTTTGCGCAGGGTGGATGAGTGAATGAGTGAACGGCGTGACGGAGTGAACGGGGTCCCTCTCTCTGCCACAGAGCTGCCCGGCGACCCGCAGGAGGTGCTGCGCTGCGCGGCGGCTCTCTCTCGCCCCCTGCTGGAGCACCTGCAGTGCGTGGTGGTGACACTGGGCCCGACGGGTGTGCTGGTGTGCGGGGAGCACGAGGACGGGACGGTGTGCCTGCGACCCGGGAAACGGAGACGGGTGAGGGCGCTGCCCGTCCCTAAACCCCGAACGCCTCACTACCAGTGCTGCTACATCACAGGACGCAGTGCACCCAGCCTCTGATCCTGCAGGGCCACATCCCAGCTCTCATTAAACCACAAACACTCTCAGAGCTCCACTGGGAGGCCATATCGACTCAATCAAGCCAATTAGATCAATGAGGTGGTTGAGTGCCCGGCTGCAGCACAGGCCTGCTGACTCTGTGGCCCTCTGGGACCGGGGTTTAAAAGGCCTGGTCTACACTTACTGATCCTCCCTGTCTTTTCAACAGTATTACTGTTATCATCAGTATTACTGTTATCTGCAACAAAGATGGTGATTCCCATCACCCTCAGTGCTTTTAGGTAAAGTAGAGCCCAGCACTGTGTGCCAGATTCTGTTATCCAGGGTGACTTTGCTGACCATTCAGCAATGTTCTGGAAAAAACCCACATTTTTCCCTGATGGATTTTGCATGGCATGGGACATAACAGACACCTTAAAAATTTCTTCCTCTAGAGGGGCAGAATTGAAACCACATTCCTTATGGGAATCAATTAGTCTGCTACAGACAACATTAATTTTCCAAAAACCAATATTTTTTCTTTTGTTATTATTTCTGGGTACAGCCCTCTGTTGTAAGAGCCGCATGACTGGGATGTGTATGTCTGTTCCCTCTTTAGCAAGGCAAGCTGTGTGCCCTCCACTACCCAGCAATGGCCCTAAACCCAGGGGACATCGTGAACGTCTCAGGAGCTGGGGACAGGTAAATATTGGGGATTGCATGGGGGAATTGGTCATGAATTTTCCTACAAAATAATCCATCCAAGTAATCACCCATTGCAACACTGCCTCGGCCACTTAATTGTTTCTCTGCTTAGTGTTACCAGGACTACAACCTGAAAGAAGATATTTCTGTATTGTTAACACTGGATGATAAGGGTTCTCCAGAACCATGATGTTTTGGTTATCAATGTCTACAGATGGGTCATTAAATTATTGGACAAACTGGAATGGAAGAATCGGTTGCAATGATAACTTGTATGTGCACAATCTCCCAGGAGTTGAATTTTACTGTGATTCTTTATTTATTCTCATTGCGTCTTTTTCAGTATTAGAACTGTGCAGCAAGAGACCAAGAGGTCTGTTCAGTTTAGCCATAAAGACTAAAGCCAGCAATCAATAGCATTTAAGGGGGGGTTTGTGTCTTTTCCTGGACAATTTTCTCTTTTTAGTTTTTTTTTTCTAAACCATAATGAAACAAAGGAGGGTTATGTACGTTGTTATAAAACACAATACTGCCTTAAATTTGTTATTGATTCTGTCTTTTTTCACTTTGTGCTGATATATATTGAGTTCTGGAGCAGCTGGAGTTTTAGTGGCAGCTTCAGGTGAGGGAACAACACAGCCACATTATCATTAAAGGCAGTTAACATACAGATATGCTTAAACGCTCCGTGAACCACACACACACAAACACAGATGAAAGGGAAATGGGAGTGACAGAGCAGGCTGGCTATCCTAGGTGACTAAACCCTTTGTATTATTTATGCGCTTTCCTCAGCACCAAAGTGCAGACAGATGTTCGGTACAGATGATGTCGTGTGGGGCTTATGGAAAGCTTTGTGTGTAAATGAGGTGTTGAAGGGCTGTTGGGCCGGAGTCTTTGGAGAGTTTCAGAGAGCGACAGCAGAAGCCGTGAGCGGAGGAGCTCAGACACTCTTTCACTCATCTCTCCGTGCTGAAAGGGTTCACCTCATCCTGGAGGTCTGTTTATTTGTGATGCCTTTACGCCTGTGTGGTCTGATCCAGCGGTGTTGGAAACACCGTGTCCCTCATAACTACACACTCCATAGCAGCAAGGATACCAAACACGGTTACCAAGTTAATGTTGTTCTCATGTTTGGCAGGTGGCTTTGTCCAGAGCAAAAAGCAGAAGTAGACATCAGTGTCAAGTGCAGTTCAAAGCACAAAAATTAGTTCACAAATAAAAATGACTCAGTTTTTTGGGTGAAGTATGGTGAATAGCACTATAATCAGAAGTGATTAAAGCTGTTTTTATTTGAATTACAATCCAGTCTGCTCACTGGTCAGAAAGTGCTGATTCATAGACAGCTTCAGGGTTTCAGTTCAAGCGAAATTTCCAGCCATGGGGTGGATTCATCAGTTGTAATTACCAAAACGTTCTTAATTTAGTGAAGATTTGGGGGGTAGGATGTTGTTTTGGAAATGTCAGCTAGAATTA
Organism: Megalops cyprinoides; assembly: GCF_013368585.1. NCBI lineage: Eukaryota > Metazoa > Chordata > Actinopteri > Elopiformes > Megalopidae > Megalops > Megalops cyprinoides. The sequence continues at coordinate 12,537,116 of NC_050607.1, forward strand.
GTGGGAATGAGTGAGTAGAATGAAAACAGCAGTAGCATTTTATATTTGATGAATGTTGATATTTACAAAGTCTGCGAAGCACAGCGGTTTTTTTCTGTTTGCAGCATTTTATCAGCATCAGTTACAAACTCACTGCACATCGTAATGCTTGTAATATATATACATGACTGTGGTTTGCTCGTGCCGGTAGCATATATCAACGTCATTCTCAATGTAAAGAAATGTGAAGCTTGGAAAATTTGCCGACTCCAAAATAGCAAACGAGGACAAAAGAGGAGTTGCCTGTTTTTCCAAACATGTTTAAAACCTCGGGTCTCTCTGTGGAGCGGCAATTCATTAGCTCTAAATAGAAGAGATTTATCATCGTTAGCAGAAGATTCAGGGGAGGAGGTACCATACGGCAGAAACTGCCCACCCGCTGAGCTTTGGAGGAAATACAGAGCATACAGCAGCCATCACGCACCTTGGACAAACTATCCATCTCCATCACCTGAGCTCACTTATTATCTGACCTGATGTTGCACCTGTAATATCATGTATGTATTCCTTCCAGTGCACCCGGGTGTAAATGTACTGTACACGCACACACACACATGTGGACCACACAGGAAGGAAGGAGATGAATTTGTAATAGGAGAGTGTGCTTTTAGGAAATGCGCATATTCAGGATTGCAGAGGTTTTATGTCGGAGACATCAGTGGGCAGCGTCAGGTGCCTGTTAATCAGTCTCAGTGGCACACAATATTCAGTATGTGAATTAAAACTAGCTATTGTTGACATTATGGATAATTTCTTCAATTAGCTACCTGTATAGACCTACTCACTGATTGATTATTAATGATAACTATCTCGATTTAATGGAGAAACTCAGTATTGCACACACTTCTTTAAGCTCATGTGACCATGCATCCGGGGTTATACATCAGAATTGAGATGTGCCTTTGACAGCCATGCAAGGATATTTTGCTTGTGATAGATGAATGAGCCCTCATGAACCCCAAAGTGGGTGGAGCTACAATGTACAACAAATTACTTACTGCACTGATTTCAACCAATCAAAGCATTTGCTGAGGAAAGGCATCTTTTGATTGGTTCACAAGTCAGTGATTGACAGCTCATGGTACTCCACCCTTCATGGGGTACGTGAAGCCCCACTCAGCCATGTCTGTCAGGAACCCTGTGTAGCCAACCCCCACCTGGCTGGAGACAACACCCTCATGTCCCAGCATGCCACCAAAACAGATCTGAATGGGGTGAGAGGGACACATCATTCCCTCAGCCTGTCAGTCATCTCCTGTCAGGCTTTCAATCATCCTCACCTGTGGAGAGGAGATTACTCCAGTGCCTCTCCCATCACCCAGGGTGGAAACTATCTCACCCAGGCCTACACCTGGATACCAAACACTCACCATCACCCTGGGAGACCACAGGAAGGGGAAGCAGGTGCTACCCTGCAGTCATGGATTGTTTATGAATGGTGGGGAGGGGGATTGTCCCTGCTAATATGATATAATACAAAAGTTTGGAAAATTGCAATTGCAAACAGTTACATTTGATTTATGGGGAAAACCTGAACAGCTGCTGTGCTTTCACCTGGGCTGAGTAAGGGCATAACAAATACAGTAGGTAAAATGCAGTGGCATGAGTTGCTTGGGGGTCCAGAGAAATGTTGGCAGTGAAATAAATGACAAAGCTAACATACTGAATAGTTTTTCAGTGCATATTTGGTTTGCGCTTTTGCTCTCTGAAACAGAAACCACCACAACAGATTTGATCCCATTTTGAATCTTGTGTGACTAATATATTCCTCTTGTTCTTCCTGTCTTCTTGTTATTATTATGGCAAGCTGATGTGACTAGAAAAAAAACAAACCATTATTGTAACCCACAATGGCTGAGGTCTCAGACTATTAATTTATTAATATATACCTGCTGTGTGTTTTTCCAGTTGTGGTAACACACTTAGACCATCATATTATTACAGCCAAGTAAAGTACTTTGCAATATTAGTATCTTATCCAGGGTTTGAACCTACAACCTCCTATCTCTCCTCAGCCTGGCTGCTGGGTTGATGGCGGGGATCCTTCAGGGTGGAAACACAGATGACAGTGTGCGTTTGGGGCTCATGGCAGCGCAGTTATCCTTAGCGTCCCCCCACCCCATCGCACCTTCGCTCAGCGCCGGCATGGTCAACCTGGAGGAGGTCCGCACCCAGGACTGGCCTCGGCCCACCCTCTGGTGGATAGAAGAGATGGACCAATGACCGGGGTGGCCAGTTCCACAAAGGACCAATAAGAGTTTTGGAAACAAGATGCACAACATTCTATTTACAATGTTCTTTTGTTATTATTATATTGTCTGTTTGTATGAGTCAAGGAGCTGTATTTGTTATGACCAAATTAGGGCGATTGTTCAAGTTCGACAGTATGAAATGGAAACAACCTTTGTTTCCTGTGATTTCTGTATGACATTGGTGGACTCCATGCCTTTGGAAAGTCCCAGGCCACTACATCTGAAGGCTGAAATCCCTATCAGTGCTTTCAGCCACCACATTCAATGCAAGGCAACATAATTAACATAAATGGACAATACACACACACTACCTAGGCATTGTATTTACAATATACTTACAGACACAGCAAATTTATATGAAGATATACAAGGTGCATACGCTCAAAAGGGATGCTTATTTAAGTTTCTAAGTAGCAAGCGAAACTAAGCTGTGTGTTTGACATTTGTAAATGATCATTTTGGATTCATGGATGTATGGAATCATTTGTTTTCCACTTCATTGTGTCACATTCACTTAAGAGATGCTGCTGTCCTTAGATTTCAATGTGCATCACTAAGTTTAAGAAATGTATACATGGCTGTTTCTCCTTTCCTTTAAAATTGTCCTGTTTCCCCTGTGGTTTTAAATGGATAAGGGGAATTTAAGGTGTAAATATTTAGTTAAATTTGAATTCCTGTGATAGATGGTAAAACAATTTTAGAATGTTGATATTCAAAAGAAAATACAAAGAATACAATAAATACACATATATTATATGTGGAAGTATTGTAATAAGTTATTCACATTGGTCTGGGGTCACCAAAAAGTTCATTTAAAAGTAAATGTGTTAGAGAGGTAGTCAATAATTACTCATACCCTCATTTGATCAAACTTTCCAGACCTGTGACGTGTTTTTTCCTTCTGTGCCATAGTGTCTTTGCAAAGAGTGCGATAATAAGTAAACTTTGATTGATTTGTATTTAGATAGATGGACGGTCTCCTGTGGTGGAAGACAAACGTTCCAGCGGTAATCCTTAGACAAAGGCGGGATAGTGGAGGAGGTTTATAAGCAGTCTGTTCGGACGGAATGAATACACACCATTCACTTTTTGAGTCAGTTGCAATGGATAACAATCTGTCGCTACTGCGATGCTCCTATGTGCTCCTGTTGATCCTGCCCAGCACTGAAGAGACATTCGGGGCAAGCACTGCAGGGATAGCCAGGATTCGTGCGCCAAGTGACTTTGGCGCCCGGTATGATTTACTTTTGCGGAGGAAACAGCGGGTACCACGCCTTCCCAGTCCAGTCGAAGAAGCGCAAGACAAAGATGGGTATTTTAGCGGCACTTTTGACCCGATCGACGCCGAGCATCTCCAGTTAAGACGTGGCTTCGGTGGTGTCAGGCGAAGGCATCGAAAGTTTAACCGGGACAAGACGCACGTGTATGGTCAATTCAACTCAGACACGGTGAGCCTTCCTACATCAAAGCATCAATAACATAATCCATCTTTTTGTATTTATCCAGGTTTGTGGTTGGTTTGCACAGATGAGGATGCATGAGGTTTAGTGTTTTGCTGTTTCAAATGTTCTGCCTGTGTTTGCAGTACGGCTGCAGAGGCATCCAGACACGGAGTTGCACATCTTATACGGACTGCGCGGGCTGCCTCGGGCTCTACACCTGCGACACCTCCCTCGGCACTTGCAACCTAAAGGGACTTTCCCGTCAAACGGGTATCACTCCTTGTTCAATTCGTGTCTTTTGATTTTACGATTTCACAGATCACATTTTCATACTGAGAAATATGTTGACGTTCATGTTATAAACACGAAGACAGCTGAGCAGGAGTCTCCCCCAGCATAGCGACATGTTGGCAATTTTAATCTCAGATTAATAAAATTTGGTTAATTTTACATCTCAGATTATTAAACTTGGAAATGTGAATAGGCCAAGGCCAGGTGTTTTTGAAAAAGCATCTTCAAGATTTCTTTGTCTGAAATATCTGCAAGACCTTAACTTTTCGGCTTTTTTTTTATTACAGATGGATTTTTTCAGAGTCTGCAAGACACCTGACCAAGACTGCAATGAGTTATCTCTTGTTTTGTCTGAAGACTATTTTTGCATTTCTACAACTGTATCTTACATAGATTTTAGCAGAAAATCCATTGCAGTAAAATCACGTCATATCAGATGTCTGACAGTGTAGTATATTATTGTGAATATTTAAATTCAGCTTTGCAGATGTATATGCAGGTTTTACTACACTAAAACGTTCTTTTCTTTTCTAATTAGAAGATAAGTTAAAAGCATACTGCTGTTAATAAGGAAAAATTATAAAATCAGATTTTAATAAGTATCAGCAAATAGACGTAGACGCGTATATGTTTCAATAAAGTTCCTTTTTATTGCAGTTTTGGTGAGTTTTTATTTACTGCCAGCGGTCTTCTGAGATACTGTTTCTCTTCTCCTTTTTGTTGCTTAACAAAAATGTGTAGTCATGCATGGCACAAGGAAATTTTATTTAAAAATTCTGGACATAAAGCAATCAACACCAGTCAAACCAAATCTTAACATGTTGTAGCAGGACACAGAGGGCTTTTATTTCATTTGAAAATCTACGTTGGATGTAGCTGAACACACGCAAATGATTTATTATACTTTATAACCAGGTTAGACCAAAATGTTATCACTCTAAATGTAAATGCAACAGCGGACACTACATGCTAATGCTAATGAGTTGCAGCAGCGGTCAGGTTTTTTGAATTCCACCAGTGCATGACAATATGCAGAATTCATGTTTTATTATTTGATGTATCTTATATGTTGTTATATGAGACATATATTGGATAAATGCATGCATGATGACTCACATTGTTATCCCAGCTGTTTGTATTTGTTTTATACTACTGGTGAATCTGTAAATGGCATAAACTGTACTGTGATTGGGGGTGCAGTATCCACATAGCAAAGTAAAGTAACAGTGAATGACTGACGAATCTTGCCACATCGCTAAGAGTGAAACGGGTGAATTTCCTCTTTTAAACCACTTAACTGTGGACTAGGAACTTTGCAAAAAGCTAAAAGTCCCAAAACGTAAATACAGTGGACTTTTCTGATGGGAATAGAAGTTAGGGAGGGGTTTTAAAGGAGGCTGAGAAGACCATATTTGTTTTCCTATTTATATTTGTTTTCTAATTGAACAAACTTGCAATCTAAGATCAGCACTTAACAGAATTCACCATGCATTGTCAAAAATTAGGATTCATGTCTCAATATACAATTTTAATGGGTTGCTTATTGTTCATTAGCACTACATATCCCTGCTCAGGTAGGACAAGTTTAAAAAACATAGAAATTAACATCCACATGTAGACATGTGGATTGCTATTGATCGTAAACATTACGCTTCAATAACCGGTATTGCAATATGTTCCTCGACCACGTGGTTGTGAAACCAAATGTTATTGTTTTGTTCGGTGTAACAATATTAAGGCGTGAGAGATCAGGGTTCATGAGCTGGGGTACATGCTGTGCAAGTGAAGCTCTTTCTAGGTCAACTTCTGTAGCCACCAGATAAGATGTGGCTGAATTACTGTGTGCAGTAATGTAGTACAGTGATAAGGAACATGGCTTACAACCTAGAGGCTGCTGGGTCAAATCCCCTGGTGGGGCACAGCATCTGAACTTTGAGTGTTTTAGTTATGATATGTGATGCTCAATTAATGCAGCAGTGTGGTATAGTGGAAAGGAACAGGGCTTATAACCTGTAGGTTGACAGTTTATTTCCAAATAGTGGCACTGTTGGGCTAGCCACTTTACCCAAATTACCTCAGTAAATATCATAAAAACAGTGACAAAAAATGTCAGCTAAGTAACATGCTCTGGATAAGCAACTGCAGTACTAATAGTAGTAGTATCAGCATATATATATGAGATGTATATGAGATGTCGGCATACATTAATGTGCATTATTAAAGCCTCGAAATAACCTCTTATTGTTTTGAAAGGCAATGTAAACAGACCTGTTTAGGAATGTCCAAACCCATGACAAAACTTTCACACAGATGGGATTTCCAGTAAGAGCAGTCTTAAGACACGCCCAAGTTTCACGGGAGTAAAAATGAGGAACTGAACAACTTGCCACCACAATACAGGCATATTTCTCACGGCTATCATCTCCAGGGTCTGAAAATTTCAGCAAAAAGGCTGACTTTTTTCTTCGGAAAGCAGCAGAAGGCCATATCTGACCATACTGTCCAAAGATTGTTAAAAGATTCTGCTAAGGTAAATCACTGCATTGTCACTGTTTTGAGTTGCATTATTTTTGTTACTGTTGTTGTCATTTCTGTTGTTGTTATCATTATTGGAAATACTTTATTTTTGTGTTTTTATTCCATGAAGATTTATTCCATTTCATTCTCTGTTATTCTGTGGCGAAATATGGAGATAGCATTTGTTGAGCCACTTGGTCATTTCAAAGCTAGTGTGCCTAGATGATTACTAATTCGTTTTGATATGCAACATTGCCTGAAATTAGTGCAGCAAAATCAAAATGTGCACCATTTTCATGAGACCAATGGGATTATTTATGGCTGTTGTGTTTAGTCTCAAAGGTAACATTAGCCTTTCAGATTTCTCTAGTCATACATTACTTCAAAAGAGCAACCTAGACAAACGTGCATGAATTAATTCATATTTGTCAGATTTTCAGAATGTATCTTCATGTTTAAACTGCATATACAAATGATCACATTCTCTGACAGTGAAATCTTCTACATTGCAGCATGATTACCTTGTCTTCAGTCACTGCCATCCTATGCCTTGTGGTTTTGTCAGCCCAGAGCATGGTTGTGAAAAATGAGGATGAGGGACTTGAAAACTGTATCACTTTCAGAAAGCGTCAAAGTGACTTGTCTCACCACAATCTCACCAACGTGCCTTCCAACCTGCCTGAAGACACACAATACCTGGATCTCTCCTACAACAGTATCTACATGCTTAACCATGACGATATGGCTGGTCTTCTGCACCTCTGTTTCCTGAAACTGACTCATAACAGACTTCAATACATCTCCCCATCAGCCTTCTTAAACAACACCAGGATTAAAGTCCTCAATATCTCCTACAACTCCCTAAAGACCATCCCAGACTTAATTTTGCCACAACTCAGTGTTCTTGACATATCAAGTAACCTATATGACCATTATTCCCTTGGAAGTTCATTCAAGAATCTGCAGTATCTTAGCTCCCTTTCACTTGGGAGCCCAAATGCTGTTGTGGTGAATGTTGATGATTTTGCATCTTTGAGGAATACGTCCTTAAAACGACTTACTTTAGGTGATGGTACTCCGTTGCAAAGCTATGAATCAGGTTCATTGGCTCAGCTGAAATCTCTACATGTGGTAACACTCAGACTGTCATTTTGCCAGCGCTCTGACATGTTTAAGACCATTTTGATGGACTTGGACCAAGCAGGAGCAAAGAAAGTGAGGTTAGTGAAGTTCCTCCCACATTTTTGTAATGTCTCCAGTGATCCTTTTGAGGGTCTAAAAGAAATGCAATCCCTGAACAACATAACATTCGTGGACACCTGGATGAATAGTTCTGTTATGGTGAAGGTACTGAAATACATCTTTCAGTCTCAGACCCAACAACTTGCTTTTGTGAACATCACATACAATGAAGACACACCTGATGGCGTTCAGTTTTCTGGTTTGCCAGGGTACAACCACACAGTCAGCATTCGATCAGTTATCTTCGACCAGGTGCTCCATTATCAGTATAGTTATCCCAAGATCAACATCAGCGTCACTGATCTTAACCATATGGTTTACCTTAAGTTCTCTGGCACTGGAATGAACATTTCCCCTTGTAACCTAATCTCTGCCATGCCATCACTGGAGATATTGGACCTGTCAGACAACCTCCTGAATGACAATGGCTTCTGGTGGCCCTCTTGCTCTTATACCAAGGTCTTCCCATCACTTAGACAGCTCTCACTGAGCCACAACAGGTTCGTTGACCTGGCCTTTATCTCCAGGAAGACCCAGGAGATGGAAGCTCTGGAGTCACTGGACCTGAGCTTCAACTCCATCATGCTGAGGGATAAGTGCTCCTGGAGGCCGCACCTGACAGAGCTCAACCTCAGCAACAATAACCTAGGCGACACAGTGTTTCAGTACCTGTCACCCCACTTCCAAAAGATCAGTTTATCAAAGACAGGAATAACCACTGTAACTGGAGAGGTCCTCTTGAACTTTCCCAATCTTACACACTTGTTCTTGAGCTCCAACAGCATACACGTCCTCCCGGACGATCTTCGTGTTCCAACACTGCTTGTTCTGCATGTGGATCAGAATTCCATCACGTCCATTGGCCAGAGCTCCTTAACAGGTCTTCCTGGGCTGAGGGAACTCAAAGCAAGTCGCAATCCCTTCAGCTGCAGCTGTGACTCGTACTGGTTTGTTACAGCCTTGAATAAATCCTTGCTTCCTGACTGGCCTTTGGATTACACATGCAGCACCCCTCCCTCATTTGCTGGAGAGCCCTTAGAAGAGTATAAACCAGATAAATTATCCTGTCATCCATGGCTTCAAGCTTCCATTGCAGTGCCTGTAGTTGTTGTTATTGCTGCAGTCTTGGGTATCACATTCTACGCTTGTGATGGAGTCTGGTACACTAGGATGCTGTGGGTGTGGATAAGAGTAAAGCGGAGAGGCTACCAGGAAGCCAACAGGCAACAGGAGGCATCCTTGCAGTACCATGCCTTCATCTCCTACAGCCAGCACGACTCCACATGGGTTGATGCTCAGCTGGTTCCCAACCTGGAGGGTGCTGGTCTGTCCCTCTGTATCCATGAGCGGGACTTTGTTCCCGGGGAATGGATCCTGGACAATATCATAAACTGCGTGGAGGGAAGCTACAAGACACTGTTTGTGCTGTCCCAGAACTTTGTTCAGAGCGAGTGGTGCAACTACGAGCTCTTTTTTGCCCAGCACCGGTCCATCAGCATCCGGCAAGATGCTCTGGTCTTCGTTCTCCTGGAGCCCATCCCTGTCGACTCGCTCCCCAGGAAGTTCCTGAAGCTAAGGACCCTGCTCAGGCAGCAGACCTACCTGCAGTGGCCCAAGGAAGAACGCAAGAAGCAGGTCTTCTGGGCCAGCCTGAAGGCCATGCTGCGGACAGCAGACAAAAGCATGATCCTCAAGGAAGTGGCGACAGACATAGTGGACGCTTTCCCCCTGCTGGCGCACGGAGACTGAGCAAGTTACCTCATGGGCATCAGCTGTTCCATGTGACACCATAGATTTTTATTAGCATTTGATACTAGTGGTGGGACATTGAGGTTTTGTGAACCACAGAATGAGTGGAGCAGGTCTAGCATAGGATAGCTCAACTTATCAGGGATTTATGAAGCCACCTCATTAATACTAAATAACACAGTGGACTTCTTTCACCTGTTGATACACAATAATAATTTTTAATTTTGCATTTTCTGTGAGATAAAATTGTGTACACTGGTGATTTTATTTACATGTAAAATATTTGTAAATAAATTATGTTTATACAAATGTTATACCCTATGTCCACATTTCTAAAGAGGATAACTGCTCTACAGTATACAGTTTGGTTATGTCATAAAAATCTAATGTGTATCAATATACATTATAATAAAAAATAAACATAATATAAATTAATAGATGTATCCAAAACAGGTAATATATATATATATATATATATATATATAAATGTGCATTATTGTCATTTTATAGTGTATTACAAAAAATGTATTTATTAACCTCAATCTGTTTATATAAATATTTTTTAAAAACTAGGTATATTTAACATCTGTAAATAATCTCTTTCTGTAAACAATTTCAGCTTTTACGACCAGGAATACTAAGTAATTAAAAATGGGCATCATAAACAACATCAAATAGGTAAAGAAGCTAAAATGTACTGTGTGAAATACACCCCTAATGAAGACAGAGCTCTTTAATCATGAAAATGCCACTTCTACTGATCAAACTTGCATTTAAGTATTGTCCACAGACATAGAAGGAGAGTTACATCATCTTTGAAAACTCGTGGAATGTATTCAGGTCCTTTCTTCAACAATTGTTGCAGTTTATTTTAATATAATAGAACAGTTTATAGGTAGATTATCTGTATCACTCCTTTGAATGCTGAGGAGACTGTCTAGTAACCATAGAGACGGAAGGTTTCTAAATCACCTCTATGTGGAAAAAAATACAATTATTTTAGGCAATTTATGTGGCATTAAACAACATGAAAGGATTCAAAGGGTAAAAAACAAATGTGTGTGTATGTGTATGTATATGTGTATGTATGTTTGTACTGTATGTATGTATTCTGGAAAAGATCTGCAAGAACCAAAATAATACTGTGTGTCTAGGTTGACCTCTGACATTTCACAGGCTTTGGCTGGATTTGCCACAGAGGTTGTATAAAAATTCAGATCTGTTTTGTGTGATGCTTCTGTTGGTGCAGCTGAAAACAGAATTAATTCAGCAGAAGATAAAAAAGAATGCTGTAGTCTGAGAAGCGCTCTGAATACCATGCCAATGAGGTGTGAACAAATGGATTATGACAACTGTCCATACTGACACATGACCTTATTTTCATACTAAGTATTTATGCATACTTTCAGGATGTGTCTCCACCTACTGTTATGTCCCCGTAATTTACTGGATGATAATATTTTTAATCAGTCCGCTGTTTTGATGATCAGTCTGGTAATGCATTTTCTTTTCTAGCTGTGTCACACTTGTTTACATCTGAGAAATAGCCACTTTCTTCCACATATTTTTAAGTGGGTGTTAATACGTACACAGTATATACTAAACTATGTGTGCAATTAAACGTTTTGATAATTCGTATTAACACGAGTTCTAATGCTGTGAGCTCACACTTAACAGCGTTAAAAAGGTTTTATCAATAGAATAAAGCTGTATATGGACAAAGAGGTTCATATGCAAGGACAGATTTATCCAAAGATCCATATCCCGTATCCACACCCTCTCCCGTTTCTAGAAAATGTATTCTGTCTAGCGCTCTGTCACATGATAACTGTAAAGAATATAGCCCATAACAAATGCATTTTGATTGAATGATTAAATTCACAAACATGAAGCATAATGATAACAATAAAACACGTTTCAGTTTAACATTCAGCTTTGTTTGTAGCGGGCTTTGATCCCAGATTTAAAATCCAGTTGTCATCTCCTCCTTGTTCCTCAACTAATCGGAACCTGGGTATGAAAGATAATTCTTGGACTATGTTTCCCAAACGTCTTGCAACATGTACGTCATCATTTTAGTTTTCCCACCGTGCTTCCCAGAGCAGCTACAATTCATTTTACGAGAGCGTCATGGGATTAGTAGTATATAAAAAGGCCGGACTTCTACGACTTTTACAAAGCGAGGTGTCCATTGAGTAAATCTCAAAGGCGACATTAAATAAATTATAATCTCAGTGTGGATGCAATCTACATTTATTGTATAGCGTTCAAAAGCGGTTATCATTGTTGTTAAACCAAGATCGTTAGAGATAACATCTTAAACCACATTACCCATAACCCATTTCGGCACGATCGTCTGCGCACACTCAGTGCGCTGTGAATGGTTGCCCCATCCCTCCTCCCTATTTCAATGTACTGTAAGATGGTGGCTAGAAGGTGCCGCTGCTACACACTGAGAGGCTGAAAGAAAAGGCAAGGCATTTTCGCAACAAATCAAATCACAGCTGAAAAATAAACGCAGAAAGAATTCAAGGTGCCTGCTTACACAAAACCTGGGCAGTTTTGAAAGATAACCATTCCCCGCCCCCCTTTGGTGTGAATATCCCTTGGAGAGGATTCCCAGCAATAGAGACAGGGTGAGTATCCCACAAACTATCGCCATAGACCAGCATTATAAAGTCAGATCACAGGGGTGTCTACGCGTGTATATGTACAGATCCATCTCTCACAAACTACCCCACCCTTTCATCAAGGCTCCCAGTTGTGGCGGCAAGGAAAGCCAAAGGGAGATTGAGTCGAAGCGCCTGTGTCTGGTGGTGGAGCCGCTTGGAGGGAGAGTCGCAGGCTTTGCCGGGGCGGTACAGGCCGCACTGCTGCGAGTGCAGACCGCCTTGCATTAGCTATCGCTGGCTAGCAAGAACCAGCTGACTATCACTTTCTGCTTTTCAGTCCACGGTGTATGTAAGCAGCGCCCTTGGTAGGTTTTCAGCCTGCTATTTAGTTAGTTACATCAGTTTAGATGAAATGTGAATACCTGCCATGTGAATAACTGTTGGGTTACGGTCTGTCGACGTGTTTGTATCATCTATGCACTTGACCGGCTTTTTCATTTGGTTTGAGCACAAAACATCTGTATAGCGTGGGCTTGGATTGTGTAGCTAGCTGGCTTGTGTGAAAACCGACAGTCGCTTACGTTTGTCGAAAAAGACGAGATATAAAGACAGCTGCCAAGCTGAACTGTTAAAATAGCCACTGAAGTGATTTTGTCAGCTTGTTAGCAGGCTAGTTAGCTAGCGTTAGCTAGCTACCTATACCACCCCCACCCGTTGCAGTCCCTCCAAATGTGTCGAAATAAGATAGCTTCCAGATAGCTATCCACATAACGTTATATAGCTGCCTAGCATACTCATTTGGCCGCAGGCGTGATTGAAGTTGACTTAACATGGACAGCTAACTAGCTTGGTGCGTTGTCGTATATCTGTATAACAAATAGCCTACTTTCAAACCCTTTACTTTCCATATAGCAAACTAACTAGCTGTGTCCTTAGCCACAGCGTGTTGTCAGGTTTCATGACGCTAGTATTTAGCTAGTCTGACTAATAATAGTGACTGAGCTAGCTGGCTAGGTAATTCAGCGTTTCCTCTTCCTCCTTGAAGTGATAGGGAGGCGTAGCGGTTACTGGCTTACGAACAGAAGGTTGCGGGTTTAATTCCCACGTGGGGCTGTGCCGTTGAGCTTCGGTCCATAAGTAGCTGCCTATTCAGCTGTAATAACGCATGGTATGTGAAACGGCTACTTTGCAGGATAAGCTTGTCCATTTAAAACATTAGGTATTTATGAAGCTAACTATAGCAGTGTAAATTACATTAACCTAAAGTGCGGGTTCAGCTTTTGAGATGTTGGAGCATATTTTCAGAGATACAGATGCCTAGCTAAAAACTACACGCATGGCTCTCATATGACCGCGGACGAATCTCATGATTTTACTCGTACAACATAACAAGCATACAACATAACATAACACAAAGGTTTACCAGTATTTATTTAAAGCAGGACAAAAATAGTCTTCTAATTACTCTATGACTTCCTCATTTTTTAACCTTTTCATATACGAATTATGAAGTACGTCACCGTGTCTCCGGTAAAAATGTTTAGCTGTCACACCGTGCTTACCTCGCCGTGTCACATGGTAATACTGTAGTAATGCTTGGGCCATGATCTGACTATGTGTTAAGGCCCTTGTATTTATATCTTCCCTAGGCCAATGAAAGGCTGCATTGAAATCAATAGAAATACTTATGTTTTTGTTTATTACCTGTACACCAATTTATGTGTTCAGTGTTTTGTGTCATTAAGTTCTAATTGACAATAATGTCATTTCATGCCTTAGGCCCTAGAGGAAAATTGTTTTGTGGAGAAAGTGGCAACTCTTGTTTTGAAACAGACAAATCAGAATTATGTTTCCAGGTCAGAACATGCTAGTGAAATTAGGCCGTAGACGATCATGCTTTTGCTTGACTGTGAATTCCTGTTGCTAGGACAAATGTCATCTTTGCCTATAGACAAGCAAACTCCACACATGAGTAGGTGCAGACTGCAAGTTCTGAATAATTTGATAAACAGGATTTAGGTAACAGTCTGAAATGGTAAAAAAAAAAAAACCTGTCTGAAATGGTAATTGATGTTGTGACAAAAGGTGCAAAGTGGATTTGACAGAGAAGCCATGCTTGTCAACTGCTTTGTCATGTGTGCGTGGGTGACTTGCCAGCCTTACAAAATTGGCAGCCCAATGCAGCCTAGCAGCCCAGTTAAGTACACAGGAAAATTCCACAGCTGTAAAATGACCACAAAATGGTCTTTGGGGGAGAGCAATGCACTGTCAGATGTTTTTGTGCTCGAGATGTTATTTTGTGTTGTCTTGTCATTGCCAGGGGTGGTTGATATGATACCTGGCACCATTCCCAGGGGTTCCAACTCTGTAGTTTACAGGTGGCCACCAGGTGCACAGAAGCACCCTTTATTGTAATAAACTGCCAACTAGGCTTGTCTTGTGAAACACTATTGCAAAGTATTCTATTACAAGAACAGCTTTCATGTATATTGCTGTAGTTATTTTTTTTAAACTTGGCTCAGAGTTTATTAACATGTTGTGACACTTGACATCACTGTGGAAGTGATCATAATAGAAAGGTTTTTGACTTCAGTTCATAGGAAGGGTTTTTGTCAAGCTCTGCCTGTTGAAACCATGCAAGGCAAGCCTCTGGTCTTGAGGTGCAATTGTGAGAAAGGATGTCAGTGTGTGGATCAGAGCAGAACTTTTAACCCAAAGGGTTGCCGGTTCTGTTCCCTGGGTGGCCACTGCTGTTGTACCCTTGGGCAAGGTTCTTAACCTGAATTGCCTCAGTAAACATCCCACTGTGTAAAAGGACAGCATATGAAAATTGTAAGCTATATTCAAGTTGCTCTAGAGAAGAATGTCTGCTGGGCAAACGTAATGCAGTCTGTAGGATCAAGTATTATCTGTAAAAGCAGGTCCTACATGTCCCGCTCTCCCTATATGTAGCTGCCTTGCTTGCTGTTGCTCCTGAAGTCAATTTGTGTTTGCAGCCAGACAAGTTCACTTGGCATATTGATTGGTGAAGCTCATGGCAAATGCTTGAGTTAATGACTTTGATAGCAGTGTAGTGGTTTGTTCACCTGTTGATTTTGATTCTGAATTTGTTTTCAAGGCAGCAGACTTGCTCTCTCTGTGGTCATGTGGTTTTGGTAAACCTGACCCTGCGTATTTTTGTCTTTCAATATGGCCCAGATCAAATCAGAATCTGTCCATCTTCCAAGGGACCGAGATTTTGGACCTTTCAAGCAATCCAAAGTAGGACGCGGCTTGTACTGTCAGAATTATTCTGGTCGCTGTTCCTTGAAGTCTTTCCAGGACAGTGAAGTCCCTTTTTTGGACGATGACAACCAAAATGGGACGCGGCGGTTCCTGAACGGGGTCATGACGGAGCATGACGCATTCATAGTCCCCATGCCCCCCCAACATGGTTTCTCGTTTGCACCAGTCTTGTTTCTCTTGTCTTTCGGCTCAATCAAAATTCACTGTCTCCCACCTCCAACAGCAGCCTTTACCAGAACAGAGCCCAACCTAAAATGAATGGGCTTACCTGTAGTCACTCCATTAGAGATGGCATGCAGTGCTTATCCGTGGTGAGCACCACATGATCGACTTGTGGTGATTTCCATTGGTACACTAAAGCCCTTCCTGAACAGTACAACCTATATCTCAGTGGCGGGCAGTTGTGGTCATTCAAGGGCGTTGAGGCATGTGAGTTTCTTACTGCTTATTCTGAGTTTTCTGTTTGTTTAATAGAAGCCATTATTTGAATGGGAGATCAACTGCTTGGTGACCTTAGCATAGACCACACTGCAAGTGTAACAGTAAGCCGTAAGGCTGTGTGTCCTCATACTTAACATTATGCAGTACGGTGTGTTTAAATGGTTGGTTTAAAAAGTGAGACATCAAATTGAACTCCTTGAATGTAATGGTGGTTTTACAGTGATGTAACTCCGATTTTGTCCACCCACTCCTTCTTCAGGAGCTGTTTTCAAGACTGCACCCTCTTGTCTTCATTTCTGCCAGGAAAGTATGAAGCATGACAAGGTTTTGTGGTAGCCTTGGTCAAACCCTGGAAGAAAATGTCCAGTCACAGCAGAGCGCACCTTGCAACACAAGGGCCAGTCATGGCCGTTATCTACACCTGGAAGTGGGCAGTGACCTTTACGCCCTGGCATTTGAGTCGGCCCACATCACTGGCCCTTCCCAGCATGACCAGCCATTTGTTTTCTCTGTGAAGCATCACTACCTCCCGGTCGACCTTGTGGTCACAGGTCAGGGAATGTCATGCTGAATCATGTTATGAACCAGCAATGGGTGTAACTGTTTTTGTGTAGCATTTTGTATTTTTTCTAGTTTTTGGAATGCCACACTCTGATTAAATCAGATGGAACTGCACTGACACATCTGTGGGTAGGAGTAATTTCAGAATGTGATGACATCATAAAAGGCCACTGTAAGATGGACTTCATCCATTGGCTCATGGTGGCAAGGCCCTGAGTAGATTCTGCTGCACACTGCCTTGTGAATGGGTTATTTGATGGATCCTTCATTCTTGGGCCATCCTGTGTATTCAGTTAAGCTTATTGGAAAGCAGCTATGTAAGTTTTTCAATATTTCACCTCTTAGATTTTAACACAGTGCAGGTTTTGCTCCTGTTTATTTACATTGTCTCTGAAACCTTGATTCTGCACAGGCGTTTGTTCAGTTTCAGTGACCAAGTGCTCATACCTCCAGTAAGCTACTGTATGATGCCTTGTGTCGACCAATCCATCAACCAATCAATAAGTCGAGCAGTAGGAGTACTCACAGTGTAGCAGAGCACATTACTGAGAGTGAGTACATTAATTGTGTGAGAATTGATCTAGCTGATTAGCATCTCCGTAGGCACTGTATTTTATTTGTGATGTCCTGTGACCTTAGTTTGATGCAGGAAGGCAGATAGCTGAAAATAGCTCATTCAGAGTTGAGCTCATTACACTTGGGGAATTGCAATTTCGGTTTGTTGTTCTAGTGAGAACCAGCATATGTTGAGCCTCTGTTAAAGAAGCTCAGAGGTTTGTCAGACAGTGTTCTTCATCTCTGGAATACCACAGTGTCACACTAGGTCATGGGGAGCCATATTACCTGCTGTGTATGCAGATGAAGGCTATTAATATTTGCTATGAGCCGTCAGTGAACTCATGTATATTAGTCTTCTGTCTCTCAGTTGAACTTGCCCAAACTATCTGAGTCCTATATTCAGACACTACCGCTTGAGACATTTCATGGTGGATGGTCCCTCTGTGTCAAACGCAGCACTTTGGCAGGCCCTACACACAGAGTGTACATACAGATACAAAACCTCATACAGGTGAATTCAAGAGCTTTGCTGTGAGACCAAACTGCAAGAAAATGTTACAAAAGTAAACAGTACTTTCTAAATGTAATTCCTGGCTTATGGGGCAAAGGACAGTGCTTAAAAGTGTGAGTGCATTGTGCTTGGATTGAACAGATTCTCCAGGTTTGTGAAATGGTGTCCTTTTTTTATTTTGTGGACTTCTGACTTTGAGTAAGTGGTATTTAAGTGTAATTATCTTGTGCAGAATGCGTCTTGTGTAGCAATAGCGCTAGCTGGGACTCTATGGGGATACTGCTGTGCTGGAGCTGCAGTCTAACAGAAACATGATGGGAGCGGAAGTGGCAGAAAGATTAAATGGAAGAAGCCAGTAGGGATTGTTATGGCCCCCCGCGCAAGCTCCTGTGCCTGCGCTGAGTCATCATATTCCGGGAGGCCGTAAAGAAACGCGTGCGTGGAGCGTCTGCGGCTCTCCGCCCGACCTTTCCGGTTCACTGAAGCGCTCGCCGTCACTTCGCCGCGTGCCTGACGCGGTTAGGGCAACAAACGCCTGCAAACGCATGCAGGCACATTCAGGGCTGCCTGACTAACAACAGCACGTAGAGCTCACCGACACTTGCCCTTTTGGAACCAAGGAGCAACGCTTTGTGTTTTATTCCCCTGAAATCCCACCCAGGTTGTATTTAGACTTTAGGCCCTGACCGACATCCACACAAGACATAGTGGTCAATAAATCATTAGCCAAGAATGATGCTGCTTGGTTACATACTTGCACTTGAAAGTTTTCCTTTCCCTGTTGTAACTCTCTGATATAGGCCAAAGAGGTCCAAATTAAATATGATTATTCCTCCATTATTCCTTTAATAGGGAATTTGGTCTAGCAGTCTATCCTACATTTAATATACTGCATAAAGGCTGTGCTCAGGGCATGGAATTTTCTTTCCATTGGCTTGAAAAAGCAAGCATTTTAAGCTGGATGTACCTGGAATATGCCACGTCTGTGCCCTTATTAGGATGATTTTACAGGGTCTTATTTTCTCATAGAACTGCTCTGATAAAGGTGCCCTTTAAATCTGAATTTAGCAGAGTTTAATTGACCGTTTCTTACGCTTGTTCCTTAATATTTGCTGATTTGACACTATTTGTGCACTCTTTTATTCAGTTGCTTGGTCTGACTCCTGGCACTGCCGCCAAAAATTATTTAGCATAATAGTCCACAAGGCAGAATCTGTGAGAAAGTCAAGTTGATGTTTTCTTGAAGTTAGCCAGCACACCAGCAGATTTGTCCTGCTGCGGTCTGTTACTGAAGTCGAGCATGGATCCGAATCTGGAAGGCACGTAAATGAGCAAAGCCTCACAAAGCCTCATCACTTAAAATTACAGCTGCCTTTCTTTCATGGCCCTGTGTCTTGCATGAGCAGTTTGCAATATTTCAGACGTGTCCTTTACCTGAGGACAGAGACTATCCAGGTTTCCAGCAAGCAGCGCTCAAGTTCTTGCACCCACTATGGCATCTGTCTTCGAGAACAGGTACCTGTGTCAACCTGGAGATGGCATGTCCATATCACCTCTTTAGTAAGTGCCCTCCATGACACCAGTTTTAGAGTGGCCCGTGGTTAGATCCTCACTGTGTGGGAAATGGGGAAATGGGAGGAACCACGTGGAGATGGGGGTGTGTTTATGTGTTTGTGTGAAGAGAAAATGTGTATATCCTGTGACTCTCCGGCACCAGGGTTGAGTTGCCTTTAGTGATGAAATCACTGTAGGAAATATGATGCTATGGTAGCTCTATATACTCTAGTAGCACAATAAGTTGCCCAAGTAGTACTAACTGCAGGGACATAAAAGCTACTACAAAGACCTCTGGTCAAAGTCTGATCAGAAATCTAAACTTTAAATGTTTTGTAATAAATGTCAAATCTTTGTAGGATTGAGAATTCCTGACTATGAGCCTGCAGTCCAACCATCTTTCTCAAGTTGATGACACTGGCTGTATTACCAGACAGAGCTTTTCATCTGAGTGGATGAAGGAAGACAAAATCCTGTGGGGGGGGGGGGGGGGGGGGGGGGAAGCAACACTTTTTGCACTGGTATCTGTCAGAGCAGTTATATAATTTACCATGATGTCATTGATTTTTCAACCAGTAACATCAGCTTCCGAGGTCGTACTGGGTGAGGATTTGTTTTCGATATTGTCCTCAGGTGCTGTGCTGGTGCAAAGGTACGTTGAGGTTAAGAAACCTGACCAGTGCTCATTCATTGGCTGGTGGCACTTTGTGGTGTGGGTGCCTTGCCTCATGGCAAAAACATTTGCGTGGGGTACAATGTCCAATGTCAGAATGCTACAACTGTACAAAGTAAGGTTAATAAGGGACCTCTTAGGGTGTTTGAACAACATGTTGCAAGAGTATATTCTGTAGGTGGTGGTAACTCGTGGCAGTGTTAATGAGAGTGTTATATGCTGTGTATTGACACCAATCAGTATAGGTATCGGTCCAGTGTTCACCTGCGCACACAGCGCTAGTGACTCTCCTGATATGTAGGTTTGAATAAGAGGTAGGACAACGAACCAGGTGTTTTTCCACAATGTAATATGCGCTCCCTCCATCCCGCAGGCTCCTGGTAAGATGTCATGGCCAAAGTTCAGTGGGATTTATTACTCTCTGTTGTGTACACTGCCTCTCATTGCAGATGGTCACCCCTATTTCTAAAGCAGACCATGCCTGTGATACGCTCTGCTCTGAGTGGCTCTGCCACTGATTTGCTGCTTAATGTTGATTTTGTGTGAGCTCTTCATTCTCTTTGTTTGCGCACTTCCAACATTGTTGTTGTCGTCGTAATTTTTATTTTTATTATCTTCGTCGTCATGGAGGAGCTCTTCTATCTAGCGTGACTGACAGTGTGTGAGGTACTGTTGTGACACAGTGGTGAGGAGTGAGTATGGAGTTGATGATGGTGCAGCCGCGGGTAGCAGGTGATCCACACACACCCTGTCTGAGCTTTTTGCTTTTGATTTCACAGCGGCGTCGTCTTTTGGGAGCGCACAGCGGATTTCGGTTCACCTCAGCCAAACTATTTGTCATAGACAGCCAGGGCCTCACGTGGCTCCCATTGGCTGGTGGCCAGTGGCCATGTCAACGTACACCGTGAACGAATGGGAGACCTCCCTCATAAGCATTATTATAATCCCACTGTCCGGTGGTACTGTGCTGTGTATGAGTGAGCATTCAGTGCACTATTATAATGCTCAGAGCAGATCTGAATTAGCCTCGTCCTCCAGTAGCTTGTTTCACACAGGCCTGCCCTAAATATGGTCCACTGCAGGTCAAACTTGGCTCCACCGGCTTTTTTGCTGGCGCGTGGAAAGGCTGATAACCCGAAATGTAGGCCGGGAGGGCAGGGGGAGGGGCCGGTGACCCGTCCCGTCGCGACTCCTCTTCCCTTTAAAGAGAGAACTGGGACTGGCTCCGCCTCCCTCCTCAAGCTGGGCAGGGGGGCAGGGTATTTTTAGCCGGCGCCCTCCCTCCCACAGCGGTCCCCATGCAAGGAGGGATGATGGCAGCACGACACCCCTGTCTGTGGGACAGTCCCTGTGCCTGTCCCCTCTCAACTCAGTGGGAATAGGAAGGGCTGCATTTTCAGATACCTGACTCCCCCCATCCCCCATCCTCATCCCCATGCTACTGGTATGCTACCACAGCTGGGATCCCTCACAGTCAGTTTGTGGATGATTATTGAATCAGTGGATACAAAAAAATAGCTGTTTTTGAATGCGGCCTCAGGCAGCCAGAGGCTAGGGAAGGATTTGCATATTAAGTTTTTTCTAAGGGATTAATTAGGTGGATGGTGGATGCTATTTCAAGCTCCGTGAGCCCTGCATAGGTGAGAAGGGACACAGGTGAAAATTAGACACAAGTCATTTTCACACCGTCACAAGAAAGTAATGCTTCACACAGAGAGTGATAAATGTTTGGGTTAAGCTTGAAGGAATTTGTGGTAGAGTCAGAGGCTCCAGGATGGTTCACGACCAGGTCTGACATTGTGATAGCTTCAGTCTAGAGTACAGGCAAATACTATGCTGTATGTTCTTGTCATTATATTTTGCACTCCTATCACTGGGATTGTGCTGGGGAGTAACTGACTTGATTGCTGATTGTAATTTTCCAATGTTAATGTTACATTATTTAATATTTTGACTTGCTATTCAGCCAGTCACAGGTGTAATTCGGCTATGTCTGCTTCTGTTGTCCTTTCATAATTACAGAGATTGCATTTGATACCCTTGGCTTGTGCCTGTGTTTTGTAAAACTGGTAACATGAACTGGCGTGCACAGCATAAAAACTGCAGACAGTATGTGTGATTTGTCTTCATTTACTAATCAAAGAAGCGATCATGAAATGAGTGAACCTGTTTCCCGCTGGGTCACCTTTCGAATATGATAATATATTTTTGATAAACAAGGCACACCTTGTTGCATCACTTCGCTTTTTGCTAATGTTGTTTACTACAACATTTGTCACATCCGTGGAGACGAAAATAGACATTGGGGGGATATTAGCTGTTTCCTTCATCCGTTACCCAAGTGGCCACTCGGGCGTCAAAGTGAAGGACTGTGAATGGCCCATTCTCTCCCCAAATCAAAGGTCAGATCTGAAGACACATTTTTGCCTAATAATTCAGTGAGTCAGAGCTTCCTGCAGTCATGGTATGTTTCCCTTCCTTCAGACAGAGCGAGTAAATGACTGAATGGATGCCTGATGAACCAGAGAAACTGCAACAGGTCTGAGTGATTCAGCAAGTGTGACAGGAATTAATCAGCCTGTAAAGATGGCAGATTATTTATAAAGCAGGATCCGTGACTAAAATTACCGGTGGGCGTGTGTGGTCGTTGGGTACGTCACGCCAGGTGCCACAGGAGGGCGTCGGGCTTTGTGGCACTCGATTGCAGGCCTTTTGTCTCAGGTGCTTCAAAATCACAGCGTGACATTTTTTAATATAAATATGGATTTTTAATATAAATAGGATTCGCATCCACTGAGGCGCATCATCCAGGTCTTAAAGCCATCTAGCCACCACCGGGCTGCGTGGCTCCAGACCCTCCGCAATCACCCCTGCTCCTGACACGCACACATAACCCGAGCCACATAGAGCGCTGGCAATTGGATGCATTCAGGCGAAGGCCACAAAAAGAAAAGGTAGAGGAGAAGGGAATTGTTGCTAAAGCCAGTGGGCTATGCCTGCAGAATGGCATGAATAAATCCATAAATATGAGGCCTACCCTGTGTTCCTGGAGACTTTCATCAGACCACTTTCCCCGCTGTGGTTTTTGATGAATGCATCACATCGGGCTTTGGGGTTATTTTTTTCCCCCCAATTCACTTCTATAATGGAGTCCCAGTTCTTCAGCAGACTTTTAAAGTGCATTCTGGGAGCCTTGTCCAAGGGTGCAGTCTGCTGAAGCCCCAGGTCCAGGAGCCCTGAGAGGAGAACTGGATAGCAGCTCTTGATCATCTGTAAGAGAGAGACCAGGGACCCTGCAGGTACAGCTACAGGACTCTTCCTTTCAAGTCACCCTTTCAGATCAGTTCACTCCGGGATTCTGTTTTACCCCATGCAGTTACACTCCCTCACACTGCAAAGTGCTCTCTCTGCTGCCTGGTTCTGACTGGTCATTTTCCCGCCAGGGAGTACTTTCCCATCAGTGTGGGCACTGATCTTTCTCTCTGGTGAGGAGAGCTGAGCTTGTTTCAGCGGCCATGTTGGATTTGTGCCTTGTTCCTAGTACCTAGTGGGATCATACTGAAATTGCAACAGCTCTGGATGTTGCAAGCTAATGTGAAATTTTCTGTATTTCTGTGCATCTTTAAATGGTAATGACTAAAGCAACAGTGGTTCCCCTGAAATTGATCCAACTGTGTATTTGGAAATGTTAATGCAGGTTTAGTGCCTCAGAGATTGTGGGGTTGGGTTACCAATTTAATTAAATTGTTCTTACTGCTATATGAACAAAATTGTAATTGCTTTAGGAATGAATGTGTGATAGCACTGCTAAACAACATGGTATCTAATAGGGAGCAAAGGTATTTTATTAGACTTATACAAACCATTCCACATTAGTCGCTATGGAGTTATTATGAACAGTTGTTACACACTACACACATGAGTTGTTTCACAGAAATTCCTGAAGTACCTTTGTCAGCTGCACTAGTATGTTTAAATTTATTGTAAAGTGCACCTCCATCTTGTGCACCTGGGAAACGCATCAAGGTGTGATGCTATAGCCTAAATCTCTCTGCCCTCCGCCCTCCGCCCCTCAGCCCTGCCAGCTCCTCGTTCGCCGTGCCGTAGGATGTCCCGCAGCCCCGACCTGAAGGACGACCCCATGGAGTGCCCCCTCTGCATGGAGCCCCTGGAGATCGACGACATCAACTTCTTCCCCTGCACCTGCGGCTACCAGATCTGCCGCTTCTGCTGGCACCGAATCCGCACAGACGAGAACGGGCTGTGCCCCGCCTGCCGGAAGGTACCGCCCCCGTCACCGTCACCCGTCACCTGCATGTGACCAGGAGATGGAGCACAGCAGAATAGAAGGCAATAGAATAGAGCACCTACGTTCAGTGCACTGCAGACTTACGGTACTGTTCAGTGGTGACGTATGTGTAGCAGAACTAGGAGAACAAAACAGATGGGGATGCTGTTTTCCAGTCCCAGACAGTGAGCATCAGACTGGTCTCACCTTTCAATTGTCAACTGATTTACACCTGAAACACCAGCTCAAGTATCCAGGCAAACACTGAAGCGCACCTGGCTGTCAGCCACACGTCTGGCTGACGTTTACAGCTATTCGCAGCGCCTGATCGCACCTTCCTCTGTGGTCAGACTCCAGCAGAGGTATAACCGCTTCACTGCCCCCTACTGCATTGGAGTGTTGCCTCTCTGCTTTGGTCAGGGCATTTTGTTTAGTGTGATGTGCCCCCGGGAAGCCATTTACACGCTCAATTACAGACTAATCAGAAAAACTGGCGGACGTTGGCCTGTTGGGGAACAATGAGTTTGTGCACAAGCCTCTTGAGAAGGCAACTGGTGTCAGAGACTAAACTACACAGAAATATGAGACTTTTTTTTATAATTTAGAATGATTTTCCCTTCTTTTCAGCCAATTTGGATTGCCTGTTTGTAAAATGTTTTTCTGTGCTGCCACCTCCCTGATACATTAGTTGATTGATCAATTTACTGATCCATAATAAATAATACCTATTATATGCACAGATTGATACATTTATAAGTTGACTTCTTGAAATGATGGGGAAGGTTTTATAAAATCAGTGAACCCTCATGAGCTGTAGAAGGCCAGACATCAGGGCAGCGTCTTAATTCTTTCATTGTAACAAGGCCGCTGTCAGCCGTAAGATGGAAGGCAGTGTTTCTGAAATGGCAACACTTCCTCGAGGGCAATTGCTTTTCTAGTTCACCACTTTAACAGATCAGTAATAGAGGCTTTCTGGCATCTCTGGTTGACACAGCAGGAAAAGATTAATTGCCTTTGTTTACGAAGCTATATTAAATAGCCGATTCTAGATATTCCAATGTAAACATTGACAGCCGAGATAAGCATTTTGAATATCCCAGGCTCGGTTAGACAGCATTTTAAGCGAATGCTGTACGGCTGTTACATCATACGAGGTACCCCGGGGCTCCTACTGCTAATCAAAGTACAAGCACCACGTTTGACAGAAACAATTTTGAAGTCAGAACTTTTGATTTTTTTTGATTATGTTCAATGGGGTGTAGCAGAATTCTTCATTATGTGCAATAACTTTCTCCTCGGGGTTTAGTGCAGTATGTACTGCTTTGTAATTCCTTGTTTCATCTCCGGTTGTTGGCTCTTTGTATTCATAATAGTTGTTGTTGTTCACACTGCGTATCGCCTTGAATGGCGTTTAACAAATATGTAACAGAAATTTAACAAAAATGTATTATTGTCATTATTATTACAACTCAAACTTATGACCTTCCAGGAGGAAAGGGATCCTTCCCTACAGCCACCACTGTCTTGACTTCCAGCTGGCTGCATGGTTCTTAGAACAGAGATACAGTCTAGCTGTGCTGTAATGTTGAAGGGTCTTGGGGTTGGGGTGCTTTTTAGCCGGGGCCTAACACAGTACCCCCTCATCCCCCCTGCTGACAGCCTTACCCAGAGGACCCCGCGGTGTACAAACCCCTGTCCCAGGAAGAGCTGCAGAGGATAAAGAACGAGAAGAAGCAGAAGCAGAACGAGCGTAAACAGAAGATGACGGAGAACCGCAAGCACCTGGCCAGCGTGCGCGTGGTGCAGAGGAACCTGGTGTTCGTGGTGGGGCTGTCACAGAGGCTGGCCGACCCCGAGGTGAGGCCCCGCACACACCCACACACACGTACATACATGTGCATACATGCTTACCTACTCATGCACATGCACACATACACATTCACTCACACACACGCTTATTCAGTCGCTCACTCACTCTTTCACACATACCATTTAGACCTCAGGGTCTGTCACTTAAGCATTTAAGCATGATCACAGGCTCAGTTTCAGTGAATTAAACCGTGTGCCCTGCATTTGGAAAACTAGGCTCAGTTCAGGACTTTAACAGTGAATTGGAGGTGAGTCACAGGTTATGAGTTTACATTTAAACCACATCTGGACTTCATTTCCCATCAACACCCACTTCATTATTTCTTAAAACAAACCAAA
Source organism: Megalops cyprinoides (assembly GCF_013368585.1). Taxonomy (NCBI): domain Eukaryota; kingdom Metazoa; phylum Chordata; class Actinopteri; order Elopiformes; family Megalopidae; genus Megalops; species Megalops cyprinoides. The sequence continues at coordinate 12,563,339 of NC_050607.1, forward strand.
ATGGGGTATAGCCCTATATAAGGGTTTCTGCTAAGGGATATTTGTTCAAGAATTCTGTAGGGAATTTTGTGATTGGACCTCTTGAACCAGAGGGATTCCCAAGCTTTCCTTCAGCGTTCCTTTGATCAGAACTGAAAGTATTTGATAAGTTCAATTCCTAGAGAAATTCACACAAAAATAACAGCATGTTTTTATATGTATTCACATCGCAACAAATTTTTGTTCTCTTTAGTTTATGAAGACAAGTTTATGAAAGGTGTTAATTGTGCTAAAGTCCTCATTGTTCCTTTTTAAGTCATTGTGAGACGTCTTTTGGAAGTGGTATAAACAAAGCATTGTCAGAGATTGTACATCAGGGGATGTACTCTGGTGTGATGTACGGCAGTTGCAACAAACATTTTACTTTATTTTGACTAGATTTGAAGAACATAACCAACTGCTTGTAACAATTGTGTGCTTTCACCTTTTTTTGCTGGGGCTTTGAATTCAGCAGAATCTGTACATCAACAAAATGAGCTACAAAAAAAAGTGTTTTCCTGCCAAACTTCCAAAGAAAATTGGCTTTCCTCTTGAAGATTTCAAGTAGCTGAATGAGGTGGAACAGAATGGCCTGCCAGCATTAGAACAGGCTGCCAGTTCAGCGCTCGCCCACGAAAAACAACCACGGCACTCTGACATCTTAGCGCCCTCAGCACAACTATCATCAGAAATGGCGTTGTTCACCACAACAAAAAAAAAAACAAAAGAGTGTACAAAAGTAATTTTTCATCTCTTTACCAAAAAAAAAAAAATACTGCTTTGTTTGGTGTTTTGCAAGCAGCAAATTGGATTAGAGCACCAAGCCCTGAAAGCATATTTAATCTGGCCACGTGAGCACTTTTGGTGCTGCTTTTGGTTTTGCCAGAGGTGCACATACAGGCGTGATTTTTTTAAAATTTTGTGCTCATGTGGTTGGCTTGTTTTGTGTTTGCTCGCTTGTTATGTAACGGGGATCGTCTTGGACCTCGCTGTAGGCGCTGGTCTTGCCTCCTGCGGAAATGGCTGCTTTTCTTTAAACCGCTCCATTTTCGCCGTTCGAAGGCCTCGGCCGAACAAAGGCCGCTGAGAAGTGTCCGGGCTTCCGCCACATCAGAGTGACCAGAATCTCAAAAGCACGGCCCAGTCAAACCGCAGCGGCCAGCCAAGCAGGCTAGCGCTCAGACAAACAGTTTCTTTCCCTGTCCACACGCTCATACTGAGCCTTCTGTACTATATTGCAGTGAGCTGTTTTTGTTTTTGGAGATGGATTGCCAGCTTTTTTTTTTTTTTTTTTTAATACTGTCCTCATTACTTCAGTGGTGATTCTTGCCGGATCATGGGAAAAGTGATTAGAATCATGTGAGGGCATTTCTTTGCACCATATACAGTATTTGGCCACTTTCTTCTTGATGGAAATGTATGAACAATATGTGGAAATATCTGCATTCTGTTGTCTTTCCTATTATGTGAATTTAATCTTGCACAAACGGTCAGAGTGAAAAACGTACATGTTGGCGTTTTTATTTTCTTAAAGCAATATGTTCCAGCATCTTTTCAAAAATCTAGATCTTATTAGAACTCAGTAGCTATTGTCCATTGTCAGTATTTCATTTTAATGGAATTTGTTTTTCCTTTTTGTTTGCCATTAATGTTGTAACCTCCCAGGGTGCAATGCTGAGCTCCTAATTTTACTGCCCCTGCTGAAGTCGCCTTAGATCTGATAATCACATTTTCAAGTTTTACGGATAAGCATCCATACAAAATTAGGTCTGGAGGAAGGACTCAATTTTCTCTTGCTATTAATATCTTCTTAAGCCTCACTTTAGTATGTGTCGCCCCAAAAAAATGGGGCCGTGGGATAGCGCCTGACCCCTGTCCTCTCCCCTGTCCACCCTGCCCAGGTTCTAAAGAGGCCAGAATATTTCGGGAAGTTTGGGAAAATCCACAAAGTGGTCATCAACAACAGCACATCATATGCTGGGTCACAGGTAAAGGAGGCCATGTTGTTATGGAAATTAATAAAAGTGAATTTTCTAAGCCCATACCCATAGCCCTACGGTCCAAGTCATACGGTGTTGCACCGTTATACATATTACATGAACAAATGGAAAGTCATTGTTATTGATGTTCGAGCCTATGCATCAAATATTATCTGTAATGTGAATATGTACTGTATCATTTTTTATAAACGACTGTCTTTGTCTGACAGGGTGATTGTTTAGGTTGTTGACAGATGTGTTTAGTTTTGGGAGTTTGGAATACCCCGATGCCTGGTCCGTCTAACGATGTTCTCGTCCACAGGGTCCTAGTGCCAGTGCCTACGTCACTTATATTCGATCCGAAGATGCCCTCAGAGCTATACAATGTGTCAACAATGTAGTCGTTGATGGTAGAACACTTAAGGTGAGCCTCAGAGGTTGGGTGGGTTTGCCAGTACTGGCTCTGACTGAGGAAAGGCCCAACGGCTTTCCGTGCAGCTGACTGGAAGTTCATCACCTCACATAATTCAGTTCGATTTTGGATGAGAAAATGAATTGACTAAAATTCCTGCAGCAGAAGGTATGGGAAGGGAATTGAATGTGTTCGGCATTCTGCCATTCTGAGGCATACTGAAAGTATTAAGATGATGTAACATAGTAAGGGATGTTATTACTACTATGGTCCTCAACACATCTTGTGAATTGAATAGTCTTATATCGATCCTCTTGGCCTCCCTCTGTTGATACTGAATTGGCTGCCCTGGCTTCCGTTCGCTGGCCACTTGGCTTCTAATGCACATGTTCTCTTCTGTCCCAGGCCTCTTTAGGTACAACAAAATACTGCAGCTACTTTCTAAAAAGCATGCAGTGTCCAAAACCGGACTGTATGTACCTACATGAGCTGGGGGACGAGGCGGCTAGTTTCACAAAAGAAGAGATGCAGGTATGAGTCCTTCATTCAATGATCCTTCAGCTGTAACGGGGACCCGTCCACCCTAAAAATCACCTGTTACAGAGCTTCCAGCTCTGCTTCTCATTCCTCTGTCTGCCTGTCTATCTCTGTCTGTCTGTGCAGGCGGGGAAGCACCAGGAATATGAACAGAAGCTGCTACAGGAGCTCTACAAAATGAACCCCAACTTCTTACAGACCTCAGCCGGGGGAGGGGAGAAGACAAAGGGCAAATCAGGCTCTTCACAAAGGTGCCCCAGCTCTCCTCTCCTATGTAACGCACTACTTACCTGTAGCCATACCCACAGACATACCTGCTTTAATGCAGTCAGCATTGCTGCAACCACCTGTGCCAACCCTAAACAGATTACCTAAACCACAGCCATACCTGTTTCACTGCAGACAGCTTGACGAGATTCAGAGACGTGTACTTCAGGCAAGAGAACTGCAATCACTTCCATGCCTGCTTCAATGCAGACATCAGGATTGCATCCAAACCTCTGCCTTAAGCAGGGAATCAGTAGCAATAGCATGATATTGCTGTTTGTGTTCAGTATGGATGTGTTCTTCAGACAGGCCTCACTGGAGCATTGAGCATAAAATGTGAGACCAAGAATGTGTGTGCATGCAGTAGGTGCGGGGACAGAATTCAGGTTCATAAAGTGTAATAATACTGTGACATTTATGTCTTTGCACCTTCCACTCTCTTATTTGAACAGCGGGAGCCAAGGAATGGCAAATGAATAAGTCCTCAGAAGTCACCTGGGGTTTCTGCACCAAAGCAATATCACCTCAGTGGGTGAAAGAGGGCGAAGTGAGAGATTTATAAGCGATAGAGCACGGCCTGTCGACACCAGCCTGTAGCTTTCAGTTTCACGAGCTCAGATTTGGAAATGGGAGGGGAATTCAGGCTATCGCTCAAGAACCCTGGTCACATCTTCTGTCCTACAAACATGTCGGCCATAAGAGTAAAACCCTGTGACCCTGTGGTGGTGGTGGGGCCTCATGAAACTTCATTGCAGGTGGAGCTTAGATCACCTGCCAATCATTGTCTGATACGAAGTAGTCTAGAGTCTAAACAGTTATGCTTTAGAGGCATAAAAATGTGATAGCTCTGCCCATTATTTTGCTTCATTCACTCATCCTTCCTGTTACCCTCTTCCCTCTCATCCATGTGTTCCCCCGTCACAGACCCAATAGCAACAGCAAAGAGGCGTGGCCGTCGTTACAGAGCTCCGGCAAAACAGCCAATGGGCTGGCTTCAGAGCACCTCAAGACACCGCCTCTCCTGGACGGGTCCTCAGACTCAGAGCACATGACCCCGGACGGGCCCGACTCGGAGCTGGGGCTGGGGCCAGTCACCGCACTCTCCCCCTTCTCCTCCAACTGCGACCCTGCCAGGTACCCAATCAGACACCAGAAAATTCACCCACCACTGCTGCCTCCTGTTTCCACAGGAAGTGAAGTGTTGTCTTGTCTAGTGTTATCGTTGTATTGCTGTGTGTGTTTGCCTGGCAAATGCCACCACACACAATGACTGACCACGCATTTCTTATGTGTTTGTCCTAACCTATTTGTGCTGCTGTGTTCAATTTCTGACCAGTATCTCTGTCGTGAGTCTGAACTTCCATATTCTTGTCTGTTAATATTCTTTAAAAGGCTGTTAAGAAAAAATATTCAATGTAAGTGTAAAAAGTGAAATAATGGATATACTGTCATTGGTAACATGTGAGGGTATTTGTTTCTGAGGAATTTTTTTGATTAATGTAAACGTATATTTGATGAATAGCAATAATGATATTTGATGAGTAACAGAATCCATACCTCCCTTTGTAGCTGTGAAAGACTGCACTCTTCTAAAAAGACTGGAAAGACTACTCTCCTCGCCATAAGTCAGTTGTGATTACATTGCACTTGGAGTATTGGGCCAAAAATATATTTTGATTGGCTAACCTGTTTCAGTCACTGGATGTCAAATGCATTTCTACTCCCAGTCCTTTCTGTATTCATCAATGCCATGTGGCATTTTAAAATGTAACAGCCACAGAGGCAGATGGTCACTTCACTGATATTTCACTCAGGTGTGGAACAGTAATGACCACGATGCAATAAATCAATTTTTCTAAGCTGAAGGATTTGAGGATTCAAGTACTGTTACTAAGACTGTCTTACATGTTGAGTAGCTACATGTTGGCTAATAATTTATTTTTTATGAACCTAATTCGGTTTTGAATTCAACCTGAAGTGATCAAATTAAGGCTTGCGGGTGTTGTGGTAAAGTACTAGCAGGTATATACTTGAAGGGTTTCTTTCATAAGGGTTTCTTTCCAAGATGAGAACATACCAGTATCATAAAAAGAGCTCTTGAGACTGGTTCTCCCTCTAGTGTAGTACCAAGCTCCCCCCATACACCGCTGTTCGACTGCCATGATCCTCCTCTCTGATGGATAGCGGTCACACTTGAAGGCCTTCATTTTATTTTCTATCTGTATTCTGTTTCTTTTCAGCCCCACTGACAAACCTCCAGAATCAATAAGTATAGGGAATGGTGAGAATTTACAACAGGTGAGAGAATCTCATTGTCATTTTAACCACAGAAACTGGCCGTTTATTTGTCTGTTCCAACAGTTGTGTTTTTTTTACCATTGTTTGCAGTTGCATCAACAGCTTGATTGGAATATGAAATTTGTTGAGATGCATCTTTTGCAAGGTGTTTGAGTGTCTACATATGTGTACAGACACACACACACACACACACACACACACACACACACACACACACACACACATCACACATTATCAAAGGCTTTTCTTGGCATGCCGATTGGGCAGAGAGTGAAATGGCGTGATACAGTCTACACTGAAATGCAAAGCACAAAGGAAGCTGCATCTCGTGAGTCCTTTCTTGATTAGATTTCCTTTGAGGTGCCATTTTAAATGGTCTGGCTCACCATCATCCCCAGCAAAAGGCATCTTCCCCGACATCACTGACAGTCTCCCTCTCTGTAGATCGCCGGTCGGGACTCCCCCTCACCCCCTCCAGGCCTCACCAAGCCCGCCCTGGTCGTCCCGATCAGCGTGTCAGACCTCACGGCCCGCTCCCCCTTCGAAGGGGCCGCGGCCGAGTCCCAGTCGCTCTTCTCCGACAACAGCAACTTCCGGCACCCCAACCCCATCCCCAGCGGCCTGGCGCCTTTCCCCAGCTCCCCACAGGTCAACTCGGACTGGCCCACCGCCCCCGAGCCACAGAGCCTCTTCACATCAGGTGAGGCTCTAAGGAGCTCACTCCTCTTTGGAGTTTGTCTTTGCCTTTACACTCAACTTGGATGATGTCTTCATTACCTTGCATCACATAGACCCCATGTGAGGCCACCTTGGCCAAGGGCAAAACAGAAAATGTAAAAATTGCAGTTTTAAGGCAAATCTACAATGCATTCCATTATTTTCTCATTTCTGGAAATGCATACTTTGCCTGGAGTCAAAATATTTGTAGAAAGGAGATTATTTTGACCTGTTATAATTGGCCAGTTTAATTCCCTCTATTACCAGTTAAGGAAGTTTACCTGTGTGCACTGGTTTCTTTCTGAAGAGATTATTTGGTTAAAGTACTTCAAGATTCTGTGACAGTTTGTATATAAATATAATGTAAATACAATATAAAGCCTTCTGGCCAGAGGTGTGTAATGCCTCTATCTGTTTCCCTTCCCCAGATACCATACCCGTGTCATCATCCACAGACTGGCAGGCGGCGTTCGGCTTTGGCTCCTCGAAGCAGCAGGAGGACGACCTCGGCTTTGACCCCTTCGACATCACTCGCAAGGCGCTGGCTGACCTGATCGAGAAGGAGCTCTCCGTGCAGGACCCCTCGCCCCTCTCGCCCGGCGCCCTCCACAGCCCCCTGCACGGCCTGCCCACCAAGGGGGTCCCCAGGGGAGGGCCCCCTCCCACCAACGCCCACTTCCCCAACTCGGGCCTGCCCCAGCGCTTCTCTCAGTTCCAGCACCGGGCCGTCTACAGCTCCTTCAGCTTCCCCAGCCAGCACGCCCGCTACCCCTGGATGGGCGTGCCCACGCGCAATAACCTCATGCACTTGAACCACACGGCGAATGCCACCTCAAATAGCAATTTCTTGGACTTGAGTTTGTCGGCACAGCACAGTATGGGGCTGGGAGGAATTCCCATCACAGGTAAGATGGGCTCTCTGGCACTCCGCTTGGAGGGGTGTGTGGTCACCTGGGGAAATGGAATTGGGAGGAGGGGAGGGGTATAGAAATGGAATTCTGTTGGTTTCTTTTGTCCCACCCTGCAAAAGGCAGTGCCCTCTGTTCCACTGACTACATTTCCATGGATATTGCATGCTCTGTGATTCCGCTCGTGCAGGAGTAAGTAGAGCCATTTCTGCAGCGATAGGGAACAAAACTGATTTCACTGGTCGAGATGTTCATAGAGTGTGATGTTTGGCAGAATGTCTTACAGCCTGATTCCCAGAAAAGTTTATCTATTTATCTATTTATTTTCTGCAAATCGATGTCTGTAAGATCGAAGTAAACTCCCGTATTGATTGTAGGTGAGGAAGTGGTGGTGCACACTGAATTTGCAGTCTAAACCATCGCAGCATTCACAAATGAAGTACCCGCTCACAGAATATCTATAAAAAGGAAAATGTCCGTAATGTTTTGAATGGGCAGATATATTAGGTTAAGTGTTGTGGTCAGCATTTCAAGCTTCTGCGAATTACCATGGCATGATAATTGCTTTCTTAAGGAATTGACCTCTCAACTGTTTTCATTTCTGTTCAGCTCAGTTCAAGCATAAGAAAATGCTTTGAGCTCTTTGGTTTGGATCCAAATTGAGAAAGTTATCAGCAGTTATCGACTTAGTCAAAACAAGTTTGGTAGATAGTTCCATCTTCTCAAATTTAGTGTTCTCTCCACTGGCAGCTCTTCGTGTTCTTGGATTCCATTTCATCCAGGCATTAAGGCTTATTGCCCAGATTCTCTGCTCACTTCAGATGAATCAGGTTACATCAGTTCAAGTAAATCCACGTGTGAATCCTGGGGCGCATGTGTAACCCAAGTGACCTTTGATTGACAGCCTTCTCCGTGTAGTCCGAGTCGAAAGAGGTCTGCAGCCCTTAGTCACTGTGTAAAATGCTTCTCTGTATGCTGTCTTCACAATTGTCTGATTATTGTAAGAATCAGACAAGCACAATAATAGCATTTACAATGATAGTATTAACTACATATAGGATTACTGTTTGATAGAATACGTATATAGAACAATTATTTAGAAGAAGGTACAACATAAGAATTATGTTTGATTGCTGCAGCCCCAATCATGTATGGATGTCATGTTCAGTGAATATTGAATTACGTGCATTTTGTTGTTAATAAGATGCAGTTTACTTTATGATCACAAGGTGGCAGCACGATATAACCATTGCTGTTGATTAGACATACTCCCTGTAAATTTTTCTTCACTTATTCTATAGGTATTGTTAAATTGATGATGGAACCTTATCTGTAGTGTATACACATTTCTGTAAATGGGTAGCTGGGTAATGTGGTAATGCATCAATGATTTAACATTCATCTCTTATGTTCTATACACAACATGTTTTGCAGCTAATCTGGCTTGCATAACCCATTTCACAGTGTCAGTCTTTGGGAAATGCATTTCCTGTTAAATTATGAAATGCAGGTGCTGGCTCTACAGGTCAATCAGGGATAGATTTGCCCTCTGTGAGTGGAGCATTTTATTTTTTAGTCATGTTATTGACATTTGAAAACATCAGCTGCTTCTGTTGCAAGTATTCAGCCTGTGAAATGGTATCTCTACGGCAATTAGCTATTGCCTGCTTTGGTTGAAGTAATTACCTAATTTCAGAAGCATCTACAGTTACAGGAATAAAGCAGTCTTTTTCACAAAAAGCATAGTTTACACAGAGGTAGTAGAACAGCCCTACATTGTTTAGCAGTCTGAGCTTACAGACAGGTTGAAACTCATGTATATGGAGCTGTCGTCATAGAGCGGTGAAGGCACCCTTGGTCGCTTCTCGACATTCATGAGTTAATAGCGGTGGAAGAGCGATTCTTTATGGACCTCATCATGGGTGGAGCTCCCCTGTCAATCACTGACTTTCCACCGCAGAGCACCACGATTGGTTCAGATCAGTGACTCACTGATGGCTCATGATAGCTCTGCCAGGTTTGTGGTCCATGAAGCCTCACTCCCCCATCAGGAGAATTTTCTCTGCAGTGTTATGGCTCTAAAGAGAGGTGGGAAGGAGGTTGACTCTGAACAGTATGGAACAGGGAAGGAGCACGCTCTGCTTCGGCTGATTGAAACTGTAAACGCTAATGCCGTTCAGCACTGTCCGCCACATTCATCTGTCTCGAACAAAACCGCTTGTCTCCTCGCCCAACGTCGTGCACAGCTCTTCTGAGGTAGAGATTATCATTTCATAACGGGAAACGACATCCTTGAAATTACAGCTGCGGTCCTCTTCCAAGGAGCGGGTTCCTCTGTGTGTGGTTTATAAGGTCCCGATCTTCTCACGAGCACTAATTATGTCTCATAATCTCCATTTCCATTTTTATTACTGTCTCCTCAGAGACGACTTCTAAACAGAATTATTTTCAAGATTGTATACAAACAGGAAAAAGATTCATGGCTTGCACTGACTTAACTACTAACTAACTGAAAGTCTTTTGATTTATTTCTGAAATTGTGTTACAAAGTAGGATCCTTGGCTCAGCTGGAATGGTAAATGAAGCAAATTGGCTAGTGTAGTCACATAGCCTATATCTCCTCCATTCCCAAGGTCTCGGAACCCTACGGCATTGATGTTAATATTAACTGCTATCCCTTATAAATCTTTCATTGTCTTGCTGTATGTTATAGTAAAAGGTTATTATATCTCCTCTTAGTCAAGCTGCAAGGCATCCTTTATGAAAATGTATCCAGTGTTAGGCACACATTATGGTTTGAGGACATAGCTTGGTTCAACAGCTTTTTGTTTGTTTTGCAGCAAGCCTTGAGTCCCTTCCTTTAATGAGAGTGCCGGTTGCTCATGTGTTTGTGAATTTAGGTAGTTGTAACTCAGATATTGTCAAATATTATAAAGATATAAATGCTATTGGTGTCTTGGAAGGACAAACAACACTTGACAACCTTAACCAGAAAATTTATGATGGGAAATGCAGTTCATAGAGACCCAAGGCATCCATGGTGAAATGCAGGGCAGGGAAAATATTCTTTGAGCCACAGGTGTGTGGAAATACTGCTCTCTCCTCTTCAACCTCTGAGTCTCTCCTGTGGAGGAGCAGTGCTGGTCCCTCATCCCCTGACATCGCAGGTCCACACTCTGATTTGCTATGGGGCCCAGTCTTTGGCTGTTGCTGGCTTTGCTGTGTGCTCTGATTGGCCACTGTGTGGAGCACGTGATCCCATTGGCTGCTCAGACCCAGCTCTTTTAGCCGAGTGAGAGAGATTAATAATCTAAGGAAGTACCTTGGGAGTGCGACTCGAGTTGCTGTTTTTAGACTTTCTGTCCACCTCAGCAGCAACTCCCCGTGAATAATAATTTAATTTATTGTCTGCCTCACTCCCCCTCCATCTTTATTCAGCCCTTTCGACCTCTAACATGCATGCTGTCACTCCAGACAACAGTCGAAGTCTGCCTTTCCACACACAAACGCTCACAGCGAATATCTAGAATGTTCCCTCTCTGTTTTGAAACAGCGGCAGTTGGCAAGACAAATAGGCTCCAGATTTAAAATGATTTGTGCTGTCTAACAAAAGGTTGACTCAGCTGTGGTGGTTCAGTGTAGTCAACTCCATTATACACAATGGTGCTGTGGAAATAACCCTGCATGACCAAAAAAAAAAAAATAACACAAACAAAAACCATAGAAATTTCGCTGGCGAAGCCCCAATGATAAAACTGGCCAAAAGGGCAAAATGCATGGTACTCTGGGGCTGGTTTCTTGCCATTAAAAAAAATGTAATAATTTTCTTGATAGTACTGCGCCAGCCACTGTCCTTGTACTATATCATACCCGATCAGAAATGTCACATTAATGGTCCAGTTTCAGATTAGACTGACAGACGTGAAAGTAATTAGATTCAAAACTGAATCTGCGAAGGCGGGTAGAAGTGTGTTGGTAAAGTTGCCTTTCTCTAGGCGATATTATAAAGGCTAGCTGTGTAATGTTAGATCATTTGAGCGCACATGGAGAATTTCATTACATAGCTTTGTTGACAATGATTTTGAAGCCAGCTCTCTGCTTTATGAATAAAACATGTGGCCCCTTGTTTATTTGTGGATGCAAATAGCTACGTAGGTGATAATGTTAATGCCTCTTGCGTTCCCATGCTTGACTTGCATAAGATGGTGGAAGGTGGGGTCGCTCTTGAGGGAATACTGACCTTTTGATTTTGCCCCTTTTTTGATGCATATCAACATTGTTTCCTTTAACCAATGACCTTGCCTGTGTAACTTGTCCAAGCTGGCTTGTCATTGGTGAGTGTTGCTGCTGGACCTCACAGGCTTTTTTTCCGCCTTGTCTGTAAACACCATCAATCACTCTGTGCTGGACACCTGCACGTCCAGGCTGTCCCTGGGCGCACCTGGTAATGGTGTCCGAGCCGGTGTGCAGCCTGTGTTTTTGAGTACTGACTACCAGAACTCGCGCCTCTTCTGCCCGCGAGAGTCTTCTTTATTAGACCTCTGAGTCAGAGCTCGGGCAGCGTGGGTCCTGGAGTCCTATCCGTGAGGCCATTGAGAAAGGCCCCGGAGTGCACCTGTCTAGCAGCAAACAAAGCCAGCCGTACGTGCGTCTCGTAGCAGAGGTAGTTGGTCCTGTGGGAAGCTTCAGTCCTGCAGATTAGTTTCAAAGCTGTGGAGGCGCGCGGTGTGGTGGGGGGAGGCGAGGCAGGCCTCTGTCTGTGCAGAGCGAGCCCAGATGCCGGATGGTTGAGAGCAGTCTGGACCTGTCACTGCCAGTGACCCACTTTGGCGTCAGCGCAAAGGAAACCATACTGTTGCACCGCTAATGGTCTGGTCTGTAATGATGCACAAATTGTTGAGAGGCAAAGTTTATGAGTAGCATTTGGAATGTTGCCTTGTGAATTTGCCAGCCTAGCACCTTTGACGGCAGATGCCCCCCTGCAAAACACTTCACCAGACATTTTGGGTAGTCTGAATTCTCTCGTGGCCTAAGTAGACGTCCTGTCCTGGCCTCCTTCTCGTTGGTGTTTATTAGCAGAGGAATGGAGAGCTCAGCAGAAGTATTTTTTCTTGTGTAGGGAAACGGAGCTCTGTATATCGAATGGTAAATTCAGTACCTCTACTGTTTCGATTTCCAGACTCCTTTGTCGTCTGGTGTTTCTATGAAATCTGTTAGATCCACCTCTCGCCTAACTTCGAAATGTGAAGTTGTTGCTTCGGCCTTTCATCTAATCTGAATAAAAAAAATTGTGTACATTTATTGATGGAGCAAGGAGGCTTTGTTGTCAGGTTTGGTGGTAAGGTGTAATGCCATTGGGTGATCTTACTAAGAGACCCAGGGCGTATGTCCATTTGTCCATTTGTTGTCTTTTGGGTTCTGTGCTAAACTGAGACTTCGTTATCACATGTTGGTCTTATCAGATGCATGGGGATTTGGTGATAAACCGAATGAATTGTTTCTAAATGGCATGAAATAAAACCCTTCCAAACAGTTTCCCAGACATTGACGACCTTGTGTCAGTGGTTAAAATGGTACGGTCAAGATAAAGCATTTGGCTATCATGAACCTAGTAACATGCATACAGCTGCAAATAGCTGTTCTTTTTCTTTGAAACATTATGTTGGTGTAAGCAATAGCCAAAATTCTACTAGTAATATTTAAATGTTCTTGTTTAATTGGACCGTGGCCTTTTTGAATAATTGATTTTTGTTCCCATGGTGCCCCCGATGGGGTCCTGACCTTAGTGTAAGGAAGAGCTACACTGCACTGTGAGTTGGTGTCCTAGTCTTCCGTTCACAGAAGGGCTCTTTTCTCTCTCTCTTCCTCTCTTTTTCCAGAAAATAGCGCCTCTGTAGAAAGTATAAACATGAAAGAATGGCAGGACGGCCTGCGAGCCCTCTTGCCCAACATCAACATCAACTTTGGGGGGCTGCCAAACTCTTCCTCCTCCTCTTCCTCATCCTCGTCATCCAGTGTCAACCACACAGGGGCGCCGGGAAACTCCGGGGGGGTCTCACACAGTTTAAGTTGGGATGGGACGGCCAGCTGGATGGACCCCGCCATTATCACAGGTAACCAACAGAGCGGCCAACCAATCAGGACAGCTTTAGAAGGGAGGAGGGTTGGGGTTAAGGGCTTAGCTTCCCAGTATCTGACTAATCAGAAAGAAGCATGATGCTAACAGGGAGCGTAGTTAGTGAAGTGGTTTCGATGGGCGCAGTGATTTCACTAATCATGAAATGAAGGTGGTGCAGGGTATGGAAGCAACCCCCTCCCCATTTCTACTGCTCTAAATCTCTCTGTCTGTTTCTTACTTCAAACAAACAGGAAGATGCTGCTTGATACACATTATTCTGTGCAATTGCCCTCTGGCTGTTGAGAAATGAGAACAAACTGAATTCCATGTGAATACAGTTGATGTCATTGGGGGGAGTGTTTTGGGGGACAGTTACCGTTATTAACATGATTTTCACTTAACATTGGAAAATATGTGCCCCAGATATTAAATTACCATCAACATTATGTGGATGACACCGTAACATGGAAAGAGGCGTAAATTACTCTGATTTTTGGGGGCCGGTTGGGGGGGCTGGGAATATAGGGTATGAATAAGGCCTTTGCTAGTGAATGGGATTAATCCCATTTTAGTGGTGAGGGTTAGAATAATCCAGTGACACAGTTATGTCTTTGTATTTCATGCTGAATGTAGGTCGCATAGGACTTCGGATGGTGTGTGGATAGTGAGAATGTAACAAGTTACGTGCTTGGTATGTTGTAGTAATCTTTTCACGATCACAAAAACATACAAAACATTTCATTATCTCCGCAGCTGTGAAATAATAGTATGGTTTAGAGAGGGCACGGTATATTGGTTGTTACTTGGAGTATGATGGAACTCAATCTGGGATTAACTCTTCATCTGGCGACCTGTATGAACTCAAATGGTATGGTGTTAGAAGAGATGTGAATGGATGATTTCTGCTGACATTGTGGTGGAGATGCACATGATGCATAATTTTACATTTAGTGAGAAAGTTCTTTTATTAGTGTTCAGTGGGTTGTAATTTTAATTACACACACACACACAAATATATATATATATATAATATCATTATAACATAGCTTAGTCTGTGCTAGTCTGATATGAAGAGTGAGAGGCAGCAGCTGTAGGTCTTGTGTGTTAAAAATCAGCTCTTTAATGCGCTCGCTGAAGCCGATGTGTGTTTGCATGCCTGTTGCTCTAAGCCCCCACCTGAAGCCATGCCCTCTTTTGCAAAACTGAAGATTCCTCACTGGCGCCTTTCCTGCTAAAGGCCACAAAGGAATGCATACGTCCCTGTTCAGCCCCCGGCTGCATCGCAAACCCAATCACGGCTTCAGCAACCCAGCTAAAGGCCTTGGCCGCTAAAACAGATCAATATCCCAATTAAAGATCGCACAGTAGCTTTCCCCCCCTTTGTGAGATACACACCCTGAGCGGCGCTGAAGTTATAGCCGTCTCCTAACACGCCCGTAATTAGGATATTAAAGGAGGGATCCTGTTTTCCAGTGGCGCAAAGAGACTGGGACCCGCATCAGCATTGAAGTCACGGCTGTCGTCTCGGCACGCAGGCTGCCTGTGACATCCATTATCTGCTGGAGGTTGAGAATTAATGGCTCGCAACAGGATGTCAGCCAGTATATGCCAGCTTCGCAAAGCGGGGTGAACTCACTCATAACGTTCGCTTCTGAGACAGTTTGGCTCATAACGGCTTCTCCCCTCATAAGTCAGAACAGATTTGCGCTCGCTCGCAGGCTTGTTCCACCACCGACCGTTATTAAGTTGCCTGGTGCCTGATTTCAATTACTAAAACTTGCACAAACTGGCTGCGTCCAGAGACCCCTTCGACTCGTGGTAATGGCTGCATCGTACTCAGAGGCCACATGCAGGTGTAGGTGGGCTGTGCATCGTCTGCTCTTTGGAATGGTTTAAAGCGTTTGCTAAATTTACACAGGAATACCAAACCTAATATTATTTCTAGTCATTGGGCAGCTGCTCCTAATTCCAGCCTTGCATGCTGGCCAATAAGATGTTGAGTAGACCTTGCAAATATCTGCAGTGTTTTTTTTTCTATGTGTATTGTACATTATGTGCAGTAGTTCATGGCAAAGTTAATTTGGAAAGAAACTAAGCATGTAAATTGCAGAAGATAAAATGATTGTGTTGTTGCTGACCTACATGACCTTGCATGCTCTTCTGACTGGTGGTTTTTTGATTTTGACTAACTAATTCTGTGTACTAGGGTAGTTTTTGAATTTACTCTGTGTATGAAAAATCTTGTTAAATGCATCATCCTGCAAACTGATTAATTCAGAGATGTGTTCTGCCATACCTGAGATATGTATTACAGATAATTCACTTCATCTTAATGACATTTTTTGGGTTTTATTGTCATTCACATCTGTAGCCAGCAGTTATATACGTTTTATGTAAGGGTGATTGTGTGTGTGTGTGTGTGTGTGTGTGTGTGTGTGTGTGTTACACAAATCATGTTGAAACAGTGTTGTATGTCAGTTGAGACACCCAAACCCAGTCCCATGGATGTTAACTGCTGTAAACAATAGCCTGGTTTCAGGCAAACCTCCATTATCTGTATAGGGATTTCCTTGTTATTACAGTGCTGTCTGCTTGAAGTTATTGCTCCGGGCTCCAATAAGAGCTAAACCTCAAGAGGTGAACAAATTTCCTTTTCATCTGCCTGTTTAATGCTTCAACCGTAAACTCAGACCTCAGCTTTTGATTTTGTGAAGGAGCTGCTCCTGGATTTAGAAGCTGAGAGTGATAAGTTAAGTGTTCTGCACTGGGATAATACAATAAGACCCATTAAGGAAGCTACTTTGGCACCTGAACCCAAATCCCTTCACTGAGATTCATGTAGGCTGGTTTATTTCTCAGAACATGGATGCTGCTTTCAGTCATCTGAGACACTGTGGGGGGGCACTGAGCACCACAGATGACAAATAAGGTACCTACACACATGCAGGATTACAGTCCCCTGGATTAAAAAGGTCATGCCCCTGTCCACAGATACCGTATAAAAACGAGAGACCGAGTATATTGATGTAAATATCACAACAAAGAACCTGGAGGTTATTTTTTTCCTGTTCTGTAGTCTTAATCCAGTGTTTCAGGCCTTGACAATGGGAGAGTACAGCAAAGGTGAACCACTCCTGACGCGCACCCTACAAACAGTCGCACCGTTTGGAGTGAACCAGGGTGAATTGTGTAATTGATCACTGTGAAGACTGCTCAGTGTGGTATTATTTTACTCAGAACGATAGTGTAGCGTCACTGAGTGCCAGCGTTTGGCAGGTGCTGTGATGGATATTTGCTTTACTCCCATTGGCTGTGTGGGTTGTTTCCACCTGCCCCTTGGCACTCACTCACTATCTTCTGTCCCTTTCCTGCCCCCACCCCACCCCCTCCCTTCCACAGGTATCCCAGCATCCTCAGGCAACAGTCTGGACTCCCTGCAAGATGAGAACCCTCCGCACTGGCTCAAGTCCCTGCAGGCCCTCACAGAGATGGACGCTCCTGGCTCCACAGTGCCCCCCCAGCCCCCGCACACCGCCTCCTTTGGGGGCGCACAGATCCCCCTCCACAGAGCCGGCTGGGCCCCCTACCCGGCCCCCACGCCCAACCCCGCCGGTCAGTTCCACTCACCCCCGCCAGGCTTCCAGACCACATTCAGACCCCCAGCCCAGACCCCCACAGACCTGCTACAGAGTGCAGCCATGGACCGCCACTAGGGGGCAGCGCGAGTTAACCAAGCCCAATGACCACAGACACACCAATCAACAGATTACAAATCTATTAACAAAATAATAACAAAATTATGTTTCTGTATTTCCTTCATCTCCTTCTAAGCTTTTTCTGATGACCCGTTCTTTTTTTTTATCCCCCTCTTTCCATATATTTATTTTTTTTGACATGCCCTATTCCAGCCCTACTTCTCGGTCCTGTCTGAATGCAACCTGATAGCTTTTCCTTCAAGGCATTTGGGCCTCCTGTTGGGTCAGTAGGTGTTTGGATGAGCTTAGGGCTGTGACTGCTAGCAGCCTAGCTGGGCTTGCCAAGTCTAGGGAAAGCTTTGAGGAACAGGGACATGAGGGTTATGTTAACAGCTCTGCAGACTGCAACCTGGAAAAAAAGCAGAGATGCATTGGGTATGATGAAAACTCAGACAAAATGGAGGGAAAAGGTAAACCTGACAAACGGTGTGAGGTAATTAAATGAAATCAAGACAGTTTAAGGACGAATACCAAGCTGTACCGAAATAAATGCTCCTCTTTCAGCGGCTCCTTCTGTTCTGACTTATTCCCCTGTCAGCCCAAAAGGCAGAATGGTTTGAAGAATCATGGTTGGACTTCAAGATTTTGGGTCTTAAAATCTTTGACCTTGGGCTGCTACTTTTCTTTGTTCAGTTTCGAAATAAAACACAGAGCCTTTTTTTGGGATCTCTGACGCAGTTGGTTTTCCTCAGAGTTTACACCTTAGGTACCCTGGTAGGTGGAGAGCGAGGGAATGGCATTTTAATGTGTGGTAACCCCACATTTCCCTCTGTGAGCAGGGCTACAGTTGTGAAGAGCTGTATCCTCTGCTGATGATGGGGGCTGCCTCAGACCCCGCCCCCTTTTGGCAAGGGGGAGGGGTCTTTCTTCCTGTGGCTGTTTGGCGAGAAGCCTCCACTTTGATGTAGGGGGTTGGAGGCGCCCCCACGGGCGGCAACACCACTGAACCTCTGTATCAGAGGACGGTGTGCTGCCAGACCAGGAAGGAGGGGAGGTGGGGTAGGGTGGGGTGGAGTTTTGGGCGCACTGTTCAAGAGGGGGACGACAGATGCACGTCAGCTTTAAGCGCAGAGTGGGCTCGGTGATTGAGGTGCCACCGTGTGGCGCCCACCGCAGTCCCCCTCGCTCGTGAAGCCCGTCCCCCTTCTGAGGACCGTCGTAAAACCTCTGCCTCAGGCGAAACGCTCGACGGCGGTCCTCGCCTGAGTGGCGGCACGCCTTTTGCACAGCGCTCTCCACCCCTAGAGAGGCACCCGGGGTGCCAGGCGTGAAGACTCGCAGGAATCGACGCAAACGGTTCCCTGAACAAAAAAAAAAAAAAACACACACAACAACGCCCCGACTCCCGCAAGAGCCCTGTGTTCTCTCTCATGGAGCTGTCCCTTAATGAGCTGGGTTTGATTCTGCATCCTGCGCGTCCTAGTCACGTCTGGTTTTAAAAAAAAAAAAAGATGTTGGGTTAGGAATAAAAGACAAGTAGCTCGAGTGATCCAGAGGAAATATCTTTTGTTCCGTTTTGTCTTTTTTTTGGTTCAGGCTTGAAGAAGGAATTCAGAATATCTCATTGTTTTTAACGGAACGACAGGGCCGCTCGGGACTCAGTGGGGTGGCTCTTTCTCTCTCTCTGCATCAATGTTGATGTTTGACATTGTGTGTGCTGGGATAACGGTTCTGTCGGGCAGCAGAAGCGATCGACTGCAGCCGACGCTCAGTCTTTGAGCCCTCACCATCAATTCTCTCTCCCCCCCCCCCTTACTTTTCTTTTAATGGTCTTAATTCTTCATCCACTGTGTAGGTTCTCGCCAGCTGTTCAGTATTCAACAGTATTCAAAGAGAAAAATCAATTCAAATAAACCAATACAGTTAACCATGGGGTTTAAATGATGCTAAAAACAAGTTTAAAATGAAAGCTAAAGGAATTGTACCTCTCTGCAGGTCTGGAAAAAAACTAAATCTTAAATAAAAGAGAAAACTTGAAACTTGACTTGGGCTCTTTCTTCCTTTCGCTCCTTCCCTCTCGCCATTAAAGAGATTAAGAATATTGGCATGAATCCTGGCGCACTGGTGCGCGATCCTGTTCCAGGTTTTCTGAGCACACCTTTTCTGAACGGGTTCTGAACATGATGCAAGTTATGACACATTCGACAGGGGTGGTGTGAACATGCAAGTCACGATCCTGATTCCACCACCTCCTGTCCACGTCTGTCAGTTTGTCCGTCTCCACAGTCAGTCTGTGTGCTTCCTTTGTATTCGATGAGCTGCTCAACGCTGAGTGTTTTAAGCAGACACTTTAATGGGACTATTTTGTATTTGTTGCAGGTTTGTGCTTCAGCACAAAAATGCTTTTGAGTGATTTGTTTTTTTTTTTTTTTTTTTTTTTGCTGTTGCTCCCGAAACGCTGTATTTACCAGACACTCCTCTTCATTTGCGTAAGTGCTGTGCAGAGTCATTAGAACAGACGGAGCCCGCGTCCCGTCAAAAGCAGCAGCTCGCTTGTCGCTGGTAGGCGTTGAAGCCAGCCTCCCTCTCACAGGAGCCGTTGGAAACGACAAGGCTTCAAAATGATATCGGTGTCTGCTAATTAACTTCATCTTGGGCGAAAGGCGCCGTTGTACAGATAGTGTCAAGAGCGAATTAATACCTTACTCTGTGCTGCCACTTGCTCTGCGAACGCTCGACATTGTCAAGCTTTCTTCAAAATACATCATCGCTTAGCTACACAAATCAGTGACGCATGCCTTGGACCTCGAAGTTGATTTCTGTCTACTGTCTGCTTATTTATTTTTGAACTTGTTGATTCAGACTCTTGTGGTGGTATGTAGAGGCTTAAAATGTAATTAAATATTTCATGGTAAATCTGCCCATGACCAGTGCAAGTGTGAACTGGCTTTTATAAATGCCTGTATAACCAGCTATAACTGAACTGAACTGAACCAGCTGCATTGAAGTAAAAAATTTTTTTCTAGGTTTTATCTTAAAATATGGATGCATATAATTAATTTTTCTCTAGCTGTCTAAGAAAATGTTTCTTGCTAAGGTCCGATTAATTTTTTTTTTTTTTAATTTTAATTCAGAAGAAGTTTAGTTCAGAAGAAAACAGCATGGGCCAAGTTAGTCTTGTTTTGGAGGAAAAAGGGCTCCTTTTCCAATTGCCTAAATATGCTTTCATCTTAAAACAATGCCTCATGCATTATTTCAAGGTAATTCATTTTCTTGGGAACATTTTTATGGAGTGTGGGCCAAAGGTTTCTTCTATTTCTCCAGCTCCTGCTGCAGAGTCGAGCCTGAGAGCAGTCCTGTACATACAGAGCCGTTGGTAAGAGAGTGGCATTCCACAGGCAGAGTAGAGATGCAGTCCCCAGGTAGTGAGATCTGTGTTTTCTCACCTGTCAGTGCCAGACTCAGGCCTGCAGTCTTCCTGCTTCTCCTTCCTCCAGACCGAGTTTGTCATTACTGATATGTTTAAGTTGAGGAAAAATTAATAACGGTGGCAGTCACACCTTTTTTTTCTCCCCCCCTGTCAGCTGTCGCCTACACCTGAGAAACTCAGCACTGCCAAACTCCAAAGCATTTTGCTTGTCTTTGTGTCCTCGCACTGGGCTTTGGAAGTCTGTGAGAAAAATCGCTGCCCTGTTGGCTTCGGCTCCTGCATTCACAGTGGGGCTTTTGAACAGTCTGTGCAAATGGCCTGCAAATAATATCCCTCAGCTCTTCAAGTGCCATCTAATGGAGCTCTTGAAGGACCAGCTGGGTGGTAAGCGCCTGTCATGTCTGAAACTCGGCACCCTGCCCCCACTCCAGCAGAACTGGGCCAAAGTTGTCGTTTTGTGACATGAAACGGATCTCTGCGTGTGTTCCCTGTCTGACTGCACGGAGAGTGTTCATTAAGTACCATGCTTCGCCTTTTCATCTTCACAATAGAATCCATTAGCACTTGTGTTCTCCTACGCCGTAGCTTTCACAGGTGCTTGGAAGAGAACCACTTATTATGTTCATTCTGATACCAGATTTAGCATTGCTAATAACCGGTTTGATTAAAGCTAGGACACCTGTTTTTTTTTCTCACATCCAGATCAATAAATCATAAAATGGTTTAAATTCAAGTAATTAAAGTGTCATACATCACCACACTGCCAGCTTGGTAGTAATGGAGAGGGCAGTGTGGTGTAGTGGTCAGCAGCCGGGTTTGGAACTCAAAGGTTGCTAGATTCCCTAGTGGACCACTGCTGTTGTATCCTTTGGCAAGGTGCTTATCCCAGAATGCCTCAGTAAACTACCCAGCTGCATTCATGGATATCATATAAAAACTGAAAACCATATAAGTCACTCTGGATAACAGCATCTGCTAGGCAACTGTAATGTAAAACATGAACACATTACTTCTTTGTGATGCACTTGAAACTTTCTTTACACATAAGAGGGTCTTCCCTTTGATCACCTCGGCAACCACAAAATGGTTCCTCTGTTTCTGTGTGTTTTTGCATTGTGGTCATTGGGATTTGCTTCAGATGTAAATGAGCAAGTCTGAAGCTTGGTTGTGTAAGGCTTCAGCATTAGAGGGCGATTAGTGAAGCATCAAGCAGTACAAGTAAACACACCAATGAGATTTTATTTTCTATGGTTTTACATTCCACAGTTGAACATGTCCAGGAATTCTTTTTTATTTTTTATTTTAGTTTACTCAACAGACACAGTACTGATGTAAAAGTTTTGACAGATCCTTAGTTTTAAATATTCATTGAAATGAATGCTGCAGTATCTTTGCTTATGTGTACCTCTTTTGCTATTTTACATCATTGAAAACAACATATTTCCCAATGTTATGCAGACATGAAATGTCTCGGACTGGATGCGATTTCACTTTAACAGATTGAGAGCAATTTCATGAAGATAAACTCCAATTATGAATGGGATTGAGGAGATCTTTGTCTTAAAGGTGTGGACCTTGGAATTGATTCATGAAATAATCTTTTATCTGTTGTCTCCATGATTTGCTATTTATTTAATGTCCTGTCAAAGAAAGGGTTCCCTCCTCAAGTTAAGTATATTGCACATTAACTGTGTGGTGACAATGAGTATCTCTCAGTGCTATTTTTGTTAGACGCTGATGTCAAACAATTTAGGCCAGGTTTCAATGTCCACTGCGAGAAATAAATATGGATAGGTCATTTGTCACTAACTTGACTTTGAAATATGTGCCTTGCTTCATAGCCCTCACAGGCTGAGCCATTTGTTACAAACAGTTGCTGACGTGCTAGAGCCGTTAGGGGTTCATTTTTTTGGGGGGTATTTTTTGCTAGCGCACCAGCAATAGATGAAAATTGTTTTGATGATATATCTTCCAGAATGTTCTAATGGGATAAGCCTGCTTTTATCTTCTGCAGTTGCTTCAAGGAGGAGGGGGAAAAAAATGCAGTTTGTGAAGTGTGTCCAGTTATGTTATTGTAATTTCACGCCCAATTGCGTTCTCCACCCGCACCCAGACAGGCTTTTTTTTTTTTTTTTTTTAAATACCCAGCCCATGAAATGCAAATTAAAAAAGGGGCCAACTTCTCAAAGTACCTCTTAAATTAATTCCTCTATTTCTGCTTGCCAGATGACACTCACCTTATATGAATGTTATTCACAATTTGTGAACTGAGACTTTGGGGAGAGGTGCTGGGAGTGAAGATATGGTTCAAATGGGTTGAAGATACAGGCTTAATCAGAGAAACCTGCACTCTGAGGGGAAGTCCTCGCTCCTCAGACATTGATTTGATTTTCAGCCAAACACCCATTAAGAATCATTTTTCAGATTACCTTATATTGGAAGCCCAAGTGCAAGCAAGTGCCTTTTTTTTGTATAGTGCCACTCCTCCAATCACAGAAGAGGCAGACATCTGCAAAATTCAGTGGCGAGTTGCCCCAACATTTGTTTTCTCTCCTGGTGTCATAAAACCTAAAAGTGCTGTTTTTATTAGATAGTTTTCCATACATAACCTCAACTGTTTTTGCTATTGTGTCATGGTTTGGAGTGTCAACTGCATATTCCTTTTTAGGGGCATTGTGAAAAGGGGTGTGTCTTAGAGTTTATTTATTCTTTTTTTTTGTGGCTCTTGATTGGATATCAACAGCACAGGTCTCCTTGACCTGTTATGAGCAGATGGCTAAAATGCAGCTCTTTTAAAGACAAGAGTGATGCACACTGTTACATCACATAGGGAAGGAAGAGGCAGCCAGGACAAACTGTCCAATATCTGAACCAGGTGATGAATATTCTTTTTTCAGTTTTCAATATTTAGTCTGTACAATGAAAAATGATCCAAATGGCATTCTGCTTGAAAGTGGCGATACAAATACGCCATTTCCCAGAGAATTGTCAAATAAATTCTGATCATGCTTCATCATCCCAGCTATTATAACCATTTATAAATCACACTTGTCAAATCATAGCTGACGGTTGTATTAGGTAGTGGGCTTTTGGGAGTTACAAAACTGGATTATCAGTTTTGCCAAGTGAACATAATTGATGATGTGATGAAGTGCAAACAAAAGATCACCATGGATGCTATAAAATGTGACGGTGTGCGGTAATGGGATGCCATTGCTGCGTCAAGACGATGGCAGTTTGTAAACATTGGGAAATATGTCTGGAGCAGGCGTCCCCTGTTCTCCAATCAGGAGAGCCGTGCTGTCAGCAGGTCTTCTTTCAGTCTGAATGACGTACCTCAATGGATCAGTCTTAGGTCATGCCATTGTTAGAGTCCTTCCAGCATGAGGTGGTGGGGGAAGGGGCTTTTGATCCAACAAAGAATCTGAAGAACCAGGGAGGTGTCCCTTTTAGACCTTAGTGGTTTTGGGGGCTAGGGTTGGAACATAAACCTGCTACATTATCAGAGGCTGCTTTAAGAGGAACTCAAATTGTACACCACAGAAATGTAAAAGAAAAAAAAAGGAGTCCCCTGTAATACATGGAAACATTTTAAAAACGGTGTTGGCCCACCCATGGTGGAGGGAAAGCCCCATGTTCTGACTGCATGGACAGAGCCGCCACCTCAGCGGTTTGCTTGAAGCAGCGATGCCATTACACAGGTGTTATTTCTCACACGCCATTTCGGTCCCCAAGAGATGAAATGAGAGGTTCTGCTGTACAGCCAGGATACTGCCTACATACTTTCCTTTTCTGTTCATGAAATGACCCTACCTTCTCCTTCAGGCAGGTGTCGATTTAATATTTTATTATCAGCATTATCATTTTTACAACAGGTTTTTTTTTTTCTACAGAGATTGTAAAACACCCACACACACTTACCTCTATGAAATGGTAGTTTGAAAAAGAAAAAAAAATGCCTCATGCATCTCTCTCACACACAGACACACACACGCATGCGCACATGCTCTCTCTCCCTCAGTCTCCCATAGCACACATCCTGGATGGGTTTCATTTTAAAAAGAGAAAAAGAAAATGACAACTGACAACAAATAAATATGATTACACAAAAAAACCCCTGCTGTTCCCAAACAGGAGCAGGAAGAAAATGAGATGTCTTCTGAATGTGAAAATTCAAACATGGAGTTTCACATCTCGATTCTTGGTAGTATTCTGTACAATTTTGTACAATGGTGGAGATGCCCTGGCATGTACAGTGACTGTTCCTGTTGAAGGTAAGAAAGCCCAGCTGTGCACACCGGGGGTTCAACAACAGCCCAGGAGGCTCACAACGGTCTCTTGGGTCCCACGCCTGCTTTTTTGACTCAGACGAAATTAGGTTTTTTATTTTTGTGTTAATGATTTGGAGAAACCCAAATCCTTTGAAACCCTGAGGCTTATCAGTCTGTCAGCACTGGGGAATAGCAATGTTTTGAGCAAGTTATTCACAACCAGTACCACACCTTTTCCCTCTGCCCATTTCCAGCACTCGCCTTCTGTCACGAAGTCTGCTCTGCTGTCAGCTAATTGCATCAATCAGTCGCTATCCGGGGGCTGGGGAGGCGGGAAGGGGGGGAGGAATCACTGCTCAGTGCGCTACCTCCGGCCCGAGGAAAAACGGATGTGACAGAGAGCCTGCCGTAGCTTCCTGCGCTAGAATAGGCGGCGTTTTCCTAAAGACAACTGCATTGATTTCCCCGTCACCCCGCGACAGCACTCTTTCCTCTCACGCTTCCGTTTCTTGTTTAAATTCACGGGTGGCCAAAGTTCTTCTGCGTGGACCGCAGACTCCTCCGGCGTTCATCCGAGTATCTGTACAACTCCCACACAGGCACAGTACCACTTCCCTCCCTCAGTCTCTGTTTCACACTTGCCTTGGTTTCCTAAAGTCTAGTGGGAGGAACCAAGAAATTGCCATTGTTTTAATGGTTTTTTCTTTTTTTTTTTTTTTTTATTTTACACACATTAGAAATATAGTCATCGTCTGTGGCTATTTAAGATTGGAAAGGTTTGAAATGGTTGTCGGTGTACACGAGCGCTCCTCTTCTCCCTCTCGCTGTGCTGTGTCCTCGCCGGGTCTTAGGCAAGGCCTCCCGCGCACAGAGCCGCTGGGCACCGGCGGGCGTCTGCGAGAGGGGCGCTTAGCACACTGTGCCGTTCTCAGGCCGGGACTTGGGGCAGGTGGAGCGGGGCAGGGGCTGGACAGAGGGGGCCAGGGTGCAGAAGAAGCCGGCGATGAGGGTGAGGCCCAGACCCCCCCAAGCGCAGAACATGGACCAGCCGTACCCGTGGCCGATGTCGTCGGGGAGCCCGTACAAGTAGCGCGGGTAGCGGGAGAGCTCGAAGTTGATGCCGGCCACGCATGTGCACAGGGATATGATGCAGAAGGTGCCTTTGGAGACAGAAACAATACATGATTACCAGGGAATAAAAGAGGATGCCCAGTCATCAGAGCTTGTGGTGTTGAAAACACTTTTGCTTATGTTTATGATTATGGTTATGTATATCCTTATGTATATGATGACATGTGCATGATGAATTGTCCACAATGTGGTGGAGTAGAGCTGATAATCAAATTTAGAGGAAGGTAGCATGATGTTGGGTTAATACATTGCTTGACACGTTCAAATTTGGGAAAAGAACTCCTGGGATGTATTGCTCTGTCACAGAAACGTTGATATTGAACTGACAGCATGATTGTTAAAAACCAGTGATTAAATTTAGGATGGGGGAATGACGTGCTGTGATATCACACTTTGCTTGTTCACATGTACAAAAAGAGTGTGGAGACTGTGCTGCTGTTTGTCACAGACCCTGCAAGTTATAATGTCCATTCTACAGGCAAGCTGTTCATGTCCTGAATGCCAAAGTCTTTTTTTTCTTTTTACATTATTGTAATTTTAGAATATTTTTACATTCTGTACAATTCTGTAAAATGTTGCAGATTGGGTTTGACTAGTATAATCTGACCCCTGGACTTCCTATACTTTTATATTATAACTTAGCATCTTCATTGGCTTTTTAATTGCCTATTCATTATGCATACACTGGGAATCAAATTAATTCAGTGCACATCTTAATTGCACCTTCTCTTACTTAGCACTACCAAGCTGCATATCCCACCAGGGTTCTGAATTATATGCCACAAAGGCACCACTTTTATGTATGTTATAAAATGTCAAGCTTTGAGACAGGGAGCCCCATTTTCAAGCATTTACCAAGAGCAGTCTCTGCAAAAGAAACATCCATGGTGCCGCTGCATGAGCCTCTCGGGCTTGTGCCAGAACACTAATGCATATTCCATGCAGTGTCATCTACTGTGTGCCCTATTTGTCATCTTGCTACAACCTTTCCAGCATATCTGAAAATGCCAGATAAATTTCCACTTGACATGCACTGATATAATAATTAGTTTAATGTGTTTGTCCTGGTGGCCACCCTGACTTAGGTAAATATCATGGACATGGCGGTATGATTTTTTTTTTTATCATTTAAGTACTATGTGGGAGGTAAGAGGTTAGCTAATTTTACATGTAGTTTCTCCTGTAGCTAGCTATAGTGCGAGATTGACTTGAGTGGAGCTTGCTCCTTTGTGACATTCCGTTTTCTTCAGATACAGTAGATGGCACAGTGTAATAGGCCATCTGGCGGAGGAAACGGGTGCAGTCTATATAACGGACAGCGTACTGCACCGAGCGGAGATTGGGGTCGTTCTACAGCGCAAGAGATGCGTACTCAATTTAAAATGCACGTGAGCCTGTAGTTGACTAGCTGACGGAATTAAGTTGGCTACATATATGGGTTAATGTTATGTTTTTGAGAATGGCGAGGCAATTATTCAACATACTAAGTTACTTAACTGATAGAGTCGTTGTAAAAAAAATGAATTCATAGCCATGTTTTCTAGAGTTTTGTTAAACGTGTTTTAGACAGCTAACGACATATAGCGCTTCCGTTTGAACAACTGGTAACGTTAACTTAGCAAGCTTGCTAATGCCTGAGGAAACTGACAGCGAGGACCTCAGGTAACATTAACGTCAGTAGACTATCAGGTAGATAGCCGGGTAGTTTAGCTACCGATAACTTTAGCTAACGCTTTCAGTCATTAAAAGTACTTTTGACAGCGAATACGGCACAGAGACTACATTACATCAGATACTATATATGTGCCATTTTGTACCAGTGTATTTATCATAGTTATATATTTATAAATAAATAAATATAAACGATGGTATTAACATTATCCAGTCATGCTGCAAGCTGTTGTTAGTTGAATTGTTTTTCAGGGAGTATTAATTTACGGTCACAGCTAAGCAGTCAACTAACGTTAAGTAACGTTACCAAATGGTTAAATGGCCATCAGGCTAACACCTGTCAGCTATGTAGCAATAACTCACATTTATTTGATCCGTCGGCAACTCTGTACCATTAGACTCACCTCCCATGAGGAAGAGCAGACCGGCCACATACTGCATGAGTCCCCTGTCCCAGCAGCAGCCCAGCACTCCGATGATCCAGCCGAACAGGATGATGGCCACTGCCATGCCCATGAAGCCAGCTGTCATCCGCCGCAGGTCTGTGGGTAGGGAAATTAACTCAGATTTAAAGGAAGCCGTTAACACTGGCTTGCAGATCATAATACAGTGCAGTGACTGAGGAGTCTATAGTTAGCTGTTGCAAGAGTGTATCAGAAGACAGCTATTGTAGGCCTGTTCCCTGTTCCCTAAGATGGTTTTAAAGAGCAACACAATAGGTTTAATGTCCAGAACAGGCATTTTGCTCCGCGAGCATCGACATTCTGCCTTTAGTCCCAAGGATATCTAGCACTGTATTAGACATGGTCTTGAACATCCGGTAAGGGTCTCAGCTTCCACTATAAATCCTATATACATGAAAATTAAGTGGAAAAAACTAGCTTGGAACACCAAACCCTCAATGTATTTGGATTCAGCATGCTTTCATGTTGACACATGAAAGTAATATCATTCCTGTTTCATTTCTGGGTGTTACACCACATATTTAGTCACACAGCACACCTCAGATTGAGGATGTTCCTTTGCTCTCACTGTCGTGTTCGTGTACAATCAAACTCATTCTGTTTTAACTGAGCCACGTCACAGTTAAAAGCGCGGACTGATATGATTGCCAGGCTCCACCGGGTCTGGCCTTGTTTTTGTCCGCGCCAGCTATGCCTGCAAAATGCGATCCAGCCGTCGGGCAGGTCAACAGGAGCCTTGTCACGAGTCAAGAAGGGTTTGGTTTGGAAGGGCTCAGCTTTATTAGCAGCTCAGCCAGGTGTGAGGACACGTTTGGCTCTGGGCCTCTGGTGGCCTCTGATGCGAGCGTGCGGAAGTCACGGGGGCCAACAGGAACACATCCCGCGGGGATGCAGCTCCTCGCGGTGGGAGCTTAATAGCAGCGACAGCGGCGCTGAAAGGCATCGCCGTGGTTACGCTGTCAAAAGCACCACAGGGCAATTTGGAAAACGCGGACGCTCAATGTGTCACCTCCCACAGCGGGTGGCGTGCAGTTGTTACCGATGCCATGGGTGAGATGATCTGTCAGCGCGGGGAGAGGTGACCTGCAGGAAGAGCTCGGAGGTGAGCCAAGGTTTGCTAGGTTGTTAGGTCTATTGCATCAGCCTGAAGAACACAGGCACAGAATTACTAGAATAGACACATACGTGGAGCAGCAGTTGAATGTTGAATAATCGCAAGGTGTACAGCCATATGCTGCAAGAATCGACAACCAAATCTAAAACCTGCTTTTTTTTCATTTACGTGTTCTGATGGACTACTATATCTCATCTAGCTCCCTAGGTCTATATCTGCTTGAGTTCCACAGGGAAACCACCAAAATAGTATCCTGGAAAACTGATGTAGACTCTCCAGGGGGACAAAAATGTCAGCGGTGGTCCCCTCCACTGTGACTAACTTTGTCAGTCTGTTAGGGTCATAGTGCTGGAACCCTCTGGAGAAAATCAAACAGGACGTCATTTCAGATGGAATGGACCTGGATATTTGGCTTGACAGGCTTTGTCCCTCACTTTTAGGGTTTCAACATCCCACAATGCAAAGCATGCTGAGTGCCTGTCATTACTGTTAAACATCTGATCATGTGGAGATATTCCCTAAGTATTGTGATGTGGTTACATATGATCAGTTATGATGCACTGCACTAAAATATACTGTCTTCAAATATACTGTCTTCATAGGAGCATCACTTTTTAACAGCAGTCTATGAGTCCCAGCGTCTCAGATCAAAATCGCCGATCCCTGCACATTGTCTTTTGTCAGTGACATGACAGTGATGAGGGCTTCCCTCCGACCGGGAGGCAAGATCCAGTGGGTACGCCTGTCAAACTGCTTGATACTCTTCAGCTTTTGGGGGCTTGACCTTTAACCCACAGCATATCACACACAGGAAGGGCGAACTGATGACACCAGCAGGGTGATGAGATTCATGCATTTACCGGTTCTGAGAAAACTTTCATGCTGACATAGTGAGAGCACCAGCGGGATAAGTCATAGCCAGCAGAGGTGTAATCCCTGGTGTTATCCTGCCTCTCGTGCATGGCAGCCCTGGCAAAATGTCTAGTTGATTTCCAATTAAAAAAGCTTCCAATTAAATGCCCCCCCCCCCCCCCCCCACCCACCTTCACACTGTCTGACTCTTGGCATCTTGTATTAGTAAATTCACTACTGTTGTTTTTTTCTCATGTTTATAGTTTATTCCTTTTTAAACAGGTGGGGTCTTATGAAGGAATCAAGCACCTTAGCATCTTTTTTACTTGTACCTAACTGATGTTCCACCTGAGATGGGGAAGGATTTACATGTTTTTTCTGAGGAAGACATGTATGTTACCCTCCTTTTGAATTCAAGCATATGACTCCTCATGTCCAACCCAGTTTCTTAAACACACCCTACCTTTCTGTTCTCTAAGCCTGAAGAATTTTGGGTGTCATTGTGACATCTTCCAGTGTGTTGACCTCTAATGAATCCATTCATCAAGTACATTTTCTTAGGTTTAGTGGTTTTGGCAAATGAATGGTCCCAGAGCACTTCAGAATTTCATTTCAGAAACAATTCATGACAGGCCATAAAGGAACACCTTACATTTTTATATATTAAAATGCTGAATAAATAATATTATATAAGTAATATAAGAAGTTTAATTTGAGAGAACATCAACCACAAAAACAATTCTCAAATGTAAGATCGTTAAAAAAGTAGAAAATTCCCTGCGGGTACTCGAGTGGCAACTAAAATAAAAGTTTATGCGCAAATCTGCTTCATCTATTTGGCTGGATAATGTAATTTAGCTGAGTTGAGAGGAAAGTAAGTTGCAACAGATGCAGGCAATTTGCAGCATTAACAGCTGAAGCAGAGGAAATCAGGCACAGGACCCAATCTGGAGCAGGGCCTCAATGCACTGCTCTGAACCTCCACCTGAGAGCCCACCTTAGCTCCCCTGCCCCAGAGGGCCCCTTCAGTATGTGCACCCATGTACAGCCAGATGAAGCCAGAGAGTTTACAGGCTGAGGGAGAGTTATATGGAGGGATAGCTAGAGATCCTTCACAGCTCACTGCAGACTCCTGGGGTAATTTTCCCCCACATCCCGGCGGTGTAATTATTACCTCCCACCTCCAGCTGCACTGGCTTTGTCCGCCCAGGCGAGTGTAAACAGAACGCAGAGAGGTCACTGCAGCCTGAGACGGATTTTCTGCCGGAGCTTCAAAGCTTTACGAACACAGCCTAGCGCGACACAGTAATTCTTTGGGGTGCGGGTCACGTTGTGCTCTCCGTGTGATAAAAAGGCCTGGTTTGAGAACGTCCTCGTGGTTGTGGGGGGTTAATTTAACACGTTTTTCCGGCTACAGTAAAGAGACTGTACACGCTGTGCCAGTAATTGATAATGTAATTTGTGACAGCGAATAAGGGTGGACACAGAATTGTCTGTCTCATTTAGAGTAACACACTGCATGCCTTGTCCTGCAGCTCACAAATTAATTGCCATTACATCATTGAGAGGATGTTTCGGCGATTGGTATTTTCTGTCACGCTTCCCCTCTCTAGAAATGAGCGAGGAAGTAGAGCTGGCACAATGATGACACACAGGTGATAGAGAGCCGAGGTCTTTGTTCCACGTTTTGTCTGATTCAACCTGGCCTCAAATGAAATTGATCGACTCCAGCTGCCGTTCCCCATGAACCGATAATTTACAAATTCCAAAGCCAGTGCTTTCTCATAGCAGACCGTGGTCCTGTAGCTGTCTTTCACTGATTCATGTTTTTATTAAGCTATGAAATATTATGTTTATTATGTGTCACATGATGGTAACACTTTTCTTTAGTGCTTGATGATTAACACTTTATAAACTACTAGAGTAATAGGAGTCCTGTGAATGATCAAATATGCAGACATGGGCAGGTCAAATCCTGCAAAAATAACACACAATTAAATCTGATTTTCCAGCATTTTTCACCTTCAGTTGCAGCAGGTATAGGATAGAAAATACACACTTCAGTCCAAACCCTTCTGGATTTATGCCTCACTTGAAGTGCTTTTCAGTCTCCATTCTTTGATCTGGTCAATATTTGTTTGTATGTCAGTCGACTTCTGGATAAGTTTTAGATTATGCAATGAATAGGCTGTAAAAAGCTATTCGAATTTTACTTTTACGCCCATCAGTTCTGCCTCTCTGAAATAGCTTTTGATAGCTGTTGAAACCAGGGTTTATTTTTTTTTTACTGTCACTTTGTTGCAGCCTTGAGAGGAAGCAGTTTTGCTTTGGGCAAAAAAACAAAACAGAGAAGAGAAAAAGACATCTGCCTGAGTCCCTTTTCACGCGTTGGTTAATGACGTGCCACTTATTAGTACGAAGGCTTTCAGCTCCGCGTTAATGAGATGCCGCTAATTGACAAGCCAGTCTGCGATCCCGCCACGTTTCTTTTCTAAGAACGTCTTAAGGACCCTCGCATGGCTGCAGCTGTTCATCGGTCAATCACTCACGGGTCCTAACGTTGACTGTTGTTTTTTTTTTTTTCCCTGCCTGCCATTCAATTTCCTGTCTTCCGTTAGTCACGATTTCTTGTCACGCTTTTCCCACTCTGCTTGATTGACCATTCGCTCTACCCCCTGAATGCTGTTTTCCAGATTCTACCCCAGACGTCTTTCTGGATGACTGAACTGTGTCAGTTTGCATCACACTGCCTCTGATTTCCTGCCCAAGTCCCTGAGGCGGGAGGGGGAAGTGAGCTTACTAAATACAGTGATGGAATGATCAACCAATGACTTGTCTCTGACTGATTGGCTGTATGCAGAGGTCTGTAATTGCATGTACATACAGCTCCACTGTGGGGAAAATTATTTGTGTGTGTGTTTGTTTCTAAAAACAGGAAGTAAATCTTCTGCTCTTGCACAGTATTACCACTTCCCTTTGAACTCTGCTTGTTCTAATGCCAAGTATATATGTGTTGCACCAAGTGAGTTTGGAGCTCTCAAGCCTTCGTATCAACCTTTTGGATTATTTGTTTACCAGATGGTCTCAGAGCATTTTACATGTAAGAGTGATATAGCAAGCATTGTATCTTTTGACCTTTAAGTGTGGAGAATCACGGAGCACGTTCCCTGATTAAAATAAATGTATTCCTCCTGCCTCAGACGAATAACTACATAAGGGCACATTGTGTATTTACATTTATAAAAAAATGTCTCCATCTTCTGCTCTGTGCCGTTTATCATTGATGTTCCATTGGATAGTCTACGGTGCAGTGATTACCGCCTACAAGGACCATGTTGTGCTCCAGACACTTTCAAACACGGAGGTGTTTCATCACAGCCAGAGATATATGGCATTTGAACAAAAAATTTAAAAAAGCATGACCCACTTTAAGAAAAAACTGTAATATACTGCTTGCTGTTATAATCCCCAGCTATGACAAATTGATAAAGAAGCATGATGTCATTTGAAATTGAATTTTTCAGCAGGCATCATGTTTTGATGTTGCTGCAAATGAACAAAATGGTGGTCGCTAATTGAAATGTCACTCTTGTTTCATGAAAAGTAAAGTTAGTGAAGTGGGAAAGAGTTGTTGGGGGTTTCTACAACTGATGCCCATAGACAATTAGTCATTGAAATGGCCCCTCAGTCAGAGGAACTGTGTGGACATGGTTGGAGCTTCCCACAAAGCTACAAAGCTTTATTGAAAATGACGGTGTTGCTGCAGTTGTTTTGCAATTCAAACCACTGAATCCTTGAATTTTACGCATTCAGAGTTTTTCAGTGCCAACTGCATGATGAAAAGCCTATTTAATCTCTCTTGTGCATGCAGACCTACAAATTTCAAGGTCTTCTAACAAATACTTCTGATTAACTCTTTGTCCATAATAAATTATAATAATAAACATAATTTCAAGTTTGGATTTAAGGTGATTGGATTGAAAAAGACCTTCACCATTGTAGATGCCTCCCAAGTGGTAAACAGTTTGGCCTTGGTAGATACACTGCAGAGTTTAGATAAGGAACTGGGAAGAGCAGTAACTCATTCACTCCTAGGTTCACCACATCATTGTAGAAAGCATTTCAATACAATTGTAAATCTTGTTAATCATTACAGTACTTTTGAATTGGATTTATAATCCTCTCAAAGACACTAATGTATTTAGGAAACTATTGTATCAGCAGAAGGATTATGAGCTGTAACAATGAAGCTGTCTTTTTACTTTGTACTTCGAACTTACAAAAGCCTTTGTTTGTACGTTTTATGCATATGTCTGTTTTTTCAGTTTGTTCCCTTGAAAGCCTCTTTGAACTGAAGCTTGCCATGGAATGAATCAAACTGACTTACAAAAGGATGGCAAAAAAGCATTATTTTGGACTCGAGCCTTAAGGAGACATCAGTGGTCTAAGCTAAATATCAGTGCTTTATCTAACACTTACCATTTAGGCTGCATATCCGGTCTGATTTCTGAGTTTGATGTCAGTTGAATGGAGTAATAGGTCAGTAGACATATTATTACATACTGAATGTACAACAAAAACTACAGAGTAGTACATTTCTTTGATTGAAAAAAAAAGACAATATATGAATATAATAATGAGACATGACACTTAGTTTTCACATATTTGAGATTCATATTTAAATCATATCAAAACATGAAATACGAAGGGGTCCCTTTTTCACTGAACGAATTCGGTGTCTTGTTCTACAGTTTCTGCTAACAATGCCTGCACTTGAAATGGCATTGACATTACAAAAGTACTTATTTGTCATCAGTGTTGTACACAGTAACATGGCCAGGGTCATTGTTATGGAACCCCTACCCACTACATAAGCTGCATGAGGACAGGCAGTAGCTTCACGTGTCTTAATTACTGGGGTTTGCAATAGAAGCACAACAGTATACAACAGTATTTCCAAAAGGTTAGCTCGCAAGCATGCATATTGTAGCTAGCTATAATAGCTAAGGCACGTAGCTCTAGCTAAAATGTAGAGCGTAGAGTGTGGTAGGCAAAACTTTAACCCTGCCCTGGTATTGCCTTAACTGTGACATCTGTGGGGCAACTTATGTTTCAACAGAACAGAGCACAGAGCACAGTGTATTATGACAAGAAATCTTTACGGCAAAATCTGCATTTGCAAGTCTAACATTTCTATAAAGTGAAATTCCAGGTAGTTCAGGGGAAAAATCCTGGTAACGCACATATTTTGCATTTTAGGTTATTATTTTCTCATATATAACATTTTTGAGAAACCTTTCCCCTCAACCTCGTTAGAAAAAAGAACTTGTGTGCAATACAGATTATAGCTAAGTCATTTGTGAACAGTATCAGCTGTTACCAGACTGTTACGTTATTTTTCTTATTGATTGTCGTGTTCTATTGTTCTGGTTTTTGGCATTATTGCCTTTTAATTATATTTCGAAGCTTGAGGATAATTCTGCTAGTGAAAGCTCTTTGGAAGGGAAAATAGCTTTGTGACTGTATAGCAATGCTTTTTCAGATAAGAAAAGGCTTTCGAACAAACGTTCCCACTGGCTGCTCATGTTAATGGTTTCTGACAGCCAACCAAAACCATAACCACATGCTGAATTTTATTTCAAACGGAAAAGTTAGCTTCCACTTGAAGATATGAGAACAGGGAGGGATTATGATGCCATCATCTTGCATTTCTGAGTGTTTTCAATCCTGATTCACACTGACTCAGTACCTAATGGAAAGCCTTTTCTTCCCCAAGGGTTAGAATCGCTGGCTTAGTCAGCCTTTTGTCTCCATGTTGTCAAGGAAGCTCCGTTGTCATAGCATACCAGGGGGAATAGAGCTTAATTTCATTAGCTGTGTCAACCACCACCAAGAGGAAGACAAGAAGGAAAGACGTTTTGAGTTTCAGGCAGTGGAAAGCAACTTTTTCATTGCCTTTATCCCGTTGGGCACATGTGCTCTTTGTTCTCTGAAGAGACCTGATTGCCGTACGCTCTCATCCACCTGACCTATGAGCCAGCCTTTCCTTTCTTTAAGTCATCAGTCTCAAAGTGAAGTCGGCTTGTCCAGCCAGGCCCCCTGGTGAGGCAGGGCATGGGGAAAAGCTTCTCCTAAATTTTACAGACAACCTGCCCAGCCTCTTTGAGCAAAGTCTCACAATTCAGAGAACAGGCCAAAGGGAGAGAGATAACTGTGCCCTTTGTTGACAGCTGACATTCGCTGTCTAAGTTGTCCGTCTTAGGATACACGCCTGCCATCTCACAGGGTGCATCTGAGTTGGGGTCGTGGGGGATGACAGGGTTGGTTGGGTGACGACAGGAAGGTCTCTGGCTTTGTTGGTGGCAAGGGGTGATCTGTCCGTCACCCGTCACTAAGGGGTGCTGGAAGCCGGAACTGAAGGGCACAGATAGGACAGCTGACAGATGGGACCGTCGCTGTGGTAATGCGCTCTTATCCCCTTGTCCATCAGTAGCTCCTGAGTGACAGCGTGTCAGGACACAGTGGGACTCACTACATGGGAGCCCCATGTGTACCAAAGAGCTTTTTTAGGTGGGAAACGGGATCCTAACACTGCAGCTGGCCTTATAGTAACAGCATACTGTACCTGCAGTACTATTTAAAAGTGACAAGGGGCATTACTGCAACGTCTTAACTTTCCATTAATTTTTGTAGCATTACATCATCTCCTGAGGCAATTTTTTCAGTATTACTAAGAAATAACATGTAAGGTATAGGGCAACCAGGGAATTTGTTTCATCTTTGGTAGAGGTGTTGTCAACAGGATAGCATTTTTCATGTCACCAAAAAAAGGCTTTAAAAGTAAAGTCTAACAGAAGCTTATTTCTGTGAAAAGACCAGCTGGTAGTTCTACCACCCTCCCACACAACTCTGCAGGATCAATATAAACACAGGAAAGGCTTTACATACAGTTAGCTGTGCTCTGCACTGGCATGTGTAACTGCCTGACCATCTTCTTGATTGGCCTTCACAAGTTGGCTGTATAAATGATGAAGGCTGTGTCTAGTGGAAGCCTTCATTTTGAATAATGTGCCATCTTGCTTTGGAGTTGCAATCTTAGGTCAAATGCTTTATTATGAAGTCAAGGTGAAAACCACATCAGATCTAGCTATTGAAACTGTAAAAGGATACATTTTTATCTGCCCATACAGAGAAATTTCCACTAGATTGGTTTGTGTTGTGGGAAAATCAGAACCACAGAATTTCAAAAGAGTTCTACAAGCAAGGCCATGTTTGCAACAGAATGGTTTGTACATTATTGCTTGACGATGGAAGTTGACAAAGCATGAATATTATAGTTTTAGCTGCTTTTCAGAATATTTCCTATTCCTAAAACGTTTGCAAATAAGTTTTACTATATCTCTCTGATGAAGCCGTGTTCCCCTTATGAGATCTTTTTAAATTAAATGTAGAGGTTGACTGGTTTTATGGAGATGCTGGTTACACAGATACTGCTGATTGCAGAAAGAGCTGACAGCCTATCCGTCAGGCAACCGCGACATTCTGCATTACATCATTAAAGTGTCAATTTGTGTAACGCTTGCTTAACGATTGTCATTTTCATAAGGACGTGCCCTACGGCAGACACTGCAGTATCTGTGTGATAAAGTACGTGCACACTCAGCTGTTTTCATGTGTTTTGCACTCAAGTGCCCAAGACCGAGGGAATGCTGCAGTGTGAGGGTGACCCTGAAGCAGTTCAAGGAAGTGTGAATGCTGCAAGCTAGTGCCCCTTCAAACTAGCTCACGACACTCTTACAATCGACATACTAGCGGCGGAGATCTTCCACAAGCATTGTGGAAACCATCCTTCTCTATGGAGCAACATGCTGTTGAAAGGGGCATTGACATCTTAGTCACATTTCTGAAAGCAAAAATATTTTGTGGCCTCTTTTGCAGAAACACAGGACAGAAAGGCATTGTGCCTCAGTGCATTAGCCCTTAATTGTAAAGGGGGCATGGGAATGATTCCAAGCTCTCCTGTCAGGGACTGTGAATGTCCTTCATCTGTGTGTGCATTGTAAGCACACCAGTAAAGGAGACACTGCAGTAAATGGACTGCAGCATCAAACTGGACGATCACTCTGTGTCGTTTTAGGCTGCATCTGAGGCAAACCGCTTCGGCGTGCGTGCGACAGCGCCGTTAATTTGTAATTATTCGTCTGCAGGCTGGTTTTTGTGGCAGGGAAGAATCTGGACCGGTGCAGCGTGTTGCGATTGGTCTCGCCCGCATGTCTGGGCTTTTCGCAAAGGACAGAAATGTAAGCTGGGTTCTGTCAGTTGACAGGGAAAGATTAAGCGCCGCGCGTATGGGAGGCTTTGTCAGCCGCGCCGACGTCAGAGCTGGCACAGTCAGTGGATTTGCATACAGAGCAGCAGTGTGCAGGGCAAAAGCAGCCCTGTCCAGTGGAGGGAGATTTTCCCTGTTAATAACGGGATCCACAGAAGACACCAGGGAACCTTTTCTTTTTTCGAGGGAGGCTTAAGCGCAGAGAAAAAATGGGAACAAAAATGAGGTGGGGGTGGGGGTGGGGGCATGGGGTTTACGCTGAGATGAAAATTCCGGGCTGACTGGGAGCATGCGTGCAGGGCCTTGCCACTTTCGTGATGATATTTTAACTCCCTTACCTCCACTGTTTGTACATGTATATGTACCACTCACAGTGCACCAACAGCAGAATCCATTCAGTGATTACCAGATCATAACATGCAGGGTCTTGAGCATTAAGGGACAATAAATATAAAGGTCAGTGCCAGCTCATGGTTTACATCTAGTTAATAACTCAGTTTGATGACACACAGAGTTCAAGAGAGGGTCACTCAAGGGAGAAAAAAGTGCCAGTAAATTTGCATTGTTCTTGACAGAAAAATAGATATCTGTGATATATGAGCTCCAGCACAGCAGCAAGATAGACAGGCTGTTAGCCACTCCTGTCAGTGTGAGTGTATTGCAGTGAGTGATTCTGAAGGTTTGCGGTGGAGATGATGTAGGCGAAGGGGGCGGGGGAGAGAATTCAGCAATGCAAAGGGCCATTTTGCAACAGCCTCATGGTCCCATGGACGGAGCTCACTCAGGCTTGGCTACCCCCCCACCAGTTCCTTAAGTTGTCACCTACTTATTTTCTCAGCAGGGGCAACAACCTGGGAGGAACTCTTTTAATGAAGTCATGTTTGGTGAGGTGGCGTTAGTTGGGGCACCTGGCCTGACAACAGCTTTTATTTAACCACAGGGTGTGCTTATTCATTTTTTTTAGCCTCTCATGGCTCACATTCACTTTCCCAGCTCTTTCTAACACAGAAATTCACAGCACGCAGCCCTTGTGTAAACTGGCGGACATGACATGAGAGGGGATGGGTCGGGAGAGTTGTCTGGTCTGTAAGGTCTGTAAGCCTTTGCACAGAGATGGCCAAGCCGATGCACTGGCTGAGAAGATGTCGGACCCCGGAGTCCTGAGACGCTGGGGGAGCTGGTTTGAAGTTGTACAACCCCTGTCAAATGTTCCTGCTCCTGTTATTACCCCTGTAGACCCAGCCAGACCCAGCCAGCCAGACAGATTCCCTCGGCATGATGGGATCAGTTTTGAATAAGTAAATATGATTGTCTTGCTGTTTATAGGTGCCTGGATGATAAACAACATCTCATTGTGTGGTTTAGTGCTGGTGGAAAACTGTTCCACTCACATTACGTTTATGCCATTATTTGTTCTGCATCACTTTATCTCACATGAAGGTGTCTCTGAAGATGTTAAGATAAATATTTCTTAAAGTTTGTGGGAAAATATTAAGAATTGAATTTTGAAACTTTCTTAGGAACATCATAAATATCCTCACAAGAATTTTTATAAGATCTACCACGCCCCAGGGTATGAGTTTCACATCAGAGACACTGTCAGGATTGTGCTCTGCAGTAAACTGTATCGGGTGTGAACCAGGCCTTCAGGGTCTAAAGCACCTTCTCAGTACATGCTCCCCTCCTCAACTGAAGTCACTGTTTGTATCAGAAATTTAGTCATCTGTATTTTCTTGTTCAAGGTCACTGAACGATTGAACAACATCAAAAAAATCCTTAAGAAGACAGAGCCTTGAAGACTGGGGTTGTCCATTCTTCCGAAAACTAACATCTTCACAGCTTTAACAGGCAACAGGAACACTGAATTTAATAAGCAACAGAATGCTCAATTCAAAAGAGAATTCCACTTGAATAATCCTACCAGACACAATGTACTCATTTTTTTAAAACCAATTTTTAGGTCCATTAATCCACCTGTACCCACCCAAGAATAGCTGCATCCTGCACTCATGCAAGCTGCAAAAGGGCCCGCAATCCTGTGGATTTTCCCATATTACGTGATTACAGGGAACCAGAACTAATGGGACCAAGCTGGCAGAGGACTGTTTAAGAAAAAGTAATTATGTCTAAAGTTTCATGAGGGAGATTACAGGGCCAAGCACTGAAGAGCGAATCCCTTTGGCTTTGCCATAACTTAACGCCCTGGATTTTAGATAGACGTCGCCTTCCACAGTTCATAGGTTGAGCTAATCAAAACCGCGCCATTCAGCTTGCTGATAAGTTTACGCTGCAGAAATGGCATAATTACGCTGCTGACTAATTAATCCTAAGAACGTTATTGGCTCTTTGTGGGCTCTGAATCTGCTTAAGGATTAGAGGTGCTGGGTACACGCCTGCCTGGCGGCAATGCAGAAGCAGGTTTGTCACTTGGCTTGTCATTAAACTCCGAGGCTATGTCACGCTGTTCGCACCCCTACACTCCCCAGCACCCCGCTCCTGCTTTAAGCCTTTGCAGATGCACTCAGAGAATAATAAGCTCTTACATTTTGGAAAAAAATACATGAATGACTCTGTCACTATGATTTGTGTGAGATGTTTCCATTCCTTTTTTGACATAGTGGTGCATTGTGGTGTAATTCATAGCATAAAAGGTAAGCAAGGTACAGTGTTGTTAGCTTTCGCTGGATCTCACTTGAATGACCTTGATTTACAGATTGACAGTGGTAGATTTATGCCATGTAGCATGTATCATGAGGTCACCACATACATGTGATGGTTGCATCATTACATATTGTATAAACATTCATCTGTGTCTGTCAGTCTTTTAGCTAATCAGAGTCAGAGTAGAGGGGAGTCCTTAGTATACAATGACATTTGTATTTGCAAGCAGTCCAAAGTCCATAATGAATGGCACAGATGTGGTGTGGAATCAACCATCTGCACTATTTTGGTTAAAATACCCATATGTGGTCTTCAAGCTGATATTGAAATGCCTTACATTTGACACTAGCTGCTTTTAGAAAAACAGGGCTTAACATTCTCTAAATCCAGAGACAAAAGTGCTAAGTTGGCAACCCTGTCAAGTTGCTTGACTCTCGCTTTGAGTTCTCTTAAGCTACTGGAATGTGGGTTTACGTGAAATGCAAGTACTTTTTCCCCTAGAAGGTCTGCATTTGGCTCTGTCTTTCCAATTCAGTTCTCTTAAGGCCTCATTCTGCCCCCCCCCCCCCCCCCCCCCAAAAAAAAAAAAACATGTTGCTTCGTTTGACAGATACCTGATAGTTGCATTTTATTGTGGCTCAGAGAGCTTAGTCATGTTTATATGACAGTTTTATCCACCACAGATGGTAAAGTGAAGAGCTGAGACATTGATCCTATTCCGCAGTGACACCGCTCTGCCCTTTGTCTGT
This sequence comes from Megalops cyprinoides, assembly GCF_013368585.1. NCBI lineage: Eukaryota > Metazoa > Chordata > Actinopteri > Elopiformes > Megalopidae > Megalops > Megalops cyprinoides. The sequence goes on from NC_050607.1 coordinate 12,604,960, forward strand.
CACTTGTCTCAGTTTAAATTTGTAAATTTAAATGGCTCGCAGTAAATAAACCATGAGCATTAATATACACTAAAACATCTTGACAGTGCTTATTCCAATGTTTATGCAAAAAATGCATACGGTTTTCAAACGCAAGAATTTTCAGGATTTTTTTTTTTTTTTTTTACATCAAAAGCAGCTGGCTCTCACAAAATGTGTTTTGCTGATCAATGTTTTTAGCTATACCTGCATGGCCATTTGGCCAAGGAACAGAACCGAAAAGCCAGGTCCCTTGCTTTGAAGAGCTTGCGGCTCATGTGTTTCACCCATTCTTGCGGCCGTGCCGGCTCCTCTCCTCAGACTGTTGTCTCCTGAAAGAGTTGCCAGCTGTAGCCAACAGGGGTGCAATACCGCTCCCCTGTCTGACCGGCTAAACACGCAATCTTCAGCTCAGCCTGACACCTGTCACCTCTTCTGGCTACAGGTGGCATAAAAATGCCAGCGGATGATCTCCGTCAGGTCCCGAGTCCTCTTTATGTCTCATCACATGTCAGAAACACAGCTGATTTGCTGGAGAGCTTTACCTGCGCGCCTCAAAATCCTTGACAGATACAGGACTTGCCTCTTTATGAATTCCTTGTTCCACCCTAAACCATTAAGTGTGAGGGCAGTGCCTTCAGGGACCAGAGCGGTCTCTGGGGAACATCTGATGCTCTACAGTTTCCCATGGGTAATACTGCAGGTTAATACTCCAGGGACAAAGGTGTATAATTAACTTCAGTTCTCCATAGCTGGACTGTGGTTATTTCCCTTCCATGAACAGAAACTGAAAAAGGTTTTAATGCCATGAGTATTGCTAATTAGAACATGCTGAATTTGGCCACAGGAAATTGTTTTCTCAAAGGAATTTTATTTATTAGGCCTGTGCATGTTCAAGACTAGGGGTTCCTTAATGTTGGCAGCTCATTTTAGCAACATTTAAAATCCTTTGTACCATAAGTACCATCAGTGATTTGCATGATGTCGTTAGCACCATCAACGACACTTGCTGTTTTATTGAGAAAGGTCTGAAGGTTTTTATAGAAAAGCATTTTAAGGATAATTTAGGTTTAGTTGTACATTGATTTGAGTGGCCCCAGATATTTTATTTTGGCAGACAAAAATAAAAGTGCAGGAACAAAATATACATTTAAGGCTAACTCCCAGTGTAGTGGTGCTCACAGTTTACTTGAATGATGAGACTGCTGTGGACTGTTTGCCAGTGTCTTGCAGCATGGAAAACAAACATTAAATACATTCAAGAGTGAGTCTGACAGAGAAAAGCAAAGGTAGGGCCACGCATTTACACTCCTGAGGCGCCCTGCAGACAAAAAGCTTTTAATCTTTCAGCGACGTGACTGCATCAGTGTCCAAACCAGGAGGCGTCTCTGCAACCCCTGCCTCTGTGATGTGGAAGGCAGTGACCTTGGTTTCAGACATTCCTCCGGACGGTTGGAACATTCTGGCATGTGCAGAGCTGATAAGGAAGCGGCTACGGACGTGCTTGCCAGTTGGTTATGAAACTCGGCTTTGGATAGGAACAGCAAGCCAGGATTTACACCCAAGGAATTTAGGAGAAAGGCCTATATGCCAAGCCCCTCTACAATGATTTTTTTCTATTTTTCATGACTCTGCACTGTATGTGGCCAGATTTCTGGCCATCATTCCTTTATTATGTGCTAGTCTGTTCTTACACAGGAAGAGCTTTAATGGAATTGCACAGTTTGTAATCAAGGTGCCTGAAGGAAATGGCCAAGGCCACTTTTTCAGTGCAGTCGGGCAAGATGGCATTATCTATGGAAGGAAGACCTGTTTGACCCCTGTAAAAAAGAGTGAATGGCAACATAGAGTAGAGTCCAGTGCAAAAACCCAGTGATCATATTTAACACGGTAGTGGGTTGTGGTCTGTAGGTAAGAGCTTTACTAGTAGATTATGGTAGATATATACAGGCTTGGATACCATTACTGCAGCTACATCAGTTTTCTTTTCCACAAAGATTCCAGGGTATGATGAATCCAGTTTCTGTACAGCCTCTCACTAATTGTTGTTAGTATTACCACAGTCAGCAGAAATGTATAACTGTAACCACACTTGCTTTATCTGCTACTGTACATCATTGGATTTTGAATTTGATCTCATGTCCCCTGCAGAGCTTCTGGAAGCTCAGCTTCTGGTCGCTATGGCTTTAATAATGTGGATATAATCCCTAATCCACAGACTGGTTCATGGCCACTTCAGTGGCCAAAGAATTAATATTTATTTTTTCAACAAAAATATATGAACAATATATTTGATCCTGTGCGTCTGCCTCAGACTCAGTGGGCTAACATGATGATCCATGATATGGCACAGATTTCCCTCTCACACAGGGGTCCTTAGCCCACAGCTCTTTCTAGCCTGCTTTGTTTCATGCTGTTAGAAAGACAGCTTGAGAACAATTGAACACCAAGAGGATTAAGCCATGTTGAGACATGTCAGGGTGAACTGGAAATATCAGCATCGAATCAAACAGAAGCCAGACAATGTACATTGAATAATCCTGAGTATGGTTTTGAGAGGGAACTTCTACACCCCCCCCCCCCCCCCCCAGTACTCTGACTGCAGATCCAGACTTTATATTAGGGTGTCACACTGTCTGCACCGCTTGCCTGATCATTTGGGAAAGTGATTCTGGTGTGGAGCAGTGCAGATGTTCCTCTCCAAATGGATCTATTGTCATGTATGCAGTAGACCATCTGGAATCTTTACTCATTTCTTGTCTTTTTTACCCCTGCTTTGTTTCTTCCAAAGTGATGTAATGTCTCTGAGTGGGGCTACTGAACGACAAGTTCAGCAAACAAACCTTGTTTTCGTTCTCAGTGATCTTGATTATTTATTTGCTTCGTAAACACTTTTATATAGGGCAGTCTACAGTGCCACTAGGACAGCTAGAAAATAAAGGGTTCAAGGGGGGTTTAGGATAAAATGCAATGAAAAAGACGGTCCCTTTCTGAAAGATTTTCCCTGCACTTCTCTTTGCTATTAAGCATTATGGAGCCAGACCTGGGTACTGTAAGGAGGGAAAGCTTCAACAGCAAAGATTCAGTGTAGGAAATTATAACTCCTAATTGGGGTGTTATATTTACAATGCAGACTTAAGTGTATTGATTACCTCCTGTAACACCAAATTAGGACTTAATATTAGCAAGTTGGATATACTTAAATTTTTTTCATTCATTCATGAATGTAAATCTATAGTATAGACCCTGGACTGCACTTATGTAATGTTCAGATGCCTTGCATTATATGCCATGTATCATGGCCACTTGCAACACTTGCATTTTATTTATTAGTTATACAGCGGGAAGCAATTCAGTTTTCTATCATTCAGTTGTGACTAAACATGAAACAGCAGCATTGGATCTGGGGTTTGAACCATGCAAAACTCTGGGAACAAACCCAATTTCAAGTGGAGATGCTGTACATGTTCATCCGGGTGCTTCATTTAGCCCTGAAGGGTTAAGCACTATCTCAGCCTTACAGATCCAGCCCTGATTTCTGAAATGTGCCCCTGCAGTTTGCTGTTTTGCACCACTTCTGATTCCCCCCTGTCGATTGCAGCAATATCCTCTTGGATGTAGGGCAACTTCACAAAGTATCCCCACTGAGATATTGTGAATCGAGTTCAAGAAAATCAGACACGGACAACAAGACAAAGTATTCTGGTGTGAAATTTTATAAGACGGTAGGTCAAAATAGACGCTACCATTTCTACCCTTTTAATCCCGTAAATTACTTTCGGATAATCGAGTGAGAGGGAACAGTGGTCCCGTAGTGTGATTATCCAGATCGCCAGCTGGCTTCATGAAAGGCTGAGCATTGTAGAGCCACACAAATTGGTGATCTCAGAAGTTTAAACATGCTCAGTTCAGAATGGATTGGAAGGGGGAACTGTATTCATTTTGCTGTCAAGTGTGAGTTCAACCCATAAAAGAGATATTGCAGTGAAATGAAAAAAAGGGGTTCATTTGGCTGCCATTTGGAGAATGTGGTCTCCTGAATGGGGAGCAACAACCCTGCTGTTTCGCTCTGTGTCAAAGCTTTACCTTTGTAATAGATCAATACAGCACATGAACATTCCACGCAGTGAGGGACTTGATGAGTGGAGAATAATGAGAAGCAACCATGGAAAGCCAATGCTGTTATTAATCACCACAATGTATGAGGAGACAAGTTAGCTCCCAGCACTCACAAGATCAGCGCTTCAGATAGGCAAGGTTCTGCCTATGACCACAAACACCTTTTATTCATAGAGATCCTCTTATCCTTTCATTCTTTCCATGGCAACAGAAAAGAAGCACCAATTCATTCAGGTCCCATCCAATGCAATCAGGTCCCTTCCAATGCCAATGTGTTGGCTAATGGTTTCACCACTGGTCTCAGATTGGTGATTGTTAAGTTTCTTTGATGTATATAAATAAGGAATGACCCCATTTACAAATTTCCCTATTTACTATGTTCATTGCTTCAATACACATGCACATGAATAATTAAATATGCATCCAGGCTAAGATGTATGTTGACACTAATTCTCAAACTGTTTGAAAATTGTGAATTTCTTATGATTGGTCAGTAAATCCAAGGCATATGCTGTAAGCACCGACTGACTTTTTATTTTAAGTTGTACAACATATATAGTTTTCTGGTAAATTTGGTCCTCTGCTCTGGAGCATAATATGCTTTGGTCTCAAACATAAATATAAAAAGTTAATATTAAGTCCAGAACATACAGTTTCTCACTGGAATTCTCCTTTAACTTCAGATTTGTTTGACTGCTGATCTTGAATCCTTGAATAACAAAGCTTTACAAGGGTACATGCTAAGTTCCAGAATGAATTGCTGAAGGAGTTTTGAGAGTCGTTAATCTTCTTAGCTGATGTTTTTATCTGGAGTGATTTACACTATCAACAGACATTTTACAGCTTACCAGTTTGTACCGCTGGACTGTTTTTCACTTGGAGCAATTCGAAGTTCTAACCCAAAACCCCAGCCCATGAGTCTAGGATCCAAAACACTACTCCACAAAGCTGCATGATGGAATTGCAGAAGCAACATCATAATACATCCACTCACCCACCCTTTACAGTAATGTGATGTCAGGAACACTGAGCCAACTTGGCAAGGCTCCAAGTCCCGAGTACTGTGGTGATTGAGGTGGTTTGGCTGTGCTCAGCCTGACCTAAATCAAAGACCTGCCTTTTCTGAGGGATATTATTACATTTGTCTGACGTCCTCACAAACAAGCAGGGGCATTAACCCTGTGTTAAGGGTGTACCTGATATACATCACCTAGAATTGACATTCCAAATTGCAGAGATCCTGGTGAGTCCAAAAATCATTACATTAAATTTGATTAGCAGGCATGCTTATCCAAAGTGACCTAGATAGTTTACATTTCTTTTTACATGTTATTCTTGTATAAAGCTGGATATTTACTGAGGTAATATGGGTTGCCAAAGAGTACAAGGATAGTGCCTCACCAAGGAATCAAACTGGCAACCTTTGGGTCATGAGCCCTGCTTCTTACCACTACACCACACAACTGCCTATCCCCACCTCTGGATGCCTACAGAATCCCACCACAGAATACATTAAGGGCTCTGTGCCCTTGCCTAGACATAGATTTAAAAGACCTTTTTAGGGCCATCTGTTTTATCAGCGGTTTTCTTTAACCCCTATGCAAACTCACAGAGCCATTGAAAATGATAAATTACACCCTCAGGGGACAAGCATATGAAGGAGCAATAGTGACTGGAACATACGGCACAAGCCGCTTGGAAGCTTTGTTGGATTTTGTTGGTAAAAAATGATAAATGGAATGAATAAAAAATTGTTTTTTGATTTTTTTCATACCGTGTAAATTAAACATCTCCATTAAAAATTGTACTGACATTAGCATCTAGAAAATTTTTCCCAGCCCATAGTATCTTGGCCGAAAGACACAGATTCCAGCATAACTTATTACGTCATGCTGCATATTGGTTGTGAATTGGCAGTTGTACAATGATTGAATGATTCTCATACCCTTAACATACATTTTATTAATCTTGACATACAATATTGATAAATAAATAAACTTGCATATTAAAAATCTATGATTTGTTTGCTCATTCCAAGATGTTGCAAAACAGGCAATACGTTGTCAAAAGACGTGATGAAAATGTTCTATCAAGTTTCTTTCAATGTATGTAAAATTGATTTGATATCTATGGTTAATAATTAAGTGGTGAATGGTTAAGGATTCATGCTGTTTCATGGATACCACAGTTGGCACGTCACTGCTCTTAGAGAGTACTACTAATATAAAAGCAGCCCTCATAAATACAAGATGCGACCCACCACTTACCAAAACAGTGCAACAGACTGAAATTCACTCACACAGAATGAGCATGTTTGGGTTTTAAGCAGAATCCTTTCACAGATCTGTGTTACGAATTTAATGTATTGGCCACTGTGAGTCAGAGGCATTACTGCTGGAGAAAGAACCGCAGTAGGATGTATTTTCACATATTCTGGACAAATGCAAAAGGACAGGAAAATGCTATTTTTGGCAGCTGGCAGCAGCAGCTCTGATAGTCAATAGGATTATTCATATGGAAAAATATGGAGCAGCATTTCATGAATTAACGAGCAGATTATGTTCACTGTATTGGTAAGATATCATGTGCATTCTATGCAGTTGTACCTCTCATGTTTTCCATTATTATCAACATTCCAGAAACATTAATTTTTAATATTTTAACATTAATAAAAATACAATTTTTAAAGAATGTATTGTGAACTTCATGTATGGTTTTGCTGGACCTTCCAGTGTTGCATATTATCAAAGAGTGGTTGGTTGAATTTACAAACAGGCAATACAGCAGTAATTATGAAAATATTGTCTGTAGGCTATATCATGTGTCCTCATTCCGCATAACTGGGGCAGTGCTTTTGTTTGTATTCAACAAAATTCATTAATAGAGCTTAATTTTAAAAGGGTACTTCATAAATATTTAAGATAAACACTTGACCACAATAATTGAATTTAACATGCTGCACTTTGGTAATTGTGGCTGGTAGTATATGAAATTATCTAAAAATGTTATGTAAAAAGCCTTTGATAAGGAAAGGCAGTTTGGTTGGTTGACTAACCAGGCATACTCACAACTGTAAAGTGCAGAATGATAAATGTGCATACATGCACAATATGCAGTGATAACAGCAAGGTCAAATATTGATCATTCTTCAATGTCTGAGAAAAAATAACAGGCAAGAGACCTTGCTCAGGGGTTCAACAACAATGTCCCACCTTGGATTTGCTCTTACAGTGGAGCTCAAAACCATAAACACTCCTACACAAGGCTGCCATATTCTGTGCAAAGACATAGGAAATGCTAAATGTAATCTAAATACCAAGGTCCCTAGTGATGGGAACTAACAGGACTAATTGGTCTGACTCCATAGGGGTGATGTCTTCTTCTGTAGTGGACTTTCACATGGTCATTCATGCTGCTGAACCTCACCACACATGCATCTGCATCACCTCCTCAGTGTTCCAAGCATTTTACACAAAGTGAATAACATGAGAGCGTGATATTTTACATACTGGTAGTAACTTGAAGCCTTTCCATGTGCATAGTTTGTTTTTCAGGAAAATTACAAAATGTATTTGTTCAGCATAACTTTGTTGACAGAAAAAGAAATTACAGCCACTTGCTCCAGCAAGTCAGTGTTAGGGTGAATCCCAGGCTGTGGAATCCAAACAGGCTCTAAGAACCAGTCCTGTCCAGAATAACACTGTTTTCTCCATTTTCTCTTCACAGTGTGCAACCAATTTTATGTGACCAGGAGATCAGTGTTTTGGTCAGTGGGTCCAATCTGAGACTAGAGAGTGAACAATACTGTATGTGCTCAGGAAAGAGACATAAGATTTTGTTGAGGGCTGGACAGGTAGTTGTAAATGTTCTGTTTATCGTACCCTGAAAATGGTATTTCATAGACTGTCATTTTGCACGCTTTCTCATGGACATATTTTACATGAAAACACCACTTTTATGAAGTTATTTTGTGTGTCTTAGTCCTGATTGCTGTTTGTGTCTTCATCAACATCACTCATGCCTCTGCCAACCCATGATTTTATAACAGTAAGCTCTACATTTACAAGTCTGTCTTATATTAATAATTATACTGGCTTGCAGGATGTCCAGTTTTTTTACAGAGTAAAAAGGCATTAACCAGAGGGACTTCTTGAGCCCAAACAGATCAAGAAATTCCACTCAAATTTCTCATGCTATCTCATGATAGCTTGTACCAAGAAATACTTTGTCAGGAGTTATCCTGCCAAAAACTCAATGAAAGGATTGCTTGAGAGAAATATATAAGCAAACACAAGTTTTGAGTGGCAGCTGCTACGCGTGCAGGGTGCTTGACCACCCATTGCAGCATAATTGCCTTCTGTGCATAACTTTGGGCAAACTGATAACATGGCTGTGATTAACTGACTGCCACTGAACAGCAACGCGAACTCGGAGCACCCTGGTCACAGACGAGCGAGTCACAGTCTCGACAGAAGCAGTCACGATCACACGGAGCCTTAGCCACCTTTCTTGGAGAACGGCGATTGCACAGGCCAAATCTGCCAGTCTCTCTCTCAGCAGGTGCCAAGGTTCCCCTCCTCTCGGATGGGCCGAAAGGAAGAGGCGCTGTCTGCCCTTCTCCCCTGGAGGTGCTTGGCAAGGGCACCGTTGCGGCCGAAGGGAATGAACCTGATGTGCAGCACATTAAAAAATCCCTCCCCGCACAGATCACAAGCCTGCTGTCAGGCAGCTTGAGCTGATAAGAAATTTAAGGCATCAGTCTGTCTACAGTTTTTAAAGCCAGGATTTTCATGAATATTAATAGCTGCTCGGCTCACTATTGGATTTTTCATGGTGGCCTAAATATTTACTGCATTTTTTTCCTCTGCTTACCAGTCATACCTCAGAAATTATAAGGAATACCACATAAGTTGCAAATGGCACTGGTCTTTAGACTGTACAATTAACTTTAACCCTGTACCCTGTGAGTCTCACTGAAGCACCCATAGATCCATACAGATGTGCTATGCCAATGTAAGGAAAGATGAGAGGAGCCTATGGACAAAGGTATATACTGATTCTGAACCACAGATGGATATAGAAAACTCAACTGTGTAAAGTTAGTGAATTGCAGAAACTTTGTCTTAATTAGTCCGTGTCAATTGATGTGTGTTAAATGTCACCCAGGTCAATAAAAACAAAGCCTCCGGCCTTAAAACCGCTACGCTATAAAACACAGAACAGCTTAAACAGTGAGGCATACAACATGACCTCATTCTTGTCATGTTTTAGGCAAAGGCAATTATGTTGTATCCCTGACTTAATATAATGAACAAATGTTCTGGGGTACAAAAGGGAATCATGACCAATAGCCTGACCCAGTAAAGACACCATAGGCAATTGAATCAGAGAGGACCAAGAAGTAAACCCAGAAGGATTCCTAAGGACCACTGTCTATTATAGAGAAGCTCATCATCTTCTAATTTGTAATTTTGCAATTAAAAATAAACTGTCTGACAAATATGGACACAGATGAATGAATGATCTACCAGCATTTTGTCTCTTCCACAAAATAAGCTTAACATGCCCTTGCCTGCGCAAGCTTCATCATGTCTGAGTTAAGACTAACTAACCTTTATTATTGGATAAGGGTCTCTCTTATGCACCTTCATTTTTAATGCCGGCTATTAACACTGATCTTTTCTGCACCGGAAACAAGGTAATGCAATTAGCATGCAATCAGTTCTTTAAAGCCCTCCTTGACAAGGAGAAGACAGAGCCTAATCCATTAATTCAACTATTTATTTGCAGAAAATGAGATAGAATCAATGTATCTGGTCTGGTTTTGGGAATTATATAAGCGCTGTCATTCAAGGACATAAATCCCACAGCCTGTAGGGGTGGAGAGTTAGGTGACAGAAATATACAGAAGAAAGGCTGAAGACAGTGAGAAAAGAAGGAACAGCCGGTTGAAACTGTGTCAGGAAAGAAATGCACCATGAGCACATTGCTTAAATGCAAATTCATTCAGTGATCTGGAGAAATCAATATGGGGTTTACAACCTACCCAACCACACACAAGCAATTTTATGCTGTCTGCAGCATGGAGAAATTCCAAGATTGCGGAACGGATATCACAGCTGTGATCCAATCGAGTGTGTCGTGGGCATTTGGTCAGAACTGAGGGCCTGACGATCGTTTCATCTCAGACTGGAGATCAAAGCCTTCCTCTGCCCTTGGCCATGTACTTGTGCTTCACTAGCTTCCAAGTATTGGAAGCATGCTCTGCTGATGAATTATATCCCTCCCACGGCAGATCGACCCGATTGTGGCTCATCTTAAATGCTGGGAATGCATATGCATAATGAGCAACATCGATCCGAGCCAGATACCTATGTATTGTTTTCCTGTTAATTACTCTTAATTGTATTTTCCATCAATCATTTACAACAAGGGGGCTTTAATTCTCGCAAGGTCTACTACTCTTTCTCCTGTTACAGGCTTTGAGGAGGATGTTGTCAATAAGCCTGCAGCATGGAACATGGCTTCTGTAAGCAGATGAAAAATGTGCTGGCTATTGATGTCAAACTGGATTTTCCTGAATTTAACAAAATTTTTACCAAAAATAATACTGTGTTGTCAGTATACACCATAGGAAATCTCAGCTTCTCCATTTTAGTCAGTGTATGTATTCAAACGTGCACTGTCTGACCTGTTCTAGACCTCATTTTTTACTTTTAAACCAGCTCTAACCTTGCCAAATGTATCTAGCAAGGTCACTTGTGCAATATTAACGAGCTTGGTGTCTTCGTTAGCCTACTCAGTGGTATCAAGTACCACTGGGTAACATCTATCCTGAAGAAAGGCCCCCAGGCCCCAGTTCGCCTCACCTAACTGATCCCTCTCTCTCTCCCCCATTTCTTCCCTGTCTGCTCCTTAATGGAGATGATCAGTGGAGGAGAGACATGAATACCTTCTCATACGTCCGACATGGAGCCATGGATCTATCATCAATTAAAACAAAACTGAATAACTGATAACCGGAGGGTCTATGGTTGTGAGGTTGCACTCGCAATCTTGTTTTCTTTGATTTTTACTGACCTTTCTGCCTTTTCTGAGAAGGAAAAAATGCACCACTGAAAGGAGAAGACTCAGAGGAATTGTCACTCAAATGTCAGGGCCTATAATTATTGCTGTGATCCTTGCTGTAAGACTTGAAACATGACATTGAAGGTGTGAGGCGGCGAGGCGTGCGTCCCCAAGCGGTTCCAAGGGAATATCATGATTAGGAGTGTCAAATGCTGCATTACCCACTGGAAAGATTTCTGTATCATTGCCTCCATCTCGGCTCCCTGACTTGTTTTTATAGCTTGTGTTGGTTTAGCAAATGTCAGGCTCTGATGGCTTGTGACATTCTGCAAATTCAATTAAAAAGTCACAAGTTAGAAACAAAAAAGGAAAGAGATGGAATAAATCTTTTGGAGTGCACCAGAATGTGGAAATCAGTTATTGGCTGGGCTCAGGCATCAGAAAAATTAATCTGACCATTTATTTCATCTGGTTGTGTGTATGTACATAAACATATGTATATATAGAGAAAAAGAAGGCTGCATTGCTTATAAATTACTTGGAGGATCTGGTATCCAGGAATATACCACTACTGAAACACTCTGGCCTCCAAAAAATCCCCTTGACTTATTTTTCTTTGGTGGCATTATGGTGGGTTGCAAACAAGCTCATTAGGTGCAACTGGCCTCCTACTTGAATGGAAGGTGGAGGTGTAAAATCCACCTTTTCAAAGACATGAATTTTCAGATGCTAGACCTCTGTATAGCTGTGAATTGGTTATGAGACCAGTATTTTCTGGTAGGCTCTTGTACAATTACACAACTACAGTCACAAACATCAACGAGACTGGGTACACAGTGTGTGGGATGCAACACACAGAACAACCTATCAGTTCTAAAATGATTTAGGTGTACAGTTCTTTTGAGGTCATTGTCTGGTGTTTGTTCATCTTGTGGTTTTCCTTTTGATGTTACAGAATCCCTAAACAAGGAATTATTTCAGCTATAGTTGCAAAATACCTCCACATAAAAATAAACAGGTTATCAAGTGGGAGAGGACTTTAATGTATTGTGTGCTGACATCTTATGCTTTGATGTTTCAGCACAATGGAAAATGTATTTTCTTCTCTCAGTTTTTCTGCCATAACTACTCTCCGGTTGTTGATGGACAAAAACCGAATGAGTTTCATGTTCGTCTCGTGTTCCCTGAAGCAGTGATGGATGGTAGTTTTTCACTGCTGGTGCACCAAAACCATCCAACCAAAGAAGCTGTCCTGGTTGTATGCATTTTGAAAATAGAATATTGATTGATGTAGATTAAAAAAAAAACATTATGCAAATAGATACAGTAAACATAAGTGTTTCCTTTTCCTAAAAAACAACAGAACATAAAATGCATATCTGCACTATATCCTCTTCTGTCACCGCATATATACCCTGCAGATCAGTACTCTTCTCTGTGTCTCTTCCCCTGCATGGTGTTTATTTCATGGGAAATGCTATCTCATATATGTGTGATGCTGTGAATTTCCCCCTCAGTTCATAACAATCAGAACATGATATAGGTTGCATACTGTACGACCATGGCATCAGTCAGTGACACCGAATAAAATCAGAAGGAAATTGCTTCCTCACAGTTACCTCCGAAATTATTGGCAACTTTAAAGATGAGCAAAAAAGGCTGTGTAAAATAAATAATACCAGCACGGAGCTACACTATAATTGTCTAATGTGTGAAATATAATTTACTTTATCAATGATTTGGTGGAATTAACCAAAATTGCTAATTTCTCAAATTAGAAATAAATAATCATTATAAATAATTTAATAATTAAAAATTAAGTGTCAGAATTATTGGCAGCCTTTGTTTTCAGTACTTTGTGCAGCCTGTTGGCAGATTGTGCATGCCAGAAACCTTACAAAACTCATATTTAACAGCTTACTGCAGACACAGAATATCTATAATAAGTGGACAACTTCTGTTGTAGGTATAAGGTTTTTAAGTAACAAAGAGCAAAGGTATTTCTCAACCCTGAGTCATTTTCGTGGAAGTGAGAAAAGTCAGACCTATACTGAAGTTTCAGCTTAATTGGAATATAACAGTAGCACTGTGGGACACATATACAAAGGTACGTCACCACTGTCACATGCTCAGAAGGTTAAGGCCGAGACATAATCAAAACGTTGACCTAATGTTGCTAATCACAGATTATACACCTAGCACTGGTGACTCTTTTGCTTGTCAGAGGCTTTCACTCCCCTGAGGGGTTCTGGCGCACAAATCGGTATTAGTAGGTTGGTCAGTTTAATCTGAGCCCTGGGCTTTTATATTGATTTGTTTAATTAGAAATTAAATTTATTGATTTGAGAAAGTGGAAACAATAATGCCGTCTATCTCCAAGTACGATGCTTAGTTTGTTCATTAAAAAGTAAATTTATCATGAATATTTATTTTTTACATATATTACTTGTTTTATTTTGTTTTGTTTGCCCATGTGATAGAATATTGGTGGTGGCAGCTGGTCTTTTCAGACGTACTGTGGGACTCATGCCAGCAGGCCTGATATGATGCATGCTTCACAATTCAGATAGATGGATGTCATAGTGACTGACCCTCCACACTCAGTCATATCATGCATTTGCTTTACTGGCCTCTCTGATCTAATTTCCCTGCCAGCAAAGTGGAAAACAGGAAACATCCTTCCAATGTGTCATTTTATATGATCATTTAGAAAACCGATTCACACCAACACACAAATGCTCAAATAAATACATGCAACACAAGCAGATTGCACGTTATATGTTAATATAATATAAATATCCAAACTATCATTAAATCGTAAACTTGTGAAAATGTACCGTATGTAGTGTAAATATGTAAAATTAAGTGGCATTTGTGTGATGCATTTTCAAATATAATTAATACACTGATAGAATCTGTTGCTAAAATGGTCACACTATTTTAAGGACTTGTTTATTGTTTAGCTACTTACTAGATACTTAATATGTAGTGTGTTCATTCAAGTGGCTGAGATAGCATTTGGAAACTGGCTTTCTTTCAAGCTGAACGTCTCAGCCAGTGTGCTTTTCAAGCCAGTGACATTCGTTAGTGGAAAACCGGTCAGAGGATGCAATGCAATAAGCAAGCCCACCCACGTGTATTTATTTAAACCTGCAACTTTCTCACTCAACAAAAAAATCAAAACCCCCTTAAAATGTTGTGGATGCTGTGCAAAGCATTCATTTTTCATCAGCAGCACTTGACTGTGCTGAGCTTTTTACAAACGTCCATTTATGCTGTAGCCTCTTACGTAACCCAATCTTGGAGCGAGGCCTCCCGAAAGGTTTGGGTTAAAAAGTGCACTTTCCCTGTCACCTGACAGAGCGCATTTCTCCGGTTCACTGACTCACGAATCGCTGACAGTTTCAGGCCATCCGGCATACGGCTTGCTGACTGCCTACACTCCCAGACTCCCCTTTCTCTGCACTTCAAACCTGGGCTTTTTCTTGGAAGATGGACTAGACTGGAATAAATCATAACAGGCGGATATTCTTGTTGTTGGTATGAAGTTATTAGACCGGACACAGCATTGTACGCTGATGCTTATTTCAAATTCCTCTCCAGGATGAAGCTCCTGATTGGAGCAGGTCTGATGTTAGAGAAACATGGATTAAATCAAAGCAACTTCCTCCCTAGAAAAAAAAGATTTTTCCAATCCAGCATGGCTGGTCAGCTTGCATACTTTTTTGCACACTGCTTGCAATGCCAGTTACCCCTCCAATGCCAGTTATGCGGAAAATAACCTCTAGGTCTTGGCCACTGAGCCATTTCAGTCAGTGTTGGGGAACATCATTGGCATATCCCAAACATTAGTGCTAAAGCAGAGGTAACATTTTGCGGTCCATACTGGTCAGGCCAGTGGTCTGGACCAGGTAGTTAGCTAGCTAGTGGTCTGGACCATTTATCTATGCTGTACCTGTTCCTCCATGTAATTCCCTTTTTTATAATCAAACTTTGAGGAAGTCTTTTCGCAAGACTTTTCGTTCTCTAGCATCTGGAACTGTAATGCAACATCTGAGTTCTGTGTCTCACTCACGCAGAGAGTGCCACTCATCCTGTTGAATGGTCTTTGTGATGTTGTAGGAGAGGTTCTTCGGTATTGTGGCCGAGGAGTAATGGTACTTGATGAAGGAGCATCTTGTGATGGCACCTGTAGACAGAAAGAATATGCAGACATTTATTAATCATGTTCTATGTTGTGATTTCAAAACATTCAAATCTATGGGACATAAAAGGGAATGGGGGTACACTGGGGAACACTGTGGGACTCCACTAAAAATAAAAAACTGATTTTTAAACACATATTTCCATATTTTGAATTCTGAAGGTAAAGTTCTTGTTATTTTAAGTAATTGTGAATGAACCTGAGGAAACTGGCTTTTCGTATGTCCAGTCAAAAAATTTACCAAAAATTGTGACCTACTTCTCATGTGCCGACACAGCAAATAACCTACACAGGGTGTTTGCCTGTACGCAATATGGTTTACATTATTTTCCTACAAGGGGAATGCTCCATGAAATGTGGGGCCTCTGTCCCAAACAATGGGCTCCCTGCACAAATCGAAAAGAACCGTAGCAATGAAATAGCCTGTTTAAACCTGTTAGAAGGTGCACCATGGCCCCCTCCACATCATCGTCATGGCACCCTCAACCACGCTGGAGCCATGAGTAAATCCAGTTGTTCTGTGCCTAAGATTGCTCCAAGCTCCCAGCACAAATCCGTGATTACATTACTAAAGGTTAGATAAGATCCGCCTGCTAGATGCTTCATGCAATCTTTTACTCTGCCTTTACTGCTGCTTAGCAACTAAGGTCCCACGAGGTAACACCTCTGAGCCCTTGAGATTTACTTGAAGGGCGATGATCAAATTTTTCCAGGAACAAAAGTCGAGGACTCATCCCGTTTCTCATGCTGTGTGTTGTATTAATCTTCCCCGAGCCGCATTGTCTGTCACTGTACTTGGATGCATGGATTTCCAAGGTCTTTTCTATTAAAAAAAATGTAACACTCACCTTTAATGCTATTACTGTGTGTCATTTCCTATTATGTCAGCCAGGGGAAAAGTGAAAACTACATTGGATCCTGAGACACTCTTCACTGTGTGAACAGAGAGCTGTGATAACCCTATCAACAGTGAAATACACTAGACTGTCCAGTGGCCGCAGGCCGCAAGGGAACGCCCACCGTCAGGGTAATTATTCATGTAGTGCAATCTACCCCAGAGCTGGCAAATTAAAACATCACAAACTCCATTCCGCCTCCAGGGGTTGTCATGCATTTGGTGTAACGGACTGCAGTGCGGAGTGGGGATTAGGGGTTTGGATTTACCAATGGAGGACCGGGGTGGAAATCCCAAGTGGGACAACTACGGTGTACAATTTCTCAGTGCAAGCCTATCCTTGTAGAAACCTAATCAATTTGAATGTAGAGTATTCATAAACAAAAACAAATTCCAGGGAAGGGGGTAGTCCCGCTGTCATACAGCTTGTCAGCTGAGGAGGGGTATGTACCAAGACACGCTGACTCCTATAAAGAATTCAGTGCAGATGGAAACTATCCTCATGAAGCCTATCCACAATATAAGAGTCCATGGCTGCATGGCATGTGTTATCAGGCTGACTGCTACTCTGGCACACCCAGTGCCTCCACCATCTGTGAATTACACTCATGTGTCACATGAAATTTAGCTCATTTCATCTGTGACTCGTTTTTATCTTGGATAATGCAAGTTACATACTTAAAGCTTCCAAAGACATAACAAGTTATATAAATGCAACTCATCCCGCTCTTGCTGTGGGCCCTCCTACTAGGCTATGTCAGGGATTTAATTTAAATGGAAGACAGACTTGGACAACTACATTGCATTTTTGCAAGCAAACAGCCGCAGCCATTCTTAATAGAATTTTTGGGATGATGCTGCAAAGTTGCTTAATTTATCATGAAAAGTAAAAATATCCTTTTCTGATGTCAGCGACTTTTGCAGATAGTGAAAAGATTATACCTTCCCTCAACCACATATTTACGGATCAGCGCATCGGCATTACACAGAGAGCATGTTAATCCATTGACGATCCACAATTTAAAGCTGTATTTAGAGTGAACCAACAAGAACATGCCTTTCTCAAATTTGTGGCTGAATGTCTGGGGCAGGCTTATATTGTATTGGTTGATTATTAATCTGGCATGGTTTTTATGCCAGCCATTGTATTGCATTATCTTCAGTGCCATAATATGTGTTTGCTTATTATGAAGGCAGGACTTGTTGGCTCTGCTGTGTAAACAGTTATAAATATTTGTAAATTCTGCTCATGAAATATGTGCAGGCCTCCTAATGTATGTCTTTATGACTGTCATTAATACAACTCATTTACAACCTTGATGTAATTGAGATTAGGAAACACTACAGTGGAGTGATTGCTTAGCAGTTGGTGGCTTGAAAAGTTGATGAGACCCTGGGGTAAGTCCACCTTACCCCAACAGAACAAAACCATTAATGTTCTACTCCGTCATTTTTGGCAAATGACAATGCCAAGCCTGCATAGCAATAGCCCCTTTACCGGCTGAGCCCCTCCACAGCCCTGAAGTGAAAAAAAACTGCACATGCAAAATTCATGGTCCTGCAGAGACGTTATAGAAACATATCCACACACAAATGACAGTGCTTCAGAATCCCAAACGTCTATAAGCATGATTCTAGACAAGCCCATGTACAGTACAGACTGCTTGTGCAGTGTACTGAAAGCAGTGAGAAAGCACTCTGGGGCAGATTTTGTGTGAATAGAGCTGGACAGTGATCATTCTCCTGCGGTGAGCATGGTTTCATCTACATTTTCTGATGGCAAGAGCGCCTCCACAAGCTGGAAAGATTTCAAATTGGGCGATAAAGCTGAAGACTTGCCGCCGGCCAACGGATTCTTTAATCTGATTGCTTTTCCGAGACAACGTACCATTACAGTATTTATAGGGTTCTTTTTAATACATGTATGTAATAACTAGATTACATCTCAGTTTTAGAGGTGATTATGCATCTGTGCTTCAGACTTATATTTCAGCATTAGAGTGCGGATCATCAGCTGTCCCTGAGAGGAAATATAATTCAGTTCACATTATTGCACCAGGAATGAAAAGGGAATATGGATCACTGCTGTAACCTGCCTTCCGCTTCTGACTCTCCACCACAACTGATTGTTGCGTTAATCATTTGCTTGGCAGTTTGAATTTTACTGAAGAGATTCACAGTTAAAGACCCAGCTGTAAGCACTGATCTACTTACTGGATACAGCCCCACCCCCTTTGAAAGCACAGCTCTAGCACAACCTTACACTGAAAGTGGATCTGCATCGCAAAAGGCATTACTTTTACATAGAGGTGTTCCAGTGATGCATTTCTCTCCTCTCTGATCTTACTGTTAACATAACTATATTTTATATTAGAGAGGGAGTGAGTGATTTTATATTCGAAGTGTGCGTGTCAGACTCTTTTCCTACTGATGCACACATGAAAGAACGAATAAGGTATATGTGCCATTCACAGAGCAAAGCTGGAGTCAATCTTCCTACCAAAAGGAACATTCACAGTCTTCACCCTCCCTGTCACAAGGGGAAGAAGATCTAGGGCTTTCCCAGGTCTTTGCCAGCGAATCAGCTGACATTTGTTGCAGGTTGAGCTCCAGAATAGCTCCCCGAGATCTGAAACCGGCTCTTTGTTCTCACCAACGCACCCCAGACATCTAAATTTCCCGGAACGGTTGTTTAAGTCACCCTTGGATGTGCCTGCCTTGGGGTTTCATCTACCTTATTTATATTTCCAACAGAGACTCCTCCAGTGTCAGTTTATGCACATATTTCCCCATGGGGCTCGGTTCCTGCACTTTGTCAGTGTCGGGATTGCCTCTCGCCCTGCTTTGCTAAGAATATCCAATGCTTGTGCTTTTTATACTTCAAAAATTTTCTCTGAGTTTCTAGAAATGCTGATGTCTCCTGTCTCAGGGCAGGCTGAAGGAAAAGCAGGCCTGTCAGATGACCATGTTGGCTGTATTGGGTTAAAATAAACTGTAGCATGTGCGGACATAACCTTTTACTGGGAGGTACCACTACGTAGTTGCAGGAGAATTGAACTTGTAACCAGAAGGTAGCCTCAGTTAATATCATGCTGTATTAATGGATAATGTTCATAAATTAAAGCTGCAGTATGTAACTAAACCTGTACAGGGGTATCTGTGGTCAGTGATGTAATCTAATCCCAAGGCTGGTGTTTGGCTGGCAGTTTCTAATACAGCACAACCTTAGTGTTAACACCTCGTGTTTGTCTGTAAGCGTTCATACCAATCTCAAGGAGAGTCCCAAGTGTTCAGCATATTGAGTACACAGTGATTACATAACGTGTAGAAAGTCTGGAAGCTTTCAGCTCTACTGGAACTTGTTTGAATAGCATGCTGCATGTTGTCATGAATCCTGGAAATCCCCCTTCTATTATGGATAACAGTGAATCAGTAAGGGTTTTTTATTTTGATTTCATTGTTTGATTTTTGTTCTTTGAGGATTCGTTTTATGTTGCCTCTCTCTTCATTGCAAGCTGCTGCTTGTGAGGGGAATAATAGCCTGACCGTATAATCAGAGAAAAAAAGTAATTGTCTGCACTTCATCATATTCACCATGAAATGTTTTCCAAGGAGCAGGCAGGCGGTTTGCACGTGATCAGACATTACAGTTAATCATCCTAGCACCTTTGTGTTTCTCAAAGTAAGATAATGGCATTATGTTGGGCGTATTGAAATCCCTACGAAAGTTTTTAATAAAGAGGATACTTAAGTCACTGTTTGCTTGGCCCTGGAAAATTACTCCTGCACACTGAGTTATGCTGAGTGAAAATACCCCTTTTCCACTGTAGAGCTGGAACCAGGCTGATTTGCTGTGTTCAGGTTCCAGGTGGTTTTTGATCATGCTTTTGTTTAGCCAAACTGACCTAACTGCGTCAGCATGGCTACACAGTCTGTCAGGTGCTAGCCTGGTTACAAGCACACAGGGGTAAGGATTAGTGACCTGCGTGCCGATGTTGCAACAGTCAGCTCTGACGCTGTCTGGAAAGAGGACGATGTATATGCTTAATATATGTTGGGGTTTGCCACAGATGAACTGGCTTTGGTCAAATCAATTTGTGAAATATGCATAGTTGCAGTGGAACTGGTTTAGGCTGCTCTGAATAGTGCATTTCCTAAATTATATTCAAGCCCCAGGTATATATGACTCCACATTAAAATATTTATAGAAGGATCTGGCAGTTGAAAGCAAGCTTAAAACAAGCACTTACATGGATTGTATGAGTCGTGTGATCAGAGAAATTTCTAAATGTAGCCGCAAGAAAATATTTCCTCATCTGCAATTGTTTTTTAATACCAAAACAAAGATTTTTTTCACAGACAACGAGAACACCTGAAAGCAGTGCTGGTTTTGCATCCTGTTATAGTACCTCACAGACATAGCTCTAATGCCCTCCTAAAGTATCTCGTTAATCACCATGATTACTACCTCTTATTTGTGGGCCATAGAACACTAGCCAAGTACAACCAAATCCAAAGTTTTTGAGTTCATTTACTCACATATTGCATGTATCATCCATTAATGCCAATGTTTACTACCAGTGTAATTAAATGTACCTTTTATACACTTGTTATGTATCTCAAGGGTAAAATTTCTATCTCATGGATCTCAGGATCCAAACCTACAGGCTTCTTTACAGCTGTAGTGGCCTAACCACAGGGATAATACTACTCTAATCAAGAAGCTACAGGTTTTCCAAGCCTACATTAGTTATGCACTCTTGCTTATGAGAGTCCAACTGAAGCCAGAGGAGACAAACCAGTGCCTCAGAAAAGTTGCTTAGTAGACTGGCACACCTAAGTGCTCAGATTTTTATACACACTGAATTGCCCTGAATGTCAGCCACACTATATGATTTTACATGATAATACGATTTTAAGTCACCCCATGCGATTTAAGTCATCCTTTATGATTTTAAGAACACTTAGAAGAGCTGTCATGTCTGACATCAATGCCAATTAATAAGCCATTATGGTTACTACATGACACAGTACAATATTTTGTGGTTGAAAAGCATTCTTGATTGTCTTAATATAATAAAAACAAAATCTTGCCATTTTAATTGAACTGATTTGTAATAGTCTAATTGGAACTTTAAATTATTTTCAAGATCTATTTAAAAATCTAGTAAATATGAAAAGTAAATGTGGGCAAAGTTTTTGGCCAAGGCCTTGCCAGGACCTGCACAGGGCTAATATGTGCATAGCTCCAGCCAAACCCTTCAGTGGGTTTTTTCCAGAATAGTACTTTCTGTGCCCTTGAAACATTTACTGTTTGTTACATCAGTTTTGAGGTAGAAAACGCCAATATAATACCATCTAAGGCTTTATTGTTGGCCTGTGATTACTGGCAGGCCAAAGTTCTGATTTAATCTCACCCCACGCATCTCTGGCTAATTGTAAATTATAAAGCACTACTTGATTGCAGGCTTCTTTATGGGAAGATAAAAGCTTCAGATGGAGACAGACAGCATCATTAGGAATGGATTATGACTTCGGAAAGGTAATGAGTCACTGTTTCAGCTTGCTCTCGAACACATGGTCAAAGGAACAGTGGGATGTCTTTCAAACTGAATAGTGAGGAAACACTGATACATTTGAATTCACTGTCATTGCCAACCACAGGGGGAATTAGGTGATAGAACTTGACTCTCCAGTTCAGCAGTACATTGGACCTCAGGACTTGGACAATGCTTTTTTCCATGATTTCAGCTACTGGGGAATTTTTTTCCTAGGCCATTAAAAACCTGTCGAGCCTTTCATCCATTAATTCATTGTGAAATGCAACCTTCTCCAGGATATTTAGCTCATATGTTTTATGTGGATAAACAACCACTTTGCAAGCAACAATTTAGATTTAAAGTGATAAAACAATTATGCCTAGATTTTCAGTATTCTGTCTGTTGAAATATGGTACAAAATTTGACTATAAATATATAGGTATATATATGCTGAAATCATCAACACTTTAAATGACTGAGGAAACAGAAGGCCTATAAAAGCCTGTAATTCTTCCACCATTACTTAATGCATTGTTCTCTCTTTTCCCTAACAGCCTGTTCCAGCAGTCAGAATGCTTAATGATTCAGTTTTATCTCATGTAAATTACACAATAATGTCTCACACACTCCTGTCACGACCACTCTGACATGATAATGACTCTCAGATGAATGCTGCAATCCTCTTCTGGGATAACCAGCTCGAACAAGAGGCAGCAATGCTCCAGCCTTTTCATGTAGGACACCCACAGACAACTTCTGGCAGCAGTCCATTGTCCATCATACACTCGTTTAACATGCACTGGACATGTATTTGCAGCTTGAAATTAATTTTAAGTTTTCCGGAACAACAAAAAAAAAAATCAATATTCAAAATGAACCCCAAGCGAAGTGTTCAGTCTGCATGCAGCCAGTGAATGGCTCTGCAAAGGCAGGTTTATAGATGCCTGGTGCATGATTTTCTTTGTTTTAATTTGCCAGCACAGGTTTCATTGAAGACACTCCACACAATTCACTGAAACGCAAAGCTGGGTGCTTGCATCGCAGGCAGGGGGAACATCTGTGTGGCTTCTTTTTTTTTCCGCTCTGTGCATTGCAGGCAGATGCGGAGCGTGTCCCTGCCAAACGGGTCATCCACTGCAGCTCCCGTCCCGGGCTGGCTAATTTATGACCCACTTCATCCCCGCAGATTAATTGCCTGAAATGCGCCGGCTCTAACGCCGTCCCGCGGCGTTCCGACAGAGAAGGCGGCAGGCCATTTGCATTCACAACCCCCAGCTGGCCCGGAACATTCCTGTGGTGTTTGTTAAGTGTTTTCCTAACATTGACACAGGGATGTTGTGAGAACATTAAGCATCCACTGGGGGAGATGAGAAGTGCTGCCTCAGTCAGTGTGGATTTTTGTCTTCCTTCATGTGAAAGAAGCTTAGGCGTGTTTTACAACAGGTTGTGGCATACCATTGTGGTCCCTCTGTTGTTGGGGGTAGAAAGTCAATCTCTTGTGGGATACTGCATTCTGTTTTAAACCTTAGCAGTAGTAGTAGTAGTAGTAGTAGTTCATTTAGACCGTGAATAACAGGTCATCTAACCTACTGACAACCGCTGTAATTAAAAACTACCTTGGCCATTTCTATTGAAAAATATCTCTAGGTCTCATGATTGTATTAACAGTTATATATCAGTAGGAGATTGAATGGTCTTTTGGACGCTTTAGAGCGACAAGGAAACCCAAGGAAAGCATTTGGCTTGACAGTACACTCTGCAAGTAGATAAGCCTTAACACTGCAGATTTCTGAATAGCTGGTGTGTCCTTTCATGCTTTTTAAGTAAGATGAGGGGGAGTGAAATCCAGAACAGTAACAGCCCTCGTTGCCTTCCCCCACTCCATATGACCATCTGTGCACACCACTATTTGCTCTCATTTTCACATCCTGTATTCAGAGGGAATTACCAGTGCTGGGCTGAGCTGAGAGTTAAACCAAAGGCCTGAATCATTGGCTCAGACTGTATCACTACCACTGTCCTTATCCAAAGCGCAGAGGAGCTGGAACCTATTCCAGCGCACTAACTCTCTGCACCTTCGTGAGCACAGCAGCCTATTAACACAGCAACCTGAAGCTGCAAACTGGGGAAACCACTCAGACTGCATAACATCATTCTTATGTTTTGTACCTCTGCATGTCTCCTTGTAGCTCTTGGTTGTAGGTATATGATACAGCTGCACACTTCTGGAGGTGGCTGGATTCTGAGTAATCGCTAATTACCAAACAAAACAATGCACCTACTCACTTCTCCCAGTGGGCATTCAGCAGGCTTTCATTTGTTTTGAAGTACTGGAATGCAATTTACAAACATAATCCAAAAGTTAAAAATGTCAATTTTTTACAAATACCATTAATAATAAACAAGCAAAGAGAAACAACACTATTAGTGTTTATTTGACAGCACAATGGAAAGAATTAATGGCGATAGAGGGGCTGTCATTATCTATCAAGGGGAGTTAACTTAGCCTAAAGGGGACCATTATGTTCTGATAGTATCTGAGGCTGGAGAATTGAGCATTTAATTAAATGTCCATAAACAACTGCAAAATGGGCTGTTGTTTGCCTGGAAAGGATTTGGCAGACGCCCACCCAGAACATTCTGGTGTTCTCATAGAATCCATGGATTTTTATGCCTTTGCATCTTCTATTTATAACGTCCATTTTTCTACAGATGGCGCATGTGACATCCAACTGAAATTTTCCCAGACAAAAAGAAACATGCAGACACATTAGGGCTGAATTCTAATGACTGGCTTAAAGCTTATTTTTGAGTTACATTTGAGTTTTCCACACGTTCCGTAATTTCAAGGTTCCAGAATGTCCTCAGATCTAAGAGGGACAGAATTTTGTTCTGGTTGTTTTATGGTCTTTGGAAATTTATGCTGCAGTTTGTCTGCATTCATTGAACACCTTGTTTCACCTCATTGAGTAAATGACCTATATACTGTATGCACCTGCAGGGTAAGCAGCTGTTAATTAAACAGCAGAGCGTAGCTCCAGGTCCTGATTAAAATTTCTTTTGCTGCACATGAGTGTGGAAGCTTTGGCCAGTATTGATACTGTGCAGTTACAACCACGTTTTTTGACTTTGGTGAGTTATACCAGGTTTTTATTTATTAACCGTCCTCTAAAAGCTATGGCTTCTTAAGGAGATTTCAAATAAATGGCACAACACAGAATGATGTTTCATACCTTCAAAAGGAATAGAGATTACAATCATTCCCTTTTTGAAAGAGGGGAATGAAAATGTTGCAGTAACCTTTGTACTAGTTAAAATCATTCTTGTCTGTGGTCAGAGTTCAGTCTTTGTGTCTAAAGGTAATAATACATTGCTGGCCACAAAGGATGACCATGAAGTGGAAAAATACATTTCATTTAACAGCACAAAAGCACACCAAAGTGAAAACTAGAGAAACGAGCAGTTTCAGTTTCCCCATGGCTTTGAAAGGACGTGTATTAAACAAGGAATATGTGTAGACCGAGACCATGGAGTTAATTATGAAATAAGGAGTATCCCCTATGTCATAACTCCAGTGCTGCTGCACTGCTGGGAAGCTCTGAGGTGAGTGTGGGTGCATAGGCCTTGGACCTGCCAAACAGTGACATTTTTTACTTGCAACTAGGAGTAAACTTCACTCTAAAAAAAGTGTATGCAAAGTTTCCTTTTCAAGAGTTAAGTCTTATGAAACACTTTCTTGCATGTTTCCTTCTGATAACACTCCAAATAAGCATTGTGAAACATTTCAAAGCCTCCTTTCAGAGGGGAAAAGTAAACTCAAAGCCCACGGTTTTGTACAATAAGTGAGTAAAACAGACAGTAAACACAAGCGTAAAGCACCCCTTACGTGGAGCAGAGAGAGCTGTTTGACTTAGGAGAGTTGATCCGGTGCTAAAGAAGAACTCGCAGACATAAGAGCGAGATGTGTGAGACTTTGAAGAGGTGGATTCACAGAGCTCTCGCCGCTCGTGTTGGGATGCACGCGAGCGCTGGCTGGCTTTCCGTCTCACCTCCAAACCCTGCCACTGAATCAGTGATGATGGTTTGGAGCGAGTTTCAATTCTTGTTTCCCAGGTAGTATCCACGAGAGAGTGCTCTCGGTTAGAGTGAGCTGAAATGGCCCACCCCGGAGCTGCTGTTTGAGCTATGAATAAAAGAATGCCCAGCAGGCGTTGTTTACTCACACAACAGCCTTTGATGCGGTTGTAGTCGTGCGGGGCTTTGGGATGAACATGGCCTGTTTGACTCTGTTTTCACTGCAGTCAACATGTTCGGCTGTAATGTATCTGTGCTGTTGTAACACAGTATACATTTTGTAAATGGCCACAGCGCCGTGCTTTAGGGAATAGATGTGAAAAGCCTGCAGCAGGTATGTCAGTTGCAACCCTGTTCCTGGAAATGGCCAGTGTGCAGATCCTTCTGCTTATTATGTATGTTGACAGTTGGACAAATTGAAGCAAATTACTTCTTCACATACGGTGTAGATAGATGGCTTGAACCCCAAAACGGTTACGCGGTTTCATTTGATACCAGTGGTTTAACTGTTTGAACAAATCATGATGCTTTGCTATGGAGAGCAATGCATTTTGATTGATTCATGCGATGGTACATGGTATTATAGGGTTGCTGAAGTCTCTCCCTCCCATTGCTAAAACATAACAAGCGTACACTGTGACTCTGGGGATGGGCTTGCCTATCCTATGTTCACACATAGATGCCGTTCCCTCTGTCCGTTTCCCTTTTCAGTAGACTGGTATGTCTCCTTACTGAGCTGTCTGCAGTAGTAATGACAGCACATGTTAACACCCCTTATCAGGAGAACAGCTGTGCAGTGAAACTAGTCTCTAAGAAGCGGTCCATTCTTACAAATGTAGCATCTTGCATCTCTTGGTGTCATGATACTTTAAACACGTCATTCATTTAGCTGTTGTTTTTATAAACAGACCCAGCCTGGCAGTGTCCGTCAGTGAGTCCAACACTGGCAGGCCTCCCAGCCTCTGGGCCTGGGCCTCCCTCCTGTAACCTCAGCAATCATCAGCAGTCATCCTGGGAGGTGTGTTTTATAAATGGGCCCTAAATCTTCAGGCGGGAGTCTGGGGGGGAGAGGTGACGGATTGATTACAGCAAAGAGTCGGTCTCCCCGATAATGGATGCCTTCCACTTTCTACATCCCAGCTCACAGAGGACAAGCTCTGGCGCATGAGGGAAAAACAAGATGGTGGAAAGTGGAGGCTATGTGTCGCTTCTGCTGACTCCCCTACATCTGGGGAACTAAACTCAGAGAAGAGGGGGGCAGTCATTCAGGGACAGCTGGTCATTTTAAGATATCATCCAAATGTGTCTTAACAACGTAAATCATGCTTAGGAGTTTGAATAGTAGCCAAAGTCAAAAAAACAAAAGGAAAAAGCCATTTTGGCTGCAGTGAGCCATCACTGCATAAATAATTGCATTTTCTTGCTGATGCCTTCCAGGTTATCTCCTTCCATCCACAAAAAACCCTACACATGAAACACACATTGCTTTGCACGCTAGGAGCTGTTCGTGACAGTAGTAAAATCTCCAGCCTTTTGAAATGCTGCCCAGATCAATGCTGAGTGTACCATCTTGGTTGACATAGCAGGATACATTTCTTCCACCCCACACTTGCCTGTGCCTGCCAAATTTTAAATGTATTGGTTACATGCTGTTTGACCAAGAGCAGTCAGATACTTAAGCAGAAAAAAAAATAGTGAGAAATTCCCCTGCAAAGGATTTGACAATATATTTTCAGGCATGCAGACTCGGAGCCTGCCTAAATGAAGTGAGGAAGCTTGGCGAGGGTGATTGTCTGCGTTTTTAGACAGGAATGTCAAACCAGGCCCTCAGGTAAAAAAGCAGAGCTTCTGCAGCCCTGCCGGGGTGCAGAGGAGGCCGACTGCTCAGAGGAACATGGGCTTAGCAGAATAAGGAGCAGCACCTCCTTTTCAGGCGTGCGGCTTCCAGATGCGTGCCTTCTGAATTGTTACTGCAAAGTCAAGGTAAACAACCCTGGAATAACTCCAGGAATACTCTGCAAAGGGCATTCAATGAAAACATACTGAAAATGGGGTTTGGCTTTGAGTGTTCAATTACATAAAGAACAGGAACGAGGCCAGTGACTCATCCTCCCTGGTCCCCCCACCCCCACTGATTTCTCAGCTGTACAATAAGGTAGTGCATATTACTGCAGTTAAACATGTGTAATTCTCTCCTCTCTCCTTTCGCCAGTGTCACTTCCTTAATGTCTGATGATTTATTGTTTACTGCGGTATACAAATCCGTGCGCCAGTGTAGCAGTAGTTCAGTGTCACAAGTCCATGATTTGCAGCTTGGAAATGCACAGCTGTTGGGGCCTTTGGTGAAACCCGTTGGGGTTTCAGCTGGGTCAGATCCAAGAGTGCAATTGGAACGAAGTGAATGAATAGCGTATCCCCTCCATTTTGGCACACAGCTGTTGTCTTGAAAAGCGCATCACACACTCCTCTCTCTTGTGCAGGAAAACGGACACAACAAAATACCAGGGAAAATGCTGTGGTTCAGAACAAATGTGTCATTAACAAAGTCAAGTCCTTCCTGACACATAACACATAATATACTCTCAGTTTTTCTATAATATATGCATCATACCGTCACTGGGTTAGCAGCAAGTTTTTAAACCTCAGTGGAATGCAGTGGCATTTGAAGTCCTACCTCTTTGTAGTTTCCCAGCTGTGGGAAGTAGTGGTTAGGGCATTAACACCCATGACCAGGGGTTTGTGTATTCAAATAGTCAGACACTTTACCTGAAATACTCCTGTGATAATATGCATAAGTGGGAGAAACCTGCATGCAGAAATTTAAGGTGTATACAGCAGTGTGAGTCACCGTGGATAGGGAATAGATAAACACTGTAATGTAATGCAAATCCTATAAAGACGCCCATGTTATCAAAGGCTCCCGGCTTATTTTCACAGGAAAATCTGACCGGTCCATTTTCATCTTTCACATATTCAGAGCTTTAAGGCAAGACCCTACTCCCCCGTCCATGAGGACAGAGCTTGGCTGGCCATGACTGTGGCAGTGTGCAAAATCTCCCTGCAGCCCCTGCTCCTCTGCAGACAGCCAATGGGCAGCCTGCGCTCGGGGGCTTATGGAAATCAGGCTCTGCGGTGCAGTGTTGGATCATGGGAGCTTTCCACTGAGCAGGACTGATGGCGAGTTTAGGCCCATCGCTCATAATTAAAATTTAAATGAGAGGCCTGAGGTGTTGAGCGGGCTCCAACGCAAGCGCAAAATGTGCTACCAATTTCACATCCCAATTAATAACGCCTTCCCCTGGAAGGAGGCCACGGGGTCCGCAGTAACAGTGGCCCACAGCAAAGACGGAATAAATGGCAATCCCCATTACAAGCAGGCAAAGATCCGATTTCTCTGTGTGTGCTGCACTCAGTATTTCTGCATCTGGGTTACAGAGCAGCATAGTGCTGAGGGAACGATGCTCGCAACCTGCAGGTTCAAATCCCAGGTGGGACACTACTGTTGTACCCCTGAGCATCCTGCTCAACCTTAAACAAACAGCCAGCTGTGTGAATGTAAAAAATGTATGCTGTGTAAGTTGCCCTGAATAAGGGGCATCTGTTAAGCAAATAATCAGAACCTAACACCCGTGAGGTAAAATGTTTTTATTTTTCAGTGCATGCAATTCACTCTGCTCTGTTTCTACATGTACATGTGGACAATGCTTGGCTGTGCTCCGGGGGGTGGAAACTAAGGGCTAAGTCCTGGGGAACAGTTCCATCAGTTTGGGATGTAACCCTTAACCTGAACTTTGCCTACAGCAAGTGTTTAGAAGCTCATTACAAACTCACCACATCCTCACCATTCATTGACCTTTTGTGTACTCTTGCCTAGGAAAATACCATACTTTAAAAGCAATGAGAGCTGTTCTCTGGAAAAAAAAACTGTCCAACCAAACAGATTTCCAGTGCTCACAGAACGACAGAAGTGCCTTTCATTTGATTTGTAAACTGATACGAGCTTCAGATTTTGATGGCGGTTACTGCTGTCTCGCAGTAGTAAGACGTATTTACAGATGTTCATTTGATTGTATACAGTGTTTGTCTGTTCCAGTGATGGAGGTATGTTTTTGGGGAGCTGCTTTCTCATGGGGTGGGCAGTCTTGCTGGGATTGGTGGAGAGCTGCTTTTCTCCAAACAGCACGATTCCCTTTCTCTCAGATGACTTGGAAAAACTTTATAAATTGATTGTCACTTATTGTGGCATGAAAAGGGTAATGACCCTGCACAAAAAACCAATTGATTTGTTCTATAAACGCAACCACTTTTTGCAAAGCAGATGGCATGTGGGTCAAAGTGTGGATTTAGTTAACCTGATCTTTTACATCAACCTGATATATGACAACCTGTTTTTCTTTGTATGGGTGGAGGTACTGGTTTGGTTCTGGGTCCTTCCACAGTCCTTGTTACTCCAATATGTTACTTTCCTCTTACATGGACAGATTGTTCCCCCCTGCCAGATAATTCATCCCCAGAAATGAAGGCACTTCCACACAACGCAAGGCTGGCATAAACGAATGTCACGGTAATTTCCTTCTTGTGGAAGACGATTGATTCGCTTATGCTGGTGGAGGGAAGGGGTCGTTTCGGGTTATTCTGGCCTGGGTGAAAGATGGCGGTGTATCCGCTCTGCCATCGCATGATTGTATTGTTAATGAAAGGAGCCCTGAGCTGGGGCTACCCCTGCCTCCGCAGTCAGGAAATAAAAAAGCCCTCACTGGCCTAACTGAGGCCTGTCCACTGTGGGAGCTGCAATTGATCGATTCGTTCGAAAATTTCAGGAATGAGAATACTGACTGGGCTGCTCAATCAGCTCTCCTGACTGCCTGCCCGGGGAATTGGCTTATTTCAACAGAGTTCTGCAAGCCCACATACACTGAAGCTATTCCCCTACCCCCAACCCTCACAGACCCCTCCCACCTGGGTCACCCCCATCTTTGCCTGCTGGGGTGAAGGTGTGGGGAGTTAGTCTTACTGTATGTAGTGACAGAGTATTCCAGTAATATTGACTGACTGCGTTCTGGCCCCTACATTTCACTGATGAAGTCACCAATCTTCAGCTCATCACATATATCTCATCTAAGCATGTGAATACAGTAACGACTCTGGCCCTTTGCCCTACATAATTAAGAGCTGTGGCCTTTAAAGGGCACCTATATTTTCATTAATTAATCATGAATTAAAAATAAGTTCATGCTTCTGTTGAGAAATAAATACAGAATGAGCATAATAATGTGAACTAGTGGTACTGTTTTTCAGAAAAATACCCTAGGTGCACTTTAAAAAACATTTTCAAAGAAATACTCTTTGTAATACATCACTGGTCTCATGTGGATCTCAGTACTGTACATTAATCACTGATCAAGCCATTTAAAGTCTGCATGCTCTCCCTCCCCTCTGACTGTTGGAAAAAAACACTCCCCATATAAAAAAGAAAACGAGCCAAGCAGATGCTGCTGTTGCATTTCAGGGCCTGTTCATATTGACTGTAAATGTTAATTCAATCCCAATTATTAAAGCTTTATGCAGTGGAAAATGAAGTTGCTTTTCATGAACCAGGACTGCTTTTTTTTTTTTCATTAGAATCACAGGCGTCGTTAAATGAATGATCCCTTTTAGTACAGCAGCTCATTGGGCCAGTGTTCTGTGGGGGTTGCAGCGGTTTGCGTTTTCCGCCGTCTCATTGGCTCCGTGTTTGCCGTGCTGCTGCAGAGGCCACTGTGTGATCAAAGCAAGGAGAATTTGTCGTCTCCAGTCACCTTCCCTGACGCAGTGCTCCCTTTGTATCTGAGAACAATACAGATGAAAGACGAAACAGACAGCACACAGCAGCGCGATTGCCACGGCTCCATGTTCACAGTGACATCGGTACTCTCCCCAGCATGCCTGGAAAACTAGAATTCCTGAGTCACGATCCTTGTTTAATCTAACCAAAGAGCGACTGGTTCTCGGCTCTAAATCGCGAAAATTAAGATCATGTTGCTCGAATGTTTCTAGCAAAAAGGTTTATCGATAATTTCTGTGACTCCGGAATGCATCGCGTTCTCTGAGAAATGAAAGCAAGGAGTGCTTGCTTAATTTCCTAATTCAAACTGGAGAGAGCGAAACCGCATTGCGGTCACTCGCCCATGTAAGGCATAATGGCACAATAATTGATCCAATTTAATAATTCAGGGTCTGAATCAGATGAATCTGAGAGCGCTGCAGCTTTTGGAGGACTCGGTTTCCTAACTCTGCCCTGCCCTGTCCGTTATGGCTCGGTGTGATTAAATGATGTGCATCTTGAGGAAAACCGACATCTCATGTAAAGCCTGGGCTTTGAAAAATGAAGTCCTGCAGTGTGAAAGTCTAGTTTAATCTTACTGGAAAGTGTTGGATAATTGTATTTTTAATGCTGTCTTCAACAGGTCAGTAACAGAGGGACAGCTTTCTAAGTTTATCAAGCTCAGCTCTTCAAGGCCCAGGTATCACCACTACAAAGAAATACCTGAGCTTGTCTCGGTTCTGCAGATGCCCCCAGTTTTATGCTGCACGGTGCATATTTCCTCCGTTCGCCACCTCATGCTTGTTCAGTGCCCTAGTTGGGTCCGGACCATATTAATGCAATCTTGTCTGCCAAGTTCTGCATGCGTCAGGAAATGAAATTCAATTATATGCACAGTGGAGTCAAGACCATTTAGGCCAGTGGGCTGCAATGTTCTGAGTCACTTCAGGGTTGGACTTAATGAGGCACGCGCTGCAGAAGAACCACTCAAGAAGAAAGAAGGGACCGTAAAAACAGAGTGCACTCTAGCAAGTGGAAAGCCGTGATGGAAAAGTAAGGCTCTGTCAACCCCAAAGTTGGAGCCATCATGTGATTTCACAGGCTTAAACCAATAACGGTACTGTGCTGTGCGCTTTTAAATTGTTCATGCAAATGAGTGATTGACAGTACGTGGCTGCTCCACCCACTATGAGGTTCACACAGCCTCACTTTCCTACCTGTAAGGGAAAGCGAGGCCAAGCAGAACCAATGTCCTGCCATGCAGGATTATCCCATTGTTTTCTGGGATGCGGTGTGATGAGGTCATTTGCCACTTGCTCCCAACTATCGCACGACATTCTCGCAAAATCCCTGCAATAGCTGTGGCAATGCTTCAGCAATGTGGAGACAGATTTGGATCAACATTATGTATTGACTGGGAAGGTAATTAGACCCTAGGGCGATGCTGACACTACAACACTGACACCACTACTATTTGCAGAACCATTCTCTCTTATTACTCCATTTGGAGCCCTCAGAATTAAAGGGGAATGAAATGCCGGAGATCTGGTGGAAAATGCTTCCAACTCCAAGCTTTGAGTAAAATTGTTAGATTGTCATATTTACAATATTTGCTGTCTGGATACCCTGTAATATTAGCTTTGTAGGAGAACTGCTTATCTCTGTTAGAGAATGAATTGTCATTGATTATGGATTCAAATGTTTTAGTTTCAAATGTGAAAAATAAGTACTCTGTGTACCTAATGAATATGGAATATCTATCTGCCCTCCTGTCTTCTAGACAAATTTACATGAAATACACCAACAGAACAAAGGGCCTGCACCCCTCACCCCTACACAGGCATTTTGGAAATTTCAAATCAGACGTCATCACATAAAACACCTCTGCTCTGGTCTCTGCCCAAGATGTGGGAGGCAGTTACCCAGGGGGCAGTCTGGGCCCAGGTGATATTGTGCTTAGAGCGACAGAGGCAGGCCTGGTTTTATCAAACTCACTTCTTTATCCCTTTGGAATTGCAGAGAGAGATGCCCACGCCTTAGAGACTACCCCCTATCCCGTCGTCTCCCGCTCTCTCTCTCTCCCTCTGTTGCTCGTCCCCCCCCGATTTATTGCCATACAGACACAGCGGACGTCGGCAATGCCATGTGACTTTCATCCATTCATGGGTAATTGCTAAATTAGGTTTTAATAGTGGATTGCGACTGATTGATGTTTGTTGGTTTATCAGACTAGGAAGGCTGGGTGCGTGCTGCTGGTGGTGAGGGTAGTCTGGTCCTGACGAAGTTATATGCTTTCAAAGGACATGCGTGTCATGTTTGCTTCCTGGATGTTTATTTATCTACAATAAAGCCACTTCGTCCCTAATGGCTTGTTTAGCAAGCCCATCTTTGATATGCTTAATGAGGAAGGGTAACCATTGTATTTGAAATCATAATATGGTTTTGTGCTGTATCAAGTAACATCCCCAAGGATGACATGACAAGAAAAACTCCCAAATATGACAAATTCCTTCCTCTCTTGCATGAAATGTAAATTCCCTGAGCTGCCACCTCTTTGTAGAGCAGAAAAAAGTAACCATGTGTAACCGTTTGCCCTTCTTTTCGTAATTCACTCATAATAAATTCAATACAAGTCATCTGGAAATCGACAGAGCATTTGAGAGATGAGATAAGCAGTAGATTTCCCCATGAAAAAGACTGGAAAGCAGTGATGTTTGGGCTCGTGTCAGATCCCCAAGACTGGACGTGAGGGGGTAACACGTGATCACCGGAATGTAACCAGACCTGTGCCAGATGGCCAGCGCAGCAGTACAGGGGCCTACAAGCAGAGCATCACCTGGGCGTGTGTCTTATTAGGATGGGTTTAAAGTGCCTGTCAGCTGGGCTTCCTCAGGAAGAGAGACATCATGAAAGAATGCTTCTGGGGGGCCAGTTTTTGGCAGGTCAGAGGAGCACGAGAGGGATGAAGACACTGATATAACACAAGCAGCAATGGAGCAGGGTTGCAGACATGGAACCCGGGCATAGTGGATTTGAATATCAGGCGGGTCACTGCTGTTGAATGTTCGTACAACATATCTTGCCTCCTTTGCTATACTGAAACCCAGGTATCTAGGCACATGATATGTACATCATTTTCTACACATAGCAAAATGTTTGCATTTTTAGAAACTCATAAACAAGATGTATGTGATTTTTGGCTTTTCTTCTATCCTCTATCAATGCTATCCCCTGTTTACATAATAGACATGATGAATTATTTGATTGAACACATTTAGATATTTTCATTTACAGTGGTGGAATGAAGAGAAGACCCAAAAACCTGCCTTCAAGTACACAGAGTTCACAACTTCGTGGTGAAAAGGGAGCTGTGATAACCATCGGCGTTCGATCCACACAGTACTTCCTGTTACTGATACAGAACTTCTTTTCACCCATACTGAACTTCTTGTTCAAGGCTTCGTCGTGCTGTTGTACGTTTTGTGGCCTTGAAGCTTATCAGCCTGGAGAATGGGGCTGAAAGGCAACTCCAATTGCTCTTGAGTGAACGTCCTCATTATACATTGTGTCTCCTCACACTCTTTTGAACAAGGAGACTTCACGGGATGAAGAATTACCACCGAGTGAGACTGGGGGGAGAGGGGGGCATTTAATGCATTCTTTCAAAGAGACAGGGCCCAAAAATCTCCCTGTCTGTTCCCTGTAAGTCTTTGTTGTGTCTCTGTCTGTTCTCTGCTTCCTTCTCTTTGCGCTCACTTTACTGCACAGCTGGCTATTGAGAAGTAGCAGTCGTACTAGTCGATACTTGAAGTAGAGTTTCTACAACAGTTGCTCATCATCTCTTACCCAGCTCCACTTTTCCCTCCATCAAGCTACAACTTCAAGGTGGTCCTTTAAAAGGCTGCTTTTTCCATTTCTGTACAATCCTTGGTTAACCTCTTGTACTGGTATATTTCTGTACATACCCATTTCAGGACACACATTCTTTCTTACAGCACTGTGTAACACAAAAATTACACATGCATTAACAGTATTTCTCACGTGGAGGGCCTTTTGTCATGCAGACTGTTGAGCAGGTAGTTTTTTTTTCAGCTGTGTAAAAACTGACCTGTGTTTTGTTTAGGTTGTATGTTTGCTTTTTTTCCCACCTAGATTTAATTACTTTGGTATGCAGTGAAAATGGAAAAAAGCTTTCCTCTGTTTAATCGTTCATCCCTAATTGCACAGTGCTTTGCCTTAGGCGCTCAATCTCCAAACAAAAAAAAAAATCCATGGCACAGAATAAATTCTGATGCCCGTTTCCTTGATGGAAGAGTATCACTGTTTCATAATTTATTCGGACGACGGAGAGGAGTAGTGAGGCATCCAGCAGGGCGAGCTGTCCTCGTCTCACACGCCATCAAACAGACTGGAGAAGCAGCTGCCGTGGAGCCGAGCTGGGGACGTACCGGAGGGAGAGACCAGCCCGAGCGAAGGAGAGAGCGTCACCGCCGTCATCTCCATCCCCCTCTCGCTCACCATCGCATCACCCTCCGCCCGGCACGCTCGGCTGGCGTCATACGCACGCAGCGGGGTGAGATGCAAGGCCCTTCGCAGTGGCAGTGTGGTTTAGCATAAGGTTTTAAGAAGACTTTTGGAATACCCCTTCTCTTTTCCTCTCTGCACTGAACTTCTGGTGACTAATGTTGTCCTTCTACCAAGTTGGCAAGAGCATGAGCGCTCAGTTGAGCCCATGTCGCCCCCTTCAGCCCAGACCCAAAGGGCATTACCCATACATCTTTCACTTATCATGTCTCAGTCAGGGACCTCACAAGGCTGGATTGGTATGGAACTTCTGTTTTCAGTGGGGTGGAGCGTTTTCGTTTGGAATACTGTGAAGACTGCAGTGAAAACCTAAAATATAAGTAAATGGCCTTTTGTTCATTTTAATATATGTTATATATGTATAATACAATGCATATTTTAAATTCTCTTTTAGACACTGAAAGATCTTGGGAGACTGTTCTCAGATCCTCTCCAGCAACAGTACATAATGTATCTTGCAGTTAAGCAATGAGGAGAGTGGTTGGTGTGTTTTGAAGGAGCATAACGTAAGGTTAAAAATGCAGGCTACTCAAGGTCTCAGTCTTTTTATTCAAAATGTCTACTTTCCCCTTAAAAATAATCGTCTTGGTATTTAATGGTTGATAGTCTGGTTCATATCTATTGAGTGTGTTTGCACGTTCAAGCTTTGGTGGTACCAAAAATCATTTTAGATTCTTTCTCTTGTGTCCCTTATAAGAGAAAGAATGTTGATAACACAATGGAATTATGTAATGTTCTACCGCTGCAGACACAGACAGAATGCACAGCAGATCAACCACTGAACACCTTCAGCAGAAAAAAAATGTAAAGCTCTATCAAGGAGTTAAACAATGGTTCACGCAGGAAACAAAAACGGTATTCATTTTAGTGAAGCCATTTCATAAACGTTCAAAGGTAGCTGAAGGGACCATCTAATTTGGTTTGGAATTCATTCAATAGTTCTGCCGCTAATGCTTGCAGAAACACCCACGAAACATATTTTCAGGACAGAAATAAGTGAAGAGACTCAACACCTATTTCAGGCTGTCTGGAGTGCGGGCTGATCCCATTATTTGAGCTAAAATGGATGTCATTCAAATGTCAATACCATTACAGTGACCTGCTCAGTCTTTGCACATGCTCGCGTTTTAATTAAAAACATTTCACGCGAGTATAAATCAGACTCTGAAAGCAGCGTGTATGCGTGTTTGTGTGCGACGGCGTGTTTGTGTGTCTGTGTGTGCGTGGTGCGTGCTGTATGTGAGATGAATATTTTGTACTTGAGAGAGAAAAGGCTTCAGGAGTGGATGCCACCGAACTAAATGGCTGGTCCCTTTAAATCCCCATCAGGGCTTAGCATTATCTCATACTGCTGGCGCTCTCTCACCTGCAAGTTCATTCTGGCAGCACACTCAAACGCTGTACAATTAATGTGAGCTGAGCAAAGCGCAAAGGGGCTTTTGTCTGTCCAGCCACGGCTTTTTAAGAACTGTTTCCATGCAAAGCCGTTCTCCACTTCTCTATTCTCCCAGGGCTGGGTACTAGGATTTTTTTTTTTTATGGTGGACATTCGACTTGAATATTGAGCCACACAAATTAGCAACGTCTGTGTGAACACAGTTAAAAAATACACAAGGTCAAACCGGTTCTGACATCACTCATTTGGTGTCATGGTATTGGTGTTAATTTGCATTCTTTGTCATCTCATGGTTTACCCTTCCCTCACCTCCACTGTGAACCGCTGTGAGAGGCAAACATGATAGCATTTAGTGTTTCTGTAACACTTCATGGCTTGATGTTATTAATGAAAACCTTGGAGCAAAAAAAAAAAAGACACGTTTGGAGTGCAGAAATAACATCTGTCGATTAGTATCTTTGGGTTGCCATAACAACACAAAGCGGAGAGAATTTTTTTCTTGCTAGCTGACGTAAAACGGCCTCTCGGAGACCCATTTATGGTTTTATTTAAATTGGAAGCTACCGGTAGGAATGTGAAAGAGGCATTAAAGTCTCTCTTTTGGCTGCAGGGATAGTAACATAAGAGCCCAAAAAGCATGCTCAGGGAAATCACTGACCTAATATAGCTCCCGTTTAACCTTTCTGGGTCATAATGCTGCCTGCGTTTTAACCGAACCGTGCAGCATTCCAGTGCCCCCGCTGTTCCGCGACATCTGCAGTCAACACAACGCTCCTTTGATGCCTCGTCACCGTTTCGTTTAACAAGCGGCTAGTCTTCAGCTGCATCAATAGGGAGGAGGTAACTGGCTTAATTTTTCGCAGCTGGGCAGGGTGGAATTCACATTTTC
This sequence comes from Megalops cyprinoides, assembly GCF_013368585.1. NCBI lineage: Eukaryota > Metazoa > Chordata > Actinopteri > Elopiformes > Megalopidae > Megalops > Megalops cyprinoides. Next base: position 12,643,550 of record NC_050607.1, read on the forward strand.
TGATTAGCATTTGATCAAAAGGCATGAAGGGAGAGATGGAATCTGCACACTGCGAAAAAAAAGAGGGCACACTGACACTTCTGGGATCAGCACAGTTTAGAGTTATTCAGAAAGTGCTGGAGCAGGCAGAGAGACCTGTGCAAAAAGCGCTAAGATGCAGCCGTCTCTGCCCGCCAGCCTTTTCCCAGCGCAACTGATTGGTCCTTCGGGAATCCAGCCAGAGATTAAAGAAGAGCCGTCTCGGTTTTGACACTTTGTGAATTTAAGTCCAGGAAAGGTTTAGGCCCGTAGGGGGTTCCACTACGGTAAACACAGGTCCAGTATGACAGCTGGCTCAAAGCAAAAGTTGCACCTCTGTCTGATGGCCTGTTTTTTCAAAAACAGCACTGGAACTGATGTGTCATTATGCTAAAGGGTTAGGAATGAAAAGGGAGAAATACTTAAATGAGATGTCATGGTAGAATCGTGGTTACGGAGCTTAACTCATGATCAGCAGGTTACAAGTTTTAATCCAGGGTGGGACAGTGCTGTTGTACCCCTGGGTAAGGGATTTAACCTGAAATACTTAAGTAAAATATCTGTATAAGCAGGTAACTTTGTTAAGCATATGCTGTGTAATTCTCCCTGGATAACAGCATTTTCTAAGCAAATAAACCCTTTAACTTAGTAAAATGCATTTTCTAAGACAGCTCATAGATAACAAGATAATCAGAGCTCATGGCCTGGTAATGTTACTACAGGGGTTACACCATTGGCTGATAATGCTCCGGAACCACAGCTGCCAATCGGAACCCTGTTCACCTTGTTACCATGGCAATGTCACACTCGCATCTGCTTTTGGTGAAAGAGCTGTAGAGTGAGGAATCGGGGGGTGGGGGGAGGGCTTGTCATGAAATGCTTACTGATTTTAGGCAACGCATCATAGAGAAAAGTAATTTCCTCAGAGGTGCAGCTGCTGTTCCTTCTCCCTCCACTTCTCCCAGTAATTGCACAAACAAGCGATGCCTCTATGCGCGTTGCTAAGAGTCCCAGAGTACATTTTTTTGTTTGCTCAAACCAGCCGCCTTGCACTTTGCCGTTAGTTACCATATGTTTATGCTCCTTCGTTCAAATAACTAATCAGTGGATCGGAATATCTAACGAGGTGCTGGCTTGTAGCGTATAGCCTTTAGAGCGTAGGAGGCTGGAGGTGGCAGCGGACAGATCTGGACAGAAATTATGCCCCCTCTTCTCTTTGAATCATTTGGCCTTTGTCTTAACACAGTTACTTGGAAATGTGCTCTCCCAGGAAAGGATGAACAGGTGAGGCTATTAAACATTTATGTGCATTCATTCTCTGCCTGAGAGCTGTGTGGAACAGCAGCATTAAACGCTGTGTCTCTACCCCTCCGTGTCGCACTCAGCAGCAATAACCCCAACACTTCCCTCTGTGCTCACACAATGCTGGCAGGTGGCTTTTCACTGACAGGACTATGCCTCCACTGGGTATGATGCAAGGTAACACTGTCTATTTCAGTGTACGATGTTAAATGTCCTCAAATAGGTCACTGCGAACACTACAGATGATCGTGAAATAACAATTATACAGTTACATTTAGACTAATAAAGGCATCTTATGACAACATTTACTTGGTTGTCCCTAATGTATGAGTCTTACTTAATTTCAGTGCATGTATGTTTAACAGCGCGCTCTGGGCTTGTGATCCCATCCCTCTAATGATCTAGGCGCACTCTCTTGTAAGCGCATGTTGAAAATCAGGTAACCAGGTTTTGCTTCCCGCTGTAACGTGCTTCTTATTAAGCGCTGTGTACTGAGCTTTGCTCCTCAGCTTCAGCACTGACCCCTGCGCTCTTGCAGCACTCCCACATGCTGACAGGGAAGTCAATATCAGCTGTTCATAGGCTTTATGATTATATTTGCATAATTTCAAAAGCACAGAAGGGATTTCCATCTGTGTTGAGGGACTGGGTGCTGATGTACTTGTGTGATCTTTGCAAACAATGATGTGCCATCTCCAGCTCAGTGTCTGGAAAGGGCTTTAAACGGGCCTTGACAGATTCCCTTTCCTTAATGGAAAATGCTGTTTGATTTTTTTTTATTTGCTGTGGAGCACAGGCAAGTCATTAAGCATTGCACAGAATATATGCAGCCAAACTATGACTTGGCTATTTGTGTGTGCTAGGCTGGTGCTCATCATGCGAGAGTAGAGGCATTAATAATCCAGCACATGCCTATTTTAATGCTGCAGGGCAAAGTAAAGCTTTTACCTTTACCTTTACCTCAGCTGTCTGACATCCCTACAATATATTCCTAGACAAGCATTTTATGTGCATACCTGCATCTGAATCTCAAGGAAAAATATACAAATCCAACCAGCTTTTGAGGAAATAAATTACATGGCAAGACTGAAATACAAAACTTATCTTGGGTCATCTTAAGCAGAAAGCTCACCCCACTAACCACAGCAGTAAAACCAACAGAAAAATCAGAATATTCCTCCCACCAGAGCATAGGCACTTGATTTTTTATCTTCCTGTACAGTTACTGTTAACTCACAATAAAATAAAGATACAGATCTGAAGAAAAGTTCCCCAAAGCTTAACTGGACTTATTTCATTAGCCAGATCATTATGTTCCCGCTGAGGTTTCATTTTTGAACCGGGGGGCTTTGCCCTCCAAAACTGTCCAATTCAGACCTCCAGCAAGGGAGCTGAGGTCCCAGGGAGAGCGATAATCCAGTCTTGGGTTGACCAAAGCACACTCTGAAGCTAGGGAGACCAATATGTCTCTCATCCCATGGTGGTTGAGGGAGGCTTTGCCATGAGATGGATGTTTTCCTAGCAGCGTGGCGCTCTGTCTTATTGGGTTTTATGTTTCAAATGTCTTGCTCATTGGCCCGATAGACGTCCCCAAGGGGGAGGAGGAACAGATGGCAGGGGTGGGGAGTGTGGGGGGGCAGAACAAGGCAGACTGGCGAGTGTGACAGCCAATCCCCTTATCTGTTCCTCTCTCCCAGCGCAGGCTGCTGGCGCAGAGGGCCGCTACGTCCCGGGCTACGGGGCGGACGCGTGTGCGCCGAGCGCCGCTGCTCCTGGGGGAGCTCAGATACCCTGTCAAGTCGCGTCAGAGGAATCCGAACGAACAGATGCCGGCTGTTCATATAACCCCCCCCCCCCCCCCCCAATGGCTGATGACCTGCCTCTGACACATATACACACACACATGCACAGGCATACACACCCACATCAACACGGAGCCAGGCCCTCACCAGCCATCTAGGGCAGCAACGGTCACAGCACAGGATTCATAAAAGAATCACCTGGGATTGGGTCCTGACCTGGGCCCCTTGGTTATACCTTTGGTTGAGGTCTGTGAAACAAACTGCTCCGATAAGCCTCCAGTTGTATAAAGGAGAAACACACAAAGCAGTACGCACAGCAGTCGCGCTTGATGAGGGTTTTTACTCAGCACAGCTCCAGCTAATCTTTGGGAGTGCACAGAGCAACAGCGTCACTGCTATCAAGTGTCCTAGAATGCATGATGACCTCAGAGGCGATCACATTACCAAACACCACTGAGACATCAGAGTCTGGGCAGACGCTTCCTGGGACAGAAACTACTATTGCTGTGAGCTTCCACCCCCCCCATCCCCCCCCAACCACACCCCTCCCCTTCCCAAATCACTACCCATAGAACAGAACACGTACTGTAAGAGTAAGGACTCCGTTGTCATAGATTCACCGTTGGTCAAGAAGCGCAGGGTTTTCATTGGTGAACAGAGTCCTACAGAATGCCCAGCACCTCAGATGGCTGCACATGGAGACCATTCAGCTCCCCTCCACAGCTGCAGTTTGCCCTTTCATCACATCACTCACTCAGAATCAGTCGCTAAAGCTAATCACTGTCTCTATTCACATTCGGATTGGGCTGGGTGGGGGGAGGGGAAATGTTGACTCATAATTGTTTGTAAGAAACCTTGCACTCCACTGATTTGATAACAGGGTGATAGAGGGTAGAAACTGGACCATAATTAAAATGGCTGGAAAAGCAAATGCTACCCCATTTTTTAAAGTAGAATCAATGGACACCCATTGGCAGTATTGCTTTGCTTACTGTATATAAAAATAAATATAACGACAAGGTGTCCTTCCTAAAGGGGAGTCTATGGATCCTGCTAACTATTACACTGACAACTAAGAGGAAGGCCTACCAAATGTTGCAAAAAACATGGAAATCTCAAAATGAAGAACTGTGCATTGTCACAGTTTGTCCTCTTGTGCTGTTATGCATATGATTAAAGCGCCGATGAAATAATTACATATTCTAAACGGCGCTGGTTTTGAGGCAGCGATATATGTACTCTATGCTTGAATCGTGTTACTTATTGTTAAACTTTATATTCTGAGTGATGGTGCGCGATATCAATATCAAACGTGTCTTATTTCTATTCCAGACCAGCAAAATAACCATCGCGCGGGGACTGAATATTTTTAACATGTAGTTTCCTCAAAAGAATAATAACAACCAGTTCACAGCACTATTTTCACTTGACCACCCATGCAAACAGAAACCGGCTCTCCATACCTTTACGAATGAGGTTCTCGATGTCCTGGTCGAATCCTAGCCGATGGCATTTGCTCCACAGCCCCATGTTGGTGGAGTTATACTGCCTGCTGCACTCGTCCGCCGCGCTCATGGCAAACAGCTGCCGCCGGTTCCGTGCCAGCAGCAGCTTCTCCTCCCAGCGGTCCAGCCTCGACCTGCTCGCGCGGAGCGGGAGGCTGTTATTGGGGATGTAAATAAAGCCCGGGTCGTTCCTGCGGCTGGTGAAGCTTCGGCATCGCTCCCTGTATCTTCGCGCGTCCGTCTCGTACCAGTGGTCGGAGCAGATAGCCACCGCCAGCATCCCCAGGGCGCACAGCGAAAGTGAGAGGCCGGCGTACAGCAGCAGCTTCCCGGCAGCCATGCTCGCTTCTCTCAGAGCCGCATCAGCACCACAACAGCACGGACAGCTCCCGGACGTGCACCCGCATTGAATTATTCAGCTTACATCACCTCGCGGGACCAACTGTAATACCATCATCCAGGCGGTAAACATACAAGCTAAGTTAACTCAGGATGCGATCATAAATTTCTGCGTTAGACGCTCGGTAGTCCGTCTACAGGCTCTCTCTGTGTATGGGAGAGAGAGCTGCTGCAGCTGTGCGGATGCTCGCCGAGTGAAAAGATGCTTATCTCATTCCTCGTTTCACATCCATCCGTTGCCCTTCCCTTTCAATTTGTCTGAATGTGGCGAGATGGGAAAATCCAGACGCATAGTTTTTAAAATCTCACTTGCTTACAGAGAACCTTGAAACAAAAAATAAAGGAAAAATAAATCGTTAGAATGCATTATCCATGAAAGCCTGTTATTTTGTTTAAACTATTTTCTCTTCTCCTCCTAAGTTTACACGTGGAAGCTCGTCATATATATGAGCATAGCTCTTCTGACAGTGCATTGAAGTCTATTGTCAGGCGGAATCCCGTGAACGACATAACATTGTGATAGATTTCCGTTTGCTAAAATAAAAAGCTGTACAATACGACCATATTATTGTTCTGGAAACATTAGCTTCGGTCTTGCTGTGCACAAAAACGCTCATGTTTTGCTGTCAGTAGATGCTTGCCCGCCGCACCCCTTGCCATTTTTTGCAATGCAGCCCACTTTACGAGTAGCGCTTTTTCAATTTGTGCAAAGAATATTGCATGAACGCATTCAAGCTGTTGATTTTAATACCTGTTCGCGTTTGCATGAACATATAAAACCAGTGTGGCCAATATGGTGTACAGGACATGCTGTGGTCAGGCAGCGATCATCATGAAGACGTTTGGAATCTATTGTACATGTTTAAATGTTATTATACAGGTTTGAATACCATTAAGTACGGACGAAACAAATTTGCATTTCATATTTTAAGAAGGCTGGCATGAACATATTCAGCGTGGTACCCAGTCTAGAAAAATCTATCAAATGGGTCCAATTTTGTCTATTTTCTTTTGTGCACATGCTTTTGAAATAATAACAAAGGCCGGAAGTGCCGTTCTTTGACAGTATCAACACAGACATACTCACCACCAGCAAGGAGGGTCCCAGTGATGTATTCCAAAATAATGAAATACAGGCCTAGGTATTATATTTTTTAGAACCTCGAGTTGCTGGAATCCATGTCTTTTCACGAGACGTGTATTTTCTATAGGCTAACGTGGAACGTTTCTAACAACAGTGCGTTTCTCTCAAAGCACTTAAAAAAAGTGGTGTCGTTTACTTTAAAATATAATTATGTGAGGGTAATTAGATGCATCCTTCTTGCTAACATTATACTGTAAATGCGGCGAAAAATCGCTTCCACAGCCCCCGCAGAAATAAATGAGCTATTCCTATTTTTGTTTGTTTGTGCAGACAAATATTAGACGAGGATGTCGGGATATCCAACAGCTCCGCTTTGTCGCGCGAAAAAAGAACACATTTGAGAAATACAAAAGAGTTATCATGTAATCGTTAAACCTTGCAGTCAGGCTGCGCGCCTCTGTATAGGTTCTGCTCGGAAAGATACAGTGGTGATGTCACACTGACAACGTGAGATTCATTTTTTATTAAAACACCTTCTTAAAGCCATACTACTGCAAGCAGGGAGGAAGCCCGCTGATGCACTTGTATTGAAGGCACTAAGATACAGCGTTGTTCCGTTGTTTTATACTCATGTGGCATATTGCATGCCCACGCCCATGCAACGCAGCATCTGGTCGCTTTTTATTATTAATTTGTCACTGAAGCCTGGGGGGTTAATAATCCTGCATTATTGGAAACCCTTGGCAACGTGAGTGTGTACCTCTCACTGATAAAAGAGCCACTGAATTATTCATTATACTTGCCAGAGCCCAGCTGTGTCAATAATGCAAGTCGATTGTAGTCAAGTTCACGAGGTCCAAACGAGGAAGCAGCCGAATACGTCTCTCAGCTTAATACATGACGTTTGCCATTTTATGGTATGAACCATGTCTATATCGACAGCAGTAACAATAATCCCTCGCATGTTTTTTTCCTTTTATGGAGCGGGAACAATTCGTTCTTTTGAGAATTGTCTGGGGCACACTGAAAGCAATTCTTAATGCATGGTGTTTAGTCAGCGGGGTGCGATCATGAGCAGGACTAACGAATTATGTACAAATTCAGAATATGACTGACTTTTGCAAAACAATGTATTAAGCACCCTCCAGCTGTCAGCCTGCAAACACGTGACACGTGGTCTTTTGCCCAAAACCATGGGATTTTCAGGCTTTTCATGTTTTGTCCCTTTTTGGCTTGTTGTCAGATCGCTCCAGGGGTGAAATTGGTGATTTAAGACAAGCAATGCTGTCAGATGACTTCAACAGTCAATTTAAAAAAAATGAATTCTGAAGAGAAGCCTTCTAAGAAATACTAAGAGAGGTATAGATGTAAAGATGTATATATATGCTGTTGATTCCTGGAATGTTCCATGTCATTGTCTGGCTGTTAGCTGAAGTTGCAGGTCTGGCAAGTGAAGCCAAATGAAAGGTAACTCTGGAACCTGCAGGACTCAAACTCTTGGACTGGAATCGTCTATACCCGGGCTGTGTTCCAAATCACATAATTGTATACTAAGTGCTTGGTTACTTGGTAGTATGTATTCACAGTCATACAACTTAGCATGTGCCACCGGTTATGGGACTGTGCAGTGGGAGTCCATGGATATCTGCTCTTCCTTATAACCAACTATAACTATAACTATAACTATAACTAACTATAACCAATAAATTAAAAATGGCTAAACTAAACATCATGCTATGCAATATCTTGCATGTGTAAATGCTAACATTAGTACTCTGAATTTACACTTTGTAACAGCATCTGGCAGAGTTTTGCCAATAAATATTATACTCTGACAAGTGAAATGGCCAACTGCAAAAATGCAGTCAAACAGAAGACTTCAGATGGATGTAAAAATGAGTCAAACACCACTCACAGACACTATAAAGAGGAATAATTTGTCTCCCATTCTTTAAGAAGCTGTATTTTCCTTTTTTGGAGCAGAATGTTCACTCTCGAGTGACATGGAAATTCTAAACACATGCGACAGACCCATTTGCTGCAGTCTGCTTCTAAGCTTTCAACAAGCTCTCCCATGATAACCAGAAATGACAAACATTCTAGAATGCCAGAACTAGGCCACAGAAAGATAAACAATATAATTTATGTACATTATGTGTATTTACAGTCGCCTACTTAAAGGAATTCATGATATAATAGTACTTATTTTCCTTGTTAAAAAAACACTCTTTCTGTGACTCTACATAAATTGTGATACACTACCGACTGTTACAGATGGACCTTTACTGGTTCAAATGAAACTCACTCCAAGGGTGCAATTGCTATCCTCCAGTCACAAATCTGTTGACTGAATATCTATCATTCCACATCATGCATTCGGGGCATAAAACATGCCCCACACTCTCAGGATTTCTTGGCGAGAGAAAATAGGCAGGAACTAACCTTTTATCCCCCGTATATCCGGAAAGGAATTAATTCACCTTGGATTACCCCATGCAAAACTGAGCACGGGTTCACAGGAACAGCCTTGCATACAAAGGTTTCACCAGACTGATATAAAAGTGTCATTGCTTTTCTGTCCAACAACTGAAAAATAATAATTCCACCTTTTGCACCCCAGCAAAGTGAGTGTTTTAGATATAAACAGCATAAAGGCAGACAAGACAATGGAACAAGACAGGTGTGTAAAGGTGTGTAAGACGTGTTTCCCTAATAGAATTTACCACAGGATAGCAGTACATTTATTTTGTATCATTCTTATATTTCCATTTGGAAAACACGGAGTGAAGGAGAATCGAATCCAAGATGTTAAAAAGAAAAGTGATTCTTGACCTTATCTTGGAGTAAGTCTTAGAGTTTTAGAAAAACCTTGATCTTTACAAAAGCGAAGGATCTACGGTTGGGAAGAAGATCAGTTATTTATATAAAATGATCTTTTCTTTTTTCAATATTTAGTCTTTATACTCATTGTATGTTTTCCTTTCTTTCTTCTTTCCAGCTTTTGTCTGTTACATATCTACACATTCATGCAAGTGCCTGATGCATGTTAATTACCAAATTGGAAAATGTAATAATTGCAGAAGACCTGAATATATTTTTCAGGCAAGCCGATTGGACATTATGAGGATTTTGTCATCATGTCTTATTTCTCTGTTTCCTGCCTGTCTGTTATGGGTAGTTATTGAATTAGCACACGCGCACTTCCCTTTTTCATGTTAAAACAAGGTCTACTCTTCAGGAAGATTTTACAGTTTCTTGAGGCCTTACATCATGCAGACATTCAGTGCACTCTCTAAATTATACCATTTTTCTCTGTGGTAGATTTGCTAGTTTGCAGACTTTCTAGGTGACATTTCTTCAGCCGAAGTAACTTTTTAATAGCCAGGACCGTGTTTGCAGCTGATTGCTGCTTTCAGTCAACACCCAGCTTGTCATCTCAGAATTTAGATACACAATGCATTAACTTGTCACTTGCTATTTGAGGACGTGTGTTATCTCCTTTCATTTTTATCTTCTGAATTGTGTTAATGGATACATTCTGTGCTTGGAAAGGAAAGACGTGCCCGGAATGTTGATGCGCTGACGGTTGACCCTGACTTTTCTGTTGCCACACTGCCACCTAGTGGAGCAAGATGCGACAGAACAGAAGTTAATGACGTCATCCCCAACAAATCTATATTATAATGGTGTGCATCATTCAGAATGTGTGTCCAGCTGAGCAATGTATTGGAATTATTGTGTTTCCAGCACCCCCTGCATTAAATTGCAAGGCTAAATCTTTTTGCAAATGATTTCACAGATGATTGTGCTCTACATTCAGCCAGTAGACCTACTGCAGTAGCATGTACCCAAGCAAACAGGCCCAGACAAACAGAAACAGGCATAGATGGTAATGGTTTCATCGAGATATAAGATTACACTACAAAAAGAGAACATATATGTATGTATAGGCAATTTCATCTTTTACTTTTTCCCGTTCTCTTGCATTATTACGTAATGTTAGCATTTCCATGTTACCCTCGGCGTCCGACTGGCTGTCATAGGTGCGCTACAGTGGGGAAAAGTCTCCTGACATTTATTTTCAATGTTCAATCACAAGTATCTGGTGAGATGTAACAAGAGTAGTGGACATGTACTACCTTATAAAGGATGTTGTAGGATATCTCTTTATATGTATATACAGCATTGTCAGAAGTGGAAAGAGTTAATGTCTCACACCAGACATATGTCTACTAGGCAAGACTAGGGTAGAGGACTTTCATTGGCACAATCAAGACAGTAAGTTGAATCAAATATCACAAAAAACTCAGTCTGCAGCAAGCCATGGCTGTCTCATTATATATATATATATATATATATATATATATATATATATATATATGTAATTCCCTGGCTTTTTCTTTTTTCCTTTTTATCTTTAGTAGGAGAGGGAGGACATTCTAGCATAAAGGGCATTTTGTTGAAGATTTTTTTTTACAAAACTCCTTTTAGATGTCGCCCCCTGGTGGTATACACCACTCAATACAACGACATCATTTATATCGTGTGTCGATATAAATGTTCGTGACAGAAACACGGATTTCTCTTCCCACCACAGAATAAACTGAAGAATAAAATAATATAATAAAATAGTATTTGTCATTAAATATATAGATTTATGTATCTTTTATATACAGCAAACTGGATTTTCTACGCAATACTTGAATATAACGATATCTTTATTATGGAAAATTGAGAGGTAAAAATAATTTTTTAAAAATCTAGAAGATTTTGTTTGGAACCTTTGGTGATGATGCTGCAATGTGATGAAAATCTCGTTGTACCTGGCGTAGTACTTGTGTTGAGATGGAGTAAATGGAACTAAAGTGAAACGAAAATGTGAGTAGACGGAAGATATACAGCAACGAACCGCTACATGATGAAGACTTGCATAAGGTCAGACAGCAAGCAATGTAGTTGATATGGGTTTGGTAGGATGACTTATTTTAATTGGATGTCCTTGATACCGTAATATTGATACACTTCAGAAATACCAGTTCAACGCGTTGAATGGTAAGTTGATTGCTACGGCACATGGATGCCCGCATTAAGACGTGTTCGCTAGAACATCTTGGCCTCTTCTCCACAATGTTCGCTAGGTCGCTAGCTGCTCTGTCAAAGTAGGAAACAAATTAACCCCGCTAGTTGGTTAATTACCTGCTTTTTAACTCGTTCTTAAGTCTGAATGTAGCTGCTTAGCTACCGTTCGTTCTCTGAGTTGTTTTGATTTACCATGAATAGCAATTTTAGTGTTCTTTCTAATGCACAAGATATCATCAGATAGCACTGACATGTGTTGCTTGAACAATGTAAATGTCGTGCAGGTGCTGCGATACTGTATGCAGGAGTTCGTAGTGAGTGAGTGTTCCACAGTCCTGGTCTTAGGGTACCCACGGCTATGCTTTTTCTTAGTGTTCCAACTGACTTCTTAAACATACCAGGCTTGATGAGCTGTTCGTCGTTAACACTGCACGGGATCTCCTCACATCTGTTTGCCATTTATAAAACAAGTGTGTAAGGAAAGTGTGCAAATAAATAATTGCACTAGCATAACTCCATTATCTGTGCTCTGTGATGTTCCTATGATAGGTTAGTTTATTACCTTATTAATATTAATTATAAAAGTTAAATGGTAATAAGCATAAGAAATACCTTAATATAATACACCACCAGTAGCATTCTGTTTTACAAAGCACTTGGAAAAGACCACAGTAAAGAGAGCCATAATTGTATTGTATACTACATCCACACAAGTATTGTTAATAGCTCAACCAAACCAAGGGAACCAAAAACTGCTCACACACAGATGTTTGAGGACCAAGACTGGGAAAGCAGACAGGTAAAGGTTTAATGTACATTATTCCTCCTGCCAGCATCAGTTCTTCCTCTCTCACTGATGGCCACCCTGTCGAATTACGCTGTGCGCATGGCACGCCTCAGTGCCCGGATCTTTGGGGAGGTGGTGAGGCCCACGGACAGCCAGTCCATGAAGGTAGTGCAGCTGTTCAAGGAGCAGCCACTCGCCAAGAGGAAGGAGGTGTATGACTGGTACCCCCAGCACAACACCTACTATGCCCTCACCAAGAAACTGCGCTTCATGGGCCTCTTCAGGTACCCACCATCCAAGTTCTTTATGTACTTTTATGTTCCATGTTTTACTATGCAGGGATTATTGTTTTGAGGGTACTGATATTGCAGTGTGGTTGAATGAGGGCAAAGGTGCCTGAAATGGAAGCTCATTGCATACGTCTCAGTAGAATGATGATAAAACAGCTGTGGGAAACTGCCTGTTCCTTTTGCCCCAAAGAACCAGTTCTTTCCCATGTAACCATAATTACATGGCGAGAGTGCTGACCTTACACTTTGATGTCTGCGAGACAATCATTCCATCTTTAGTTGAATATTTTTGCAAGCTGTTAGCATAAGGTGTCGGATATCGTGTGATCCTCCTTTTATGTACTCTTGTTTGTTTGCGCTCTAACTAGAGATGAACACGAGGACTTCAAGGAAGAGATGCGCCGCCTGAAGAAACTTCGAGGGAAGGGCAAGCCCAAGAAGGGCGAGGGGAAGAGGGCCGCAAAGAAGAAGTAGACAAGTGTTGATCCCCTGCCCCCTCTTCTGGACCAGGAACTGCCATATACTGCAGCGGGCATCTCCAGAGAGCAACGCCCATATTCAGTCTACCTGCAGTGCTCTTTGGTTTCATAAACATTTTCTGAAATTTAGGGAAAAAAGTAGACTCTGGGCCAAAGTGTGATTCAGAAGTCATATTGTAAAAATAATGGGGGTTTTCACTCCAGAGCCATGGACTGGACATTAAAAGGAATGCAGTGTCAGATGTATCAATCATTTTGGTTGAGATCTGTATTATGTCTTTTGTTTATAGACTCAATGACCATGAAAACCTCTTTTGAGCTATTACCATGTGAGGTGTATGTTTTTCTTCAAAATAAAGGTCTATGAAAATCAATGAGCAGGTTCAAAAGTTCAAATGTATTGGTCTCCTACTTTCCGTGATCACAGAATGTATGGTGTGGTCTTTGATCACACCATATAGAAGCAGAGTGCTGCTTCTATATGGTGCCATTAGACATGGAAATGCTTATGTTCAGACTTGGTAAAATGTCCATAAAATGTTGGATGATTACAAATGGAAATAACTCTTGACTTCAGCTATCAAATAATTGCAATGAATTTTTTATGAAACTATCACAGCCTGTTTCTCAGGGGGAAATTGTGAAATTATAATTGTGCCTCGTGATGCCCTTTTTTAAAATCTGACATGACAACACTTGTGGGAGTACTATGTGTATAGTGCATTATAACACAGTTTCAGTAAATGGACCATCCTGGTGATATTTGTTTCCATGATTTTCCTGAACTATCAAGCACTGTTGTGTAAGCTAAAACAAAAGGACAAAGTTTGGTATTGAAAATTCAACTCAAGAAGCCTTTAACAAGTTTTTTTAATGTATGTATGTGAGATATAAAGTAGTTCCACTAATCTGTATCCTCAGAGGTGTTAAACCGCATTCGTTTACACACTTGAGAGTACCAAACACCTCTTTGAAATCTGAAATGTAAAGCTTCATTCAAATTAAAATGTACATTATCATACTTTAATGGTTATTATGCAGGCATCCATTCTGATTTATATTACATCACTCCCTTTACAATTAAACAAGAAAACCTGGTAAGAAGCCATCCATTAATGCCAACCGTCCCTTTCATACCTCTCCTAGAGCACATGGATGCAATTTTCTTCTTGTTTGTCGTGCCAACCCTGACCTGTAGCCTCCGAACAGAAACATACAAAAGATGGATAATTTATGTTAATAGAAAAAAACAATCGTAATACTTTGTCTAATTTTGTAGCAATAATGTCCAACAAATAACACCCTCATTGTCATGGAGAAACCTTGTGGATCAGGTAAGTACAGAAAAAAAACATAATCATTTCTATTTTTAAAATCTGAGTGGGCAAACAGAAATTGAATATGTGCAGCTCCTTATCCAGCATCTTCTCATAAACTATGTACTTTTAAAGTGAATATACTAATGTGTACAGGAAGTAATGGGTCAAACAGAAATAGCACTGCACCAGGTAATAACAGACCTGAGAATCTACTGTTCTTTATTTAGATTTCTTAATGAATCACTTGGTGCAGGTGTGACCAAGAGACAAGCGTGGCTCTGAAAAATAACTTGAATTGCACATCTGTTCAACATCAGATGTGTTTATAAATTAAAAAAAAAAACATTTTATCTGCAACATAAATAGATGCTCTTATGCAAGTTTATGATGTCAAGATCTGGACTCCCATGTCAGCTCATATACTCAGTGACAAAGATGGCCACCTGCTTCTCCAGTTGGCATCAACTCCATCCAGTCATCCCATTCATTCAGTGCATGAGAAATGGCTTTCTGGAATTTTGCCCAGTGCAGCCCTTAATATGTCTGAAGACAGTTATCAATGGATGTTAAGTGATGAATGGTCTTTTCCCTTTCATGGTGTGCACAGGACAGGTATGCCTGTGCAGAAATCAACTCGCAATACTCCCAAGTGTCAATATGAATTGTTCTGGAAGAGAAGTGAGTGTAGCTGAAACTGAATATCCAGAATCCCTCTTTGTGTCACAGAGACTGATGTGCCTTGCCTTGACTAGAAAATGAACTTATTTCACAAATCTAGTTCCTCTAAATGTCAGTTGTTTAAAAAAACAGTATGTCATGGGGTATATTTATAAAGGTCAAAAGCATTATGTGTTATTCACAGACCGTTTTTATGTGAGCCTGGAAACATGGTAATAATGATTAAGACTAAAATAAATCTACAGTTGATATATCTACAGTTGAAAGGTTGCCGGTTTGATCCCTGCTGGGACACTGCTACCCTTGGGCAAGGTACTTAACCCACAGTTGCCTCAGTAAATATCCGGCTGTATAAATGGATAACATTGTAAAGAACTATAACCTATGTAAGTCGCTTTGGATAAAAAGCGTCTGCCAAACGAATAAATGTAAATGTAAATATGTCGGACGTCACCTTTATTTTGGTTATTGTTATTATTGCTATGCAATGGTGCATTTGGGTAATTGAAAACAGAGGACACGTATTACTTTGCTGACCTTATCATTGGTGATAGTGATAGTACTTTGTGGGCACATGCCGCAGGAAGCACTTTAAAATGATTTTGACCATATTGGTGGATTGGTCCCTATGTCCTGCTGCCGTCTCCCGATTCTCTCTGTCTCCCCCTCCTGTCTCGGACTCTTTCTTTTCTCTATTATTTTCTACTCAGCTTCTCGCAGTTTAAAATGGCGGCGTTGAGCAGCGCCGAGTCTCCACCGCCCGTCTTCAACGGAGACGCCATGGACCGTGATTCCGAGCGGGAGAGCGGACTGGACGAACTGGGTGCCGGGCTCGACCCCATATGTTCCGGAGGGATCCCCGAGCGTCAGCAGGACATTCCAGAGGAGGTATGCAGCGGGAGACAGGGTAGAGAAGGACGGGGGGAGTCGGACACCGAGCGGAGATTGCTGGATGTGTATCTTCAGGAAACACCGGCTGTAATAGCTATGAAGCTAGCTCGCTCGCTGTCGTGGGGATGCATTGCAGGGGGACGGTATGATAATGAAAATGCAAACGATAATATGATATCATGTGCATAGGCATATATTGCATATTAATTTGCTCAAGAAATATAATTTATACCATGGTATTTAATATTTAGTTAATTTCAACTGATGTTCGCGGACCCAATGTTTATTACAGGGCCTAGCTAGCTGGCTAGATGGCTAACTATATTTCATTCTCTTCCCTGTGTTTTGAACCGCTTGCTTCAGATGTAGTTATAGCTAGCTACTTACCTACCTGCTAGCTAGCACTAGGTACAGTATTGGCAAGGGGTGTAGTGCGTCCAACTTGGTCTGCTCATTTATTATTACTATTTCTTATACATTTAATGTGCAAATTTAACTTATTTTCCCTTTTGGATTAAAGCTGACACGTATACATACGGAACTAGACATGTTTCAATATTTCCAATTGATTTACTGTAATGATAACTAGCCAGCTGGCTACGTATGCGCATCATATATTTTCATAATTTTGTTTTGAATCGTTTTAGCTAGATGTTCGAAGTAGGGCAGCTGTCTGGCTAACCAAAGTAGAGTATGGTTCCGCTTTGTTTTGTTTGATTCGGGCATGCATTATTTATTTTGCAGTTTGAAATATTAATAATATGGCTTGTGAATAATAATGTAGCTAGCCATTTAGCCACAGTTATTGAATGTATTGTAGGCTACAGGGCCTGTGCTGGTCTTAGGATTGTGTCACAGGAAATTAACTAGAAACCCAATGAAAATATAGTTTATAAACGGATCTCATGTATCTATGCAGTTGCTACGTATTATGTAGGTATTTTGTTTACATGCGAATCATGTCATGTTTTGACTTGACATAGCTAGTTAGCTATGCAGGCCTAAGTAATTAGCTACAATTGTGTCATATAACATAGTATATTACATTTACTTAAACCATTGTGTGAATGATGTCTAGTTTATGCATGATAGAAATACAGTTGTTGAAAGTTCTGTTAAAATGCTACCCAGATCTTGGAGCAGGAGTCATAACAGCACATTGGAAGCAAATGCTATTCTGTAAAACCGAGTAAGTAGAAGTAAATCGCTCTTGCTTTTGTATTATGAACATTTTCTGTGTATAGACAGAAATTAAACTGTCTTTCAAGGCTCCCTGTAGAAACCATTGTTCTTTTACATTCCAATCATTACTTCCAAAGCAGTTCTATTACTTCCAAAAGTGTCACAGTCTGAAGTTTGTCATCAAGTTTCCAGAGTTCACAGAGCTTAACCAAAACTATGTTCCCTCGTGAGCAGAGTAAATAATTGAATACCACTGTTATGCATAACTTGGCCTTGAAGTTGAATTCTAATTTGCACTTCAGGTTGCAGTGGATAGGCTAAATGATACAGCATCCATATATGACATTGTTTTTTTATGTCCATGGCTTCAGACACTGTGGATGGCATGGTCCTCTTGCCTTAAGATGCTCTTAGCGTTCTCTGATTGTTTTTATTGTCATAGACAATATGGGAACTTTGTTTGTTCCTTTTAAACCTTTTAATTGCTTGAACGGATCAGTTGTTGGCTTTAGATAAGTGGCCTTAATGTGTTCAAGGTATTAAGTAGTTGCCCAAGAGGTACCATGTAAAATAGGTTATATACCATTTCTCAAACTGTGAAATTGTTAGACCGAAATCTATTGCTTTTAGCAGTTATCCAGTTGGAAGAGTTAAAAAAAAGTGTTGACCCTGTTTCCGATGCAGAGTTTCAGGCATGGCAGTTGAAATGTTAGGCTGCATTTTCTTTTATTTAACCAATGATGTATAATATACCAAACATCCCAGTCCAGTCCCGCCTTTGTAAACATCAGTGTGCACTGCAGATAGTGCCTTTCGGTCATGTCATTGCCCTGTCATGTTGGAGTCAGTCAAATGCTTTAAGATTTTACATGTCAGGTGTTGGGCTTTGTGTTGTGTTAGTTTCATTGAAAGTTGTCCATTCTCTACATATTAAAGGCCTTTCAGACAAAGCAGACCTCATCCACTACTGTTTGGCATGCTGTGACACTTGCACTTCTGCTGCTTGGAGCAAAAAACTTCAATTCCATGTGCCTTGGATTTTTACCTTGTTATGCAATTCAAACTCAGTCACTAGTGTGTGCAATTTATTAGGCTGTGAAGATCGTAACATTCTTTCTGTCTTGTCTGTCAAGTTCAGCGTCTAAATTTCGAAAGGAATACCATTTGTGATGTGGCGGGTAGTTCTGAACCACGTTATACCTCTGTAATGGCAACATTTAGCCTGTTCTACAGGGAAGGGTTCTCTTATTTGGATTAATCAGATTCTCAACATTTTATACAGTAAAAACAAGAGAGAAGTAAACTCATAATTTAGTGTGAATTAATTGTTTTCTTCTGATATAACACCTCGGTGATAGTTTCTGGGCAGATAAAGCTTGCTGTATGTCACTGTCCTAGGAGAGTAGCAACACAGATGACAGATCCAGTCAGTAGAGTTTGTCAGCCCTGGTTGACAGCCATTAATCAAAAGAAACAGGGGTACATTTTCATGGAAAGGACTGGTTTGCCATTCCTGCATGGAAAGGGACTGGTTTATCATGCTCAGCACTATTTGCCTCATGCAAGAATGTGTTGTTTCCTTATAAAAGTGTAGTTGCGCCATACTCCACTGTCCCAATAGCTCTCTGCCCAAACTTTTTTGTAGTCCCCATCTTTGAGTTGCTTCCTGACCTTGCAGCCGGTGTATGATTGTTATACAGTTATCAGGAAGAGTGTTGGTGCAGAAAGTGTAAAGTTTTGTGGTTAGGGTTAGTGTAAGTAGCTGGTCGTGTGGTCTACCTCAAGGTATTGGTTCGCTGACGGATCAGAGGTCCCTTTTGAATTTCAGGAACTTGCAAAACACCACAATACCTTGTGAGCTGATTTCAAATGTATCATTTCTCAATTGAAAAAATCTCAAGTTCTCAAATGCGTGATGGGTGTGCCAAGTGTGCATGCTGTTGCAGTGCAGTTTGTGTGCTGTCCTTTACGAGTAGGTGGCACTGTTTCTTCAGTTGCTGATTCAATTATAGTTTCTGGCTAGCTTATCCTCGTAAACTTAGACAACAGAAAAAAACTAAGAGACGATTTACAAGGCCGTTTATTGTGAATTGCATTTGTAATTCTGTCTTTTGGAGAGAGGCATCTTCCTTAAAGATTTGTGTCACACCTTACTTTATGGCAACAGGAACATGATCAGCTTTTGATCATAGTTAAAGCTATAACAAACTATACAAGCAATATGAATCAGTGATGGAGAATGATGGAGAAGAATCATTATGTGTATATTAGTGTATCATATCATATGAATCATAATGTATGTAATTATTGCACTACATGAGTTCCCCAAACACTAACATGCAGTTAAAAATAATTTTACTTCAATACCATGTTGAAATATTTAGCTAGTTAGCTGAAGTTAGTGAAGTGTGTCGGGTGTTCCCTCGGAAAAAAATTATTATGTAATGGAATTAAGTGGGTCCCGATTATTGAGCAGAATATGTTCACATTTGAAAGTGTACATGTATAATTATTTACTTTAATGTGAACTTGAACTTATTTCTCTGAGTTGATGGTAAATGTCGGTCTTTTGCAGATATGGAACATCAAACAGATGATCAAATTGACGCAAGAGCACTTAGAGGCGCTTCTGGATAAGTTTGGCGGTGATAACAACCCGCCGTCGATATACGTAGAGGTGAGCTGACATGAAGGGGTTTACTTAGTTCTGACCTTGAATCTGTTTTCCAGCATCAGCCAGCTGTGATTTACTGAAGAGTAAACTGTGGATAGATTGTGTAACTGTGGGGTAAGCTGTGAGTTGCCCCTCTCCCTCCAGGCTTATGAGGAATACACCAGTAAGCTGGATGCCCTGCAACAGAGAGAGCAGCAACTGCTGGAGGCCATTGGGAACGGTACCGACTTCTCCTGCCCCTCTCCTACCCCCAACCTGTTGGAAGTGAAGATTGGCGGGGCGCAGGGCTTTCCCCAGGCCCCCACCACCCTGGCCGTCCTGCAGACTCCTGTAGATGCCGCCCGCGGCAACCCCAAGTCCCCGCAGAAGCCCATCGTGCGGGTCTTCCTGCCCAACAAGCAGAGGACGGTGGTGAGTGCCGTCGAGAAAACTGTATCTTTTGGGGGGGGATCGAGGGCACTGCATGAAGAATTTAGGCAAATATTTGTGTGTGTTTGTGTGTGGAGGTGGTTTCGAAATCAGATTAGAGCAGGCAGACCTGCTTTTAGGCTGCTGGAAATGAATAGTGCAGTGCGAGGCTGTGTTTGTTTGGTAGCCAGCAAGCCGGTTCTACCCTTCTGCCAAGCCTCATCAGCGTCTTTTTCTTTTTTTTTTTGACAATACTGACCTAGCCAGTTTAAACCACGCTACCTTCTGCAAACACACCGTCTCCCCATTTTGTAGACCTGTACATATTGTTCTTTTGTCGTCAGAGCTAAACTGTTGAATCAGTTTGACCTGAAGCATGAAAGGAAAAAATGAGTGTTCCGCTTCAGGAAGACCACCTTAGCACAAGTTTACTTGTGTTAATGCTTGAATGGTGTTGTGCATGCATTCGCAGATCTGGGAGTGTTGTTAACCACATCTAGCACTGTTGCTCATATAAGTTGGATGGATGCATATCTGTTCTCTTGTGCTAGAAGTCACTCTGGGTAAGGGTGTGTTCTAAATGACTGTAATGTAAAGGAAGGAACACCTTGCTAGGGTGGTAGTCATGAAGCATCCATACACGGGTTGCAGCACTTATACCCAACCAGGTGTGGAAATCCAGGCCCGTAGCCTAAGAGGTTTTGAGGTGTTTTCTGAAGAGAGCTTTGAGCAGCAGTGAGTCCAGGGGAAATCAGAGAATTTAGGTGACCTCCTTTCGCGTTGATTAGCCGCACAGTGTGAAATTGTTGGGAAATGGCAAAAACTGGGCCTGGGAATGAGTGCAGAGTGAATGGTGTACGTCTGTGTAATTACCGTGTATGTGGGACACGCTGGGGCGTCTGCTGTATTCGTCTGCTGTATTTCTTGGGGTTCAAGCGAAAGGAGGCTCCAGCATCAACAACAAGTGTCTTTCCTAAGCAGGCACCCAGATCCAGGGCGACCCCGGTCCTTACTTTAGTTACCCCCATCCTGCAGTTAGATTTTACTCATGGAGCATCCGTTGTCCAGTGTCTCTCATCCCAATGTATTTTCTTCTTCCAGCCATTGATCTAGGATCAGCTTGTCCAACTTTAACTCTAACCCCAGCCATTATTTTACAAGAGAGGCAGACACCTGTCCCAACCTGGGATCTGAACCCATAATCCTGTGGTGAAATTTTCTGACACCACCCTTGTGTGTATGTGTGTGTGTGTTTTTTTTTTTTTTTTCTCACCCCGTGTGTGTTTTGGGGGCTCCCCCAGGTCCCGGCTCGCTGTGGGATGACGGTGCGGGATTCGCTGAAGAAGGCCCTGATGATGAGGGGTCTGATCCCAGAGTGCTGTGCTGTCTACAGGATACAGGATGGGTATGCTTCTCCTACCCAGAGGGCCTTGCTCTCCTCCTGCAACTCTGACATTTGATTGCCATTACAGAGTTAAAACCACTCTTTGAGAACATAAATCCAGGGAAAACACTCTGTTGTGCCCAGCAACCTGTAGGCTAAACTCATTTCCGTTGAGGATCATTGTCAACTACTTTTTGACCTTTTCCAGAAAGCAATAACATTTATTCACAGGTTCCAAGTAGACAACTATTAAGTGATAACTGGAATTTTAACTTTTCACAGAACTGCCCTATGAGGCTTTTAAGATATGCTCATGCATACCTAGTGCTGTCGAGGCATCTGCGCTTCGTGTTAGCCGATAGCGGTTATGTGTCAGGTTCATTGAAAAATGGCCTTATTCAATGGAGTCTATTCCAATGTGTAGGTTTTCTGAAAATAAAAAATGCATATTTTTTCGGTTGTACATCCAGTTATCCAATGTTAAGTTGTGTGCCTAGTGTTAAATACTTGACAACTGCATTCATGTTGTACACATTTGAAAAATATGTATCATTTAAATGTAGAATATTTCTTTTTAGAATTTGAATGTTTACATGACTTAGTGGAATGTAATAGCCCTGGCTTTGCCATTATGTAAATTTCTCACCGAGTTGCACCCATTTAGATCAAAGCCCAGACTTCAATATGTGCTTATCCTCATATAGCCCTTACAGTTCAATGGGGTTGGTATGCAGATTCTGGGCTTATAGAACATTAAGTTACCATATCAAACAAGGTTCTACATCAAAGCATTGCCTCCCTTCTCCTTCTTTTCAGAGAGAAGAAGCCCATTGGCTGGGACACGGATATCTCCTGGCTCACAGGGGAGGAGCTTCATGTAGAGGTTTTAGAAAATGTGCCACTGACAACGCATAACTTTGTAAGTATGATGGCGAGTGCAAAACTGGTAACGTCATAAAGCTTTCTCGTACTGAAAAAAATGCAGTTTACCAGTAACATCAGGATGCATTCCCTTGCTGAAAAAATACAGTTGTTTTTGAAAAGTGCATACAAACTCCTTTTTTCATTTCAGTCATGAGAATGGCCAGGTCATTTTTTGGCAGTCCAGATATATGTTGGTTTTTGTCAATCTTGGCAGGCAGACTTGAGCTGCTTTTGTGAAAATAGGCCATCTGGAAGAGTGTTAGCAATACTGAATGAATCCCATAGGTGGGTTTGATGTGTGTGTCCTTCCTCCGCCAGGTGCGAAAGACCTTCTTCACTCTGGCCTTCTGTGACTTCTGCCGGAAGCTGCTGTTCCAGGGCTTCCGCTGCCAGACGTGCGGCTACAAGTTCCACCAGCGCTGCAGCACTGAGGTCCCCCTCATGTGTGTGAACTACGACCAGCTGGAGTGAGTAACCGCCCGCACACCTCGCCCAAGCCACAGGGCACACGTTAGCACCGAGGGAAGGGTCTGAAGAACTGGGTGCACGAGAGGGAGGCTGTGGTTTGAGTTAGCATGGTGACTGAGGGGAAGGAGCCACCTTTGATGGTGGCATTCCAGCTGAGAATGCTAAGTGTTTGTATGTCCGTGGATGGAAAGCCAGACTTAACAGGCTGGAGTTTGTGTCCCTGCAGCTTGTTGTTGGTGTCCAAGTTCTTCGAGCATCACCCAATCACGCAAGAGGAAGCGTCATCGGAGGGCACCACCCCCATGTCTGAGGTGTGCCCATCCCTGCCCCCCTCTGACTCCACCGGGTAAGAGAGACGACATGGTCCAACAGTGAGTGCTGTGTGCATGGGCCTGTATACCTCTTTTAGAGGGTGATGTAGGCTGATGTAGACCCAAGGGAGGCAGTAGGGAAGGGACAGTGATGCCCCATGAATCTCATAAAGGGTTTAACCTCCATATTCTGTCAGTCACTGACTCATACTTATGAAGCAGTCAAAACACAACTGCGTAGCTGACTACCATAATATTGTGGCCCCCCCCAGATCCCTCTGCCACCCCGTCGCCTCCCCCTCCAAATCCATCCCAATCCCACAGAGCTTCCGGCCCGGGGACGAGGACCACCGCAACCAGTTCGGCCAGAGGGACCGCTCGTCCTCCGCCCCCAACGTCCACATCAACACCATCGAGCCCGTCAACATCGACGTGAGTCACCCCTCCCTTCTGCTAGAGATCTGTAGTAGTATAGGCAAACCAGACGTGATGTGATAATTTACATTAGGCATATTAGGCACATACTACGTACATTGTTTTTATAACGTCGTTTGACATTTGAAATATTATTCACGGTAAATGTTGTGAGTGAAAAATCAGAGTGGATTGAATGTGTGAGTAACTCCGGTCACCGTATCGTCCTCCTATTTCAGGACTTGATTCGAGATCAAGGTTTACAGAGGTCAGAAGGAGGTAAGAGTGACTCCCGCACTGATGTCTGCTTTATCGCCCCTTTCATCTTATCTGTATTTTATCTTAGCGGAGCACTGTCACCACTTATGAAAGGACGAGTTTAACCTGATCAGTCAGGTTTTCCCTCACTCTGTTTCCATTTAGTGTGCCATTTTAGAAGTCATGCATTCATACCATCCTTTTGGTTTCACTCCTGTATCCCAGATTACATGTCTGTCTTGTGTTCTTCACTCTCTCTGCTTGCCCAGTGAAGGCCTCTATTAAATCACTCAGTGCAGATATATGCAGTTTTAAATGGACCAATAGACAGTTCGATTATGGACACTGCCGTCATTTTTAATGAAAACCTTTAGCTTCCCAAGTAATTTTGTTAGTCTGGAAAAGAGTGTATGATACTGAAATTTTATTAGTGGAAATGTTTGCACATTTTTCCTGTGCAGTGATGCAATGGCTGAAAAACTCTGAAAAGAAAAATAAAGGCAAAGTTCAAAATGCATTTGACAGAGCTGCTCTCATGCTGCAGAGTAGTGAATTTGCCCATTGCACATCGTAATCTTGTAGCTTTGGTTAAAGGATATTCCCATCCATTTCCCACACCTTGCATTGTTTAAGACCAGTCAGTCCAGCAGCTGTGATGGACTGTGGGTCAGTAGCTTACATTGTAGACTGTGCCTGGCTCCTGCATTTCCAGGAGGACCAGTACCGTGCCTGTAAAAGGTGCTTCAGTTCCCTGCATCCCCTCTCTGAAGGCTGCCCTCAGCCTGCCCCACCGGGTGGGCGGGGGCGGGAGGGGCAGGGCCAGTCTCTGAGAGGGGGGGTCCCTGGGCGTCCCTGCCTGTGATCTGTGTCTGTCTCTCTCCCCCCTGCAGCCCCCCTGACCCAACCAGCTCGCTGTTTGAGGAAGCACAGAACCCGGACCACAAGTCCCCTCCTATACTCCTACCCCAATGACATTGTGTTTGATTTTGAGCCTGGTCCCGTGTTTCGAGGTAGCTAGGCCTTTGCGTTCCCCACTCCCTCTCTCTCTCTGTGCCTCACTCTCACTCTCACGCCCTTCACGACCACATCCTCACTGTCTTAGGCTCTTCCACTGGTAGCTGCTGCTCAGTTTAAATTTAGTTTAAATGTGAATACATGAATACTACATTGGCTGTATGTTCATGTATTGCTGTGTTGTGAGGGAGATTTTCCAGATCTCACCTTTAGTCAAAGTCACCATTTGTTTACAAGAAGTTGTCTCGTGAGACTGGAGTTGATCAAGAGGGTGTCGGGACAGTGGATTAAATTAGGGAAATGGTTTATAGAGCACTTTTTCTCCTGAAAAATAATGAACCCAGGCAAGGCATTTTATGTTTTTCAGTAAGGCTAATAAAAGGTCATCAGACTAATATGTAGTTTGGATGTCAAAGGTAAGAGTTAACTTTCAAATAGTTACAAATATTTTAATTAAAATGATTCAGTCATTGTAGATCCAGATCAACTTGATGCATATAGTATGTGAAATGGAAAGGTTATGAGATTTGTCGATCGATACAAGTCCTTAATTTTGATTTGACTGGGGGAACAGTTTTAAGTTCATTTGTGACAGGAGTTCAAGGTCCTCAAGGTAGTTTTAAGTGTGTTTTTCAGGGAACGGATATAGAACAAACATTTTTAAAGCCGAAATGTTATTAATTACTGGAAGCGTGCACAGCCTTGAATCTGTAATACCATGCTGTGCCAGTGTCTTGCTTCCTTTAATGGAGTAACCTCACTAAATAAAACCGGGCCAGTATTGTCTGAGCCGCCGCAGGGACCTGGTATCAGCAGCTGATATTGGTCTTAAACCAGAAAGGCTTATGAGAGATCAGCCTTTCTCCATTTCGGACAGTATACAAAAGCACCTTGTTCGTGGAGTATTGTTCTTTGTAAATGTGTGTTCTGTATGGTAATTTGTTGTGTACGCGCTCAGTTGCAAACTGTACCTAACCTTTTCTGGGAAACGGAAGTAGGGCGCGTGAGACTGGATCTGTCCTTTAAGCAGACTTTTCTCCTCAACTCTGCTCCATATTTTGAAGTGAGCAATCTGATGAGATGGATGAATCTGTTCCTGAAGCCATGGTTTTCATGCAGAGCTGGACTATTTGGGGATTAGTGCATGTGTGCGGGCCTTCTTGTCCCCCCCTCCACCCCTTATGCCCCCCACTTCACAGCACAAAGCTGCCATGTCCCATGGCACCACGCCCCTAACCCCCCACCCCACCCCACCCCCACACTGCATGTGTTCGTATGACTCCCCACCTCCATGTCATGAGAGCAGACCTGACGCAATCCTGCCCGACGCTCACCCTCTCTCTTCTCGGACCGCCCTCCATTCGAATCCTTTCCATCCTCCTCCATCTTCCTCTGTTTCTGTCTCTCTCCCCTCTCCCCCTTGATAGGGTCCACGACGGGGCTCTCAGCCACGCCCCCCGCCTCCCTCCCCGGCTCTCTGACCAATGTGAAGGCGCCTCAGAAGTCTCCCAGCCAGCCGAGAGAGCGCAAGTCCTCCTCCTCGTCCGAGGATCGCAATAAAATGGTGAGGCCCTGGTGCTCTTTTTTTTCACCACTGTGGCCCCTTGTAAGACCTAGCTGTTTTTTTTTTATACTGCAGTGGTGAACTCTCATTTTAAAGCCCTAAGTCAAACTAAATAAGACAACTTGTTAAAAATAAATAGAAAAGGTAACATTATTATATTATGATAATGAAAATCATGCTTCCCTCTATGACAATGAAGTAAACTGATGGATGTAGCATAAAGCCAGTGTAGTTCAGGTTGATGGTAGTGTGGTGTGCTAACGGCCCTGCTCTCTGTGGTAGAAAAACCTGGGCCGGCGGGACTCGAGTGATGACTGGGAGATCCCCGAGGGCCAGATCACCCTGGGGCAGCGGATAGGATCCGGCTCCTTTGGAACCGTCTACAAGGGGAAGTGGCACGGTGAGGAAGGGGACCGCCGAGGGGTGTCCACACACTCTCCCCTGGACAGAGAGACTCCCGAGTCCTCCCATCGTGAGCCGTCCTCACAGTCCCACACTGTGGGGGGTTAGGAATTTTGGTTTTTAAATTTAAATTCATATTTAGTTTGGAGTGGATGGTACTCGATCAGGAGGATTTTCCTCAGGTATGCACACAGGTTGAGGCTCTCAAGATGTCCTCACCTGAGGATGTCTGCCTTCCTCTCAGCCGGATGGATATTGTTAATTTGGTGGCACACTCACGCTCATACATCACTCTGCAGATGATATTGTGTTTACATCTTAATAACAGTGCCATTACAAGTAGCAACAAGGAAAAAAAGCTGCAGCATTTGAGCATCTCAGAGTACAGGACAGCGCAGCAGTTTTGACACGTTGCTGTAAGGCAGGAGTGGCACATCCTTAACGCTCTGTATTTGCGCAGGCGACGTGGCTGTGAAGATGCTAAATGTCACCGCCCCCACTCCTCAGCAGCTGCAGGCCTTCAAGAACGAAGTGGGAGTTCTCAGGTACGAAAAAACACCTCACGATCTCTCAGACTGAATGTTCAGCGTTTCAGCCGTCTGACGAAGACGAAACAACAAAACCAGCCTCAATCGTGGCGTACCGAGGTGGAGGTCGGGCTGTTGTTCTTGGCAGGGAAGGCTCTCTCACACCAATTAATCAGTGTTCTGTTTGAGCCCGAGGTCTTGTAATTGATCACACTTCATAAATTGCATTTTTTATGCTTTTCTAAATAAGGTGTGATATTGCACACGGAGCATCCATTTTAAACACCACCATGGCTTCATGCTTAGGGCTCAGTGTTGCACATTTTTGAGGGATTTGGTCAGTGCAGGGAGCAAAAACTGCTGAATTTATCACAGGATCACACACTGACTGTATCCATCCCTAGGCATAATGTGTACCATGTTCACAAAGTAGACGCCTCCATGCTGAGCACTAAAACCATTGCTTGGACCTATTTATGTACTTCAGGCAGATGAGGCAGAATGTACTGTTTTAGTGAGGAGATCCAACTTTGCTATTTCATTTTGGCCAAAACAGACAAACCCTTAGGTCACAGTCGTTCTTACAAAAATATACTTGATGGCTGTATTTTGAAATAAGTACTGGTGCGTTTCACATGGGAGGACATCTTTTGCAATAACAACGTGATTGTCAATATCCACAGTATCGTAAATCCCACACGAACCACACTTTTTAACAATAGAACTTATATAACACGGAGGCCACGTTAAAAGCCTTTTTTTTGCTCTCCACAGCAAAACCCCTGTGACTTTTTAAATCAGTAAGCTTCATGACGTTTTGGGGTTTGTGAGCCCTCCTCAACACCTGCCCCTCCGTTCTGTTCCCACAGAAAGACGCGGCACGTGAACATCCTGCTGTTCATGGGCTACACCACCAAGCCCCAGCTGGCCATCGTCACGCAGTGGTGCGAGGGCTCCAGCCTCTACCACCACCTGCACATCATCGAGACCAAGTTCGAGATGATCAAGCTCATCGACATCGCCCGGCAGACCGCCCAGGGGATGGAGTGAGTGAGCGCCCCACCCCAAAAAAGGGGGACAAAAAACCCTCACAACAGCTACAATCAACCAGTGCCGTACCTATATGTTATTGCAGGGTCAGATCCAAGGTAAAACTGCTTCCCGACGTTATGGGAAAGTCATGTTACCTCTGGCCAAATGATGGCAGAGTTTTGGCCTTTTTTTCTTTTCCACTTGAGTTGAAAATGAAGAGAAGCAGAGGCATTACAGAGAGGTAATTAATTAAACAGGCTAACAAAGGTATCGAAAGGTAATAAAGTGTAAAGGGTCGATAAGGGAGAGAAATGAAGGACCAAATTAAATGTACTCATTTGATTATTCGTGTATTTATTAAACCAATCTTGCGTATCCTTTTAATGAAGGTAATTTAATCTAATAATGGAATTTATTCAGCGATCGGTATCGGCTATACTTGTGGAAAATCTGACAGCTGAGCTGACTACATCCAAGGTTCCTATCGCATATAATTGAGTAAATTCAGACTGCAATGTTTATAAAGTAGAGCGCAATAAACATTCTCTTAACAGTGTGTCCGGGGAAGTCTTTTACAGAATGTGGGTCACACAAATTTCCATTGTGGCCCAGTCAGCGCTTATTGTTATGCTTAAGCTTTGGTGTTTTTAGTCGAAATGCAATCGATTTTATAGTACAGACACGTTCACATTTTGAGGGATTTGTTTTTCCCCTCAGTAAACTGCACACTGTAGCAGAATAGTAGACGCACAGTTTTCTCTTAGTTCACAACTCCTGAAATATTAAAACTGTGAGCTCCGGCATTCATGGTCCAGAGAACGCCTCATCTTAAAACTGTTTTCTCTTTTCCCTCACAGCTATTTACATGCCAAGTCCATTATCCACAGAGACCTTAAAAGCAACAGTATCCTTCCCGTTATGCTCCCAGTGATACAGATCGTTGTGTTTTGTTTATTATTCAGTAACACATTCGCATGCTGAAATAAAGGGTGAAAGAGCATACTTACGACGTGCAGTTGGGGGACGCTGGGGTAGAGCAGAAGGGGTGTGAGGATCCTTAACCCTCTGCACCCAGACATCTTCCTGCACGAGGACCTGACGGTGAAGATCGGTGACTTCGGCCTGGCCACGGTGAAGTCGCGCTGGAGTGGCTCCCACCAGTTCGAGCAGCTCTCAGGGTCCATCCTGTGGATGGTCAGTGTCGCACTCTGGGCAAATAACTGTGTGCTGTGTCACAGTGGCTTTCACCCTTTCACCAGCTGTGACTCTATGTAACCCCACCCCAACTCCTGTGACTAATACCATTGGAATTGTTAGGCGGGTTCATTTCCTATTTGCAGTAGGGTGCATGGACAATGTGGAGGTGTTCGGATGTAGGCCTGAGCTTTGGCTGTATTTGGGGCTCAGGGTTGCGGTCTCGCTCTCCTTCCCAGGCCCCGGAGGTGATCCGGCTGCAAGACAAGAACCCTTACAGCTTCCAGTCGGATGTTTATGCTTTCGGCATTGTGCTGTACGAGCTCATGTCCGGGGCGCTGCCCTACTCCAACATCAACAACAGAGACCAGGTGAGGAGGGCAGGACGGCGGGGGGGGGGGACACACAAGATGGCACACACGATCCCACAGACAGGAGCCAAGACGGCATTGCAGGCTCTTGCACTTCAGTTGTGCGTTTTCCTGCAGCCTGTACACAGCTGGGTTAAGGAACACCGGTAAATGGCCTTTGACACAAGCTCTGCTTTAACTATTTGACACAAGTTGTGCTTTGATTTTATAGATATCATAGTAAGGGACTGTTGAAATACAGGTTGCTGCGTATGCAGTACGTGATTTGACAGGTGTCGACCTCCATTTTTCAGGCTTCTTTAGAGGCAAAACGCGGTGGCTTTATTTATATAAGCCCAAGGAAAAACTGTCTTGATTATCTGTGTATTATACTAGTTACAACTGCCACTCTGGAGAGCTTTTTTGCTAATTTTGTGTGTGCAGACCTTGCATGTGCAAAACAAAGAAAATTTGTAAATGTAACATGTTGGGTCCTGCATGTATAAAACCCATTATAATCTTTGGTCGTCTCCATGTTCCAGATTATCTTCATGGTGGGGCGGGGCTACCTGTCCCCTGACCTGAGCAAGGTGCGCAGCAACTGCCCCAAGGCCATGAAGAGGCTGATGGCCGACTGCCTGAAGAAGAAGAGAGAGGAGCGGCCTCTCTTCCCACAGGTAACTCTACCTCACCCTCTACACTGCACCACAAGGAAGTAACAAGGGTGTCAGGACAGAAACAGAAGTGCAGGCTCTTTCACTGGGTTCATTATCCTCTATCAGGATGTGTGAAGTACACATAGGTCATCCTCTCACATTTGTGTGGCTGTTATCAGTATTGACTTTGGCCAGATATTAAAGTGAGCCCAAAAGGCCATCGGCTGTGTGAAAGAGGGGACTCTCTGGTCAGGATTGACTAGCTGTGTGTCTCTGTCTGACAGATCCTGGCCTCTATAGAGCTGCTGGCACGCTCCCTACCCAAGATCCACCGCAGCGCCTCGGAGCCCTCACTAAACCGGGCTGGGTTCCAGACCGAGGACTTCAGCCTGTACGCCTGCGCCTCTCCCAAGACCCCCATTCAGGCGGGAGGTTATGGTAAGCAGCCTATCGCAGTGTAGTGTTCAGTTGCAGAACAAAGAATTGATTCGCTGCTTTTAAGCACGTCAAACTTAATTTTCTCAAGGAAAATAAATGGTACTCCTCTGGAATGAGAAATGCTGTAGTTGGCTGCGGTACTGCAGTCAGCAATACAACTGAACAATAAAATGAACATTACACTGGATGCATCCTGTTAGAGCATCTGAAAAGGGCAGCAAAAGTATGTTTGTATATTTTGTATGTTGTATCGTATATTAGTATATTATGTCTGTAACTGGTCCTCAGGCCCTACAGGGATAAAATATGTCTGTGTAAAGCATTGCATTTATGAGACATTATGGAAGAAGGCACCATTTTCACTCATTATTTTCTGCTTTTCTTGCTTTGTCCTCACAGGGGAGTTCTCAGCGTTTAAGTAGCAGTGCAGATTCCACCAATACATCCCTTGTCACTTTTTAAAAGTCTTGTGTTCCTACAGTGGGTTCATCCATTACAGAAAAATAGTTACAAAAGAATGTGCTGTTTTCTTCCTCGCAATTTGAAGAGCAACATCTCTCGCTGAAACAGCAAAATAAAGATCTCTGAAGAGAGAAGACACAATTAAAATGAAAAAAAAAAAAACAGATGCTCATAAAGAAGTAAAACTTGAATGAACAACGAAAAAACAACAACAAGTAAAGGTAAAGGAATCCATTAAAAGGAGGCCATGGAAAACCCCATAGGAGACAGAGGTTGTCGCCAACAGCCCCCTGCAGCCAGGCCAGAGAGGGGGAGGAAAGGATGAAAGCGTGGCCACGCCCAGCCGAGGAGACGCCTCATCTTGTCCCTCCCACACAGTGGGGTGGGGGAGAGGGGGGAGTCAGAGGCGGGGTGAGCCAGAGCACGGGATCCGCACTTTGACCAATGACACTGGAGAGCTAAGAAAGGAGCAGCCAGACCTGGTTGCTCATTGGCTGGTATCGGTTGACAGGCTTGTGTCAGAGCCAATCCCGGAGAGGCAACGGAGGGCACAAAGTCAAACCTGTTGGAAGATGACTTGAATGATCCTTTGATTTTTTTTTTGTTTTTTTTTTGCTTTTAAATTATTCTTAGTAATTATTATTTTTTCCTTTTAATGTTTGTTTTTGGGGCTTGAGGAGGGGTTGCTGGGTTTTGTTTTTTTTTTTGGTTGTCTGGTTCTGAGGAGACATTGTCATCAGAGACCTTTTTTCCCCCTTTTCATGTTTGATGGAGATGTTCCAAATACATTCCGCCACATGCAGATCAGCCACACTTCAGCAGACCGTGAAGATCTTTCTTGGGCCTGTCCATTTGTGCGGCTGTTTCCACATCATGCGTGGACCCATTTTGTGAACAGGAAGCTGAAAATACCCAGACTCCCTCACTCCAGTCCAGGAGAGATCCTGCTACAGTGTGACGGAGTGAGCAGTCACAGTCTAGAGGAATGTATGTCCATCCTTATTTGCCGGGGTTGGCATGGAATCAAAGATGTTTAAATGACTGCTCATGTTGACTTTACGTTATCAAAGTGCAGACAATGGTTAAGTTGATTTAACAGAGCTAAGGGGAAAGGGTGGGGGGGGGGGGTGGGGGGGGGTGAAAACGTGTATCCAGACTAGTCCTGACTAGTCTGCTGTGTGGTGATCCAAGCATCGTTCCCTGCTGGGCACATCACATTGTGCAATGTTCGGGTATGATCAGCGTGATCATCCCTGTTAGCCAGGCCGCTCTGACTAAGAACAGCCACAAGTCCCAAGTTCCAAGCCAGAGCGAAACCCACGAGGAACTGTCGCATTAGTTTTGCTACTGTGAGGTTTATACTTCTGTATCACATTGTGCCATAATGCCAGGTTCCTTAATTTAAAGTACACTTACTTTCTACAAGTTTGCCTAAACGGTTGTCGCTTGTCATGCAGTGTTTCTGTCTCTGATATCACTGTAAATATATATATATATATTTTTAGTGCGGTTTTCAGTTTTTGTCAGGAGGGAAAAAAAATCAGCTTCCTTATCTCTCTGTGAAGGAAGAGAATGTCACGCCATCATGATTTTTGCCTTGTGGTTCAGCATTCGCACTTGATGTAAAAGAAAAAAAAAAGCTCTTTCCTGAAGTTGAAAACAAGGTTACCACAGTCTACCTGTTTGAAATCCTGTTGTGTTCCAGGCTCTGTGGGGCTGGGAGGTTTCAAGGCCTCCTGCAAACTAACTCCTCCTTTTTATTTTAAAATGTACACATCTGGCTTCTCATTCCAGTGCTCATGGGTCGTAGGTATTATGTTTTTAAAGTATTTTGCTGTTTTTTTCATGGACAGGCAGGCCTGCAGAGTTAGGATTATTTATGTTAACTTTATTTTAATGATTTTCTTTGAGAAATCTTTATTTTTGATGTTTTTCTTTAACTGCTTGTGTAGTCATTCAGGTGTGTGTACTTGCACTTTGCGGGAATAGATCCAAGCTTATAAGGAATTTGCCTTCTCAGTCATTAGATTTGAGATAAATACATGGATATGTTGAGATGGATAAGGTGCAGGATGGGGAGGATCAGTTTAGAATTTGATTTCTCTAGTAAAACAGCACTGTCTGTGTAGAGGTGGCAAAGGTGAGATCACACTGCTCTCAGCTGCGATATCAGTCACACTTCTGAGAGCGGTGCCCTGGGGTTTCAGATCTGACCTCTCCTGTCTGTTACGCTGTTGACACCGTTAATACCATTGGCAAAGATCTTTATAATTCAACCCTTAACTTGAGGAGTTTTTTGCCTAAAATAAGTTGTTTAAAACCCATCCAACCTTGCAAATGTATAGAAAAATTGTGCATAAGATATGTTGTGTAACTTACGCCTGTATAATAGTCCCTGTTGCCTGTCTCTCTACAGGGTAACATAGTCGAGAAAACACTGGAGGATCATTTTGGTGTATCTGTTACAGAAGCATAACTCGTACGCCGGATTTTTCAGTGTGGCACTGAGGGACTGGCGGAAAGGAAGTGCAGGGTATGCTGAGGCTGACTGAGAGGGAACCACCCCCACCCCCCATTGTTCCATATCCTTTCATATTTTCACCTGCAGTCCCCACCCCCTTTCTGACAAGCTTACTGTGAGGTCCCTTGCGCTGCATGCTTCTGCAAACCAGTAGGGGGCAGTGTTGGCTCTCTAGACATGTTCAGCTGTTACGACTAGTGAGCCTGCATTTGTAGTGTTGTCTTTGTGGAGGGGGCAGGCTCTTTTGTTGGGGCTGTCAACAAACCAAGGTCAAGGTGTTTTAAGCTATTTTATATTAACAATTGTAAGATGTGTATCTTTTTCCTTGTACGTGCAAAGTAATGTTAGGGCACAAAAGTAAAACTTTCACAATATCATATCAGTGTTTTTGAAATTGACTTTGGAATTCAGAAAAAAAAACAGTCAGGAGAAAAGTATGTCCGTGGTCTCGTTGACTCATCGTAACAACTAAGATCGATCCACCATTTACAGGGTCTGAGTGATTGTCACAAAGAAAAATTAAGAAAACAGCCTGCCTCAGACATGTTATGGCACATGATGTGAGAGTTTGCCTTTGGCTGTTAGCCGGCACCACAAACAGAGCAGTCCTGCTGAAGCACGCACCCAGTGAGGCACATTCGGGGCTCGCTCACACTAGTGGTACTTTTGTATTCTCTACGCTTTACTCTAAATATTGTTTTAAATCGGTTCAACTCGCTTCTCAAAGAACAGTGCAGTTAATGTGGCTCGTTGCACTGCCCCGGTAGGTTAGGCTCGGATGACACTGGATCAGGGCTCGCCTGGATGTGTAGCCACGTGCGGCTTTGGGGGCAAAGCCAGAGAGGGCACGCGTGTGAAGTGCACCTTGGGACAGATCCCGGCTCTCCTCCTCTCTCTGAAATTTCTCTTTGATGCGGCGCAGTGCTCTCGGCTGTTGGTTATTCCTCCACGGATATGTACAAAGCTGTACATTTTAAAAGCCTCAGGAACCTTGATGTCTTCGTGGTAGAAGGACCAGTGGTAATGTATCATTCATGTCCCTGGAGGGCGGCGGAGTGCCTAAGTACATTACTCTCGTGTCGAACCGCTGGGGAAAGGAATGATGAAACGATAATGGGAAGGAGAGCAAATGGAGGACAGCATCTTGAAGCAGTATCTGCAGATATGTCAAGCGTCCCACGAGTTCCTGTGTTCTGTACCTTGGTTTTGCTGAAGGCTTGGGTGGGGGGGGGAGAGAGGGGGGGGGGCTCATTGCTTTTCACTGGCTGACTTATGTCTGTTTGTTCTTGTTAAGTTGGTACTGTGTGCCTCATTCACTAAAGAGATTTCTGTCTGAGATCTGTCAGTTCTATATTGTTGAAATGCATTCATATTTGGGTACCTTTTATTCTTTGTCTCCAAGAAGGTTGTGTTCTGTTGGGGAAACATAAGAGATGCAAACGGAAATGTTACAAGAGGCAGGTAAACAACAGCAAGACTTAATTTTTTGTGTAAACCCCATCCCTATTAGTGATGCTGAAGGAATTGCTAAGTAGCAGTCCCAAGCACTGGCTCTGGATCAGTTTTAGCTCGTATAGACATGGTTTGAGGTCGGGTTAGCTGATTCCAGGTCAGTTACTGCTGGCACTGCATCTGAAATGTTTAAGGGCAACAGTAGAGAGCTTGTGTATTTGAAGTGGGAAGTTGATTGGAAGGGTGTGTTTAGTCATATTTTCTTAGCGAGCAAGTGGGTCTAAGCCTTAAAGAGAAGTACGTAATGTGCTGCTTTCAGCTTCCACACATTCGCTGTGTGAGAACCTAGTTGTGGTTCGAAAGGGTGACCTTCCCTTTCGCCAGAGGTCCTTACCAAGCATTCCACACAAAACACAGCTGTGTTCTGTTTTTTTTGGTTTTGCTTTGTTTTTTTTTTTAATGCTGATCGGAACAGCAAGACAAAGAACATTTCATTTTGTCCCAGCAGCGCATCATCAGATTGTCTCTTGGGAGGCTTGAAATGGTTGGACTGGTCTACGATTTGCGAATCCCATTCAAATTAATTTCTGAAAAACGTTGTGCGCACAGAATCCTGAGCAACGTGCTCTGGCTGATATAAATAATTACAAAAGCACAGGAGGAAAGTGCTCAGAGTTGAACTGGCACTTGGCCCAAGTGACTACAAGTTAGAGCTGAACCAGATAGATTAATGTGAAATTAAAGTTGGTGTGTCAGACCAGCAGCTCAGAAGGAATGCCAGCCACGCGTTGAAATAGCATTTGTGATCAAGCGCTTAGTAAGAGATCGGGAAAGCTCTTTGCCCCCCGAGGTACAGAGTGAGGTGCAGTCATACAGGCTCTTTGTTTCCTCTAGCAGTTGCTTCAAGGTGCTGCGAACGATAGTGCGCGGTCTTGAATAATTTCAGCGGTTGTGTTGCGGAGCTTAAGCCGAATCCCCCTTGGCGTTTAGCACGCTGTAAACTGTTACATCATCACGCCGCACGCTGCCGCTCGGCACGCCTCAGTGCTCGGACGCGGTGTCGGCGGCGTGATCCACCTTTCCGAAATCGCCGAAATGAAATAAGCCAGAGAGGGTGCAGCAGGGCACATGCGCTTTTGGGTTCAGCGAAGCGTCGCTCTCCAATCACTGTTTAGGGCTCTGTTCTGAGCTGCTCCGCAAGAGGGTTACAGAAACTGTCCGTGTGCCGTGAGAAAAACCAAGCCCTGACCAGCACAGCAATCCGTTTTCCACAAGTTCTTGGGTTTTTGCCTCATTTTTCCACTACACCTGCTTTGCAAGTTCACATTAGCATGCTGGCATTCCTAGTGATTCAGACAAAACTCAATCAAATGACAGTCCATCCTTCAGAATTTACCACAGCTGAAATGACTACATAAATATAAATACCCATTATGAAGCTATAAATTGGTTTCGGATCAGAAACTGCGCTGTTAGGAGGCAGTCCAAAGAAGACAGGTCCTGAGGGTATTAGCCATGTTTTGTTGTGAACTGAGATTAGTCCTTGAGTCATAATAAACTGGCGCATCTTTCTTCAGCTAAAAACATTTTCATTCAGCTGTCTTTTGATCGCAGTCCCAGTTTTTCGTGACGGTGATTTAAGAAATCATTTAAGTGAATGTTCACCATTGTAAGTAAAGGGCAAAATTGTTTTGCCACGTTAGGATTAATTCAGGAGTGTAAAATGGATTCAGTCAGTTACTTTTGTCGCAGCACCTGTTGGAAATGGAGCGAGCTGTCTACAATGCATATGGGACCTCTTTGTTTTTGAGAACCTCCCCTCCCTTGAGCAACATTGTTTTCTGTTACAAGTTACAAGCCTAAGATATTAAAAATGAGGAACTTTTGGGAGTTTGTGTTTTAATAGTGCTGTATTTATTTTGTAAAAATATTTTTATTTTTGAAGAGAAGAATGTTGTTACAGAGGTATATCTTTTAAAGCATGATCCATTGTAAAGATGGACTAACTTGATTCAGACGTCACTTTCCCATCGTATCGTTTTGCCGCATTTTTTCTTTTCTGTTCTTTCTTTCGAGTAGTTTAACCATCAGACTCCCCCATTTTCCTATCCTTTAGACGTATTTCCAACTACTTTCATCAACTTGCTCTCCCTTCTCTACTACTGTAGCCCCAACCCCATCCATTTAAATACTGCTATACCCCAAACCCCCCCCCCCCCCCATTTGTCCACACCTATAACCCCCCTTTACCCCACACATTTTTTTGTTTGTTTTTTTTTCATCCTTCAGGAACTTTCATTCACCCATCTTTTTGGGAGAGTCAGTTCACTTGTAAATTTGTACAGTGAAAATATTGTCAGTTTGCTAGAAGGCATGGAGACTAAAAAAATAAAAAAGACAAAGTTTAAAACATTGTTTTGATAGAGGAAATTCTGAGAACCTATTTCTGTGTAAAAATATTTAAGACTGTATTATATTAAAGGAGAAAGAGGTAAATGTATTTGTTGTGAATATGAGAAACTGCTATATTAAAGAAGTGCATGACACATTGTCAAAATTGCGTCTTATTTCTCATATGCATTTATCATGATTAAGGTCAGCAGGTGTCATTGTTGCCTATGAATTATCGCATTATGCGGGCGTAGGTGGAGACACCTGTTAAAAATTTGCCATCTGCAGATACATTTCTGCCAACAGCTCCTGCATTTGGTGAGATGCCTTCCTCATCTCCACAAGGTGGTAATGCCATACCCTTTCCCAAAAACATCACGCCTTAATTGAATGAGTAAACACTGATGACATTTAAATAGCCATCTTTTCAAAATTGACTTCAACACCACATCTTGATGCAACAGCAGTGTTTACCATATCGCATGTGGCTGGTCACACCTGGGGACACAGAGACTGGCTTTGCACACATAAGTAGGCCATTCCAGAGTGGCAAATGTAAGAGGGAGTTTTGTGAAGGGTTGCTTGTGAACCAAGGGTGACGAAAAGCAGCCCACATTTATCTAGACGTGCCAAACGGCAAACTTGCCAGATCTGGCCACAAATACCGTGCGTGTCCAAAATGCGCAGTCAGAAATTCCACCTTGTCGTGAGATGTAGAGATGAGGGGAAAATTTCTGTGAGCCCTGCGGAGTCACTTCCGCTGTAGTTCCATTACCCCCCCCTCTTATTGTTCCACTCTGCATGATCAAAATGCTCCTTGCCAGTTCTGCAGCATACTTTATTTTGGAGACAAGGAATTAACCCCCCCTCCCCCATCCATCCCTCCCCTCATCAGCACAAACAGAGTGACGTTCCCTATCTCCCGACCGCCGCAACATTGAACAGACGCACTCCCTGATTGAACCCCCCCCCCCCCCTTTTCTAAGCGAAGCCCAGCCACTGGGCCCTAATGGAGCAGTTAATTCTTTACATTACATTAAGGGCCCGGGGGAAGCATGCGCGTCCTCCCTGCCTCATTAATAAGCAGCCGCTGGCAGCTGGGGAGACAGCGGGGCCTGGATCTCGCCGGCATCGGCCTGGCCCGCATTCTCCTGCAGCAGCGATGGCAAGGCCAGCTGCCTGTGTCGCCTGCATTATCTTAAAACAATATGCCCTGTGATCTGTGCTTATGGATCTGTGCAGTTAGTATTCATGGGGCAACTCTGGTGCAGGGAACTGGCTCAAGAGTGTTTTACTTTGGTATCCTCTGATGGTTATTCAGTAAACATTGTGAGATACCTGCTTCTACTGAGGGCTGAGTTCAATTGACAGCTAGCAAGTTTTTGGAAAGGTGGCTGAGGGAGGTGTTATTTCTCTTGACATGAATAAGCAGGGGCTCCACTTAGCACCTCCGAACTTTCTGAAAGGTTTTACCCACTGAATGGCGGTCTTGTGGTCTGAAACAGGACAACACAGTACATTTCGGCTGTCTTATTATTGCTGTTGTAAACTCTGTACTCAGTGGGCCTTTTTCTACAGTTTAGTATTCATTCACATTTCCGTTGCCCTTGGTCGTAACATTTCACTGTTATGCTGTCCCACGAAGCCTTCTTCAGAATACAATTAAACTTTCCCTCCAGCAGTGTACAACTGTGCCAGCTAAATTGGTTTGGCCTGTGACAGCATGTAAGGATTGATTTCTTGGACAGATTGAAGTACAATCTCAGTACCTGAAAGAGACCCTTATGTCTGTTTAAGGTGTGCAGGTGTTTACGTTTGTGAGCACAATATGTACACAGCCATTGCAAGCAAATGAGGGAATGGAGGTTTGACTGATGTAGCTACAGCACAAAGGTACTCATTTAAATGAAGCCAAAAAAAAAGATTAATGAATCAATTTAAAGGTACAACACCTTACCAAATCTATCAAATTACCGCATTAAATACTGTAACGTTAATTTAAAAAATAATAAGACAGGCAAGGATCATAAGCGTTTCCTTTGGACCATATTCTGCTGTAGCAAATTGCTTAAACCATTCAAGTACAGCCAAAAGTCTTCTATTGTCTGAGATAATTTAAAAAACAGGGATAATCAATTTTCTAAATTATGTACAGAATGCTTGTGGTGCATAGACAATTGTTATTACCATAAATAAGACACCCTGGGCCATGGTTTATTAAGTGCCACGCAAGAAGGGCTCTTTGTTGAGGTATGGGCACGGTATTGCTTACCCCCTGCAGAACCTCAGGTGGGGGTCAACATCTCAAGACTTCCAAATGGCCTTGCAATCCTTTAAAACTGAATAATACAAAAGAATAATGATAATAATGTAGCAACCCAAGACACCGCAGTTATTGCATATGTGGAACTGTAATTTGTGCTACCTCTCCCTTCTTGTCAGTTTTGTGAAGCTCCACCTATCAATCTTCCAGGGGAATGCTTTAAACATTACTTGCCTGGTCATTTTTGTGATTGGTGGGACGGCTGGGAAGCCTTGCCCAAGGCGAATTAACCCTGGAGGAGAATTAATAGCTCACAAATAGCAGGTTTTGCACCTGTGAGTTGGCACAGTATTGCCAAGCTGCCGCGGTAATATTATGTCATTGTATTGCCAAACATACCACAGTATATTGCACAACAACGGTGGTGTTTTAAGAGCCAGCCAAGTACCATGATATAAATGGAAATATCATGATAATACAATGTACAAAAATATATATGCTTGTGGTAAATTTACTGCGCAGAGTTAACAGGGAACCAATTGCCTCTTTAAGTAAATTCAATCGGTGCGTTCGCTGTCATAATAATAATAATAATAATTCCGTTTCATGCGGTGGAAGTTTACTGTTTTATTCGTACTCCAAAATGAATCAGTGAGTTCCTTATTGCAGTAAATTAGCTTACACCTGAAGCAGAACAGAAATGTTCAGGGATGTAATTACCATTGTGGACACAGCAGTAATTTTTCCAAGCGCAATAAATCCAAGTTTAATTTTATGACCGCTGTTGGGATATCTTTGTTTTTAAGAAAATTATTTCATGAAAGACACTTAGCATGAAGAAAGAACACAAACAAAACGACACGTAGTTCCGCCAATCGCTTCCTCGACATCAGTATCAATGATGCAGTTTTACTAGTTTTTGTTGCACGTAATTGGCTAAACGGCTTACGGTAGACGCGCTCCACATGTCGAGCTCAACAACCAAGTCAATACGTTAGTGCAAGGCTGAGGTAATTTATTGGTATTACCGTTTTCATTACATATTATCTGCCTCGATAATGTTCTAAACGTTAAATGAGAGAAAGTTGGTTATTTTAATGCTAATTAATCTGCAACAACGGCCCGCAAGAGTGACGTTAATTCCTCACACGATGAAGCTAACGTAAAGGTTAAACTGGTAAGTGAAAGTGTGTTTGTCTGAGGACATCAAAAGTGTTTCTGAAACAGACGGAATTTATGCTGGTTTCTTGAGATATACAATTTTCATTGCCTTTAAAGTCTGAAGATTTCCAGTTTCTTTGCTCCTTTCAGTTTAGTTTCTTATTCAATTTATCTTGGCAGTGTGGAGAGCGCGGGCGCCAGCGGTGAGGACGCTATGTAGCTGGCTGCGGTGAGTGCAGTAACGCGTATCCATCCTAAATGTGGCACAGCTCACTGCGGTAATTTTGGTGGAAAGTTTTACCCTGTAGTTTACTGTATAAATGGAAAATACCTTTTTGTTGGGAGGTTTTAGTCAAGTCTTTTCTCCTCTTCATCTGAAAACGTCCGGCTCAAGGTTGCCAGGTCCCCTGTATTGGGAGTAGGCGTACCCCAGCTGTATTTCCATAGTATTGACTAAAAAAGTCAATTCCCCTCCCCATCCTTAAAATAACACTGCCACATTTACTGCAGAACAATCTAATCTTCCATAAAATCCTTATTGATTGTTTACTTACTGTTACCTGCACTTAAAGGTTTTCTGTATGTAAGACAATTGGAAGAAATATATGTAAGAAAATACCACTTGATATCAAAAAAGCGGCAATTTTATTTGATTAAAAAAATATACAATAATAATAAGGCTGTCGGCTCAATCAGCATCACTTTGTGCCAGCTGTCTCATCTGTGGCTCGTGCCGTTCAGTCAAATGGTGGAGGTGGGGCGCTACTAAATTGCTGAAAGTGTGACAGAGTGAATGTATGATTGGATGAAATTATATAGTGTGCCAACATTACGTCTTGTGATTTTGACCTGCATTTTGGTTTTCATCAGTGAGCATTCATAGACGCAAC
Organism: Megalops cyprinoides; assembly: GCF_013368585.1. Classification (NCBI taxonomy): domain Eukaryota; kingdom Metazoa; phylum Chordata; class Actinopteri; order Elopiformes; family Megalopidae; genus Megalops; species Megalops cyprinoides. The sequence continues at coordinate 12,685,523 of NC_050607.1, forward strand.
CTTAGCAATTCTCTCTGGCAGGAAGATGCGCCAGAAGCTCTATAACTGAACAGACTTTAAAGCACACTTTAGTTTCCCGCAATTATAAAGTGAACCCCCCCCCCCTCCATGGAAACCCCCCACCCCCCCAAATTAAAATTCCCCCCCAAACAGAGAAGTTTTCCCCAACTTTAGCAACACTGATCCTGGCATGTGTCATACAGTGTGAGTGCCCATTCCTACTGTAAAGGCAGCTCAGACTACCCACTAAGCACCAAGCCTCTCAGTGTGAAAGAAGTGTCTCACAGTGTAGCCGCGCTGAAAGAAGCAGCGTGAGAGTCTTGCATGAAGCCAGGAGGGCAGCAGGCAGCAGAGCAGTTTTGACGATAACATCACTCCCGGAGACTTAGCTAGCGTTATTGCCCGTGGAGCTCGGGACAAGCTGCCTTTAGCCCAGCTGGTAACGATGTTGATGATTAGAGTGGGCTGTGTAACAGCAACAGAGGTTGGGATGTCACTCGCGGCGGTGCAGACTTTCACCTTCGTTACAGCAGCAGAAGTGAGTTGTTGAAATTGGGGGGGGGGGTGTCAGGCTAACAGTGACCTTGGTACACACTGGACTATCTAAGCACAACAGGCACACACAGGCACGTACAGGACAGGGCAGGTGTGCCTACAGGGAAACATGGGGCAGTCCAAGGGGAACCACACACACACACCACTCTACCCAAAGCGCGATTTCATTACAAACCTAGAACAAGTGCAGGACGGAGCAGAGGCTCATGGTGGCCGGACACACTGTGCTGCTGGAGGAAGCAGCAAGCTGACTCTGAAGCCTCAGGGCACTGAAGCCCTATTATAGCCTATGACTAACATTTTTTTAGAATTGTTTGAGGGCAGTGTCAGCTTGATAAAATGCAATACGCTGAAAAAGCCCACATAAAAATAACAAAAAAAAAAAATATATTATATATGATATATAAACTCCACAGCACAGATTGGTTATTATGAATGCCAGCGCCTCGCTGTTAGTGATTTTCATCGCCGCTGCACATTCCCTGCGTGTGTGTCAGTTTGAACCCCGAGGAATTGTTTTGCCAAATCCCTCCACTGTGTTGAGTTTGTGTTATATAATATTTATTGGGCAGCTTCAATTATTCACATCCTCCAAGGGGTGCCGCTTTAATTTCTGGCAGACAGCGTGCCGAACTCAGCCATTGTTTTTTTTTTTTTCATGCCTTTCTGTGGTCTGCTAATTACGGGCTTTGATAAGCCACAAATTCGACAAATTGTGGGCCAATTGTTGATACTGGAATCCAGTTTCATACCATGCAAAGGCATTACCCAGCAGTCGTAGTCTGCAGTGATATTTTCTGTAGTTTTGCCTTGCGGAGTCTCTCTGCACATTGTTATTTGGGGTTCCTGTGTAGCTTTGGAAAGTCTGAAAAAGTATGGAAAAAATATTGATAATTTCCAGACCTGGGAAAGTCTTGGAAAAAAAGCATGTAAAAGTTTGTGATTCCGTACTACTGCCATACTTCTTAGGTTAAATAATAATGCAGCATGTTTAGTCATTACTCTTGGATGTGACTCACAGGGGTATAGATCTATGGCTCTGAAGCGAATTAGTCATATGCTGTAACCTACTGTTTCTCGGTGGGAAGGGGTGGGAAGAGGGCATATAAACTAGAAAGTGGGGTGGCTCATTCTGAGTATTTAACAAAGACAAAGCATATTTAACACAGATAAATTAAGAAAATCGATAGCTTCAGTCAAAGGGTACAAGTCCGAACAGTTAACTCACAGTCTTTGCCTTCCATCAGAGCTCTTTTTGAGCCAGATGTTTCCTTGCACAAACATATAATGACTTGTAAACTGATCAAGCACAAGCCAAAAGCTCAGTCAAACTGATCTGCTTATTGAGGTCTGGAAAAAGTGTGGAATTCTGAAATGGGGAAATGCATAGAAACTCTGGTTGTTGATGAAGATGTACTGGCATTAGCGAACCCCGCCCCGCCCACACAGCTGCCCCAGTGCTACCCATTGTGCCCCGGTGGTGCCCCAGTGGTTTTGCCCATTTTTTGTCTGCTCTGAACTTTGCTAGAAACCTTTCCCATTCTAATTTTTGAGGGGCGATTTGTTTCCAAAGACAGTGGGACAGTTTTAGCTCAGTGGTACAAAGAATAGCAGGAATACCATCAACAACTTAAAACCATCTTAAAAATGTATTTGGGGGTCAGAAGAAGTGACTGTTTTTTTTCAACTAGGGTTGCTGTAACAGTCCGCCACTTGACCAAAAGAACCAACACAGTATTTACCTAGTACACTTCCGCAATAGTAATCGTGCATGGTAAGCACACCTCAACATGGCTATCGCTTTGTGATGAATCAAACTGGACCATGGCCAGAAGATACACTCGCTTTTTTGCAACTGGTGACACTGAGTCCCATTGGGCTGACTGGCTTTTTATGAAAGCAGTGGGTGGTGGGGTGGGAGGGGCAGGCGGGGACAGGACTGTCAGGTGTGGGAGAGACTTGAAAAGACGATAAATCACCCAGGGACGGCCGTGCCGCGCGGGGTAGGGGCGGCGGAGGGGCCACTCCGCAGACGGAATGTGTGATGAGAGGGAGAGGCGGCAGGCAGGAGCTCTGTGTGCTGGGTGGAAGCCCATGGGGGAGGCGTGCGGCTCCACTCCGCCAGGCTCCGCGGTTTCCCCCCGCTCCTGCTCAGCGGTGCGGTCCACATCAACATCCACTCGCAGCAAACACAGGCTGGAAGTCGTGGGTAAACACCCAGAGGAGCCCAGCAACCTCTCCTCTCCTCTACTGTACCTGGGCAAAGAAGTAGGGAAATAAGTTGATTTCTGTGGTATGTTGGTAAGAGAATGTCATTTAAAACACTAGTGGAGTAATTCCATGTTATATTTCTTCAACATTTCTGAACACAACAAATATTTTGGATATGAATTTGAAAAATAGGCTATGTTGTGAAAAATAGGCCCTCATTTGTTGTAGTTTAGACTTCCTTTTAATGTTAATAGCTAAGTGTTTATACCAACCTCTTAAATTGTGAGCAATTACTAACTCCACCATACCACCGTACCAGAATGAACAAACAGACAAAATTGAGGACACAATATCATTAAGGTGTTTGCCATTAATTCAACAAAAGTGAAATGAGTACATTGATTCACAAAGTGTGAAATGTACTGCGATGTAAAATAGATTTATCATAACAACCATAAAACCACCAGAAAACAGACAACAGTGTAGGCCATCATCTGTACGGCTGAAATGTTAGGTGCGTTACATATTACTGTGCCAGCCCAGGTTCATTTCACCAGTTACAATGAGCTCTTTTGACTGTTTAACACACAGTAGTGCATTGATCCCTTGTGATATTTAGTCTCCAAAACATGGAGAGATACATGCCAATTGATGCAAATATAAATGAATTACTCCTTAGTGCCTTAATGTATTTCAGATTTTAGTTGTTTAACCTAATTGGTAAATCATTAGGTATTGGGATGTGTGCATTCCTGCACAGCCAAGGTTACCTTTGTGTTTCTGAGCTGTATATGTACCATTTCTGATGGGTTTCCATTCCTTTGTTATAATGTATTAGAAATAGTTTTATTCATAATATTAACAATATGGAAGGAGACAGCAAGAGAGCATTTTTTAAGCACCATTGTTAAAGTTACCATAATGGGTAAATTATGGAAGACAGTTATTCCTATCACCAATGTAGTTCAAGGCACAATGATGTCTTGTTTTGCAGTAGATCTGCCACAAATCAGACGGCAGTACAAGATTTAAGAAAGGAAATAATTCACAAGGTGACTCTATCAGCCATTTGGGCAATACTTCACGTAAATGATTACTGTTCTACTGTAGCCGTTCTCTGCTCCGTTTGCGCGGAGTAAATCTGAATGTTTTACATTGCGCGCGGGTGTGTTCCTGCCGCACTGCACGGGGAAAGCATGTTTGATTTACGGCAAAGCTTTTTTATTGGAAAAAATATATATCTGTGCATAAATAAAGTGGGCTGTTTTGCGGGTCGGGTGGAAAAGTCGCAGAGGGGCGAATCTCGGGGAGCGGGGGGGGGGGTCGTAACTCAGGGAGCTCTGTGGATTTGATAAAGTGGCTGTAAAGATGTTTAACGATTCGCGTTACTGTAAGTCAGCCGTGTAAAAGGCGGCAGTCAAATGGAGATTGAGAAGTGGGATAAGGTTCCCGAGAAACCCTCAGACTCTGAGCAACCATTCCAGCGCCAAGCATCAGAATTGCGATTGTATTTGCACTCAAACTCAGTGTAAGCCTCAACACCTATATCGCTTACACTCAAAATGGCTTTCTTCCATTAGCCACCTTGAGATATGGCTCAAGGGTCCCAGCAGACCCAAGTCTATCAGAAAAGTAGACTTCCTTCCCATCATATAATCCTGAGGTGCAGCTGGCTCTGGAGGGACTTCAGAGGTCAACCCCCCTTCTGCAAAGGGCTGGTAGTGTGTTGCAATAAAAGTTTACTTCACCAGTTATTGTTTGCAGGCTAATGTGATTAAATAGAAAGCACTTAAACGAATGTGGGTGTGTCCCACTGGCTTAAAACATGTTAGGTATTTACTTTGATGTTGTCCTTGGGTCTCAATACCAGCAATCATTTCTATATGAAGGAGATCACACAGTCTGCATAACAGCGTAACATTCTGTTATGCCAGGCTACTTCCTCCCTTGGCACTTGGCATGAAATAAGTAGTTATTTCTGCCAAACGTGGCATAATGGCACTCCGGCCGCATTGACTACTGGGTAGTCAGCTGCACCTGGAAATGCAAACTGCTTTCAACCTCACCTCACCTGCACAGTGTTGCCCCACTCAAGCCCACGGTTTAGCGGAAAGGAATCAAAAAGTTGATACCTTGAGTAAGAGAAAGAGTTTTTGCTGTTATTGAGTTTAATCACTATGCAGTGTGTAGTTCAGTGTGCATTGTGTTATTAATATTCCTCAGATCAGGGCCCAGCGTGCAGGTATGTGACAGGACTCCCTTGGGGGCTCGGAGCGGGGCTGTGGTTGCAGCCCATTAGCCCAGGCAGGTGATATTCGGGGAGTGCATTTAATTAACCGCTCCATATTCACTCCCCCCACTGACAGGACAGTGATCGATGAAGGGGGGGGACGGGGACGAGAGGGATCCTCACTCGCAGCTAAATGTTTCTGATTCCCACGGCAGCCTCAATCGCTCTCCGCAATCCTGCGCACGTCAGCAGCGTCTATAAATAACGCGCTTTCTGTGCAAGCGGTGTGTTTTTTTTTCACTGAATCCTGCCTGCATTTTTTGCAGTTTTGTTTTTAGCTTTCATAAAGACAATAGTTTCAGGGCGGAGATAATGAAAAAAGGACAACTTTTCACTCCTGTTCCGAGGTGAAGTTCCAAAGAAAAAAACTGTAACGATAAGCAATTCTGCTACAAACTGCACTCACTTTTCAGATTGAAGTGAGAACGTTGCAGCATAGGTGTGAATTATGATGCTTTGCACAGGTGAGAAAATGCATATATCACTTGAAACTAATAGTTAGACTATATAATAGCACTTGAAACTAATAGTTTCACAACCTGTGAATTTTGATTCATTGTTTTTAAGATGGGCCATTAAAAACAATCTTGCCTACACTGAGCAAACTAAAATTAGATTGGATCAGAGTGTATCTTAATTTGTAAAGCACGAATCAGCTTGACATTTAAGTACAAACTGATCAGTTGCATGTCCATTTGCTCTGTCTGCCCCCTCAAATGCTGAATACATAGCCGATGGAGTGGTGCCTTTTTGAAAAGGTTGCTGATCTGACCCTGCTGGGGCCAGAACCCACACCAGCCCACACACCTCCACTGCAATAACAAGGCTGTGAACATGCAATAAATACTGCATTTAGGCTGGTAGGATGGGAAAATGATGAAAAGAAAACTTAACTTTAAAGCAGCTTTCGATTCAGCTACAAAAATGATGCAACTCTATTCCCCTGGTGCTTTTTTGTAATGTGAACAGAATCTCCCATCTGTTGAGCTCACTTAAAGGAAGAGCGAAATTAATTTGAACTAAACAGCAACTCCCTGCACAATCCAGTTGATCTTTATTGAGTCTTTTGGATTTGTTTTTCCTGAATGCCTCAGCTATCTCAAATGCGGACTTGATGACTTAATGGTCGCTGACGCTGATTATTTTCCCTGCTTTGAAAGGCTCGGCCTCACAAAATTAATTTTGTAAGATGCCAATTTGAATTTCTTCAGCCCACACTTCAAATAAACAAACAAACAAACGAAAAGAGGAAATGATAGAAATGCAGTTATGTAAGTATGTGTCATACACCTGCAGGTGCACAGCAACCACTGCGGTACTGGAATCCAGTATCCACAAAAAAATCTGTGATCTCTGGGACACGGTATTGATTAAAGGGTGCATTAATGTTTTGGTTCTGACTGACCCGGGCGAAGATGCAACCTGAAGTTTGACTGATAAATTGAGAGAGTCCCCAGTTTGTTTACACTCTTCTGTGCCTTGTGGGGACCCGGCGACCTTGAAGACTTCTCCAGCGTTTCTCCTGTGGGATAGGGATTAGCAAGCCTGACTGATTAGGAATTTCCACCAGCGTCCTGATAAGAAATTGCTGCAGATGAGATAGATCTTTGGGCTCTCCCGCCTGGTCTCCCACCAGCTGTATTTCATCTCCTGCTGTCAGTTGAGATTACCTCCTTCTCTCTTTGTCCTCCTCCCTCTTCCAACTCATAAATACAAACAGACGCGGTTCGGAGCGCGTCTGAGACGCCTGTATGTGAAAGGCAATCACAGACATCTGTAAAAAGGGCCCTGCGAGGGAGGAAGACGATGGCAGGGTATGGCCCGAAAGCTTCCCTCTTGTCGATCTTTATATGTAGCAGGACGCTTCTTTCTTGAAATGGCTCTGATTGTGCTGTCAGAGCCAGGTAGGCTTCTCATCCGACCTAATTTCCATAACAAACAATCCTGCCCTGGCAAGTCATGCCCTGATTGGGTGAAGAATTGATAGGAGGAGATGCCATATAGCGCTTCCGTGTCCTTTTTTATTTGTTTCAAGGGTGAGGAAACGTGTTTGTTACAAATGTTTTCTCCCCTAACAACCTGTCTAGGATCAGCTTTCCCACTACTTCTCCTAGATCCAACCTTCCTGCCTAAAGGTGGATCCTTATCTAGGCTCAGTGCCTGAGGGCAGAATCTCTGAAGAACACTTAACACTCCTGTAGCGGAGTTAAGTATACATGCTTAATAATGTATATACATGCTTAATAAAATATTAATAATTGCATTATATATAATTAAAAATACATTGTTGATGATTTGCCCAATAGATAATAGATATTAATAGACATTAACAGGGTCACCCTGGCCTCCTCCTTAAACGCGTATACTCAAATTTATAACTAATGTTAGACTAAACATCAGCAATATTGTTTGTCATTTTTCCCACTGTTGTGATCACCAGTTGTACACAGGCTCATCATAACATGACAGGGTGCAGTGCAAGGGGAATGCTATCCTCTAACACACAGCTATTTTTCACACTGCAAGTCCCACGGTGTGCTAAAGTGAAGTGGGTGCTAATTGGAGGAAATTGGCACCACTCTACAGACATCATCCGAGCAACTCTCAGGCACCTGACGACTCGCAGGTTGCTGAGAGCCGTGCGACAAGGGGAAGCTGGCTGGAACAAAGCCGATTTGTTCTGCCGCCGTGGGCTCCCGGTCATCGTCGGCAGATTGAGGCTTGAAAATAAACACGGCATGTTTTCTGTGTTATTGAATGTGACTCCCGTGGTTGTGGGCAAGTGTGGCTCCCCATGCACCTGGGCTGTTATTGCGCCATTGTGCAAATATGGAATGTGAATTATCTTTGCTCTGATGTGTAGAATTTGTGTGTGGTCTTTGAAGCTCCCTTTCCTCCGACTGTGTCACTGAATCTCTGGTGACAGCCCTACACCACCAATTAATTCTTGATTTTGTGTGAAGAGGACCTCTTATTGTCAAAGAGCCATTGCCACCCGCGCACCTGCCCCAAACTGTATGCAACTCTTACTCTATCAAACAAGCTTAAAACTGCAGTTATTCAAACCACCAGAGCAGCTGAGGAGTTTTCTGTCAGCGAAAACTATCCAAAGTTTCCTCAACTTTTTTATGTTCCTGTCCACACTGCAGTGGTATAATTTTTAAGCAGGCCTCTCTGTGGGTGCTGGGGTATGTCTTTTCCACAGCATGTTGCCTTAATGACATATCCTGCACTTGCTGCCATAGTCTGTTATATTATTCCCCCTAAAAGATTCACATACATTACAATACATTACAGCGACCTCATAGAGATTCATATGGGTGTACTGCCAACTCCACACTGGGCAGAGAGGAATCGCTTAAGGTTAAGTGTTAATAAAAAAAAAAAACACTAAACCAGAAGTTCAGCTAAGACTGTTAAGACTGGAATGTTGTTAGTTTGGGTTAGAGTTTAATGCCTAGCCTTTTGACCCAGTCTTGTTTAAGCAGTGAAAGTGAAAGCCTGTGTTTAGTAAGGATGCAGGCAAATAAAGATAGATGGAGAGAGGGGGGTTGAGGAGAGGGTGGGGAGGCGTCAGTATCACCTCATTACTCTGATGGGCTTCACGTTATTCTAGTGTCACATCCGAGCTGAAAAATAAGCCAAAGCGTGATTCGCCTTGGACTTACAGCTCGCCCCCATCAATCACGCCCAGGAGCCCTAATGGAAGTGAGGGAAACGGCCGCACACAACACAGAGACACACACACGCACACACGCAGGGTACAGTGCACATCCACGCATTAACCTGCACAGACTTGTAGGGTTAGTTACACGCCAGGCCTCACGGGGACACATGCTGTCTGTTATTAACACGGATGCGTGAGCACATGTGTGTGCGCGTGAACATGAGATATATGTGTGGGATCACGCAAGGAGAGGTGCACACACACAGATGGTCACAAAGGAAGGGCTCACGGATGCACAAAGTTACACGTGAACATGCGCATACATTTGGAGATATGAATGCACAAGCACGTTGACTCACATGCTCGCATGCAGGCTGTTGTAAACACATGCGCAATAATCATGATCACCCGTGAGCAGAGACACAAAAGGAGACTCTAAAGGAGGAAATTGCTCAGACCTGACCCCTGATCTCACAAATTCCCCATTAGAAAATTAGACAATCTGTGTTAGCCGTGATGCACAGCTTTTAGGAATCATTTGAAACCTATCACAGGAGCAGCCTCATTTCTATCCAGAGAAAATGCGATCCCTGCAGATGGAAGGCCAATTACATTTCTGTGCCTCGCTAGCTCATGATAATCTCTCCACCCAAACGGCGCCGTTGTAAATGAAAACTCTTATCTCAGAGTTCACAACACCATTAATTTCAGGGAGAAGGGATGGGCGGGTGGGTGGTTAAGGGTTGGGGTGGGGGGTAGGGGGAAGGGGGGGGTAAAAACGATTTTGCTTTTTGGATCTCAGAGCTAAGATAAAACCCCGCGGAGACGTCGCGAGGGCCCCAAAGTTCCACGTTGCCAAGATGCATCCGTCTCCGCTGTGGTCAGGTGACGCGCCGCTGCCTACATCTCCAGGGCTTTTCTGGCCGTGGAAGTTTATTACAGCGGATCATTCTGTCTGAGACGCGATCGTACAGTAGGTTTGCTCTTGGCACGGGGAGGAAATTAACTGCCCCTTCTACAGTTGGGATTATCGAGTGATTGCTCCCTCCTCGACCGAAACGGGCCGAGCCGGCGCACTGCGCAAGGCGGGTTTTCATTTCCCAGCAACCTGGAAAGGTTGGCACCTGGGACCTGGGGCCTTATCTTGCGCTGTTGTCATGCATACTTAACGAGGCCAGGCAATACCGTTTAACGCTTAACACCGAGGGACGTGTTTGTGGAAGAGATGCGGGAGGCCCCGTATTGCTGGCAGGAGGCAGGGAGTATTTTGCCAGGTTTCGCTGTTTTGGCGGCTTTCTGAATGTCTCCCTGTTTGACAATCACACGCTGGGTTCTGATTTGACTCGGTGGCGTGTCTAAATGAATGAAAAAGGAAGCTGTCAATCACCTTACGGAATGTAGATCTGAATTGTATTATTCTGCAGTATTTGCCAAAAAAAAGCGATTACATCTGTCATGATGGGGCTAGTTTCGAGTTGCTGTTTCTGTCAAAAATTTGATATTTTTATGATTTGTGAAATTGAGTTAATTGAAATTTAATGAAATGATTGAATAATTTGTAACAAAAACTCACCAACTCCACCCCTTTGCTTTTCCTTACCTATTGTGAGTGAAACTGAATGGTAATTCCCATTACAGAAACTGCTTTTAATTTGCTGTATGTGTAAATATTTAGGCAATGGCTTTATTCCTCCTTGGCCCAAACATTAAACAGCATAAAAATACACGAGTAAACCTTGCCTATTTGTGCACGAGATACCATCAGTGAGATAGAGAGCAAAGAAGCACAAAGCACTGAAATGATACTGCGGTAAATGAGGACATAAAAACAGATCAATTTAAAACAATATTTATTACAATAATCTGTATTGCCTGTGTGTAGCTAGTTCATTATCTGTTTAAATAATCTTTATTATCGGATTATTACAAGGAGAATTTGCCCTCGTTCTGAAGTGAGGGCATTACTCAGGGTTGCATCCCATTTCACAAGAAGTTGCGTCCTTGTTGGCTTCGCCCTTGATTGGAGAATATACATGGTGTGATGTTTCTCTGATGTCGCCAGGTCCATACAGGGATTTAGAGCTAGCACATTAATGTAATACACTGTCTGTACAGGGACAGATAAACATAAGCAGGAAGCACCATTACTGCAGACCTGTTCATACAAACAGTGGAGATTCAGTAGTGACAGCTGGCAGTAGCAATGACTGGCAGGTTGGCCATTGTGTATCTGTAGAAGTAGTAAGGGAAATGGACACCATTTAGTAGCATCTTTAGCGAGCTTATATCATTCAGAGGCTGCACATCTAACGTCATATACTTACTATGCATTATGGGATATGTAGTCTCATATGACACACAGCCTACAGTATATGTATGTGCGTGGTGATTGGAGGATATTTATGCATTTGTAACTGATTACATTTTGAGACACATTTGTACCTGCATTTGCTGGTCAGCAAATTTCATTTAATGATATCAGTTTTCAACAAAATTTCAGTGCCACACATACACACATTGTTACAGTGATGTGCGTAGATATTGTGTATATATTCGCTGACCCCAAGTGATAGCGCCCCAAGAGATGACGCCAATTACAGTGCATAACATAAATTTTATCATGGCATGAGATAAAACTAGTCAGAAGGATACAGAGGAAAACAACGTGCAAGCATGATAAATCAGATGTCTTCTCATCATTACTGTTATGCAGAGACAGAACATTCCGGACATGCATTGGGTTTAATTGGCAAAGATGTATCTCTGTAAAAGTATCCTATTATGTCAAAGCACTTACACTTGTACATTTGACATTTCTGTCTAGCTGCTCCATCGTATGCCCCAATTCTGCCAAATGTTTAAAGGAGGTTCTTCAAGTGGATTAGATTTGCTGTGAATTCTGGGATGTCAGGAACAAGCCCTCCTCTGTTGAAGTTTACATCTTTGCAGACCGGACCTGAGGGAGACCCAGTGAGAGCCGGAGGGTTGATGAAGCTGCCCTTACTGGTAGCACTACAGATTGGAGCAGCCGGGAAGATGGCCACAGTGTCATTTCTGGCTCCCAAAACGAGGAGAAATCCAAAGCGAAATAAGCAAGGGAACAGGAAATAATGGATTGGGACGCAGCCCAGATCCAATTTGCCGGGAGAGTGGCAGTGTCTAATGTCCCCGCTTCATCCGTTGTGTGCGTCACCACAAGGTCCCCCTGCAATCCTGAAGCGAAGTTTCTGTGCGGTTAAAACTGTTGGCTCTGAAACCAGTTGACTGATCAGCTATCAGCTGCGTTATAATTAAAACACATTCAGATGGCCCAGGGGATATTTTCTGAGTGGTTAGCTTTAAATATTATAAAAACTGGTTTCTAATTCTGCGTGTGTGGTATTTCTGTTCTTGGCCAGACCGCAGTGTGGTGCTGGGTACAGTGCAAGAAGCAGTGGTGTGTGTGTGTGTGTTTGTGTGCATGTCTATGAGAGAGAGACCAAGAGAGTGTCCGACCAAGTGTGTGAGAGGGGAAAGAGTGTCTTCTTTGTGAATGTGAATGCACACATCTTAACTGTGTGTGTGTGTGTGTGCGTCTTCATGTGAGTGCCTGCCTCCTTAAATGTATTTGTGTGTGTGTCCATACTTGTGAGATGTGTCACTATGTAAGTGTAAGTTTAATTTTGTTTGTGTGTGTGTCTGAGGGAGAGACAGAAAGAAAGAGAAAGAGAGAAGCTGAGTACATGGGCAGAATTTCAAAACATGGTTATTTGATTCCTCTGCTACCTTATTGCCTTCAGGCTAAACTGTTGCAGCCTGCATTATTCTCGGTGTTGGTATCGAATGTGGAAATCGAGGGGCTTAAATGAGACCGTGGACCAGAACGGAGGCCACCTAACAAGGTCGATTTCATAGACACCACAATGCGTCTGGGGGTGGCGGGGGGAGCTGATTTACGGTGATGATTACAGAGGACGTTTGGACATAGTTGTATTTTTCTTTGATTGCACATTGGCATAATCTGGAATAAATTAACTACAGTCCCATAAAATATTGAGTCCAAGCTCAGTGTGGAGAGCGTATTAATGTAGACGAGAATTAAGATGAATTACCAGGAGGCTTTATATTCTTTCATCGATGACGAGGATTGCAAGCGCAGGGCATTTTTCACATGGGGGTAAATGTGCTGGGAGGGACTTTGAAACTTCTATCGCTTTATTCATTACTGTGAAAACGAAGGTGACTTTGCCAGTTTAGATCCTTGCATTACCCCTTGGTCGTGGACTGAAGGCTGCAGACTTCATCTGCAGAACTTTGAATGATTTATCGCGGAAGTTACGTAATTTGCAAAATTGTAAACAAGGTAACGTTTGTGCAGTTCAAACATAAACAGGGAGATTTACTACCAGGTGGAAATCCTCTTGGGTGTTCGTTTTAACCTATTAAAACAGCATGGCAAAATATTCATTTCATTTTGCCAAAATGGTACCCAGTGATGTGGGTGTTAGAAGTGTACCATAGTTAAAGACGCAAAAGTTTTTACCAACTAACCCCAAAATATTTTTCCTCAGAAAACACCCCTTATTAATATTAAAGAAATTAATAATTGCATTACAACAGAAAGTCTCCATATATAGTACCTATGTTAGTCTGGGTGAACATGGATGGGTGTCTGGTATTAACCTGTATAAGCATGCAGGTCATGAAGAGAGCTGCAACATTCAGTACTGCTATGTTTTGCTACATATACTGCCATCTTTTGCCAGTCGCCCATACTTTCATTTACCTGAAGAACACGTAGGACTGTGTTTCTGTATTCACAGGGGAAAATGCTCTCATTTTCATCAGCTGTGAGTGTGGCTTAATGGAATTATGAGATTGCTCTGTCCAGTGTTCCGTTGGAAAGTTCTGTCCAGTATGAATATTTGTACAGAAACCACAAAAAGTTAATGAAGTAAAAACCACTTCTGTCGTAGGTTAAGAAGTCTCTGCCTGTCCTGAATGTGTTTCTCAAACTCTCATGCAGTTCCTGTCCGTAATTTTCCATGAGATGGCAGATCTGGCCTTTCTATATCTGTGGCAGCAGAGACTCTCGCAAAGTATTCCTGAACACCCCAAAAGTCAGTTAACGTCCAGTGCTTGCCTTGGACAGCCAGCGCCCAAAAGAATTTTTAACCTGCTGTTTCCATTGATCTAACGCCTTGGTGGGTCTAATTTAAGCAGCGCCCAGCCCTGAGAGTGTTAACGATCAAAGGAGAGCTAGTAAATGGACCAGGCTACAGACCCTCAGGACCAGCCTGGTGTGCCGCGGGTCCTACGCGTGAAACCAGCCCTCATTAAGGAACACAGCTTGATCGCGGTACACGCATGAGCTGAAATCTGAAATGAGATGTGGGGCTCGTACGCAGCCGGTTTAGCAGGTTGCCTGGATTCCTCCCATCTAGGTTACAAATCATGGGATGTGTATTGCACGTGTGACTTCATATTCATTCTCGGCATGCGATTCAAACAGATAAGACTGGTAGTCAGGGTGAAGACCCTCCCTGAGTCTGTGACCTGATGCTTATGACTTTGAATCCCAGGTTAGGCACATGATTATCTACACAGAGGTACATAACCCGAGCCACTCCAGTACATTTCTGACTGTAAAATATGGGTAATGTGTTTACCTCATACTTGACAATATTTTCTGTGAGGCACTGCAATTTATGGGAAAGTTGGGGGAGTTAAAAAAAAACACATTTCAGTGTAGGTATCCCCAAACTCAGTTGACGTGTCAGTCATTAACTGAAGTGTGAATTGGCTCAAGCCCGGCCTTGCGCGGTGATCTTACGAAACTCCTAGGCTTCTCATCAATATAAAATGAGAAAGGAAAAGCAAAGGTGGATGAGATTCGCTCCCCTGATCAAATTCATCAAAGCAAAGCTCATGATCCGGACTGGGCTCCAGAGCTCATTCCCAGCGCTCTGCAAAAGTCGATCATGCCCCCTCCCCTCCCACATTACCAATTAATATGGCCCGTGCTTTTCCCTGGCTTTATGTAATTGGAGAGACGTGTGTTGTGGATTTTGGTATGAAACCAGTCTCTCCCTCACATCTGAGACCTGGGAGAGTGAGGGTTTATCCACAGAGCTTCCCCATTACAGATGCGTATACGTGTAGGCTCCAGAGGGTTGACTCGGGCTTGAAGGAGTAACAGTGTTTGCACAGAGCTTGGAACTCCTCGCGTCTAGCAATATACCGAGTGCTGTATCATTTCGTGATGGATTAGGTGCATCCATATTGTAGGAAGACTCAGCTCTGCGTCACTGTATTTGTTTGTATAGAGCTGTGTGTTGATGTATCAAGGCGACCCCTGTCTTTCTGGCATATTGTCCATCTGTACAGCTTGATCCGCATTGGTCCTCCATTCATGATAAGTAGCTTAGTGGATAGTGGAACAGCTGGGCTGGTCCGTCCCGGATTTGAACCCTCTGACCTCCTGCCCCGTGGGTGCCCACCACCGATCCGCACACTGGCCATAGATGGAGAGAATTAAATGGCCGCCAGTGAAATCTCTGCAAAGGGAGAAATCAGATTGAGTTAGATTAATTAAGTAATTGATGGTGACGGCTGGAGCGCACACCGACTGTCCCGGGTGACTTTGACTCTACTGCTGTAAAACAACATGTGGACACCCCTCTTCTCTTGCTTCATTCCTGTTTTCTGTCAGTATCGTCCTGTTTTAGCTCTTTTTGTGATTCACTGAGAAGATAAATAAAACAGCAGTGCCCAGCCTTGGCCTGTTCTCACTAGCCTGGGGCTAGAAGTCTGGTGAGCGGAGGGTTTTGTGCCATTACTACACGCTGTGGACTTGATCTGAAGGCCCTCCGGGTGAACATCAATGAAAAGCAGACACAGGTGCTACTGTCATACATTTGTGTATGTTTATTATCCTCTGTAAAATATTACATTCAGAACCATGACTTCTAAGAGAAATGTTAGTTGCGTTGATTGTCTTTAATCATAAGCCTTGATGAGAGACATAAACGCAGATGTAATGAATGGCTCTTTTCAATGACTACCTGACCAGGTGCCTTTAGCAACTATCAATTCAATGATAAAAATATGTTGTGTCTATTACAGTCATGTCAAGGAACAAAACACACACACACATGATATTTCGGGGTTAAAAAGTGTGTAAAACCTGCCCTCTTTACAGTAGCTTACCATAACAAATAGCAACCGTAATAGTGTGCTCTTTAACGATCTCCCACATCTGATACAGTATCAAACACCCACTGGCTCCCTGGTGGGGCTTCCCGCAACCTGCAGTTGCCTGGGTTACCCGCCCCTGATGTCTCCAGAGCTTTTGAACCTCCTCCTGTTCAACACCGATGTCTGTTCGTCAAGAGTGTATGAAAGGGTTTTAATCAAACGTGATTTGGCCTATCTTTATGCACGTCGTGTAGTGCAGTTTGATTGAACTTGCAATGCAATTCCCTCAACAATGTCTGCATTTTCCATTTTCCGTACATCTTGCATTAACCCTCTCATTGCTTGAGGGCACTGTGGTCTCCATTCAGTCTAACCAAAGAGTACTTGGCATGGAGGTGCTACTTCTTTTCATTTGAATATTGTTCCTTGATTTCCATAATTGCCAGTTGCATAAGGAAAAAAATAGCACAATAGCAATTTCCTAAATTCCTTTTAAATGTGATGCTTTAAAGCCTTTTTCCTTTCATTTTTATATTGAAGATCTTTTCTCTTTATTTTTTTAAATGTTAAATGTAATTCTAAATTTTGTAGGATTTCGTTCTCTTTTGGCATTTATGCTGCAGAGGGTGAATGGAGTGGCTCCTCACACACCTAATCAGAGCCTCTGGTGTGGTGAATCACATGCTGAAAAATGAATTAATTAATTTAAGACCAGCGTGCGTGGGCTAGTTCTGAGCCCAGCCATTCCCCACTGGCATAAGGTTGGTTCATTGACTTGAACCAGCATATTTTTAATGTTGTTTTCTCACCAGGGAGAGCTGACCTGTCTTTCTGTGAATCAGTTCTGCTTCGACAGAACGGATTTGCGTCACGAATCTGTAGACGCAAGCTGGAGACCCTGTGCACTGAGGCACCGCAGCACTCAGGAACTGGGTGGTGAGTAGCCTTTGGCCAGTTCACCTTACACATACGGTGGCCAAATTATTTATCAGGGTGATGTCATATCCAGTTAACAAGTTTTAAATTACATAGAAGGAAAAGTTTTGAAGTGTGTCAACAATTGGCTCAATTATCCAATCGAGAGCTGAAGTTGAATTGCACACAGTGGATGTAGGAGTTGGGGTCCCAGAGTGATGTCTACTTCCTTTAATTGTCACTCGCTCCCTCTTGTTTCCTCCATTTCCATCTCCTCCATTCCTTTGCACCTAGCCCGCTTTCTCAGGCACAGAGGAACCGCCTCGTTTACCAATTAATTAAAGCCACTGCTCTCGTTGTGCGAAGCGGTGTCGCGCTCTCCGCCGTAGGCATTGTTTTATTTCGTTTTTTTTTTTTTTTTTTTTGGGTGCGGTGAGAGCCGAGTGCCACATTTTCTCGCAGTGTTTCTGGAGAAGGGGGGCGAGTGTACATTAACTCTCCGCGCAATTACGCCGCGAAGCTATTAATCAGAGCGCCTGGAGTGATTACTCTGAAAGGGAGGCGTTCTCCTCTCACTCCGAGACAGCGGCTCCATCCCTCATTCTGTGACGGGATGGAAAACACCCCGCGCCCCCGACAGAGAGGCACGCGCGGCTCCTCTTCCATCCGTAAACGGGCTCAGCCTGCCGGCTGCGTGCAGACCAAACACACAGCCTTGCTCTCGGGCTCACAGTGAAATCTGATGCAAGACACCTGATATATGTGAATATATATGATTTTTTTCCATTTATGATACAGTATTAATACTGTAAGACATATGTAAAAAATAAAACCTGGCTACTTGTTTTTTGGAGAAGTAACCTGGTATAGGTGATTTCTAAGATCTGTATTTGTTTATGTAGTGATTTTATGGTTAGGATTAGAGTTAGGGGTTCAGGTTACCTTGCTGCTCAGGTAGACACAATGTACCATATGTACCAATGTACCGTGGATGTTCTTCAAGGGTATGGTACATTGGTCTGTATTTGGAAACAGATCCCGTGGCACACAGGGATTGTAAGCTCAGTGCTAAATATCACAGTGTTTATTATCAGACCTCTTCTGCAAAGCCAAGCGTAAAAAAAAAAAAAGAAAAACTCTCAGAACAAGAAGGAAAGGAGTGCCTTTGAAACAGATGACCACACCATCCACACGCCTGCGCTAATTCCGGTGCTTTGCTGTGTGCTTGCCATTAAGGCCAAATGAATATTGGTGTCAGTGGCTTTGAGAGAGGAATCCATCCTGCTTAGAGGGAGAGAGGAGTCGGTACGAGGGGGTTTATGAGTTTCCTGTCCAGGGGTAGGCCGGCCATTACTCACAGCTTGTCAGGGGCAATCGCAGCTCGCAAACACCGCGCTTAGGAGCGGCATCCCCCCTGAATGAGATCTAAAAATAAGACCAGTGGGCGAATAAAGGAAACAAAGCTATTTCTATGTTTATTAAGGCTGTTCTCAGTCACTGGGAAATGAAAGGTGCCGGGAGGCCTCAAATGTCAGCCACAAGACTCAGAGTCACATGGAATGAAGAGATGATGTTGCAGATGGAGGTGTTTGCTGCCACCCCCCCCCCCCCCCCCCCCCCCCAATCACAATTTGCTTTTAATCTGAATGGAAAGCTTTTAGGATGCATTTCATATGCAGCAATTATGACAAATGACAAAATCCTGCAGAGTGTGTCTGAAACAGGACTGAACAGCGCCGGCGGTCACATGGGTTTGTGATCATTGTGATTACTGAACACTGCTGCTGTAAACTGAAAACCTCTGATTGGCCAGATGGATTCAGTCAGGCCGCATGGGGAAAACTCCTTTCTTTAGTCACGGTTAGTTTAAATGAAAAGAAACGGACTTACATGAATAAACCTAAAGGCTTTCAAGGTGCAAATTGTCATGAAGGCTTTCATGGTCACCATACAGGTAGACCCTTCTTGTCACTGGCCAGTGTAACCATAGGTGCACCTCCATCGGAACCCCACACATTAGCAGGTGAGGCAGTTCCCTTTTCTCTCTGTGCACAGGGTACTTTCTGATTAGTATGGAATGGGAGCAAATGGTGGCATTGTTACATCATTAGTATTCTGTGTTAACAACTGCCCCTCCCCCAATCACATAATCTCACGGGTGACGTTTCTCCAAGCTTGATTGTAACCCTTGGAGACATGAGAGATAGCAAGGTTCTTATCCCTTTCATGCAGTGTGCTGTATGGAGATATTCCCATGGCCTGCTCTGTCTCTCTGCCATGTTATTGCTTATTCTATCAGACATGATCATTGTTTTTTACAGTGGCCATAGGTATGGTCAGACTGTTGTTCACTACTTATATTTATTACAGATGTATTTTTTTCACATTATTGGATTACATGTTTGAGTATATTATTTTTTACTGCAATATGCATCAGTGTAACTGGAGTGTGCCTCTGTGTGTTCTGTATTTTTCATTGTAGGCTCAGGAGTATCACACTCGCTTCCTTATGGTCCTCTGCACACGCTGGTTGTTCGGCCCCACCCAATCCCCCAGAGTGTTAATAAACGTAAAAGTTTAATTACCTGTGAAGTTCAAAAAAATGTGGTGGATCAAAACATTTCTCAAGCAATGGGCACAATTACAATTGCCAATAATAGAACCTCTGAGTCAGTGTGTTTAGATTGCCATGTCTGGGTCGTTCGTTCCACCCATTTAATGACCGACACAGGACGGTTGAGTAAGAACTAACTTACAGCACTCCGGGAAGTGGGTTTGACACCTCGATGCAGGTGAGGAATTGTTGACCCGCATTCAGTAGACTACAGGTTTCATGACCGTCTGGATGGTCGGCCTTCCCACATTACGCCCCTTGCCCTCTTTCGTGGGCTCTGCGAATATCGCCCGGCTTCAGCGGGAGTGTTCCCTCGCCTTGTTTACTTGCGCCTGGCCTCCTCCGGTTGTTCCCGCTCCTCTGGGATTCATGTGCAGCGCTGCCCACTGAAACAGCGCAACAAAATAAGCGGGAACAACTGTGTAATTGCTCCCGCAGGGACTTCCTCTGTCTCCCCCACCCCTCCCTACCCCCTGCACCCGCCTCCCCTTCCCCATGTGCTATCTGATTGGTTGTCAGATTGCCCCTGTGACAAGCAAGGTAAACTGAGTGAAGAATAGTGAGGGGGCTGTTATTTCTGCCTCCTGCCTCATGTGGGAATGAGAGGGCCGGACCCTTGGGACGGAGCCAGCCAGATGTGGCCTGTTTTGTTGTGTGCAGTTTTTTTTTTTGAAGCGATAATTATTTTGACGTTATCGGTTGTGACAAGAGCATCTCCCACGCTGCCCCCGGTGGTGAGTCCCGCCCACTGTGATTAACCTGCGAGGTCCAGGGAAGAGCAAGAACAGGAAGCTGATTTTGCTCCCTTGGTTCGGCCGTCCCTTATCGTCCATGTGAGCCTGCGTTGTCCACCACCTTTTGATAGCTGAAGAACCTGGAATTGTGTTCTGATCTGGTCATCTTTCTTCCTACGCTGTGGTGGTTGCAGTTCAGTTCCTAATGTAGGTGGTAGTGTGTGACATTGTGGTTTAGGAGCTCATACCCAAATGGTTTCAGGTTCAGGTAGGGCACTGCTGTGGTATGCTCAAGCAAGGTGCTTAACTTGCTGTGTAAAAGAATAACTTGCATAAGAATACATAATACATGAAGATGTGAGTTTCCAGATACGAACATCTGTTTAAGAAATAATGTAATGTAATATAATAATGTAATAAAAATGTAATAAATTTGTAATGTCCCCTTCCGGCTGAAAAAGGGACAGAGAGTGATAATAATCACCTTGGGTTGGTGTGCTGTGCAAGCTCAGACCCCATGGGAAACATCCATTCACCTGTGCTCATGTGATTGCAGGAAATTGAAAGTCCAGACAGATTGGGTCTGCTGCAAGTTCCAGCAACACTCAGTAAGACTCCAGCAAGGCCTGTTTAATCGGGGGGAGGGTTACCTAGCGCACTGATGATCATTATCCAGGGTGTGTTCCAGGCTGAGCCTGTTCTCTAGTCACGTCTGCGCGCTGTTACCGGCATCAGATGCATCACATCACATCGACTGCCCCGGAGCCATTTGGGGTCAAGTGCCTGTGCAGGGATGGAAGGCATCACATCACCTCGGGGCCCGGATCTCCAGAACCCCCCTGGTGAGATGTCAGACGCCTCCAACAGCGCTCCGCTCGGCTGCTCCTGCCGCGATGCAGATGTGTACCACGCCCTCAGGACGTCTCCCCCTCTCCCCCTCTCCGCCTCGTCTGACCTGTTCCTTTAAGCAGGCCAGGCCCCGAACAGCAGCGTGAGGTGCTGTCTGCTCTTTGATGCCACTGTGAGGGATATGTAAAGAAGGATTAGCTGCTCCTGTTTCCTGGGGGAGCTAGTTTTCCCTCCCTGTCAGAACACTCACAGAGAGAGGGGGAGAGAGACAGAGAGTAGGGGAGAGAAAGAGAGAGACAGAGACAGAGACAGAGAGAGGGGGGAAAGAGAGAGGGGGGGGGGCAGGGAGAAAGAGAGAGAGAGCCAGAGAGTGGGAGAGAGAAAGAGAAAGAGAAAGAAGGAGAGAGAGAAAGAGAGAAAGAGAGGGGAGAGGGGGGAGAGAGAGAGAGAGAGAGAAAGAGAGGGGAGAGAGGGGGGAGAGAGAGAGAGAGAGGGAGAGAGACGCTCTGTGATCCAAACGGGACCTCCGGCCTCTGATCTGCTCAGCCAGCTCCTAAGCCAGCACAGCGTGTGCTTCTGCACAGCACGATCCCAACATGACTCACTGACGAGCCTGCAGTCTGCACACGGTTACCACGCACCGTCAAGAAACCTTCCTCACCAGCCTCGTGCAATCGTGCCAGTAAGCCACGCTGACCTTGCTTCACCACCTTCAGGTGCCTTGCCACTGTTTTCCCTATGACCTTAGTGCCCCACCTTAACTGCTACCACAAAAAACTGATGCCATCCAGAGGTATCCAAATGGAAATATGTAAAACATGTGCAACATAAGTAACCAGATACGGGTGCCTGCTTAATGTATGCAGTGACAAAAGGACTTGGCCAGGGGCATAAACTGGACAAACAGATAAATATTTTCAGAGCCGGGCAAGGGCACACGGCCAGTTTACTGCCTGGACACATTTTCAAAGCCTCTTCCCCTCTTCCAGCTGAGCAACATCCATAATGCACGTTTATTTTAGCTGCGTGTAATGCTTTGCATTCATTAGCATTACATTTCTCATTTAGTCTGCTGGTTCTGAGCAAATGTTGTGTTTGCTTTTCCCTGCTCGTTCTGTGATCACCCCCCTAATGTTGTGTGCAAATGTCCTAATTATGCGAGAGTCCTATGGGTCATTGCAGCCAATTAAAATGAGAGCCTGCTCCAATTTTCTGTTTTTAAGGGGAGAAAAAAAAGAGATGTGGCAGCTCTGTTTGCGGCGGGTGCGGTTAATGTTTCCCTCGCACGGGGGGGAGCACAAGGCCCAGGCTGACCGCCGATGACAAAACAGATCAATAATGATGGCAGTGCTGTTTCTCGCGTGCCAGCGGCCGCCAGTTCAGCTGTCCTGCGGTCAGGACCTGCCCTGACTCCAGCCCGTTGTGGGACCACAGCTTAAACGTGTCCCACCGCGGATATTGACACCCGCCCGCCACAGAGAGATTAAGGACATGGCCCTGCGACAGGCTGGGGTTTTCTCGTGTCTAGCGCTGTAGCTTGAAGTTGGGTGAAGCTGACTGCTCGGGTTCATTTGAGGAACAGGCCACTTCCCCTAAGCCATGCTGTCGCAGTATTCTCTTCCTGCGTCAAACAACTTCTGTTTTAAAATGTCTGTATCTGTACAACCAGGCAGAAGCACTTCTGTGTTTCTGTGTACCTGCTTGCACCGAAAATGTGGACAGACGTTAAAAAAAACAACATCTTCTGTCAATGCCATGCCTGAGTCGAGCCTCCTAGTGCTGCCCCAGTTTGGATCCAACTCATTTCATAACTGTGGATCTGGAGTTGGCGAAATCCTAATTGCTATGGAGTGAGACAACAGAGGCGAATGTGTGCAAGGGAGATCTAGGGATGCTGATAGAATGAGGTCCAGATTTCGACACCTTAATCCAGGGCATCCTAAAACTACCTCTACTCCTCTCGTTTCTCCTGCTGCACTCTTGCAGAACGGTCGGGAGCGGCAGAAATGTCAGAAAGCTCACGCTGGGATCTCTCCCCTCCCCAGATGGGACTGACTTCCCGTGCCCTCCCCTCACGGCGCTGTCACAAGGAGTTGTTCGGCCTCGCAGCTTGTCCTCCGCCGAGCGGGCCCGTGTGTCCGTCCCGGCCGCTCCTCTGAGCCGCCATGCCGTCGCCTCGCATTACGGCCTGGCGGGGGCGAGGTGACACCCCCGAGACGACGGGTCTCCGCGGCCTGCGGTGCCGCTTTCTGCTCAACCCGGTCCAACGTGTTCAGGCTCCTCCATGTCCAGCCACTGCTGTTTATACAGCTTCAAACGGGCATATCCAGCATTCCCATACTTTACCTGCCTGGTTTTTTTTTTGCTAGGTGGATTAAGTGTTGATGTTTCGGCTGGGTAGTTCCCTCACGCATACCTTTGGCACCGGCCAGCAAGAATAACAGTATATTCAACTTTTCATCTGCTATAAACTCACCATGGAAAATGGGAAATGATACTATTCCTTGTGTTGTCTTTAAGCGGTTTGTGTTAATATGGGTGATCAGGATGACGATGGGGCGCTCTGGCTTCTGATTCCTCCGGCCCTTCCTCTTATTCCTGAAACTCACGTCACAACGGATCTGAACACATGCAGTAAATAATGCGAGAGCCGTATTGCATGAAGCCCTGTAAAGTGTTGACTGTCTCCACTTAACGAGAGTGCATTTAGCACTCAGATCCAGGCTGTGCTAAAGATTTCATTGTGATGCGGGCACAATGGAGGCATTTTCTTTCACAACAGAGCCTAACTTGTTACCAGTAATCTGGAGCAAAATCATGCCGTTGATTGCATATGATGTGAGTGGAAAAATGTTTTTTTTTCCCCAGCAGCCATTCTGATGCTCAGACTTGTGCAGAATGTATTGAAGTACTCATGATACAAATCATCTATATTTTAACACCACTGTGCACAATGTGGCTTTCTTCCAATGGCAAAATCTTTCTGAAAAGAAGACTTGACAGAAAAACAGGGACTGGTGAGTTTACCGAGGCTGTGCTGAACATAATCTCCCATTGAGAGGTGTTATAAAAGAATGATTGGATCTAAAACCTACCTGAGTCTATACCTGATATGTGTAGCTGTTTGGAACACATTCAGTGTGAAGCGCATGTGAGTGCTAGTCTTGTTACCACATATGTTCTTAGGAAATGATAACCACCAATCCTCCCAGTCTTCTTTTAAGTGCTGCTCTTCCTCCCTAATCTAAGAGGCTTCAGCAAAACAAACTTCCTCCAGACTTGACTTCTTGTCAGCTTTGACAGCTACATGTCAAAATATCCACACCAAAATGCCGATGGCAAGATTGGCAATGACAGTTTTATCGATATGCTAAAGTTTCTCTGTGCACCGGTATCACATTTGTTCCTTTTTTCTGACAAAATGTCAGTGACACAATTCCCGCTGTCCAATGCTCTGCCTGCCCTTTATTTTATGCCATTTTGCACTGTAACAGAAAGACAGGAAAGTGACAGTTTACAACTTAATTTAGCATAATTAGATTTAATTATATGCAACTATGAGCACTTTACTTTCAAATGTATAGTAAGCCACAATATCCCTCTTGCACACTGACATTTCAAGAGAAACCTTTACTTTCAAATTCATATTGAATGCTGTAAAAGAATTCTGACAGGCTATCATCTCATTTGGTGCAATATTCTGCTATTGTGATATCGCACCAAGAACTGCATCTTTCTCCATTCTTGCATTCTTTAGCCTAAGAAACATTAGAATTTGCTTGTCAAAATTAATGGGATTTCAACTCTTCTCTCACTCATTGAATCAGCCTAATATAATAGCACATTGACAAAGCAAAGACATTCAAATATGCACAAATATCTAAGCAGTGAAATTGCTGAAATAGAACTGATGGCCTGGAAGATTCAAACATGGGTCAGATGGTCACATTATGGTCTTTAATCCCTTGTGTTATTGCACACAGAAAGACACTGATAAATAGTGTAAAAAGGTTAGCACCATGGACAGCTCACATCAAGGGAAGAATTAAAAAAAAAACATCATGCAACCAGTAAGAAATGCTTCTAAATTTTGTAATACAACATAATTTGAGAAAGATGCACTGACACAGCTTTGATAGTATTACATTGTTCTAAAAAGGTAAGGCATTAACTTACCTATTGCAATACACTAAGACATTACACTGGTGACAGCTATGTATAGATTTTACTACTTGTGTGGCTTAATGGTAAGGAGCAGGGCATGTGATTCAAAGGTTCTGCGTTCATTTCCCAGTTAAGCCACTAATATTGTTCCCCTGGGCAAGGTACTTAACCCAAATTGCCTCAGTAAATGTCCAGCTTCATGAATGGATAACATGTTAAAATCACAAGCTATCTGAGCTGCTCTGGATAAGAGTGTCTGCTTTGCAAACATTATGCAAATATAATGTCATAAACCCTCTGCTTAATGTACAGTGTTTAGGTAATTCTGGCAGCCTGCAGTTTGTGGCAGAAACAGGCCGAGACCTTTGGACAGTAATCACTGGTTCTGGTTCTCTTAAAGCCCCACCTCCTTTCTGTATGAATGGTGCCACCTCCATTCCCTTCCATTCATAATTATTTATGCACATGCTTTGCCCTTACTTATTTTCTCTTTGTATTCAGCTGCTTTTCTGCATCTGTGCATCCTTGAACAAGTTGCCCTGGATATAACTCACCTACATACGTATATACATACATATATATATAACATTTATACTTTTACCACTGTTACTGCTACTGTTACTGTTATAAGATGTGTAATATGCTAATAAGCTATAATGCTATAAGATGCTAATAAGATGATTAATATGATACTTGCAATCTGTTTATTTAAGCCGGTGTCCATGTGTTTCGGTGACATGTGTTGGGCCTTTTCTCTGGTGTGTCTCACCCCCTCCAGACTCCACCGCCACCAGCTGAGGATGTTGTCAGAAACAGCTGTTCGAGCTGAGGCTCTTGCCTTCACTGTGTTCCTCGATTATTGACACCAACAAAATTAGGAGCAACCGATATGCATTTTCATGAGACAATGCGAGAGTCCTCAGGCAGTTTCCATTATAGATCTCAATTTGCGATTGATCGAATTAGCAAAGAAAAGAGCATGACGGGGAGGAGTTCCACCCCTCAGGAGCCAGAGCAAATTTGCCAGATAAAGAACTTAATTTATTTACAACTTTGATTCGCCGGTTGTAAACACGTAACTGTATCAGATTTCTCACACATGAGGCATGCTGGGAAATTGCATAACATGGTGACAGCGCACATGTGCATACTTATGCCATGAGCCCAGACATGATGAGTGGAGTGAACTCCCCATGGAGGTCGGGACAGCGGAATCTCTGGCCGTCTTCCGTCACAGACCTCTTCAGACAGCATCTCGGTTCCACCTCAAACCCCACCCCCTAACACCTGCTACCTCTAGGATTGATGTTTATTCTATGTGTAGTATTGTGATGTATTTTGGATTCTGGGTCCTAGTGTACTTAGCTTGTGTTGCCTAGTCACGTTGCACTAGTTAACTTGTGGTAGGGCTTGGATGTTATTAGGCTCACACTCACTGGTCTGGTCACAGACACTGTTGCTCATCTAACTTGAATGGATACACGTATGTTCTGTTGTACTGAAGTCGCTCTGGATAAGAGTGTGTGCTAAATGCATGTAATGTAAAGTAATGAGTAAAGCTTTAATATTCTGGTTCAGGTGATGCAAATGGGGTCTAGCTCAACAAGTGCCTTGCTATTAGAGCACCCACATATTGGTGTTAAATTTTCTTAAATTAGCTTCTGTATAGGAACAGACATGATGTGACATGACTGATGTGAGATGGGTTTGCAGGGATAACGCTGGTGTGATGCCGAGTATCGGTTCCCAGGCATAATGAGATTAAAAGCTTGTGGTGTCCTGCAGAAAGCCAGTGGGAAACTCTTTGTAAAGCCCCCCCCTCTGGGCTGGTCTCATGCGGTCCACCCACAGCTCTCCACAGATTCCCCTCTGTGCAACCGTGCCTGTTGCCATTTGCATCCTTTAATTTGCCCGTGTTGATTCAGAATCCCTTGTTCTTCAGTCATGCTTCTCCGTAGGCACCCGTTCTCGGGAGCCACTGATCAAAACGTTTGTTCTCGCATCCTTGGAAACAGCCACGGGGAAGAAACAGCTGGAAGGTAGTTTGGATCAGCTGAGACAGGTTTCAGTCGCTCTGGCATTCCTGACCTCCATTACTAGTCAGAAGGTTTTCCAATTATTGCCCCCTGGGTTGGCAGAAGGCTTTAGCAGACAGAGAGAGAAAGCAAGAGGCACAGAGGAAGAGAGAGAGAGAGAAAGAGAGATCACCTCTGTCTCCTGCCAGACACCTAGTAACAGGGTATTTTTTGCCATCCGTTTTACACTTTGATCTCTTAGGTCCAAAGCCTTAATGACGTGTGCTGCTAGGGATTCATTGTCTTCTCAGCTCCTCGTGCCAAAAATACTCTCTTGTGTCCGGCGCGGTGGATTACGGTCAAGCGTACTGTCTCTGGTGAGGTCATGTTAGATTGTAGGCAGCTCAGAAAATTAGGAGGGCCTGTCTTATAATTTGGTGAGTGCCAGTAATTCCTTTCAAGTGCGGAGGGCACACAGAGACGGGGGAGGTGGCTGAGCAGAGCAGCTGAAGTGCGTTATCCAGTAATCGCAAAAGGTGTGCTCTTCAGGTCAAGGGCTTCATTAAGGGTCCTTGAGGGGCTCTTCTCGCAAGGACTGTTTGAGGGAGTGAGGCCGCTCCTTGCCTCTCTGCTGCTCCCGACGTGCAGATCCTGGCACAAAATACGGCACGCGCTCTGTGAAGACACGGCTGCTTCGCTGCACTCGGTTGGGTGACTGTGTTGGGTTGTAGAAGAGGTGGGTTACCTCCCCCTTCCTCCTCCCCCGCCTCCCGTCTTTGAGATCCGTGGATGAAGGCCGCAGCTTGGTGTAATTACTGTAAAACCTTTACACAGTTTGCTCACAGTTTCAGTCTTTTGAACCTGAGGAGCCACTGATGCAAAAAGTTTGGAATCAGTGATTAGCAAGTGTACCGCCACACGAGCCAGTTATTAATGGTGCCTGTATGTTCCCGACTTCGGAATTGTGATAGACAGTTCTGATATTACCATGGCAACCTCTGTTTTACATATCGTATTTGCAGTGTCTTGGAGCAATTATTACCTCACCACAGTAAGACGCGATGGATATATTGGATTTCAGCTATACACCCAGGGCTTGAAGCGCAAAATGAGCCATTAGTTATATTTCACGGCGCATGCAAATTGAAGTTTTGAATGAGTCTGCAAAATTTTCTTCCCTCTCTTCCGAGATCAGTGTTTACACTTACTTTTGTTTGCAGGGAGGCATTTTTTGACAAGCACAAATGGGGCTATTAGAGTTTAAAACAAGTTAGGCCTCCTCAAATGAGCCTGGACATGTTCCAGAGTGGTTGTGCATGATTTAGTTTCTCATCTCTCTTAATGGGCTGTATAGGACTGCTAAGTACATGTGGAAAGGGAGCACTGCTGTTTCAGTCCTGTTCTGGTATTCAAAGGGGAACATTACAGACAGTAGGCTGACTTAAACACTAAAGAGTAAATTAGTCCTTCAGACTTCTCGGACACAAAGCCTCTGGGCCTGTCATGGAGGATTCTGCTCAGGCCGAAAGCAAATGTGAGCTGATCTGAACACAAAGGGGTTTGTCTTGGAAGTACAAAAGGCCACCTAGAGTTCAAAAAAGTACTGCACGCAATTCAGAGATCATGTTGAGATCCGCGTGGCACTTTGGAAGACAGCTGACATTACCCTTTAGAATGCACTTTGGACTGTCCCCCTGGAAAAAAGTCAGCGTTAGATCACCTGTACAGTTATGATTTAATGACAGTTGTGAATTAAGCAACAGAGTACACATTTTGATTTTTAAGGTGAAATTCTCCTTTAGCATTTATGTATCAAAGCAAGTAAATGTTTTTAAAAAAATCAATCTTATAGAAAGTGTTTATGGAAAATCAAGTAGAAACACTGCAAATAGCCTGTGAATATAAAAAATAAAATGAAGACTCGCAAATGCTCGGGTTGGTACGCACAACCAAACACTCTCCCTGGGTTTTCGTCCCATCACACCCCTACCTTAAGTGACCTCAGATGCAGCGCACTGGGCTCTGTACAGGACAGATGCGCTGCGCCGGCGTAGGCCTGCCACACCCGCTGTTTCCGCCGCCGTCAGCGAGTGTCCCCGGGCGCCATGTTTCGCGAGCGCTTTGTTTAGCTGTGGGAAGCGTGCCGTGCCGAGCGCCATCAGCCGCTGCTCCCAGGACACCCGCAGCCGGGAGACTTAAAGCAGAGTGGCACGGAGAGAGGATTTTTGAGCACTCCGCTTTCTCTCTGATCCCAGACTGTCTTAAGAGCCTCCGAATGACTTTGAGGTTTGCCGTAAGGTAACTGAAAGCGTGCTGGAGCTGGAGATGCTTCGCAGCTGTGTTTGAATCGTCTGGAAAACTCCAGCCTCGTTGAAAAACAAAATGTAACCACTGTCATGACTTAAAGACAGTTTAGTCAAGGGTGTACCAATAAGACTGGGATGAAGCTACGTAATTCTGTAAAAAGCCTTTTTATTATGTGCATCTAGATGATTTGGGAGAGAACAAAAAAAAAGATGCCAACATTCCTGGACAATTTTAGAAGCACAACAGCAGATGGCTTATTGAGTGGGGGAAATTAGCGTTAATTAGGAGGAGGCTGTTATCTGCACATGAATCTCTTCGTTGCAGTGAGAGAAATGGCAGGTGAAGGCAAGCCGGCTCCTGCTGAAAACAGGAGACAAAGAAGGGAGATGACAGGGGTGGAATCCTGCAGACCCTTCCAGAATGAGCAGGGTTCTAGAACTATCCCCGGCTGTCAGCCTCTGGGTGTCACAATGGGGCCTTTGAATATGTGCGTAGCTGCGAGGGAGGCAGTGACTACCTGGACTACTTATGGCTGATATTAACTGGGCCTTTTATGAGTACAGCGCTGTCGTTGTGCAACTGAGTGAGACTGTTTAACTGGATTTGGTTTCCGCAAGAATCAGGCAGCGCGAGCAGCCCACATGTCTTTTATTATATATGCAGTACGTGGCCTTGGGTGAGTTAAGCACATAAACGCTGATGATAATAACATGCTCCCTGTACCTCCAGAAGTGATACATTATGCTCTGTGGAAACCCAGCCCGTTATCACAAGAGGGCTAAAGGTGTAATACGTATAGCATGCTTAACAATCGTAACAGGCGTATTTACTTAGTGAATATAACAAACTCTGCTTAGGGGGCAGCAGAGGGAGAACAAGCCTTTGCATTTCTTTTGCAGCTGTGGTTTTCTCTCAGACATACAACCAAGAGTATGAAGGATTAATATTTGTATACTAATGTACGCTTTCCAGGAAGGAAACCATAGGAGCCACATAAAAGCATGGACCTACAGTATGTCTTAAATGTATTCCATATGCACTCTAGGTAGTCCTTTACAGTGAGTCACTAATGCTAATAAAAGACATGCTGATGCAGGCCTGCACAACCTTGATGGACTCTTATTAAAAGCATTACACTGCGCTTCATCAGTTAATGGGAGGCAATCGTGACAAGCCGGCAAAGGTCCGTTGTCTCCGGAGATGAGCACAGCTTGTGAACGGAAAAGTTTTCTCTTTAGCATTTCTCCCCCCAGTGCCTCTTCATTGGGTTTTGAGCTGCTTGGGTCTATCAATGTTCCTGTTGTTATCAGTGTCAATGACTGGGGAGGCAGGTGTGGGTAAATTGCTCTGTCAAGCTGATGGTGAGGCAGGAGGAAGAGAACAGGGGAGGAAAAAATACATTGAGTCAAGATACTGTTTCTTCCTTCCCCCCTTTCAGATAAAAGCACGCTGAAACGAGGCATGGAAATGGCAGACCTGATTTTTTTTTTTTTCCACAAAGCACACAGAATGAGCGATGGAATATTCAAATTCCCCCGACGCGTCTCTGTGAGAACAGAAGCCACAGCCAGGTGGTCTTCCCGCCTCCCTCGAAGTCAGACGACAGTGTCTGGATGCATTCAAGGGCATGTCTGCTGTCAGACTGCAGAGACTGTGCTTAGATCCTGTGGATCCACCCTCTCTGACTATGGAGATAGATTCACTTCTGAAAGTGCCGGGCATATACGACTGGCATAACCACGGCTGGCATCCTACACTACCTCTTACAGTGAAATACCATTGTGTGTACATTTGTGTACATTTTAAAGCAACCAGGGGTTGAACTGAATTTTACGTAACTCAAAAATATTTTTTTTTTACCCATGCACTCAGCTGAAATGCAGCATTTTAGATACTAGCGTTGTCATGTGCAACATTTTAATGATAAACAAAATAGGCTTATTCTTTACACACGCTACAAATGTTCCATAGGCTTTTTTATGTTTGGGGTTACGTGTGTCTCTTTGTTTGGAAAACGGTTATGCACCGGGGAGAGTCTGAGAAACACACATCTAAAATTGGTAAGCTGCCAAATATATCTGACGATAGTTGTCATCTCTGTTAAATTTATGGTTGTGTATTTTGAAAGTGCAGTTGATCTGGTGATGCACGTGCTTCAATGAAGGTGCAACAAAAAAATATATATATATTTCCCAGACTATGCTTCGGTTCTCAAGCGTTTCATATCGCGAATCCAATCCACCTGAGCTCGTGCCCGTGTTTTGCTGCAAACACGATAGCGACAGAGTGGAGGGGGTCCGCGGGGCGAGCGCGGATTGGACGTTTCCTGCTTGTCAGGACTGGAGGAGGCTGGGAAGAAGGGATAGCCTTGTATACGAGGCCGCCTACGAGCAGGGATACACAATCACTGCAGCCGAAACCAGCGGCCCGTCGTATGAAACATCGCTGACTGTGGGAGGGTTCTGGAAAAATTAAGAAGTGAAAATGGATTGCTGTCCTCAATAGATCTCTTTCTTGCTCGATTTTTCTTTAAGTTTGGGCAACGGCATCTCCTGTTACTTTTCAGTTTCGCATGTAACCAGTCATAACAACAGAAACGTGCGCTGCACTTGAAGAGAGCGGAATGTGATGACAAGCAGGGCACGAGGAAAGAATCTAAATGCCGTATCCCCTTACAGATCTGTGAAATAAACAGTTTTTCTTCTTTCATACACAAGGCCTGTGCGCCTTAATACAAGGAAATTGTCGCTTTTCGCGCACTCCGCTGGCAAGCTAACTGAAAGCCACTTACAAGGACCGGTTCCAACAGTGCAATTTTACAGGCTTTGAAAACAAGATATCACAGAGCAATTCTGGACTATCGTCTTGGAAGATTTCTTTCTCTTTTACTGAAGAAAATCCGAGGCATGTTTATTTTAATCTTGAACATAGCGAAGCTGCTGTTTTGAACCAGGGCAATATATAACGGAAAATAAGGCTGACCGAAAGTGTTCTCTGTCGTTTTATTTATCGGCTGCTTTTTAGGAAAAATTACTCACCTGTGCTTGTGGTCACTTAGCTACTGGTGGTATTTGTGCAACTTGAGAACTGACAAAGCGTTCCTTGTGTTATCAATAGGATGAAGATGTCATTAATTTAGGATGAATTGACTTTTCATTTTGAAGCCTTTTGGTAAGTTGGACAAGCCACAGCGTTGTTTTGTCCTATGCCATCAAAACTAGTTACGTTAGCTACTTTTATTTGGGGTCCAATCAAGCTCGATTAAAGTTGACACGGTTAACCGGACTTCTTAATGAGCAAAACGGAGAAGTTGGTTAAAAAATGACTGCATAATTTGCCCGATGCTGAGCTGTTGATAACAGGAAGCAGGGGGTTGTAAACAGCCCCTTGCTTGCGGTGACTCGGAAGCCATATAACATTAGCTGGAAGAAAACACTTGCCCCTCTATTATTACCAAAATTACAAAAGGCGCCTATGTCAGCAGGGGAGGCGACTCACAATAACTTACAGCCGGCGAGAGGTATCGGGAGATGGATGAAGTCAAACCAAACGGCTCCACCTGATGCATAACACTTTCAAAGAACTGTTAACGAATCCTGCTAATTAACGGCTTTGCGCTTGGCCCTGGGACTGAGTCGCGCGCGCGCCGGGAGCTGTTCAGACTGGTCGGGTCCTGACGCCGTCGAATGGGCCGATACTTCGCTGGATGACCGAAACCACAAAGCCTACATCTCCCGGTCCTCGGAGGGCACGTAGCGGACAGGACTTCATCCCGCTTGCTTCGAAGGTAGGCTTCTTCCTCCGTAGTTTTCCAACTCGGTCAATATCGCATAGGACCACATCTGAATCACGTTTCCGATGGTTATACAAATGCTTATTTGTTCATGCATTTAATAAGATACTCATGAGCTTATTTAAATGCACTGAGTTACAAGTACAGCTTTGCTTTTGTTGTGTATTTGTTACAGGTAACCTAAAATATATCTGAAATGCAGATGCGTTTTGATTTTTCGGTTATTTCAACAGAATCCTTTCTCTTTGTTGTCTGCATTGATCTTCAGTAGATATTTTGCGGGGTCAGTAGCGATGTGTTAATTATCTTTGATGTATTAATTACCATTAATAGCTAACACGTCGATGGGGAGAACACTACTTGGTGTTACTGCGTTCTGTATTCTTTCTTTTGTCATGTGTACAGTCACTAGGGTGCAAAACCAGTTGCACCTCAGAGATCATAAAGATTTATTGAATTAAAATTAAATAGGTTGAAATGTCGAAGTCACTGTGGCTGTCAGTTCAGCTGCATGTTCACTTTAAAAACAGGGCTCTGAAGACGCTTATTCATAAACTTTGAGACCGTCAGGCGTGCAGTTATAATATGCGCGCAAAATGTGCATTGACGCCAGGCACAGAGGAAATAATGACCAATTAATACAGTCAGGCCTGCACAAATAAATAGACACCATGGTAATTGAGTTGCTTAGACCAAGTCCAGAAATAGTCTCATGTTACGCATCGCGTTTGAGGCAAATCATTCCTTTTCAAACCTCTATGAACATGTGATACTGAAATAGAAATACGTTACTGTGTTTCTACCTATGTGTTTATGAAGCAAAATAACTTTCTTGCTAACCGTTCACACATCATTTTTTGTCACAAATGTGCAACAAAAAGTCCATTGGACGGTTCCGGGTAAGTGCACCATTGATTTCTCGTTACAGTCGCACGCCTTGAAATAACCACATTACAATCAACTCTCTCACTAATGCAGTCGCATTAAATTGTATTTGAGATATTTGCTTGGACTGTGGTACTTCGCTGGCTTAGGTTAAGAGTTAACGGGGCAGAACGAATAATTCCCTGGCATCAAAGTTATAGGAGTCATTCTTCAGACAGTTCCTCACTGGATACTCTCTCGACGCGTTAGAACATGAATATTAATATACGTCGCAAACACGAGATTCTCAACTTACTGCGGCTCAGTCGATACCGCAAATTGCGCTCATTCATTTTTGTTATTATGTTCACTCCGTGCTGAAGGCGTATGGGATTTCAAGTCAGTGGGAGATGGAGAAAACCTTTAAATAGCCCATTAGCGTGATCTAAATGTACAGCTAAACAGGGGATGTGTTCATCGCTGGTGTGCAACTCAGCGTTTCTATACCTGTACAGTCTTGAATGCAAGTGTGTTATCATTTATTTGCTCAACAGATGTCCATCCCCAGGGTGAATTACGTGTCTAATATGTGGCGTGCTTCCCTTATACAGCATGATATTCATCGAAGCAATTCTGGTATCAAGCACTTTGCTCCAGGCTGTAACGGTCTCCTGTCAGGGATTTGAACCTTGAACTGATTGGTTGCAGGTCCAGCTCCCTAACCGTTGGCTGACTCTTTTAAAACCCCCACCGCTCCTTGGAAAGCTTGAAGGGGGCGAGGAGACACCCTGCAGTGTGATAGCATCCAGCTTAATTAAAAGAGGGAAAAGCATTAAATGAAGCAGGACTACGGATATTAATTCTAAAAAAAATAACGTTATTGAAATTCAGCCCGGTAGATTTTCTGTCTTTTTTGGTTCATTATCCAAGAAAATAACCACATTTAGGTTTAGGTTTCTGCAATGAAACCGAAGCACTTAATACCCAAAGGGGCATCACTAGCTCTTCTTTGAAAAATGATGGGTTGGTTTAATCCCCAGGTGAGCTGCATTATACCCTGGGCGGGTTAGTGAATCTGAGTTGTTTCGGTAAATACCCAGCTGTATGTATGGATAAGGTGGGAGAAAAAGTGCAAGCTGTGCAAGTTTCTCTGGATAAGAATGTCTCCCGAGCAAATGTAAAGGGATATTAATTTCAGGCTTTCCATTAAAAATCCAATTGAATGGTTTTAGGATGTGCGCTACCAGTCGCATGCCAAGTTAGTGGATCCAACAAAGCTGTTTTATAAAGGCTTAGTACTTTGAACCAACCACTTTCTTTGGGTGTTATTTTCTCAGAGAAATGCCCTAGCCTTTCAGCAGAACCAGACGAGCTTGGCTTTGTTAAACGAACTTGGGCATTTTGTGTACAATACAGCATCCTTTTGTCTCTAATGAGATTGCTGTGGAGCATTTTTGAACATGAAGACAAAACATACTCAGCTGGCTTCTGCCCAAGGTAACGCCCAAAGTGATAAAATCAGAAAATGGCCAATATCTGCTTCGCGCGGTTTCCACTTTATTTATTTTAATTTATTTTGGATTTTATCTTTTACCTTAAAACTGGAAAGACAGAATTTACTCATGGCGTTCTGCTCATTGGGAGCGTACCTCTTTAGAAGGTGCCCTGAACAATCCTTCATACCCTTAAAGACTGCTTTGCAGAAGGGAAAGTCTAGCACACTTGTTTAAGAATACATGAGGTATAGTAGTAATAAATCGGGCTTTTCGCTAACAAATTCAGACACTTTGATAGTTACTGAGACTGAAACCTACCTGGAGCACCATTAAGGAGGAGATGGTTAGTCTGTTAATCTCTGGGCTGGGTGGCCAGAGGTTCTTTTGAAATATGGAGCAGAGGAAGCATGCAGTTTCCACACCGTTGAATGGCGGTGTTATTGCTATGGGTGGTGATTATCACAGCCATTGTGCTCTGAAACATCTCCTAAATGGCCTCTGTTGACAGAATGAAGCGTCCTTGCTGTTAATGCAAAACATTAGCCAGGCAAAAGCAATCACCCAGAGAGGGGGACAGAAAAGCACATTCTGTCATATGGAATGGTGGTATAATATTATATCTGTCTTATAACTATATCCTTGCAGTCTGCATCAGGCATATAGAGAAAGACCATATCATCTGAGGGAAGCAAAGATTTTGTGTTTGGATTGGAATGTATACTTACAAAAAAACATTATGTATTCCTTGTTTTCATAGACTGTGTGGACGCAAATGCAAGCAGAGCAAAAAAAAAAAAAGGTTCCCACTGGGATTTTTGACATTTTCAGGTTTTGTTCTGAATTACCCCCCCAGATCCAGTGAAACGGGTGCACGCAGACGCTGCCGCCCACGCCCGCGTGCAGCCGCACAGACGCAGAGGCGCTCGGGGACTCTGCTGGCGCACCTGATAATGTTGTTTTTGCCGCTGTATCTTTGTGACATGCTCTGTTTACCCCATTCTGCGCCCTCAGTGTCTTTACCTTTGCTCTGGTTAACCAGCAGGAACGCGCCGGCTCCGTATCAGACTCCCCAGATACGTTTCCTTCACAGACAGCAATTACCGCTCATTTCCAGCGCAGGCTCCAATTCTCAGCAACACAGACCCAGAACTGTCACCTGCGCTCGGCCGCGGTGCTCTGAGTCTCCCTTTCCTGGCGGAAGCGGCTCAATAACTCATTAATCGAAGGCAACGCCTCCCGCCCGCCGCTAACTGTCATGGCCTCCCAGCTCCCGACTTGAAAGCGCACCCGTTTGGTGCTGATCCGTACCCTCTGTGGTGTGGGTGAACGTCAGCTTGCTTAGTGTTGGCAGCACAGACGGTTACAAATACAGAGGCACTCATTAACAAATGAATACGTAATCAAATTATGTGATCATGGAATGTGTTCAATGTTGTTATCTTTGTCTTGACAGTCTATCTTTCACAAAGGGTTCCCAAACTGCAACTCAGCGTCTTGGATAATTATATTCTGTATCCACCTGTTCACACTTTGTCAAGCATACCTTTGTATGTATACCTGTGTGTGTGTTAGAGAAATATTTAGAAAGGAATCAAAGTGTATTAAAAAATTATTGTACTTTTCTATGTGAACTACAAGAGTATGTACCCTATCAGAGTGTTCTATGTTGCAGTGATACAGTTGTTGGTAACATAGTAGTAAGTGCTTCTCATTGTAATTGTAGAACACCTGTTGAGCACTAACCATGTTTTCAGGTAAAGGGAGGTATCGAAGAGGAGTAACAGAGGGCCTTCTATGTAAGCTTTTACATATATGGAGAACCCTCTGAGCCTACAGTTTTGTCATCCCGTGTGTTTTTGACCCCCAGTTTAACTCATCACACGCTTCCAATCTGTGTGTCATAGGCCTTAACATAAGCCAGTTGTGGCTCAGATGATTGAGTTGAACTTGGCTGATGTCAGCAGACCGTCAAAGGGAGCAAACAAGGTGTCCTTGGCATGAGGCGACGACGTGAGGAATTTGGCATTGCACATTTTTTCCTCAGGGCCCCTCTCAGGTACACAAAATCCGTGCCTGTTTCGACCTTGAAAATTAGCCTGCCAAATTCCAGAGCAGCCAAAAAATAAAGCCAAACAAAAAAGGAATTCTCCTTTGGAAACTGGAATGTGGAAATTGGAATTTTGGATGGATCTGCATTGCAGTACAGGGGGTTGGGAGGAGGGTTAGGAAGAGACCGGGGGCTTAGTGATCTGTGGTAACTGCGGGCTGGGGTCAGGCAAGAGGCGGGGAGTAGCCCCTGTCTGTCAACCTCTCGGAGTGGAAGGGGTTGTGGACGGGCCGCCTCGAGCCAGTCAAGTGCGAATCACAGCTTTCCTTTATAAGGAGCAAGCCGCAATCACCATTTCTCTATCTGCCAGATAACACACACAAGCACAACAGAGAGGCAGACAGTGATTATAATCTCTGTCAGACTGAGGGAGGAATGGTGCATTGAATGTGGGAACTGGCTGTGCGCTGTGAGTGTGTTCTTCTGGCTAAGATTCAGCGCTACAGATACGTCCATATTCAGCTTAGCCGCAGTGTGTTCATCCTAAATTTAGAACAACAAATTTGAGCAGTGGTACATTTTTTTTGTTATGCCCAGTACATTTTTTTTTTTTTTTTTTGTTAATTCCAGCGATCACTGACCTCATCATTTTCTGCACGAAATTGGAAAAATAGGAACATTTGTTTCGTTTCGTTGCTCAAAGCTAGCGACAAAATGCTCAGAGTTTCAGCTGGCCTTCGCTTTTAAAAGTTACTTTGTTCCGAGAGTTAAGGCTCCTGTCTTGCCTCATGACAAGCGCATCGTTCTGTGGTTCACATGTGCCGCGCGCAGGGAGCCTTGACTCTTAACACCAGAAGTGGGAGGAAAATAAGACGCTGCTTGGCGAAAATAGGCTATACTCAAAGGCTCTGCGCTGCAATCACAATAGGTGACTTTTCACAAAAAGCTATGACTCACCGGTGAAGCATCAAGGTAAACCACACTGCCTGCTTCGGGCGCGTGACTCATTCCCATTGATTTTATGCATTCTGGCTTTTCTTGGCTGCACTTAAGCCAAACGTATACATTGAGATCCGACCGCACAAGCAGCGCGCCAGGCCAGCAGAGCTGGGAAGAGCAATGCAAACACAGCGTTTGGAACAGTAACATTAACTGTAGCCGTGCCCGCAAACGTGAGAAATCGTTTTGTCATTGCAACACTGTCTGCCAGGGCTGAAAACAAAACCAGGTTTTCCAGGGGACTCCTGACCTCTCTGTCTCTCCCTCTCTCGCGTTCCCTCTCTCTCCATTTCACTCCTTTTGTGTTAAAAAGGTGCAAAGCGTTCTCTCTGCTCCTGGCCTTTGCTATTGATCCCCTCTGCAGGGGAGTGGTGTGGGTAGGAACGGGAGGCGCCAGGAGCGGGTCGTGGCTAGCTGTGTCTGACCCACAGAGCTCTCGGGCTGCCTGGTAATGAGCCGTGATCCCACCCCCGCTGTCTCCACGCATTATGCGTCTGATTATAAATTTGGTCGCGCGCGGCTTTGCCTCTGACAGCCTCTTTATGGAGATGACGCGTGCGCTCGCGTGAAATGGGGGCAAATTAAGATGGACCGATAATGTTTGTCTGATGGATCACACGCGGGGAGCTGGCTGGCAGATGTGCTGGGAGTGTCCAAAACTGTGAGCTACTTTTTTTTCAGGGGTGTTTGTTTGTCTGTTTGTTTGCTCTCTCCCGCTGCCTCCATCACAGTTGTTGGGGATTTTTTTTTTTTTTCTCACGCTGCCGGGGGGAATAATGTGTTGACACTGGAAGCACAATGCTGAGGTGAATCTGAAATGGCACCCATGGGCACCGCGACGATGCGTGGGAATGCCTCCCAGGGAGCGTGATAGTTTCACTGCACGCAGCCTGAGAGAGAGAGGGGGCCTCTAAACGCCTGTTTTGTTTGAGATTTGGCCCGGGTGGAGGTGTCATTTTGGGGCCCGCAATTAAAATAAGTGGAAAGCGCCGCTGCCTAATGCTAAACTGTGGGGGCCAGGCGCATTAATCACTGTGAGAGGAAGGTGTCGATGCAGCCTTGGCCCCATCCATCACTCCCATCAGACACTCAGTTGATGTCTCTTTTATTTTGCATTATTACCTTCCTGCTTTTCAGCTGTCCTCACATTTTCCCAGAAGGGGGCCTGCAAACAGAACCGGTTGAAAAAATGAAAAACACCTAAAGCCTTGTTGCTGCTACAAGGAGTTGTGCGCAGTCACGCTTGAATGGCTGCGGACGATCAACAAACGCAGTCGGCATGGTGGATTTTCTCCCGCTGTTGATTGGCAGCTCGGTGACACAGCAGTGGTTGCTCAGGATCAAGGGAGAAGGGGGGGGGTAGCCCTTTGGAGGACTGAGAGTGATTGACAGGCCTCTTAAAGCGGGCGGTTTATTAATAGAGTTCCATACGATGGATGACAGCGCCGGCCTGACACCCATGACAAAGAAAGTATCCCTGTCATCCCCTGACACCTTAAGATACTCGGGAGATAGGGGTTTGGAATATGTATGAACGTGTCAGCCCTGTTCTCACGCTCGCCCGCGCGCCGCTTTTCATTTCCTTTGACTTGTGTCAGAATGGACACAGAGGAACGAGAGCCGCCCCGTATTCCGAGAGCCGGCTCCATGTCCGTTATTGTTATGTAAAGGGCGGCGCGGCACCAGCTTTCGCTTTACCTCCCTCTCCAAAGTGATTTTTGCTCTGCGAACCGGGAAGGGAAGACTCATCCTGGGGAGGTTGTGGGGATTAGAGGCAGTGGGGGGGAATTGAGCTTTCACCGTTGTTACTTTGGTGTTTTTTTGTGTATAATACCCAGATGTGGGTCAGATATAGTTAGTTTAACTACTCGTTACCGCAGCAGAGATGGGTATGCATTGAGACAGGCCATTAAGAGGCCACATTAACCCTTTCTGTCACAAGAATAAACCTCAGTCAGTGCAGATAATGCAGCCACCGTCAATGCCCACATAGACCTAGAGGGTCTGTCTTTTCAGCAAACGGGGTCACGTTTCCACAACAAAGTAAAAAAAAAAACGCAATTATAACACAGTGTGAATGGCAGCTGGATTCAGATGAGACCGTTTTGGAGATAACGGTGAGGTGAGAGGATTAGGTGGCTGCATTAGGAATTCTCCCCTTTCCCAGGGAACCCATCAAAACAAGTTTATTCTTGCCTCGCCTCCCTGCTGCGACAGCTAATGTGATAGTTACTGATAATCAAAGCTGTGAATTATTGTCTAAGAAAAAAAAAATTCTGAAAAATCATCCAGTGTTCTTGTGTGCCTGTGCGCCATTGTCCAATCATATTAGTGCAGTGGGAGAATAAACACCACTTTGAATGTAAATGTATCTTATTGAGTTTGGCTCGGAACAATTGGATTAGATGGTGATGCTTCGGATCAGCGAAAAAAAGAGCATTATTTATGGGCTGTGTCAAAACAAAGCTATCCAGGGGTATTTTGTTGGTGAATGTGTTGATGTGTAAGAATCTTCGAATTGCAGAGCGTTGGATCTGTTCTGGGTGAATGCTAAGGGAGTCTTGGATAAGTTTAAAAAGCAGACCCATCTTTCTGTGCCTCACAGTGGTTTTACAAGGAGCTGATGGACAGGCAGTGTTTCGATGAAGTGTGTGGATTGTGTCCGTGCTTCGGACTTCACCTCACGTCAGCACCTGGCTGCTATTTTACACATTTTGCCTTATGATCGCCTCTCGTAGGGACAGCAGCACGTGAGTTGGCCTTCACTTTTAAAAGTTACTTTGTGAGTCACTTACTGTCAGAGCTCCTTGACCAATCATTATATTGTTTTGGTACTTTTGTTTGCCTCACAGTTTTGTTTTTAGGCTTCGCATCATACTGGTTTACCTCATTCTAAGTCAGTCAGCACATTAAATCCAGCAGGTCTTCCACAGAATTGCACAATCTGCATTTATTTCCTTCTCCACAACCCCCTCCAACAAAGACTGACATTATCTAAAATACATATTTATGAAAAGTATAATAACCACCGTGAAGTGAGGAATGCAGAGAAGTTGAGTAATAAGGTAGAAATAATAATGCCTTCCGCCAACAGGGGCAGACCTGTCATACAGCCCGCCCAGCCCCTGGGTTCACTGAGTTCATGGTTAGAAAATGCCATGAACTGAGGTGTTGTCCAGGCTCATAGCCAGGGCGAGGAGGTCTTGGCTGCCTGGATATCTGCGCTGGAAGCAGGAGAGGTGATAATTCCATTCTCACACCCTAGAGAGAGCCGACTAACCTGAAAATCACCAGATGGGGTGTAGCAAAACGAGCGTGCGAGACAGAGAGAGAGAGCGAGCGAGAGAAAGAGAAGGAGAGAGAGAGAGAGAGAGCGTGGCGGTCCTGCCGATGATGAGGAGTGAAGTGATTTAAAAGTATGATTTATGACACTGCTCTTTTGGGTGAGACGCCCTTCAAAAATAAATTTACACTCTTGCGGGACCCTTCTCCGTAAATCCATAAATAAACATCCACAATTCTTTGAAAGTGTCATAAAATTTAAATTAGATATGGTAATTGGCGCTCCATTGCAAAGCGGAGATGGTGCCCGTGTCGAGCTACATGGGCTGGAGCTCTCTGCTTTTGAATAATGTACAGGGGTTGGTCCAAGGCAACGCTGAGAACGGGAAGGAGGCTGTTATCTGAAAGCAAAGTAATGCAGTAATGCAGAGCCTCTTAAATATACAGAATCCTCTGAACAACGGTGAGATAAATACTTTGCCAGACAGGAGGAGTTTTTCAACCCCTCTCACCCCGCCCCCAGTTTCCTGCACTGAGCATGGTTGATTAATTGGCCTTTCAAAAACAGTAAAGGCTCAGAACTCTTGTGACTGTAAGCGGTAGTTCATCTTAATGCTATTTTTTAAAAAAAACTGAGGGCAAGGTATGTATGAATTGGAAATATGCCCTCAATATGACTTATTGTTCAGGTGAGGAGACCAGTCCTTTGTCAGCTGAGATCTGGAATTGCCTGTCACAACCTGGAGTGGTTCATTTGTTCGTATATGTGTGTGTTTTTTTACGAGAGGGGTGGAGGGGGTGAATAAAGAGGTTTTCAGAATAAATTAAAAAGGTGTTAAAATGCTTTGAGTTTGAGGCAAACCAGCGGGGGCTGAGTTGGCTGTGCTGGAGGATGGATGCTGAGTTTATCACAGACGAAGAGCATCAACGCTTGGATTCTTTTTATGTCCACCCTGTGACTAGCTGTTAATGGTCTCCGTGGTGACCAGAAGTCACTCTTCATCTCCCTGCCAGCATGGGGTCATCCTCCTGAATTTGAGGAGCTGGCCTTGCCAAGCTGTTGGTAAGTCTGACGGTAACCTCAACTAAATTACCGTCGTTTCAGGCGTAAAAAATCGTCTTTTTTCACACCAGAAGAAGAAAATGAAATTCACAGTGTGTGACGACCCCTGGCAGTTTGTGGGTGTTTTCTGCTGCTGATTATTAGTTTTTAAAAGCTTTGGGAAACGCAGTTGTGATATTAGGGCCATCGTGCCCGCTGTCATAATTGCAGAGCTAAAATTACGCTTTGAAGCGCGGCAGTGACGTGCCTGTTGAAAGATGCTAATTCCGTCCTGAAAGCAGGCTATCTCTCCTCTGACATATTTTATCATAATTAGCCGGGGTTGTTGTTAGCGTGCT
Source organism: Megalops cyprinoides (assembly GCF_013368585.1). Classification (NCBI taxonomy): domain Eukaryota; kingdom Metazoa; phylum Chordata; class Actinopteri; order Elopiformes; family Megalopidae; genus Megalops; species Megalops cyprinoides. Next base: position 12,728,902 of record NC_050607.1, read on the forward strand.
GCAGGATGTGAGAAGGTTTCACCTACGCTGCCCTACAGTGCTGTGTGTCTCTGTGACTCCCACACCTGCCCCTCCCTCCATTCCTCCACATTTCCATCCAAAATCTGGCATTATCCCTCCCGCATGGTAATGAGCACCGGGGCTGAGTGTGTGGAAATGTAGGACAGCGCCCCCCCCCAGATCACTGTGTATTTTCCGGTGGAGCAGGGGGTTCCGTTCGCCGGCGCTCTGCTCTCTTGATGTCACTTGTCATTGTAATTGCCTGCTGCTGTAACCTGTGGCTACACTTGATTAGCATGTAGCGAGCGGGAGGCGCTCTTCGGGGTGTTGAAAAGGATGCCACTTCACCTTGATGTCGCTCCTCAGGCTGCTCAGTGGAAATGCTTTCAGTCCTCCGCCGCGGTTTAGGCGCATCTGTGTGTTCCCCGCTCACCAAATCGGCCATGTCCCCCCTCTCCGTGGTACCCCACCCCACGGCCCCCCACCCGTGCCCCTGCCCTTTCCCGGCCCACCAAGGGGGTCACTCTCTGCTCCGTCACAGACTCAGAGGGAAGCAGCTGAGGGGGAGGCCTTGAAAGGGGGCTTCAAAGGGCCTTTGAAAGGGCATTACGGGACGGCTCCGGTCGCCGGGGCGATGGGACGGCGCCGCGGCTAACGAGAAGTGACAGATGCGATATGCCATTACAGGACGGTGGAGTGCGCGGCTGGGGCGGGAGTTATCTCCGGCGAGCCCGCTCTCCGCCACGGCGGCCCGCGCCTCTTTATTCCATCTGGCTGCATGCATTATGAGAGATATCACCGAGCCCCACCAACGACGTCCACCGCACTCCCAGCTGTCAAAATGAATTGCCCTCAGAGGCTGTCAAGTTTAAGCAAACTGTCTCAGAAGTAACGTCTGAAGAGACTTAATGCCGACTTCAGCCGTGACTGGGCATCAGACAGCGTTTTGGTGGGCTCAAGGTTGAATCAGGACATGTTATGACTGATAGAATTTATATGGTCATCTTTTAAGTTGAGTATCCCGCTGAAAACCTTATCCTTTGGAGTGGTAACTGGGACCTTATCTTTTTTGCGTTGCTAACTGTAGGTTAGTATTATGATGTCACAGACATTTGAGTACAAAAAATGTGTGTCTCAGGTGGGAACCAGCTGCAGTGGTCTGGATACACAAGATGGTCACCTATCTGTAGAAAAAATGCCTTTATAATTTAAAAAAATTGTTGTGCAACTCCGGAGCAAGCTGACAGGTGTGGAATTACGTAATCTTGCCTGGCACTATTACATTTACTGAATATTCATTGAAGCTACCTTGGATGGAGTTGCCATTTGGAATACTTATGTGAATTCTAGCAACCAATAAACCAATGACATTTTTTGTTCCGTACCAAATAGCTTTTAATTAGTTATTGATTTAAGGGCCTGTTTCTCAGTGTAGAGTTGTAGAGTCCAATGCAGTGTGCTTGATTTGGGTCTTGCTGTATGAATTTGCCCTGTCCAGCCGCAGGGTCATCTGTATTCTCTCTGTTGAGGAACCTGGCTGCTGACCTCCATTGATCTGGTCCTGATACAATAAACATAGTGTTATTGCACAGACTGTGAGTAAAGCCATATGTCACATCTTAATGTCAATCCATAACTTTTGCCACCCACACCCCCATCACAGTGCTGGCCTACGACTGGCTCCAGAGCAGCCTCATTGCCCTGTGCATTCACCCAGCAAACAGGATTGGTGATTGACATTAACATGGGGATAGATCTTTCTCATACAAAGTCCATCATGGACTTACTTAAGACGTGACGCTGTCCTGTGTTCCACGGAGACTTTCAGCCATAGTGCTCAGTACAAACACTGATGAAGTGATATACTCCACAATGCATCAGGGGGCAGCATTGTGGTTGTAGCGGCAAAGAGCAGGGCAGCAGTGTGGTGTAGGGGTAAGGAGCAGGGTAAGGAGCAGCAGTGTGGTGTAGGGGTAAGGAGCAGGGCAGCAGTGTGGTGTAGCGGTAAGGAGCAGCAGTGTGGTGTAGTGGTAAAGAGCAGAGCAGCAGTGTGGTGTAGCGGTAAGGAGCAGGGCAGCAGTGTGGTGTAGGGGTAAGGAGCAGGGCAGCAGTGTGGTGTAGCGGTAAGGAGCAGCAGTGTGGTGTAGTGGTAAAGAGCAGAGCAGCAGTGTGGTGTAGCGGTAAGGAGCAGGGCAGCAGTGTGGTGTAGGGGTAAGGAGCAGGGCAGCAGTGTGGTGTAGTGGTAAAGAGCAAGGCTTGTAACCCCGGTTGGGCACTGATGTTGAACTCTTTTGCAGAGTACTTAGCCTGAATTGCCTCAGTAAATATCCAAGTGTATAAATGGATAAATGGAACAGGAAATTGGAAGCTACGTAAGTCCCTCTGGATAAGAGCATCTGCTAAGCAGCTGTAATGCAGACGTGAGCTTTATAAGATCCAGCCTTTTTCTGCTCACACTCAGGTTCCGATTTGTGGTTATGTCCCCTTCCTTTGTGTTGCCCCTGACAGGTATAATGGTGTGGTGGCAGGTGTAATGCTGCTGTTTTTACAATGCTGCTGTACCTTTAAAGTGTCAGGCCCGGGAGCCGAGCTCGCCACCTGTAGGTGATGAGCCCATTCGTTACCTGCCACCAGCAGCTGCTGCCTGCAGGCTTTCCGTCTCCTGTCTCAGGTGGCTTTTGTTCTGGTCTCAGGCCGACTGGGTCCTGAGTGGCAGCCCTTTTGGGTCCAGATGGTGCTGGAGGTTATGAACAGACCGGGCATGTCACACCCCTCTGCGGCTGCTCTATTGAGCCATCAGCGGCCTGCCGCCCTCGCTCCTTCATTTTTATTAACGACCTCTGCTCTAGACGACTTTCAAAAACAAAAGGCCATCACTCCCAAGACGGATGAACGCTACGTTCACTCTCACCTCCTGTTAAAGCCATTTTTCACCGAAGTAAAACTGGAAATCAAGAGCCAGTCAAGCTCGGGTTTCCATCTTCTGTGCTTTTGTGCTTGTGTTTGTGTGTGTGTGTGTGTGTGCGTGTGTGTTTTTGTTTGTGTGTGTGTTTGTGTGTGTGTGTGTGCGCGCGCGTGTGTGTGTGTTTTTGTTTGTGTGTGTGTGTGTGTGTGTGTGTGTGTATGTGTGTATGTGTGTGTGCGCGTGCGTGTGTGTGTGTGTGTGTGTGTGTGTGTGTGTGTGCATGCTGATGTCTTGCTAAAGCACCATTCAAATGAAACCCTAGTTTTGCTTTTAATGAGATAAGAACCTGAGCTCTACATCACTATCAATATCACACTGTTTTCAGAATGGTAGATAAAATATTTCACGCATCTCTCAGTGCTGTGAGCCATAGTTCTGGGGAAATGATCATAGTCACATTTACATCTAAAGTTCACCTGCAAGTCCTCAGCGAGCATGGAATCTATAAAAGCATGACAGCAGAAGAGACCAAACCAGCTGTTCATTTAAGATGGCAAATATTATAAATACTGTTTATTCATACTTGGTTTCACTTGTATCGGCGGGGGGCTTTGCCCCGGTAATAACTCTGCACTAAAAGGAACTGGTAAGCAGTTCTCTGAAGTATCTTCATAGTTCTGTCTGTCATCTTTATTTTTTCATTTCCATCCCGTTCCCGCAGACCAAAGAGAGCGCACAGAGCCCCTCCCCTTCCTCCGCCTGCGTCCGTGGCGGTGGTGGCGGTCTCTCGTTTGTCCTCCTCCCTGTATGCGCCCATTGAGCCCCGTGTCCGTCAGGCACGCGCGCGCCGTGGCCCTGCGGGTATGAAAGACGCCCACTCTGCCTCCGCGGGGCTTCGTCTCTCGGAACTGCGCACTCACCCTGCCTGCTGGACGCGGGCATACTGTAGCAGGTCTGAAGTCTTCTTAACAATCCCACCTCCAGGGCAGAACCTGGCGCCAGACACAGCTGTCTTTCTCTGTGTATTTTAGTACATCTTTCATGAATTTATCCTGCCTTTTTTAAAAAAAAAATTAACCCATTTTTTGTGTTCTCTTTTCAATAATTCAATCAGCACGTTTAGAAAGGAACGATTTCCTTGTTCTGCCTTCAGTCCTGCTAAGCCAACATGAATTAATAACCAGTGTTTGCTTGGCCCCACCTCTTAAACAAATTAACATTTAAATGCAAAGGTGCAATTTCCGACGCTCTTATCTGCGCCGGCGTAGTGCGTGTGTTACATAAATCAGGCGTAATTGTTACAGAATTACCTGCCACCTATCAGAGCCAGGCCTTTCTCCTGCCAAGCAGCCGCTGTCATAAATAATACACAGCCTTTGTCCTTTTTAATTTTTCATCCTATCGCCGCAGAGTGTTGTGTTGGCGGTTTTCACGGGCCAAGTATGGCGTCAACGAGGGACATACAGACATCCCTCCCAACTCGGGAGCGAAGGAGGGGGGCACGCTTTCCCCTCCAGCCCTTGAGCGCGGTATCGGCGATCTTGTTAGCGACCTCCGCCCGTGTCAGCGAGCCGTCATTTGCAACCAAGTAAATCTTGTGCAAAGGCTAGCGGTTAATTTCCTTTCAGGCAGTGCTGTAGGGCATGCGGGTGGGGTGTTTATTAAGTGTGAAAAGTTATATTTCCGCACTCGAGATTGGGAAGGGAGCTCAGCAGCAACAGACCAAGCATCACAGGGACTGTTTGTCTGTGATGAGGGGGGCTATTCCCCTGACTGACATACACAGACTCAGTGTGTATGTGTATGTGTGTGTGCATGAGTGTGAGTGTAAGCGCATGTGGCTGTTTGTGTATGTGTGTGTGAGTGTGTGTGCATTTAAGTATGTGTGTGTATGTGTGTATTTGTGTGTGTGTGTGTGTGTGTGTGTGTGTGTGTGTGTGTGTGAGAGAGAGAGAGTGTGTGAATGTGTGTGTGTGTGTGTCTGTGAGTATGACTGTGTGAGTGTGTGTGTGTGTTCAGTGTGTGTGTGAGTGCGTGTGTGTGTGTGGGAGTGTGTGTGAGTGTGTGTGCGAGTGTGTGTGTGTGTGTGTGTGTGTGTGTGTGTGCGCAGTGTAGGGGCTGTTTGATGGGAGCTCCGCTGGCAGAGGCAGAGGAGCGCAGTGTCAGTGGGGGCCGATGCGTCCTGGGGAAATGTGTCAGGCCGTCTGCCTCGGGTGCCTGCCGTCCTCGTTACCCGGGGGCCCTGGGGAGCCACACAGACCCGGGGACACTCTGTCTGGGTGGAGCTGCCATCCGCCTGGCACTCACAGAGCGGCCTGACCGGGGGCCGCCGCTCCTGTCAGATGCACTGCTTTTGACGTGTAGAAAGTTAAGTTTTCAGATCTTTTCGAATCTCTGTGCCCTCCTTATTTATTCATGCCCCTCATTAAACAGCAACAAAAAGCAGGGTGCAACTGAAACAAAACCTGTTTTAGATGTTTATTTTTGCTTAAAAATTGCACATTGCACAGAACAAAGTCATATTGTTCACGTAATGAATTCATTTTATATGATACTGAGATGCATTGGGCTAAAGAGATGCCCGCTGGGCTGAGCTCAGTCGATACCTGTATGCTGTAATGCATTGGCTGTTAGTTTGTTTTCATCCCCGCGGTGACTGGAGGAGCAGAACAGCGAAACGAGTCAAACTGTGAAACGAGCGAAATTTTCACTCCACTTCACGTTATCACGGTTTACCGAAACGAACAGGTGAGCAGGGAGGTAAGTAAATGTGTCAGTTAGTTTGTCGGAGAGGACGCAGTCAGAGCGCGGTACGCTCGCTGCTCGCTGCTGTTTGTGGAAGCTTTGGGTGAAAATAGGCCAAGCTCCCCCAGAGATAATTACTCACTCCCTCCCGGTTACAGCTGGGGCTCCCTTTCACCACTACCCCAGGTAGTGTTTAAAATCCGACACAGGGCTCAGGGAGAGGGAAACCGCTTAGCGCAGGCTTCTTGAGGGAATGAATAAGAGGTTCAGACAGAGGCAGGCAGATGTGAGTCTCCCAGAGGATTATGGGTGTTAAAGCGGGTTGAGATAGCAGCCGCTTCCTCTGGAGAAATAATACTAATAAGACTTCTCCGGAAAGACGAGGCCGAGTACCCACAATGCCGATGGAGGGTGGTGGTGAGCACGCGCATCTTTGCTGGTGTTCCATCCCACAACACCCCCCCCCCAAATCCCCCACTCCGCAAAACCAATGTAGCTACACATGGGGAGGTTCTGGCTGAAACCCAGGGATAAAAATCTCTGCTAACCATAGTGTGCTTATGTGTTCAGTGTTGGGTGGGTTTATCCTTCAAGACTCAGGGCAGGATTCAATCAAAATTTTGTCCACAGCTCAGAGTTAAATGCAATTCCTTCTTCCACAGACTCACAGACACAGTTCGCGGAGTTCAGCCATTGCCAAAGTTAATTAAATAAACTGTGTTCTATTGAAAAGAGCGACACTTGAATTTAATTGTGAGTCAAAGTTGTAGACAAATGTTGATTGAATCCAAGCCTTATTAGTCAATAAATAGCAATACTGTTTCCTTACAGCCGTGGGCAGAAATTCTGAGAGCTTCAGAGCCTTCAGATTTCTCTGGAGTGGCTTTTATCTTGGCTCGGGAAGGAGAAGTTTTTGATAACATGCTTCCGTTTGATAATCTATTTTGGGAGATTTTTAGCCTTGGCAAAGCCAGAGTTCACGCAAAGGAAGCCCGCGGACGCGGTGCCAAGACGGAGGCTGGCGAATGCAAGGAGCTGTAAACGCAGGCGGAGGCAGAGGTGGGCCACCCCTGTCAGTCACCCGTGCTTTTCCAATATCCGGCACGCTGTGAACACACACCTCTGACCCCAGCTGAAGGCTTCTCTCCGCAAACAACGAAACACGGCGGGCCATGTGAGCCGCGCCTCACACGGGAGACGCTTCTCTTGTCTGAAACGGGCTCTGTGTCTGAATCTCAGCTTCTATACCTCTGACCTTCTGTGCTATGATTGCTGTACGTGGAAAAATAAAGACAGGCTTTTCCTGGCATTTCATTGGATGGCTCTTAGTCCTTGATAATCCCCCCCGGATATCAGAGTTCTGATATCTCTAAAGATCTCATAGTGCTGAGGGACTGCAGATTTTCATCTGTGCTCTGAAACTAATCACAGCGACCAGATCTGAATTTCAAAATGGCTGATTAAACGTTCGTTTTGTTATGATGTGGCCTAACGGTTAAGCAGATGAGCTGGTGGCCAAAGGGTTCCGGCATCGAGCAACGAGCACGCCTCTCCTGCTGCTGCACATTATCTGAACCACCTCAGTAAATATCCAGCTGCACAAATGCATCATGGGTACAGATGTACCCCTGCAGGTATGCAAGTCACCCTGGGCAGCAAATGAGCTGTCCTGTGATCAGCGCTGTGTCGCTCCCAGCCAGGGTGCAGCCACCTCTTTTGACGACTGAGCGGCTGGCATTGGGGAGAGATCAATCCTCTTAAACTCTCCAGCGCGTCTCCCACTGGGCTCTTACACACGCTTTATCAGTAATCACCCTTCATTGTTTTAGCGCCTGCACACTGGAGCTTACAGTCAGGGGCGGATATCGCGCTCCCTTGGGATCCTGGCTTTGGCTGATGGGTTGAGGAAGAGATACTGGCCATATCTGTTCATTCAGGGAAGCATGTTGTATATTTGATGAGTGGGGTCAGGTGCGGTGGGGGGTGTACTACTGTGGGTTTGCCTTGGTGGTGCTGTATGGTAGATGGAGAAACACAAGCTTAAAGACGGCTGTGACATGGGCTTGTTGTGTCTGGCTGTTGGTGTGAACCTGCTGTGTCTCACCACTGCGGCGGGAGGGAGGGTGTTATTTCAGCTCTGTAGCCTGATTCTGAACCAAGGCCAGGAGCGGAGAGGCTTCAGGAGGACGGCGATACTCACTTTGCCTTCCGTTTCAGCGCGTGGTCACAGCACGCGACTTTCATCAGCGCGGCCTAAGCATCCTTCAGAACGCCCCCCGTTCCCGGCCCTGACCCTTTGCGAGTCACGCCTATTACCCCGCCAGCAGCCCCCTGCCCTCCATCGGCTTTCATGGTGCGTGAGAGTTAAGCTGCGAGGCTGCCCTCCTCGCACCATCACAGAGGGTAATGGATTCCGAAGTGGCACGTTATTAATGAGGATCACAGTATTAATCTGAGACCGTGCGCGGCAAAAGGCGAAAGGTTAATGAATCGCTGGAATTATTTTCTGCCCTCGGCATCAAAACACAGTTTGTGTTCTTCAGAGGAGACTCTAATCTCAGATGGCCTTGTTAAATCAGCCAAGGTCCTCAATGTTCAGCCTTTCAGAAAGCAAGGGTGGTGTGAGAGGGGCGGGGGGGAGGCAGGAGATGGGGGGAGGGGGTCCTAAATTGAATTTGTATTCAGAGCACAGACAGAAACGAGCGCCTCGGCCTTGGTGGATATTTCCTGCGTTTCGTTTCCTGTTCTCGCCTCGCGGGGCTGTTCGCCATCGGCTGGAAACGTCGTTAAACTCACCCCGTCGGACACCTGAGAGGCGTCCCGGTGCCAGGGAGACGACGAACTCCCCCCCCCACCCCTCCCTGCGCTATCCCGCCGAGGCTTTTTGGCGGATTAAAAATCGACTGGGGTCAGCTGGCTAATTGAGCAAATGTGGCCGTAATGGAGAGGGATTTATTAATGTCCCACATAATGAGGCTTTGGTGCTGCCTGCGCCACAGCTCTGTGCTGAGGGATCAGAAATAGCCTTTGTTAAAGCAGAGGGTCAGGCTGACCGGCAGCAGGCTGCAGGAGCAGGCTGATCCCCCACGGTAAAGCTGCCAGTTCCAGACTCGCTCAAGCCTCCCTTTTGAAGCACAAGTGAACCAACAAATCACACAGTGCCTGGACTGTAAGACGCATGCAAAAGTGCATTAACATGCTTGAATCAGAAATAAAAAATTAATAAAGATGCACATGAAATAAATCCCACCCCCCCACCTCATCTTGAATTCCATCCACACTTGTGTTAATTTCTGACAACCTCAAAAAAATCTCTGCAAAAAAAAAAAAACAGAACGGAGTTTAATTTTTATTTTTCCATGTTTCGTTTTTTTCAAATTTTCTTTGTTGTTGGAGCATCGCGTCGCCCCCTGTGGCCTTGGAGAAATGAAACGCTTGTTTCAATCAGCGGTGTTTTTAAGAGAGGCAGCCCAATTGAAATGACTGTGACAGAATTCTCCATTTTCATGCCGGCGTGGCTTGTAATACACAACGGCTTATCGTAATTGAAAAACTCTTGAAAATGTGGTTTCTTGAAAAAAAAAAAAAGGTTTGTTTGATTTGTTTAACAGGGTAATGTGGGAAATTTGATAGACCTCTGAAGCTTACAGTGCTGGGGTGTTTGATTTTGGCTGGCTTGACGTCGCCGTTGCTATCGCAGCTGCCGCTTTGCGTAGAGCACATGAAAGTCTTTCTAATCTGCTATAGCTCTATAGCTCCAAAGTCTGGCTTTTAATGTGAGATGAAGACCACATTTTGATCCACTTGGACCGCCGAGAGGTCAGGCTGGGTGCGCTGAAACGTTTTCTCGTCTTCGTCTGACAGTAATGAATGGAAACTTTGCAGCTGAAATGGTGCACGAGCCTTTTATCTTACATGCACAGCCAGTATGCTCCTCTCCAGCTAAACGGTAATGTGCGTGTCGTTGTTGATGGTGAGTGCAGGTTACCCACCTGTTTCTCTCCTGCCTGCCACCTGCAGACTGTGCCATGTGCCTCCCTGGCGTCCAGATGCTGCCCACATAGAGGCTGAGCCGAACCCTGAGACTTCCGTCTGCACCGCAGAGGATGCTGGGAATGTGCCGCGGGCGCAGGAAGTTCCTCGTCGCCTCCCTCGCCCTGCTCTTCATACCGGCGCTCACCTGGCTCTACCTGTCCGCCGGCAACTTCCAAGGTATGACACACCTGTGACACCACACGCACACCGGGTGTGCTTATTAGCTCACCTAGTTGCGGAAGCCGTGCATTTCTTGTCATGTAATTGTCATTTGATTTGATGGAGCCTTTGTGCTGGTTGGCTCAGACAGTGCATATACCATCCACACATACAGGAACTTAAATGAAGGGAAAGGTCTGCACTGGCAGTAGTGGGGAATAAGGGTGGCCTGTTATTTTTATAGTGAAAGCCTGTTTCCTGAGTGATGGACACCTTGGCTGTATTAATGGCTTAATTGATTAATTATGGCAGTTACTGGACATGAACAGCAGCAATCTCTTGGTTACAAGTGACTCAGGATGGTAAGAATTGGTACAGCCTTTTTATGTTAGTTTAGTTTTATATTCACTTATTTAAGCTTTCTTTTTCTGTAAAAAGTAAAATGGTTCGTTTGATTTAAAAAATATTCCCATATATATCTGTGTATTTTTTCAATTGGGTTTCATGCTATCAAATAAAAAATAAAGGGACAGCGAGTGAAGGAGTATAATCTTGCTGAGGTCATTTGGGTGGAGCAGGGGTAGAATTATGTGTCTCATTTTGTTTCTCTGAAACTGAATGAAAATTGTCTTTCTTCTAAAAACTTGTGTTGCACACAGTCTGAGAATATATATGTTTATATACATTTATTGTTGTAGTTAAACATTAATCATACTATATTTTGTCTGTAAAAAAATTAAAGCACACCCCCAAATTATTACCAGAGACCTGTAATTTCTGCTGCTGTGTTCAGTAAAATCTAAGGTCTTAAACAGAAGCACATTTTGTACTCATCATTCCTCACAAGGTTTCTGAATTAATGAACCATTTATGCAATCATTTTTATAAGACTGTTAGTGAATAACGACTGAGCTATGGCATTGAAGCTCTTTGTATTTTGCAGCCTGCCTCTTTAAAAGAGCTAATGGCATTTCCCTAACACAGCTCAATCAACTGGACTTTTTGCCAGCTCTCTCTCTCTCTCGGATAAATCAATGAACAATTATCTCTGAAAAGATGTACAATAAATACGAGTGGCATTTTGGAAATGATCAAGTTCGTGTTCTTTTATGTCGGTGTCGTCTGTAGAGCCTTGCTAACACGGGCTAGCAGGGCCATTCAGTTGCCCTTTAGGAAGATTGACAAAGTCATAAAAGGAATGACGATCACACAAAGGAGGTTCAGCGCTCAAGGTCTCAGCCATTTCCCCGTTTCTGTCCCCTTTTTTTTCCTGTAATAATGTATTAATGAGTTACTGTAGCCTGTCTGAACTTGATTACAGCCGCAAGATGATTTAGTCCAGGAGTTTTCAGTGGTATTTTAATGACTGCGCGCCGAAGATTGAAATTCTGCAGCTATCACAATGTTAATTATGATTAAGGCTGCAATTTTGGCTTGGAGGTCGCGGTCACCACGGAAACGGTGCATTTGAAGGGAACCCATAATAAGCCTTCCCTGCCCCCTCCCACTGAAGGATGCAAAGCAATTATTTGACTCAGTAGTTTGCATCCTTTTGTCGTAAAATGAAATTCTTGACAGGACATTGCCAGGCGTCGGGGAGTGTGATTAGGTGCGAGAGCGGCTCGCTTTTGCACGTCGGCTCGGCGGCCGTTTCGAGATGAGGGCTGGCACGTGCGCCGTCGCCATGTCCTCTGAAGCCTTCTCCTTATATTCGAGCGTTTTTTTTCCGGGAGGATCCAAATGAGATGATCTTTGACACAGCCATGACAACCTGTTTTTACCGGTCGGAGCCTCGACGACCCTGATGGGAGAAAGGTCTCGGAGAGAATTGGACTGCCACATTAAAAATAGATCCGAAAAAGACTGCTCTGTGTTGACTTCAGGAGAAACGCACAGGGACAGCCGACTCAGAAGCTGGCTGGCCTCGGCGGTTAATTGCGGTAAAGTAAGAATAATGCACTGCTCAAAGTTCCCACTCCATTTCCACTCCTCTCACACAGCCAAGTCTCTCTAAAATAGTTTCAGCATCCTACACAGTAAGCTCTTCAGAGGCTGTATCTAGTGGCAGTTTGCAGCATATTGTTATCAAACGGAACCAAAAAAAGTAATACAGAGGAGGAAAACTTCAAACTCAGGAAACAAGAAAGTAATTTTCTTAACTTTGCCTCTATAGGCAGTGACCTAAAGAGAAAAAACACTGCATCACACTGACAGTTTCATTTGCAAATCTACACATTGGTACAATATTTCCTCAGATTTTCTACTGAAGCACCGACCTTGGTCACATCCGCACCTTGAATATACAGTACGCTCTCACTTGCCATCGAAGGGTACATTTTAGGGGGGATTTATGTGTTGCTTAGATATTCTTCCCCTCCTTAAATTCTGTGTGTTTTCCGGAATGTCAAGTTCCCCTCCCCGGTAGGTGATTTCTCACCGTTTCATCACGTTAATGTGTCAGAGGAAACACAGTCGTCTCAACCCTGTGATCTGGGAGGCGAAAAACAGGAGCCGGGCCGCCGGAACAGTAAAAGTGACATATTAATGGGAAATTAATCTCGGGCAGCGATTCCCTGTAGTACCTGTGTACCGGAATTGAGCACGCCTCAATATCTTTCCCTATCTGAAGCAATTAAAGGGATTCGATGTCACTTTCTCATTCAGTGTAAACAGCATTAAGTGGGTCGTTGTGCGAGGCAGAAAATGGGTCTTCTAAGTGGATTAATCTGGGCTGCTCTGTGTGCTGGTGCCGCTCTCAGAAAGCTGTTCGCCTGTGTGTTTCCTGCACACGTTTGCCTGGCTCCAGCATGCCTTGTATGTTATTTGCAAACATCTTGCGTTTGGGTAACGTTAAACAAACACGGACCCGACGCGGCTCACCGGGCCTTTATTTTTTATGGTGTGTGACGGTTCTTATGTTTGATTTGATGCGCCGCGTAACGCAAACGTCTTTGGCGGGCGGCGCGCTCCCGGGTAAATGACCCTTGCACAATATGCGCTGCGCCCGTGCTGAGTGTGTGCGCCGCGCATCAGCAGCACAATCATCATTAAACCCAGGCTCCGTGGCCAGCGCCGCTTGCGACTCATAAAAGCGATTGGCCACATGTCATTTTCCGGAGGGGCGGAGAAAATGCAGATGCGCTCGATATTGAGATTGTAGGAAATAACAGCGGGTGAAATTAACCTTACACGGTGCCATGCCTGAGTTCCGCACACTGCCCGCACGCCGTACGCGCACACACACCCACGCGCGCTGTTCACATATATGCTGTAGATATGCTCTCGTTGTTGCGCCTCTCCGGGAAAAAGAGAGAGAGAGAGTGTTGGATCAGTGCTGAAATGGAGAGGGGGAGAACACCATGTATTTGGGCCCTCAAGATGGTTTGCAGCCTTCAAATTGAGTGAGAGCGGGGCTTATTAACATGTAAAAGAGCGATGTAATTGCCTGTCTCCGTTGTGTATTAGCGGCTAATAAGATAATGAAACTGTACAGGCATTTAACTATGGGGCTAATTATGGATTATTGATATTTAGGAGAAGGAAAGCAAGTTCGGGGACAGAAAGCCTTTGAATGACCAGCTTGGATTCGTGGGTAACGGGAGAAGATCTTTGTGCGACGCAGAAAGACAGGCCGTCCGCAGCTGATGGAGCTTTGCATATTTGCAGCCTGTCTGTCTGTGCACAGCGCCGCTGTGCTGGGTGTTAACGGTACGGACGCGCTGGCTGGGATGCAGATGGCTGAGGTGTAGCTTTCATACATTCCTCGCCCCCTCTCTTCTCTCTGCCTCCCGCTGCATTCGGAAGCACAGGCCAGCGCGCGCCTGTGACACAGGAGAAGGGGTTGGGGTCCCACTGTGGGTGCTCAATGGCGCCCTGTGCCCCGCCCCTGCGAAATGCAGATGAAACTGACTCCTGTGACTCACGGGAGCAGGTGGAGGAGTCCACTTCGGTCTTTGCTGGGGACGGTGGAGCGGAGCAGAGCAGACCAAATTCATTCTGGGCTGTAAATGGAGGTTTGCCCTCCATATTGGTGGGAGTTATTTACTCTGTTACCTGATATCCGTGGGTGGCTGAGGGTGATCTCCTCTAGTAGCTGACGCCTGCCAGGAGTCACGCGGCCATTTTTATCCTCTGGTGCAGGATGCTGGAATGGGAGTCAGACCACAGAGATGGCATTCAGTACTGGGTAAGAGGGAGAGTCCAGTACTCCCTATATTGCCTGTGTTCTGTGGAAACGTGTGTGTAGGCAGAGATCAGCAGATCTCCAAAAAAGGTATGATCACTTCTCCTGTGATCGTTCCTGGCATCTCGCCATGGCAACAACGTGACACGTGATGGTGCGCAAATGTAAAAGGCTGTGCTTCTCGAGCAAGTCCCACGGGACCCCTTTGAGCTCCCTGAGACGTGACACGAACCTCGGATGCTGTTTGGGTCACAACCTTTGCGTTGATGGTGAGAGACTCGGCTGGTAGCCTGACAGCTGTTTGTCTCTGAAAGGCCTTACCTTGCGAGATGGCCGCCCCCGCGGCCGGCCCAGCGCGTGGGAGGGACGCAGCGCTGCTGTCCGCAGCTCCGGCTCGGTGACACTGTGGAGGAAACTGTCGGAACACGGGGGCGTGTGTGTGGGTTTGGGTGTGACCGTCATGCAGCCCGCCGCATGCCCGCCGCCCCGCCGGAGATGGGCGGAGATTTAAGGAGCTCCACCAGGCACAGGAGCCGGGGTTTTAGAGAGGCAAAGCTCCTGCGTCGGGATTGTTTGTGAATGTAAAATGAAAACCTGCCATGAAGCCACTTAATTATAAGCCTTGGGTTTATTGGATTTCTCAGGGTCACCTCAATGGCACTAGAGCGATTTATTTTTTCCGTGCTTAAAAAAGTGCCTCCACCTCTGCCTCTGACCTTAAACTTCTCCGTGTCTGGCATTACATGGGTGTTGTCTACCCTGCAGTAAGAAAAATGAGAAAAATCTGTCAAATTCTAATTCTCTCTAGCTGTGAAAGCTGAGGAAAGCAATCCTATACATACAGTAAGAGTGTGGCCAAAAACAAGCCATTCGGTCAATCTTGGCTCACGATTGCCTAAAATAGCAACAACGCTTATGTTTTTAGCGCTCGTCATGCATTAACAGCAATTAAAACAGTAAATGTCACAACCAGAAATAGAAAATAAATTATCTGGACAATTAAATTTGGTGCAACGCCCAGGGAAGGGCACTGTGAATCAGCTTACGCATTCTTCATTTTTTGACAGATACCTTGATTTATTTACAGTTTTTGTTTTTTTTTTCCAGTTTTCAGTGTCCCCAAACTGCTGGCAGCCGGCTTATCCCCGGGCTGAGTTCGCCAGCCTCCCTGTGGCTTTCAGAGCTGGCTCAGAGCCGCCGGAAAGTTTATTTCCTCTCTCTTCAGCGAGCCCTCCATGGGCATTTAAATAACACCGCAGCTCCACTGTCTGTCACGGTTAGCCTTTCTCACCCTGTCTCTTAGCATGGTTCCATTCTGACACCAGAAACACTTTCTGCCACCAAAATAGAAGAAAAAGGGTAAACACTGTGTCACTACACATTTAGAATTGTAAATAGCACTCGCAGTAATTGGGTCCACTTTCAAACTGAAAATACGAAGGTAGACCAAGTAGCATTAAAAATAGCTCTGTGTAAACTGAACTCGGTGTATTTTATGTCATGAACCTGTTTTTGGATCAGTGGGGTGAAATCCAAATGGTGTTGTGTGACCGCAGGGTTTGTCTGTGAAGGGACGCTCACTGAGGGCAGAGCTAAAACCCCCTGCGTGTTTGTGATCTCCCGTCAGAAGTCCGCTCCCTGGCGGCTCTGTTCAGCGCCTCTGAAGGCGCGTTTTGTGGCGGGTGTCAGCGGGATGTTTATCACGCTGTCCGGCGTCGGGCTGAAACTGCTGACTCGCGCGCCGCGGCCACGGCCACTGCCGGCTCCCCATCTCTTATTTACACCCCCCCCCCCTCATAAATAAACCATGTGTTTGCGCTGGCGGCCCAACAAAGCGCTTTTCCGTCCACATAATTGGGACATCCATGTACGTCCACATTTCATTTTGTCTCCTCCACCACGCCCAGCCGGCACAACACTATGCAAATCCTGCAAAGGTACCTCCACACCAGACAAGGCGCTGAATTATCAGTGGAACACAATTAATTGAAATGAAAGATTTCATACTGTTGGATCTGCTCAGACACGGCCGCTGCCAGGGAATCACTGCAATCAAAGCAAGTTCTCATCTTTACCGACGCTCAATTAAAAAAATAAGTAAACAATGAAACCCTTCTCTCCATGCGGAACCTGGCGCATTTATTAATTTATTCCTTGTTCGGTCGGCGCGTCTCCCGCTTGCTTTCACTCTCTGCTTTCACGTGTACGCAACAGGGAGCGTGCTTTCTGAAATGTCATCTGGAACAAAGTCAGAACGCCCAGGGATCCGCTCTCCACTAAAGCTAAAACTAACCTGCGAGACGGAGCAGTTGGCACAGCTGGGCCGCGAGGGCGGACCTCGCCAGCACCGCTGCCACACGCCTCAGATCATTAGCTTTTTGACGACGCGCTCCATAAAGACAGGTGTGGAAACGCGGGTGACTGGAGGGATGAGATGTGCTGCGGAGTGCTCTGCAGTCCTGGTGAGATTCCTGGTTCTCAATCAGCCAGTCAGCCAGCTGAGGCACCACGGGGGCAATGACCGTGTTGTCACTATGACCCCCCCCCCCCCCCCCCCCCAAAAAAAAAAAAACAAGTTTTTGTGGCCAGTAACAGTAGGCCATTTTCACATTGTCATCTCACTCTCACATAGCCACAATCAGTGATCTTGTTACTGTATTTAAATGATCTCCCAAACTCAGATCAATATGTGTTGTCAAGCACTGGTCAGTCTAATAACACTCGGGGTACTGGAGTAACACACCTGCTAATGTTTAGGCCTGTTCATGCTTTCAACTTCTGGGCACCAGACTTCTGTTGTACCCATGAAGGCAGCACCTCTCATAACACACACCTCATACTGTATGTATGAGTCTCACGCAAGCAATGCCAGTCTCCCTGGATAATGCCTTGTGATCGCAAAGTCAATTAATTATGCATGGAATATAATATAATGCTGTGTAAATAATGTATGTCCTATGGGACTGGGAGAGGGACTTTGGTTGTCATCAGGTTTTCCGTTACTATAAATGTTATGGAGGATTCACAGTGGAGAGACTGATTAAAATTAGATAGGACTGGTCAGTTGAAGAATGACTCATGAGGTGCCCGGACTGAATGAATTTTATTAGATCCAGTTTAATGGGTACATCATTTCAGCAATGAACTTAGATTTCATCCAGGTGGCGATTCCCACCTTGGAATGGTACGACTGGAGAATTTCTCGATGCTTTCAGTCTGCAGTTCTCTCTTCAGCAGAATCACAGCAGACCAACTGAGCAGGACAGGGTTATCACACTAACGTAACTGTGTCTATGGGCATACGAGGACAATCCCGTGTGAATCAGTCTCTCTGGTACAAACCCCCCTTAAGGCTGTGCATCTGATCGTGTGTGTGTGTGTGTGTGGGTGTGTGTGTGTGTGTGTGTGCGTGTGTGCGTGTGTGAGCGTGTGTGTGTGTGTGTATGGGTGTGTGTGTGTGTGTATGGGTGTGTGTGTGTGTGAGCACGCGTGTGTGTATGAGCGTGTGTGTGTGTGTGTGTGTGTGTGTGTGTGTGTGTGTGTGTTTATGAGCGTGTGTGTGTATGTGTGTGTGTGTGTGTGTGTGTATGAGCGTGTGTGTGTATGAGCGTGTGTGTGTGTGTGTGTGTGTGTGTGTGTGTGTGTGTGTGTGTATGAGCGTGTGTGTGTATGGGTGTGTGTATGGGTGTGTGTGTGTGTGTGTATGAGCGTGTGTGTGTGTGTGTGAGCGTGTGTGTGTATGAGCGTGTGTGTGTGAGCGTGTGTGCGTGTGTGTGTGTGTGTGTGTGTGTGTGTGTGTGTGTGTGTGTGTGTGTATGAGCGTGTGTGTGTATGGGTGTGTGTGTGTATGGGTGTGTGTGTGTGTGTATGAGCGTGTGTGTGTGAGCGTGTGTGTGTGTGTGTGTCTGTGTGTGTGCATGTATGAGTCCATGTGTGCGTGTACCTGTGTGTGGGGAATGTTTATTGTCTGATGAAGCATGTGGCAGAGATGTTTCAGTTTGCATGCAGTGCGTGTCTGACGCAAATGGCTGTGACAAACCGCGAGGGCAGCACGGCCTAAGCCGGGGACGGACATATGTCGCCTACGCCCCACCCCCCCCATCATTGCCTGTCATCTCCACACTCCCAGAGCGCCTCCGCCTGCAGAGGAGGCCACTGCTTTCACATTCGGCCTGACTCAGCCGGAAGGATCTCTCAGAAGCAGCACCGCCCACACGGGGGCTGCGGGTGGCCGTGAAGGTGCTGCCGTGGGCCGGCACCAGCGAGCCCCTGTGCATCATGGGACGGGCCAGCCCTCCTGCGCGCTCGGCCTGCGTGAGAGCAGGTGATTGATGCTGCTTGTTGTGGGCGCAGATGCTGTCCCGTGAGGCGTGTTTCCGTGTGGCTCCGCGTATGTCTGAGCATCGACTCGGGAACCTCGAGGAACCTCGAGACGAGCCGCAGAACGCAAAAAGGAGGGAGAGGAGGCGCACCAAAACAAGCAATGCGCCACCCCCATCAGATCGGGCAGACCCACTCAAAATTCGTAATCGACCCGCCGATCTAACAGCTGGGTAGTTTGCTCCCCTGCCGAGCCGAGCCGGCAGGGTGCATTCACGCTGCTCAATTATGAATGATGTGTTTCTGTAGTCTACAGTTCAAAGGGTGCGCCCTCGCCTCGAGATGCTGGTTCCATTCAGCTATAGTGATTGTCGTCTTTGTCTTCCTCATTCATCATTAGTTACTGGCCTCTGTGCGTCGCCACTGTCAATACTGAATAAGAGAACATGCTAAAGTAGTCGCTCCATTTTTTCAGTGTATTATTCTATTGTTTGTGTTTTAATTCATTCAGAGCTGGGTCATGGCCATTAATTCAAGCGTCACCCTTTAGAAAGCGAGGTTGAAAGAGCTATGCATTAGCATTTCTTAATGAATGGCAGCCGTTCTATTGGAATTTATTTCACACTGAATCCAAGTACACTGCCCAATGAATTCATGGTTATTCAGTGCGCTGCACTCAGTCAGTCAGTCAGTCAGTCAGTTGACCAATCAGCCAGACTTTTATTTGGTTGTAGTGCCCTTTATAACCAGTGCTTGAGTGAAATCATCTCGCCCCAAAACCCTTCCGGGCTGAACGCCCAGCGATGTTCCTGATCCGGGATTTACGGTTTGGCAGGGTGTGATTTACTCAGACCGCACCCTCCCCTTCTGCCTCCGCCTCCCGAATTCCCGCAGGGGTGACCCCGCGAGCTGTTGCCGCCGCCACCGTTAACGGGGATCGATCAGGGGCCTCCGGAGAGCCCCTTCCCTCCGCATCCTCTCTGCGCTGTTAACAGCCGGTTAATTCTCCCCCTCAGCCTGCCTCTGGGCCGCGCGCTGTAATTAAATTTGTTTTTGAAGAGGTGGCATCGGGGCAGGCGAGCGGCAGCCGGGATGGCGGATGTAAGAGAGGGTAATGCAGATTAAGGCTGAGTGCCGGGCACGGCCGCGCCTGATCGCTTGTTTGTTTGTTTCAGACAGCCCTCTTCCCCACCTCCTCCTGTTTTTTTTTTGTTGCAGAGGGGGTGGGATGGAAAAGGGCCTAATTGCAGGGCCTGATGGGAAACTCGGAGATGAGTAATTGGAGAGAGGCTGTGATTCCCGCTGAAGCCGCTCTGGCTTAACACCTCAGGTCGTGCAGTGTGTCAAGCGTTACAAACGACAGTCGTTTCTTCTGCGAGCACCCTGTGAGTTGCAAATCTGGACCGAGCACTTCTGAGAATTTCGCAGATTCATGGTCGGGGTGGGTTTTCATGAGTCGTGAGGGAGCGCCGATGGCCAGTGAAAAAAATAACCGTCTCACAGCACAATGTTCCAACAGAAATAGCTGTTTTCTCTGAGCCGTCAGTGGTTCCTGTAGAAACAAAGCAAAAAGCAGGGAGAGGAAGTTGTGAAAAAAAGAAAGGGACAGTAAAAATGACAAAAGCACCAAGCCAAAAATACATGCTGGATGGAAGTGGAAGAAGAGGAATTTACTTAGCTGTAGGAAGACAATGATGGTTTATTTAATCCGTCCATGAACGGCTGCCGCTGTGAACAATGGGAGCGTGATAACGGGCAGCACAGAGCTGGGCTTGATAGAAACAGCTCGTGGCAGCTGGTTCTGCAGTCATGGTAAGCGCCTCGCCACCTTGAAGGGCAGCATCAGTGACCAGTAGGTCTAGCCGTTTGGTACTGAGATTCTGGTGGCTCACAGCACAGTCCCCCGGCTTCAGAGCTCACGATGTGCGTCAGCCCTGACCTGCTTGCTGGAATCGAACCGCAACGCGCACACGCCGAAGGATTCACTCAGCAAGATGATTTTTAACCAAACCAAAGAGACCACACAGGAGGTCACTGCCGAAATAACTGTCACCCGTAATAACTTGTGGCCTTTAGCCCCTGATCATTTGAACAGAAAATGCTGGGCCAAAAATAGAAAAGCCGTGATCTGTTTATAACCCAAAGAAGCAAGAATATCAAATGCTGTTCCTGAAAGGCTGCATGTAGGCTGGTTTTGTCAGCCATTTTGTCAGCCATTTTGCTGTTCTTAGTCCAATTTAGTCAGGTACCTTTACACATGTGCATTCCCTTAAAGTACACTGTAGCAAAATATGTCTTGCTTGTACAGTTAATGTGCAAACATAAGCTTTGATGTGTTGTTCATAAAAATAGAAAAAGAAATTAGGCCAAGAATGTACTTAGGAGCAGAGGTCTTAGGAAAACAGAGAGGCGAACGGCATACATGCTGTTATGATGTACTGTAGGTTATGGAACAAAGGCAGTCAATGAACAGGCTCTCCATTTCACCACTCTCAGTGACTGCTCGCCCCCGATGGTCCAACCCATCTCTCCCCCACCTGAGAATCTACGGCGCAGAAAACCCCGCTGAACAAATACAGACAGGTCTCATTACTTTACTGCGTGCAAAAAAACCCACCTCCACCCTCTCCGTTACCGTGACAGTGCACATCCCTCTCCTGTCAAACACACGGCTGAGGGGAAAGAGGCGCTCGCCCCTCTGGGAAGCTCCTGTGTTTGTTTGCTGCAGAATGAGTGACGATATTGTATAGAAACCTATCGATCCCCGGCAGCCGGATCGATATGTATAATAAGAATAATAATAATGCCGGCGGCTTCCCGCTTCAGGTGGAGGGCTCAGGGGCCCGCGCAGCCTGACTCCCGGGGCAATTCCCTGCCCCACGGGGCGCCATTATGTTCTGTAATTACCCTCACCTCCATCATGAGCACCCCTCCCGTCCTCCCTCCATCCCTGCCTAACCCCGCGGGGGCCCGGTGTTGTCGCTCAGATATACTCACCAGGAGGGCTGGAACTACCACTGCTTAATTCTCCCGCGGACCCCACACAAAGACCAGAGTCTGTTTCCTCCTCCATGAAGAGTGCCTGGAGTGGCAGGGGAAATTGCCTCGGCTCAAATTGGAGAATTGCTTGTTGTTAAAGCACCAGGATATTGAATTACGCCGATGCAGGGCTGCCGAGGTCTGGGCTGTTTCAACACCCCGGCCTAACTGCTAATTGAAAATTACAGTACAGGCCTGCTATTTGCTGCTTTGCTGCTTGTCGGATTGTCTGAAAACGTCGAAAGCTCCTCGGATAAAGGGGGCAGATGAAATCAAAACTGGGAAAACGCGTTTACTCATAAGCGACTGATCTCACGTTAAAAGTTTTGCTTCGATTTTGTGCTTGGTGAATGTAACTTTGAGGCCCTAAGAAGCTGTCTGAACAAACATCATGTCTTGTTGTCTAATGAAACAAGTGCGTTTGCAGCTTGGATATTATTAATTTTAAACTTTATCAGAATTAAGAACTCATTAGATTGAAAATTGGATTCCCTCCCAACAGGGCAAACACTCTGTCTTGCAGCCATATTTTATGAAGCTCTCATGTTATTGGCTCCTAATGTTTAAGGGGTGTCTCTGTCTCCTCCTCCCCCCTACCCCGTGTCTCCGCCCCTGCAGTGAAGTCCCTCCCCCTGTCGCCCCTGGAGCCCCAGTCAGCCACGCTGCCGGGCGGGTCCCGGGACAGGCTGGCGCTGGAGATGCGGGTCCGAGAGGTGGAGGAGGAGAACCGGGCCCTGCGGCGGGAGCTCAGCCAGCCCCCCAGGGCGGCCCACCACCACCACGGGCGCCACGGCAACCAGTCCCGCACCTACTCCACGGAGGAGGGCACGGGGGACAGCGAGGGCCAGCGGGCGGTTGCCGCTGGCAACAGCTCTGACTGCGCGCAGCAGCCGCCAGTAGACAAATGCGAGGTGAGTGGGCCTGGGCAGAACGTTTACGCCAACCTCTCTGTAACATTCTATCAGTGTCACAGCAACGCTCCGGCGTCACGGCAACGGACAGGGAACATGAAAGGCTGTGTTACCCAGGTGACCCGTGAAAATTGCGCCCGTGGATCCGTGGAACATAACGTACCGTAATTCTGACGCAAACACTCACATTACCAGATAATGCCACGCTACATCAGTTTCAATGTTGTTGACAGCATTGATATTTCCATGGCAATACAGTAGCACACTCAACAGTAATCCTGTCTCGTGATTACTGTGGCATAAAACAGCTTCCAGGACTCAAAGAGTCTCCGAATTCATTTCCATTACTGGCAACGTAACCTTTGCAAAGCTACAGTATGATACCGCCACAGTAACACCAGGTAAGTGCGACACTGCCTTGATATTAGCCGTGTAATAGAAATGCCCTTCAGTCACCATATGTGCGCCTCACTCACACAGAATGCTAAAACAGGCAGAAATCCCCTCTCTCTCGCCGGATTAAATCCTAAAAGGCGGCCGCTGGAGTCCCAGCGCAGGCCCGTTATTAAAATCAATAGGGGGTTTGATTGGGTGTCTCCACTGAGCCATCCTCACAGATCGGTCCCATGGAGTCGGTGTCTCGGAAGGCCGGGCGTCTGTCAGAGCTCCAGTGAGGGGAAAATAAAGACTATTTTCATCTGACGTGACCTGGCTCTGTAACATGACACACATGCAGAGTAAGGGCAGGGGGCGGGTGACGGTGGGTTTTTGGCAGGGGACAGGGGGTTTAGGACCCTCTCAATAAAAGCAAGCAGAAAAAGTCACATTCCTTGGGGAGTCTGGCCAAACTTGCATGCGCTGATGTCATAGTCGTTTTTGCACCACACTCTTGTGGGACAGTGTAAAAATGGAGCATGGATTTTCAACCATGAATTAAAGTGGCTTTGCTATCAATGGTGTATTTGATGAGAGCACTTGGTTCAAAAAAGGGGACATACAATATGCATGCTCACCTCAAATGCACTTAACCATTGTCTGAAGTCACTGTTGCTATGGCGTTTTTTAATTGTCTCAGTGTCACTGGGTAACAACATTCCTGAGGCAACGTCTACAGGATTTCATTCCACTGTATCACCTGGCTGCCTAATTAACGCTATTGTTCTCCAATCAAACTCATTTGGCCAATTAGGAGAGTCTGTTATGTGGAAACAAATGACCCGTGGCTTCTGATTGGATGCCCTTGGTCTTAACTCCTCAGGGTCAGGAGCGGTTGTTATCTCGCCTGCTTCCCTGCTCTGGAGTGTCACTTTCTTATCGGACAGGAAAGCCCATTTGTCATCCGCACATAAGGACAAAGAGTGCCGCAGCGTTGTGGCAGTGTTGTGGGAATGTTGCACCTCAGCGTCTCCCTGACGTGGCTGTATCACTGCCCATCACAGCTGTGCAGAGGCGCAGACAGCGATGCTGGGAGTTAGATACTAGGATGCAGCGGTTCGCCTGTGGCCGTTCTGTCCTGGCTGCTGTGGTTGTTACAGTGTGTGCCTCCACACCTGGCCCCTGTCTGTGGCGCGCGCGTCTGCAGAAGAATTCCCGGCCTGGTAGGACGGAGACCGTGATTGCCAAGTGGCACGACAGGAGAGGAACCGCGCCGGCCAATGGTGCAGAAGGGAGAGTCTCATTCAGTGACAGTCGGGGCAGGGTGGACGACAGCAGTGACTAATGGAATGCGACTGGGTTTTTTTTTTAAAGCCAGCGAGGGGCAGAGGGCCATGGAACAGATGCACCGCCCTGCTGTAGAGAAGCACTGGGAGCCAAACCGCCGAGGCTTCTTTTGGTCTGCAGGGCGCCCCGGGCTGCTGTAGAGAAGCACTGGGAGCCAAACCGCCGAGGCTTCTTTTGGTCTGCAGGGCGCCCCGGGCTGCTGTCTGTTCCAGCTCATTCCCTTCGGCATCAGAACTGTCCTAATTGAACAAAGCCAGGTTTCTCCGACTCCCAGGCCGGGCGCTTTTTTAAACGAAAGCCACAAATGGTGAGGAGGCCTGACATGTCAGAGAAGATCAATCAACGGTTTCAGAGGTGAAACTTTGATCCAATGGAGTACACGCTACTGCCCTTTTTTTATGTGCTAGTCCAACCCTGCAGCATTTGGCTGGAAGGTTATGAAAGAAATGAAGGGTTTGTGTGAAAACTCACCATGACTTCTGCCGCAGTAATAGTTTCTGGCAGAATAAAAATTGGCGTGTTTTTACAGGTGAGTGACTAGATTGTTTGGAACATGTTCATATTTGCTATTCAGACACAATACATTGGTGATTAGGACTCTTGCGACCCTTCAAAAGAGTATTCCTAGGTTTCATATTTTAAATACACAATAGGGGTATTTCACAAGCCCTGGATAGCTTTTATCCAAGACCAAATCACGCATTTGGCTGGTAAGCTTGTTCGAATGGGTGATTTGGTCCTGTCAAGCAAGCCTGAGTCTTATAAAACACCCCCACAGAGTTTTTAGAGAACACATAAAGTGTAATTTAGCCACAAAATGGTGCTCAGTGTTGGGAGACCGACTGTAAGTGCTTCTGTTTGTATTTTCTCCCCTTTCTGACCTGATGGCCCTGTGCTTGTCCTTCTGTCCCCTCCTTTCTCTTAGACCATTCACGTGGCCATTGTCTGCGCCGGGTACAACGCCAGCCGAGACGTGGTGACGCTGGTCAAGTCGGTCCTCTTTCACCGGTAAGGCCCTCGCCTCGCCCCGGTTCCACACCCCTCGCGTTTTGTCTTGTTAATAGAGAGGTACAGGTGGGCTGTCGAGGCCTCCCTGTGTCTTTATTTGTACCAGATTAACAGCCTCTCCAAGTGCACACTCCTGGGTCTCGTTGCTACCTTCCTTTCACCAATCTGAATACGCCGCCGTCTGCATTCGGTTGCCAGGCAACAGCACCTCTATGAACTCTGGGGGAGATGGAGTCCTACAGTAGTCCTCTTCTCCGCCAATCATATTTGGTCCCCGTCCCGGTGTCTGGCGGTGTCGCGTGAGGACACGTTTGGAGGAGTGCGAGGGAGTCTCTGTTTGGAGCGGGAGCCAAAGCCCCCCAGCACAGGGAGTGCAGCTATCGATTATCAGAGGTCCCGCCTCGCCCCGAGCGGTGCAGCAGTGACAGTGGCACTTCGGCCTGGTAGTGCGGTCCGGGTGACGTCCTCAAGCCACCTGTTCTGCACCCTGCCCTTCTGTAAGAGTGGCTGGGGGTGGGGGGGCAGTCTCTCCAGCATTTTTCCTGGCTGGGGAGAATGAAAAGCAGCGTGTGGAAACAGATGCCATGGTGAGATCTGGTATCGGCCACACGCTTAAAGGGAGAGGCGCTGTGATGTAGCGGTTAAAGAGCTCAGCTTTCGGCTGCCAGTTTGATTCCCGGGTGGAGAGATGATGCCATGCGGCTGGCTACTTACGGCACCTGTAAATAGCCAGCTGTGTGAACGGGCCTCAGGTATAAATGTGAATTGTGTAAACTGTCGTGGTTAAAGCAAGTAAGGGATGTGAAGGCAGAGTTTCAGCCTGGGTTAGAGAATGATGGAAATGAGCAATTATTGTTGCTGAGGAATGGGCAACCCCGGTGAACCAGGCCTAGAGTTCACAGCTTTTTGAGCAGCCATAGCTGTCAGTAAGCAGCTGCGTTTTACCCCTGTGAACAGGTGGGTTTGTTTCGTATGTTTGACTTCTCTAAACTGTTAAAGATTGAGGCAGAAGAACTGTGGAACACGACCTTGGATTTTATTTGCTCCTCTTTCAGAATGCAAATTTGGTTATGTCGCTTTTTAATGTTTAAAAGCTCCATACAAAAAGACCCATTTCTTTGCTCTGCTTGAAGTGCAGGAGGATTCAGTTAACGCTGACTAGGGCTCATGGGCTGAAACCATGGGCTGCATCGCCCAATAAAAACAGCTCAGCCAGGGAATGGTACTCCAGTGGGCGTGCAGGCGATGTCATTACTGGCCAATCACGGAGGGGGCTGGAGGCTCACATTGACTGCTTTTATATCCATCGTGAAATCCAGGTGGATGACTCACAAATGGGTGACCTTTTCCATCACAAATGGCTTCTGCACCAGGGCAACGTGGGTAATTTGTCGCCCTCCACTCTAGATGCCTGTGGAATGTGTTTTTCTGTGTGTTTATTCCAATTTCGCCACATTGGACTCTGCAGAAAATGATTTATTTAAGGACGCCTATTTCCAGAAGCAGATATTGTATGGCTGTTTATGATGCAGGCATGAAATTCATCAAGAGGAATTCATAAGTGTTTATTTAATGAGAAAGGGAAGCTGTATTAAAACTTTAAAGGTTGCCAAATACAGCACCTGCGGAAAACTAATTTTTCCCCCTCATGTTTTTGTAATGCATTCCTCAAATGAGGATGTCTTCTCTCATGTAAAAATAGGTTACCCACCATTATGAATGTCTTCAGCACCACCAGGAAATTGCAGAGTAATTAATGATTTCATGGAAATCTTCCTCAGTAACAATTGTATTATTTTAGTGACCATTTCACACCTTTATTTACTGTGATGTCATTCTCCTAGAACCATGAGCCACTTGTCTGCAGTGCTACATACAGTGTGGTGAGAATTAAGAGGATACAGATGTAACAGGTTCATCACAATGCCATAACACCTGATAAACAGGCTTTAAGGTTGAAGTGAATGGACTCCCCGCTTTAAAACAGCGCCTTTTTGTTAACGTGTTATTTGGCCACTTCAACAAATCGCAATGACGGCATGACTTTGTTGCAAGCATTCTCAGATGAAAAGCCAGCATGCTCAGGTTACCTTATGAACAGTCCTTCCAACTTTGAAGCATGCAAGGCTCTGTTGATGTTCAGCAATGAAAGACCTTTTTTTGTGGCACCTGTCTTACACACCAGCCCAGAATCATTGAATATGCACCACTGGAAGCGCCTCCTGTTGAAGCTGCTAAGTCTTCATCTGGTAAAACAATTATTATCATTATGATAATGCAGCAGATCTAAACTGCTGTCAGATGCATCATCTTTTTTTTCTTTGATCGCTTTTGAGTGCGCCAGCAGTTGCCATGGTGAAGGGGAAGATTAATGCAAGTTGAAATTGTAAAAAAAAAAAAACAGCTTTTTAAATGTGCAGCAAAGGTCAGGTGTTTGAAAGCACGTCAGAGCTGGCAGTGATAGCTGGGTTAAGCCCAGTGTGTCTTTCTGTTCAACGTGGAAATCACCAGCTAATTACAATACAGTCTAATTTTTTTTCTGTGTCTGAACAGATACAGCATCACACTACACAACAGATGCTTTGATGGAAGTTGCCTTAAGCGTAATTCAGAGGTGGAGAGCATATGAGAATATGAGACAGGGAAGGGTCAGCTTGGCCCATTGGGGGCATGCAGTGTGCATCAAAAGGAATAAAAACTATGCCTCTCGGCAGCCATGCTGTGTTAAAAGTTCATTTTTGTGCAACATTGCTTAGCTGCTCAATCCAATTTTCATGTGTCAATAAGTGTATGACAGGTGGGTTTGTTGCCTGTTTAAACATTGGCTTAAATCAAGGGAGAGTTGAGGTAGAGTGAATATTGAATATTGTTTTGTATGGACAGACAAATAGCCTGACAGACAGATGGACCAATACAGGTGGTATAACCTCGAGACATGGAGGATGGATGAAAAATGACAGTACTTTGTTGGCTGTGGGCGTGTGTTCTGTGTCGGAGGTGCACGAATGGAGGTCTCTGTGTGTCGACACAGAGTGAAAAATCAGGGTCTGGTCTAATGTGTGCCTCTACATCTGTTGCATTCAGATGCTATTTTAACATGGCGTTGCTTCCTAAATGTGCACTGTGTGGGACAGATGAATGGGAGAGACAGGCTTAGCTCAGTGCTGGGTGCCCCTGTGGACGGCTGAGGTGGTAGCTTTTCTGGTTCTTAGTCACTGCTGTTATGCTGCAAAAGTTGCTCTGCTGAAAATGCTAAGGCCTCTCTCCGACAGCACTGAAGCTGATTGAGCAAAGTACTGACTGTCAGCACTGGCTCAGAAATCCTCTGATGTCTGCCGCTCTATGTGACAGCTAAGATTAGTTTATTGGAGGTTACATGCGTCGTCTTTCCTTGTTTGACAGCTAAAATTGCTAAGACGTCCCAGTTCAGTGAGTGTCGTGTCTGTAACGTTCAGATGATTAAAAATGTATGTTTCATTATGGAGTTATTGGGATTCTTTTTCACTCCAGACAGGAGTAGTGAAACTCCAGTACCGGTCCCAACTGCTTCAAACAACAAAACAAGAACTCAAGAAACAACTTGAGGAATAACGTCGTAATTTAAAAACCGCGACCTTATTTAGCTCTCCCGATATTTCCATCCGCAGTTGAGAGCGCGCTAAATTAGTCTACTTCATGCTTGTCTTCAGACTGGCAAAAATCAATTAGAGGTGACGTCCCGTCGCTCCCGGGCTCCGGCACGAATGGGGGGATGAGTTGGCTCGCCGCTCGCGATGAGTCACTTCTCTCGCTCGCGATGTCGAACCCGGGCGGCTGCAGAGCCTTGCGCCCGCTGCCCGACGTCGATAACCGTCAGCCTCTGTCATCACTGGCCCACCGATCGGCTCGCATCTGGGTTTCTTGTGTTTTTTTGGTAGCGCCAAGGCCGCGGTGTTTGAGAGCCTGATTGGACACGGAGGAAGGGGGGGGTGGAGGAAGGGGGGAGGGGGCGTCCCTGTCTCATCAGTTGTTTTTTATTCTTTGTGTGTAATTCGGTCCTCCTCCCGGCTGTGTAATGCCTGTCGGCTGTGGTCGGACGGACACATCCCAGACAGTCTGAGCTTTTGAGAAGGTCCCCGGGGGGCTGTCAGAGAATTCCCCGCAGTGCAGCTTCCGAGAGATAACAGCCAATCTCCCACAATCCTTTGCCTTGGCTCACAAATTAATTGGCACAGAGGAAAAAAAAAAAGACGTTATAAAAACAACAACAAAAAACGCACCTGTTGAGGCCTCTCTTGTTTACCCGGCTCAGCCAGGGGATCTTCCAGGTGTTTGTTTATTTCCAGCGCTTTGTGCTGCGCTCAGAACTGGGATTTGAAATGGATCTTACACGTAGCTGGACGATTGACTATGGTCTGTGTCTGTGCTCACGGGTGCAGAAAAACAGGCTGGGGGTCAGCGATGTTTTTCAGGGGTCAGCTATTTGTTTGTTTGTTGTATTGAACATGTTTGAAAAGATGTGAATAACAGCATCCATAACAACCACCCCCACCCCGATGCCCCCCCCCCCCCCCCCCCCCAGACCCACAATGACACGCCTACAGCTGTCTACTGCAGGACAGGGACCCTGTTCTATTGGCCTCTCTCCGGGTATCCAGTGTTACCTTGTTCATTTTAAGCACAGATTTTCAGTGCCTAAGTGAGGTAGTTTTACGGATGCTGCTGGTAGTACCTGGAATTGCTGCAGGGCTTGGAAGTGCAGCTCTGCTGGAGCCTTATTGCTTTTCTCCTGATTTGTGCTTCGCAGGCGGAATCCCCTCCACTTCCACTTCATCACAGACTCCATCGCCCAGCAGATCCTGGCCTCCCTCTTCCACACCTGGATGGTCCCGGCCGTCCGCGTGGACTTCTACGATGCCGACGAGCTCAAGGTGGGCCCCACCCATCCCTTTCCAACATTTCTAAAATCTAAAACACAGGTTTCATACATTTTTCAGCACATCACCTTTTTCTCTCTCTGATTTGTCTTTGCTGACAATAAAATCAAGCCAAGTGAAGGTTTTATTTTTAAAGGATTTGCATGTCTGAGGATGTACAGTGATATGGTCACCATGGTCCCCTTGTGGTTCAGTGGCTGTGAAATTACTGTTGCGGAGCTAATACTTAACACCCCAAATCAGTGGTTCCCCAGGGGTAGGGTGACTCAGCCTGGCTGGTGTCCTGCTTGCCCTGGAATCTCGAATGGGCTTTGAAGGAGAGATTAAGTTCAGTGAAGATGGCTAGCATTTCCATTTGCAGATATTACTCATCTTGCAGATATTACTCTGTCACCAAGATCGTCATCAGGCAAATTGTTCCCGTATTATCAAATTTTCTTTTTTCTAATCTTTATTTTTTTGAAGGTGGCAAATTAATGTTTGATATTTCAGAAGAACCCACGTGGTTAGCTAACATTGACCAATCCACAAATAACCCTTTTGTATGCCTTTTGTGACTAAAAATGTACTGTTAATAATCAGTATCATTTCTATTTAAATATGATTTGAATTTCTCATTAAATGTGTGTCAGGCTACGTGTCCAAGAAACAGCGGTGCGTCTGAATAATGGAAAGCCATCGCCTCCCTTTCCATTTTTTTTTTTTTTTTTTTTGCAGTAAAATGGCTTGAGATGGAAGAAATAGGAGTCGGAATAAGACGTTTTGATTCATTCACGGATTTAATTAACGGTTGGAGAGGCGAAGGCAAGCGCTGACAGCCAGGGGTGTCTCAGTACGGGTGATATGCAGTGCAGAGGCAGTTGTTGTGCAGTAGCCACGAGGCAGATCAGCAGGCATTTTCTCATCTCTCATAATGACAGATTATGGTTTTTTTCCCACCCATAAAAGCTACAAATGTAGTTGAATGAGGGATAATTGTTGGTAAATGTAAATGCTGTCTGATTGTTGAGTCACATGGGTGGAATGGAATGGAAGCCTACACACGCCGGGATCGGGCTTACGCGCTGATTAATAGAGGATAATAAATTGATTTAGCAGGCCCCTCTTATCCCAAGCAACTCTCGGGGCTGCAGCGCACGATAAATTAAATAAATATCACAAGAGTGACAAGAACTGAAACAACATAGCTTTTACAGAGCTGCCGTACTTAGAGTGAACGGGTAGCAAGCAGGAAACAGTGCTAATGTAAAGACATATAACCATAGTGCACTAGCAATTATCCCTAAGAGCAACACACCTCGTACCAAAACTGTGATGAAGATTACATCATATTAAATGGTGGAACCTGGTGATGATCTGTAACAGCAACATTACATCCAATATTGGTAATGGGTGCTTTATCTTCTAAGAAGGGCTCTTGAAAAAGTAGGGAGAAGAGCAGTAGGACTGGTTCCAGGTATCAGCCGTATAAGTTATGAGGAGAGACTCAAAGTCTTTAATCTCTTCAGTCTCAGCTAAAGGAGACTCGGGGGATCGTTAGGTTTTTAAATATTTAAAAGGGATTAATAGAGGGGACTACAAAAGCTATTTCCGGATGAGTTTGGTCAGCAGAATAAGAGGACAGGGGTGGAAATCATTTAAAGGTACAAATTGAACTCTGATATTGAGATGTTTTTTTTTGGAGTGGCTTACCAGTATTCATCATGGTAACAGACACCCTTGGAGTGTTCAGGACTAGGTTTGAAACAGGGTGCACTCTATACTGTTGTCATTCTTACATGCCTTGCTGGGCTGAATGGACTCTTCTTGTTACTATGTGTGTTACAGTCGGAAGTGTCATGGATCCCCAACAAGCACTACTCTGGGATCTACGGACTCATGAAGCTGGTGCTGACAAAGACCCTGCCCCCCGACCTGCAGCGTGTCATCGTCCTCGACACTGACATCACCTTTGCCACCGACATCGCCGAGCTGTGGGCCGTCTTCCACAAGTTCAAAGGTACCTCGTCCTCCTGCGGCGCCCCCAGCCTCGCAATTTCACTCACCATCATGCTTCATGACGTTCTGCTGATTACAGTTGGGGCTTTGAGGCTGATTGAGCTGCCTCTTAACCCTTTGGTGGCTGGCCGTGCTGAACAGTGCTTTGGATTCTGAAACTCGGGCACATGTGTGTGTTAGGAGTAGCACTGGATCAGAGCTGAGCCTGTAGCTGTAAGTGGATTGGAAGCAGCTCTCTGGCTTTGCCATCATTCCCAGCTTTTAGGTCACCTCCTTCCCTGCCCTCTCTGCGCGGCGGTGCTTTTTGCCAAGGCCTTTAAGTGCTTCATAAAATCGTGAAGTGTAAAGTGCCAGAGAATCGTCCTGATGTCTTTAAACATATTTCAGCTTGGACTCAGCTGGGGAAGGCCTATAAAACCCATAAAGGCATTGTCTTCTGTGACGAATGGGTGTGCGCGCTGGGTTTTATTAAGCCTATTTCTGAAGAATCTGACTCACCCTAAAGGTGCAGTCTATTTTTACTGTGCCACGCACAGCATTATTGTTATTATTCCATGATTTGGCTGGAGATTTTGTCCCAGGTGGTCAGGGTTTAGTGCCCATTCATTTGCAGCCTGGTCTCCCTTTGGGGTTTGAACAGGCAGCCCCTCGGCTTTGAGTTCGCAGCCCCAAGCGGCCGTCTGCGCAGCTGCCTTGAAGCAGTGACGCAGGAAGGAGTGCCACAAGAGGGCTCGTTCTGCTCCCTGCAGCAGGGGATTCTGGGATAGCCGCGTTGTCGCTTGTGCGGAAATGAGCAGATTGCCTAGGCTGTAAAGAGACAGGGGTAGTGATCAGAGGAGGTGGGGGGGGGGGGGATTGGGGGGGCCCTAGAGAGATTTATGAGCCCTGCTATCCCACAGTGCAGTGCAGCAAGTCGGGGGGCTGGGCGCAATCTTAATTAAGACCGAATTCCTCAGGGCCGCCTCACTCCTCTGTCTTGCCACCCACTCAGGCTCTCCATTCTCAGACTGCCAACGTATACGCCAGTGGCGTGCCGTCAGTGCCCACAGGAGTATTCCACACGCGGGCCGCCCTCGGTCCGCTTTAGGGCCTGCTGTCACCCCCGGTGTGTTATTGTGGCCTACAGCAGTGAACCCCCAAATGGCACGCTTAGCACCGCAGTGAAAAATAGTCTCACATATGGCTCGAAAATCACAGCCAATTACAAAACAGTTAAGTCCTGAGAGAACAAAGAGTACCACAGCTCCACAGCTACTCAGCCACCCCCGCTCCCCTGCAGAACTGCAGGTGCTGATTTAGGAGTACGCCCCGGTGGGCAGTGGGCAGGCCTCTAGTTTACGGGGCCCGGAGGGGGTCTTATTGATGGCTGGCCGAGCCCTGTCTGCCTCGCGCCCCCACAGTCATTACTCTGGCGCTTCGCCTCATTCCTCAATGCCAAAAACCATTGTGGGAGGGAACCCAGTTCATAGATGATGCCCCCAGTTCTTGCCCCGCCCCCTGCTATACACCAATCAGGGACTCCCATCATCCACGCTGGTTTTTTTTTTTTTTTATTATACCTGCAGTGATTTATTCAGTCATCCTCCAAGGCAAACTCCTCTTCAGTACTTCTTTCTGTCTGTGGGACTGGGCTTGATGAATGGCGGTGTAAATCTGGACGGTTTTGTAAGACTTCTGACAGGGCTCGTGGGTCAAGGGGAGCATGGTGCAGTTCCCTTTCATTAATGGTAAATCAAGTGACAGCAGCACATTTTTTCCCCAGGAAACTATCAGGACGAGTTTGGATGGCAGTGCAATAAAGAACTCATCTTGGGAAACAGTGTGAACTGGTGTTCTGGACCAAAAGGCCATGGGTTTAAAGCTTGGGTTGTGTACAGTTACCCAAGGTGTTTTACTGGAAAAGCTATAGTATGAATTAGGTGTATACTGTAAATGTTGCAGGGGTTCATTATTATTTTCCACTATTGGCCATTTTCAAGTAAATCGTAAAGTGTGAAATAATGGGCCAGCCGAGAGTTTTCCCACTCATGGCCAGCCTGAGCTTGGTGGAAGCCCTCACGGGCTGTCGGAATCCAATGGCATCCAGTTGCCCTAGGCCTCCATGGATGTGGGCAGCCACTGATTGGTTGGTTGGGTCAGAAAAATGTTTTGTGTCTCTGTCCCAGCCATCTGTGTCATCTATTCTTCTACATCACTCCATAGGCATGAGCTGTTGAGTTCTGTGTGTGGGGACTCTTCGCAATGTGACTGCGTATGACTTGTCATGTATGAGGTAATGTAATCTTCAGCAGCATACTTGACTTTAGCTATACTCAAACTGGAAGCAGTCTATGGCAAGTAGTAGTATCTTATATTAGGTCCCGGTGATGTCATTTTGCTTGAAATCTATTGGCTTTGTACCTTGCACATAGAAACTGTCTCCTTACACATCTCTTACACAGGTTGTATGTAGATAGATATTTTCACAGGGATGAATGTGGATTACAGGCCACCTGTTTGGGAATAGTATAGTGATATTTACAGTAATAAGTCAAAAATGGAAGTTATGTCTGAATGAGAATCCTAATATGGTAAACGTAAGTATGCGTAGGATAGAGGCAGGGCTTTTTTTTCTTTTAAATCTCAGTGCACCAAAACAAAAGTTTTCTTTCAAAGCCAGCGATCAAAGACAGGCATTCTTTGCAGTGGAAGTTTTGAGGATGATTTGGGTCGCGCCTCCCATTCAGATTCCGAATCCCCGGCGTGTCACTTCCCCAAACTGAAGCGCCTGCCATGGCGGCTGAGTCACCTGACACGGGGTCCCTCCCACCGCGACGCCGCCTCTCCGACTGCCGCTCTGAGGACGGCTCTGACACGAGAGTCTCCAAACGTCCCCCTCAAGGCCCCCCGTTCCCTCCCACGATGCACCGCTACTGCGACTGTAGCGGGGAAGAGATGACAGCTGTTGCAGATCAAGGAGCGCGTCACTTCAGGAGCGGAGCGGCAGCTGCTTTTGATTTGGCGGCGCGGGTGAGCGTGTAGCTGCGTTTCATCTGGTGTGCCGCTGAAGAACGCACCGCCTGTCAGGGCGGGGTGTCGATCCCGCGCCACGTACTGCACTGCTGGCGTGTGTGGGAGACAGAGGATGATGGCCATTCAGCGATCACCCAGTGCTGCTGAAGTCTTTAGTATTGTCATTATTGTCATTTTTATGAGTAGCCATTAGAGTGATGGCTAGCGCTAGTGTTAATAATCACATTGCTGGATAGTTTACTGTTTCTATAAAGAGTAAGAGTAAATCTCCCATATACAAGTACATAAGTACATTTTTACTGTATACATATATGTTGATATATTAATGTAGAAAAAGTATGGTAAAGTATTCAGGTGAAAATGTAGGTCTGTATCAAATTGATGCTTGGGTTATGTGTTGAGTCATATGAAATAAGCTAATTAATATCTGAAAATTTAAAGCAGGGATTAGTGCTTGTACAGATATACAAGCTGCTTTTCATACTTTGTATCTCCTTCAAAGGGAACTTTTTTTCTGAAAATTTTTTGGCACTTGTGATGGTACTAAAATATGTATATTATGACGTGTGCGGTGTGTTTAAAAAGGATTTAGTAATATGTATTTATATGTATGTTTTGGTGATCCGGCAGTGGGAATGTGACACCAAGCAGCTGTACATGAATGCTGTGCACTGACCCAGAATGACAGCACTCCCCTAGCGTGTAGGTTAGGCTCAGTAAGCTCACATGGCTGGTGATCAGGACCCAGGAGGGGTGCCCTGACCTGTGCCTGAATACTCTGAGGCCCCCGAGTGATTCGCCCCTCTATGTAGGGCGGCTGGCTCGCTTAGCCTGTTTCCATTAAAATGTAAATGCAGCGCTAAATTAGCCCATGCCTTGGAAGACCAGCACGCTCAGGGAGTTTAGCTGGATGTCAATTGTTGCGGGTGGCACCTCATGGCATTTGCTGGTGTTTTGATCTCCCCCCAACCCGCCTGCACTCACAGCCTGCCCTAGATTCGTGTCGTCCCTGGCGAACCCGTCTGTTGGTCACGGTGGCACGTCAGAGGGATGTCGTCGTCACCTGTGGGTCTTTAGCTGCGTGTGGAGTGGTGACCTCGTTCACCGACCGCCGTGCGCAAATCAGGCTGCACCCGCTGCCAAGGAGCGGCGTACCGTTAATCTCAGGGGAAAGCAGGGAACAGGACACCGCCAGCCTTGGGCAACTGACCAATCAGTGCCTGTGAGATTCACTATCATCAATCTTACTGCCAATTAGAGAATGGCCCAAAAAAAAAGAAAGTTTGGAGACCATGTGTTTAATTAGTGACGTGATGAGGTTGGCAAACAGGAGGATATGCTCTGATCCAAAAGCCTGGTTTATGCGTGTGTTTTATTCACAAGCTGACAAAAAAAGGCAAAAAAGTGACAGTGAAATTGCCTTCTCTACAAGCACAAGGCTTTGGGAGTAGCAGGCAACCTGCTGAAATTCTATAATTTGTAGCCAACTCCCCCAACCCCCCCTTCATTCAGTGGGGGGGGGGGGTTGATTATCCAATGCCAGATAGGAATACCCATGCGCAGCATCCCCCCCCCAAATCATCTTTCACCTGCCTCTGAATAACCAAAAGCATCTGGCAGGAATCTGCATGCCGTTACTGTACTGGACATGGGTATTGCGGTCAGGGTGACTGTGGTTTCAGTGCCAGTATCTGAGGATGTGCTGGCTCCACCCAGGCTGTAGATCTACAGTGGCCCTCGCTGTGGCCTGCCTGTGCCCCTAACGTGGTTGTGCCGCCCACCCCTCGCTCCCCACGCCGGCTGCTGCGTGGGAACAGTTGGGCAGGTGTGTGAGCGCTGGAGCAGATGAAGGGATCGGGGGGGATTGGGGGGGTGGGGTTGGGGGGGGGGTGGGCCTGCATTCTCCAGCCTTCACAGCGTATTTATAGCTCACCGCTTAGACACTCTGCTGAGGAGTCTCCATATAATGCGTTTGGTGGCAGAGTGAATGTGCTTTTTATTTTTTACTGTTATTATAAGAAGCAAGCAAGCACATTTTCTTTCTCTCTCTCTCTCTCTCTCTCACACACACACACACACAAACACACACATTTGCATGTAGATCCACAAAACTCCCCCAAAATCCACTCTTCTCCTTTTGTCAAAACAAAACAAGAAAATGTTACAATATTAGGGCAGCAGTCTGCAGTTATGGAGTGGCAGTTACAGCAAATGACTATGGGGTCCTGAATGCCTGTGCTTTGAGTCTCAGGCGGTGCACCACTCTAAACCAGACACAGCTCTTACATAAAATGCCATGAGGGTGTGAAAGATGTGTGTGTCACACATTTTGCTACAAAGATTGCAATTAGGCTTATATAACCAAAAGTCACCTCTGTGTCATTTAGCGTTTGTGTGTGCGTGTGCGCGTGTGTGTGTATCTGTGCATGTGCGTGTGTGTGTGTATCTGTGCGTTTGTGTGTGTGTGTGTGTGTGTGTGTGTGTGCGTGCGCGGGAGTGTGTCTGTATGCTTTTTTCTGCTTACTTTATCTGGCTGCCTCTATCTCGGCTGCACCTTCCGCATACAGCAGCGCTCAGTGACAGTGCATTTTAATGATGCAAATCTGCTGACTCTGACACCATTTCTCGCTTGTCACAGATGGATAGATTGATCAGTGTGTTACAGAATGAACTATACAGAACCCCCGCCAGCCCCCCCTCTCCAAACCACCACATTCAAATAAATTAAAATGTGTGCAAAGTCATTTGGAAGGGCTTATTTTCTCATTACCCAGTTATTTGAAAATGTATCCAGGAAAGCTGCACGCTGGATGAAAAGGCAAAGACTGTCGCATTTACAATTATACAAAGCGTTCGGGTCAGATTACATTTTCAGTTGTTTCACACAGGCTGGTTATTTATTCATTAAGATCAAAAGCCGTCTACACAGAACCTCTCTGAGTTCAATCAAAGCGCTGACAGACGGTAATACAATAATTCATGCCCACTTTGTGAGGCGTCATCACATTTGGCGTACCTGACAGCTCCTCCATCTGATAAAGAGTAATAAGTTCATACGGCACCATAATTGCTACCGTGAAAACCCATCTGTGTCATTTTTTTTTTTTTTTTTAAGTCAAGCATTCGTGAGAGAGGTGAGTTGGCCAGAGTGCAGGCCTGCTAATGGAAAAACATGTTTCAAAGCGAGATTGTGCAGGGGTGGGTTTACCACTCCCGGTGCGTGGCACTTTGAACCACTCCAGGTCTTAGTAGCAGCAGATTACTGCACTGAGGGGAAGCCACCTGCAGGCAGCCTCCACGCCGTACGCTAACCTGCTTTTAGTAAAACCCAGAATGCCCTCAAACTGCTGTGCATTAGCAGGGCTATTTCCGCCCCTCTTTCGGATCACTCAGGGGAATGCTTGCTCCCTGTTAAAGTCGTGGAGGTAAAACGGCAGCGCGGCTTAAGGCAGGCTGTTTGAATGCGCGCGGATTTATGGACGGGCACGCTGCGGTCCGCGTTCTCTCCCACCTTCTGACGGACGGTTTTGCCGTGTGAGAGACTGAGGAAAAACGCAGGGGTAAATGTGGCCCGGGGAGTATCAATCTCAGCCCCGTTAAGGAGATGGAGTGCGTCTGCTTTCGATAAGTCGCTTCCCTCAAGAAAGGGCAAAAAAGCACCGCAGTCACCGCAGGAGGTGGGTGGATGGGGGGCGTGGAGCCAGGTTGATTAAGTACCATTTGTCGGGGCAAATCACCTTGAAATTTAGATCTTAGATTATCAGTTCATTATTCACAGCTAAGTCTGAGTGGCGGGGATCATCGATCTTCTTGCGATGCTTTATCCTACTTGGTGCTCTCCACCGCTGTCTGGTCTCCAGCCACCACCATCGGGGCGGGGGCTGCAACATGGAGGGCAGAAAACAAGGGATGCTGGGAACATGACTTTGCCCAAGTTAGAGGGCTTGTTGTTAGGCTGTACTGTTGTTAGGCCGTCCATTCCATCAAACAGATGCAACAAGCTGCTAAATGTAGAACTGGAGTATAAGACAAGTGCGGATGGGAGGGCAGAAGGGGAAGTGGGGCCATTATATCTGCTAAGAGCGATACAGGGTCTGTTTTCCCCTTTGTCCTAAATTTACACCTCCTATCCAATCCCGTTGCAGCTGAGCCTGTCAGGTTTCCTTGAAATCGGACAGTGGAGGGTAGTAAACCCTGAAATGGGTGACGCTATCATATACAATCGATGGCTTAGTGATTTGCACCAATCATAGTGTTTTGCCGCAGAAATCGACATCTTTTGATCGGTTTGTACAGGTCAGAGCCACACGTTATTGGGCTTCGTGACTTCACTGCTCGGTGGCTAGGATTTAACACGCAACAGCATTGGATTGAAATTGAATGGGGATGGGTCCATCTCTGCTCTGTGAGAACGGGATTTAGAGAGTGTGGGGTACATTGAGACCTTGCAGGGGCATGGGAGGAAACTGGATTAAACAGGATGGACTGTTTCTTCCAGCTCTGGCTGTTCCTGTTGGCCCAGCGTGACGCTTCTTCTCAGTACTGCCCTGCTTTATAATCAAGGAGATGCCCCACCAAGCAAGAAATGGACAGCCCTGCAAAAGGCACTGTAATGAAGGAGTAAACCAGAGGTCATACAGGGCCATTTTTAGTAAATGGATATAAGCAGATGCCAATGAACTGTGTACATATGAGCCTAAACAATGTCACAAACCATGGGATTTTGTACGGTAAATATAGTTTTTATGACATGATTACAAAAGTGTCTTTAATTTATGCTGTGTGTAAATTCTGACACTGATCTTCTCCACCCAAACAATGCGGCAGTCTGAACTCCTCACAGGGCCAGATGAACACCTCAGAGGAAGTGCTGTAGAGTTTGTTCTGTAAAATTAGATGGATTTATTGTGTTCTGCTAGGTTTTGATAGCTTTGGTTTGGCGTTTTAGGGCGTGGACAGAACTGCAAGTTAGTGAGCTGTAGGGCAATTCCACCTTTCTCTCCCACCTTAATGAATTGACTGTCTGCACATCTCCTCCACTTTATCAGGGAAAAACCGTTGACAAAGGAGAAACGTTAGAGAGACGTCACACTTGCGCAGCGCCGACAGAAAAACCATCAATCCCCTTCAAGCGCCCGGCGCGCGGCGGAATCGGGTGGTGGGAGTCGCTGGCGGTGCCGGATAACGTGCGGCCGGACCTTTCGCTCCTCCGCAAACGTGATTAATAAGAGGACGTGGATTCCATTCCCTCTCCGCCCAGCCCCGGCCCTCAGAGCGGGGAGATTAATCATGCTCGCATTGTTAACATTTTCACTGCGAATGGGGTCACAACGGGCCAAAAAGACTTCAGGATGAGCTGTAACATGTGATGAGAGAGAGAGTGAGAGAGGTAGAGACGGAGGGAGAGAGCAAGGGCCCTGGAAGGCTTCCTCTCTCTGAAGGCAGCCTTTATCATCAGGCTTGACTTTCAGCACTCTGTGCTTGAAAATACGCGGCCTTGGCCACTGCCATGTACGTGGTGGCATGCGCTGCTGGCTTTTTTAATGAGCTGCTCCCCTTCACCCAAGGCCTCTGGTGCATGAATATTTAGAGACCTCTCAGAGGCAGCTGATGTCCTCCCTCCACGAGCAGGGTGTCCCACGTTTTCCTGTCAATCACTTTGATTACCGGGACTGACACGGCTGCCCTCTGATTTCAGAGCGCCGCCGGCGCGAATGACATTGAGCGCTTAGATCGGCGGCGCGCTCTCGCTCGCGGTGACACCGATGCCATGGAAATGAACTGTTGATTTAAGGCTTGATGTTGTGAGCGCAGAGCTCTGCGGGATGGCCATTAACGACCGGTGCGCTGGTTTGCCCCTGTCTGCTGCTCCTGCAAAAAACAAAATCAGCGTTAAAGTGCAGCGCAGCACAGATTTCTGTAAACAAAGGCCCAAGACAAATGAATTGAAGAACAGTCCCTGATGGTAAGGCGTAACAGTTGCACACTGCCAGACAGAGAGGCGTAACAGTTGCATGGTGCTTACTCAAAAGACATGATGCTAGAACTCATGCTTGCAGAACACATTGGCTGGGCCAAGAGGAAGTTGCATAAAGGAAGTCGGGCCAGGCAGTTCAGCTGTGCCAGCGTTTGCAGGTTAGCAGAGGCCGGTGAGAAGAGAACCCATTACCACGGATCTCTTCCTCATTTAATGGGCAGTTCAAAAACCTGACATAAAGTCACTCAAATGCATATTTAAGGAGGGAATTCAATCTAACCGCTATGGTACTTTGCCCTTTATATTACAAAGCAAATTTAAACAGACAATGCATTTTTTTAAAAATCCTTACACAAAAT
Source organism: Megalops cyprinoides (assembly GCF_013368585.1). Classification (NCBI taxonomy): domain Eukaryota; kingdom Metazoa; phylum Chordata; class Actinopteri; order Elopiformes; family Megalopidae; genus Megalops; species Megalops cyprinoides. The sequence goes on from NC_050607.1 coordinate 12,770,191, forward strand.
CATTTCTAAAAAGCCAGCTGACACCGAAATGCACATTTACACAGTTCAGTAAAAACCTAACCCTGATTGATGCTGATTTCAGCCGGAGTGGCCGGGTTTCCTGCTCTGGCGTAGAGCAGTCATCTCTCTTTGTTTTGAAGGTGTAATTGGCAGTTGGGGCTCTGATTTCTGACCCAGGGACAGGATTGTGCTGCAGTGTCAGATTCACCTGTGGGGATGCCTCAGATCATTAGACTCCTGCTGAATCCTCCTGGCTAGAGTGTGGCAACTGTCGCGTGGGCAGCTATCAAGGTTGCAGTCAAAACAAAAGCTGTGGAGGCAGCAATAAAGATTGTGTCTGCCTGTCTTAAAGAGCCCCGCTGTTTTCTTTTGTACGTCTTAACACACGCATAGATGTAGTCTCATAATATCCGGTACTTGCATGAATTTAAGCTCTTTCTCCTGGGCCAGAGGAGCTCTCATGAATTCATGCGTACAGGGATTAGATATTGAGGCTTCATTAACCCTGAGTGTGTGGAGCTACCATCTGCTGTCAGTCACTAGTATGATCCAGTGAGAAGACTTTTATTTTGTAGAAATATACTGTGATTGGTTAAAAGCAGTGAGTCATTGACAAAATGGCTCATTTCCCGTACTCATATCCCAGCCCACCTTCTGTCCTATTTTCATTGCAGTCTTTCTTGAAAGAGTAACTTTGTCAAACGAACCCTGTAAATATCGCCTGAATATCATCCCTGATTTCATGCTGTCAAAAAATTGAAATAATTTACAGGGCTCCTCTCTAATTTTAGGCAATAAATGAATGTCGGTAGCACTTTAATTTACAGCTTTGACACCACCTCATTTCGGAGTTGTTACTTTGTTCTCTGTGTCTGTGTAACGAGTTACACACTCCAGAGGAAGTCAAAGTAACCACAGCTTAACAAGCAGGGTTTGACAATACAGAGAATCTGGCACTGAGCCAATGTGCCAGTAACATTTGAAACTTAATTGGCATCAGCCCCACAGCATGTGCGCATGCAGATGGAAACTTTTGCTAGATTTTAGCTGTTTTTTTGATCAAGTTCTGGAGCTTTAAGAATGAACATTACTCATAATTTATTGTCCACCATCTCTTTTGTGAGGTAGCCACCATTTCAGCCCCATTTTACCCTGTATTATTGCACTGTCATCTTCAACAGTAAAGTACAAGTGCTGGGCTGTTTCCATGCTCCGTTGCTCCTTTCACCTTTTGCCGTTCAGCAGAGATTGACTCGTTATCCGTCTTTGTTCTATTGCTTTTTTGTCTGTGTTTTGTTTTTGTCCTCACCTGTTCGCTCCTGTTTTCTTGTTATTCCTCTGTGGTCACCTCATTGATTTCTCCAGAGCTGCGCGGGTGCGCGCGGCTGAAACTGGCGGAGGGAAAGATAGGGCAGTCAATTAAAAGCGGGCGTCAGACGGGGCCTGGTGAGAGTGATGGTGCGGGCGCCGTGGCAGCGGATGCGCTGGCTTTGAGGGGGACAGGAGTAATTCAGTGGCTCTGTCATTGGCGACCTTGGAGCATCCTTCATCTATATCAGCACCGGTGTTTCAGCAGAAAACTCCCGCGCCGATACGGATCTCCCTCCGCTTCCTCAGATTTAATTAAATTAAGATGTGATAAGTTTCCCATTCACCTGTCTTAACTGTGGCCATTTCCAAAAGACAGTGGATGGATTACCTGCAAATGGAGGCATTTTAAAAGGGCCTCTAAAAAGAAAAGGAGGAAACTGCACCGTTTGAATTCCTAATGCTCTCTAAGCCGTTTTTCTAAATCTCCAGATAGCTGCTATTGACTTCCAATGAAACACAACATCTGATGTGAGCACTGATACTCACAAAAGCAACATTATCGAGCATGCAAAGCTGAGAAAAGTTACAGTATGAGGATGCTGAAGTACAAATCTGTCTATTGATTTGATAGCAGGGGTTTGTGGCACATTTGGTGCCTTCAGGTCCATCTTTTTCATGGCCCTGTGAGCCGCCAGTACTTTAATTCAAACAAGCGAATTATACTGTGCATAATTAAGAATTGGTTTTACACCAATGGGGATTTCTCTCATCACACCTCTCTGGACAAAAAAAAACATAAAAAACAAAACAAAGGACTACATTGATTTCTTTGCTTCACCCCACTGTATTGGATGTAAATTATCCCTGTTTCACCATTTAAAGGGGAAATATCCAGCTGGCCCTGACAGAAAGTTCCAAAACCTCCATCAAATCTAGTTCCAGGATCTAGTTCTGGGATCCAGTGTCAGCCAGGATCTGGGTCCAAACCACTCAGGCATAAATGCAGCTGGCCTGAACTCCCATCCATTAGCTTGGTCCCACATCCCTCCGATGCAGTATTTTTGATTCAGCCCCATTGGAATATACCTCCTTTGTCCAGACTTTGCACTTGGCAGTATATTGGCTTATGAAATTTAGAGCGCAAGCTCAGCATTCGCCATCAGACTTTCCAAACTGTGTTTTTTCCCCCCTCAGAGCCTGAGGAAAGACTTCACGCAGCATGAAAGACTCCTGCTGAAAATGTTGTTTTTACTGTTGCGCCTTTTACCCCTCATTTCCAACCAATGAATAATTAAAGGAATGAGCCGAGAGTAAATGCCAGCCTCTGTCTTTGAGGCGTGTCCGACGGTCTCCGGAAACGCGCGTCAGTCAAAACTAATCGCCGAGGACCACCTTTAAACTCGCATTGCCGCCGGAAGACGCCTTGCTCCGTTTCGGCGTGCCTAATTGTCACACTCGGCTGTCACCTTGAGAGTGGTGCTGCGGAGCTGTTGTTAAATTATTTAAAGGGCTGTCTGCCGAGCTCTGCCTGGTCCACTAGGCCCACATTAATCTTCCTTACAGCCTTCATTAAACCCATCGCTTGTGCCCATCCTCCATCGCACGCCCCCCCCATCCCCGTTTCTCCTCACTTTTCTCGGTTCGGCTTTGTCTCGCTCGGTCTGTCTGTGTCCACAACACTGTTGCCACAGAGCCCCCATTTCTGTCTACCATTCCCAGGTTGGATACTCCCCTAGGTACCCTTGCCCTATCAGGAGTGTTGGACTCTGCCACAGTCTACTGGTGAGGCCTCTCCTGTCCACGCTAAGCAGCCACATTCCAGTCGCTTTTAAGCTACTGATGTTCAACTGTCATATAGCTACATAACTGGATTCAGCTGTGTCCAAAGTCTGCTAAGTGTGCTAAAGATGTGTGCTAAAGGAATGGGATGAAAACTGGGGTGAAAATAAAAGGCTGTTTAATTATGATTATGCTTTTTTAATGACAAAGGATTGCTTTTAAAGAGCACTTTTCCAGGACGTCACAGCTTTTGCACTGAAGGGGTTGGGGGTGGGCATCTCAGCCTCCACCAATGTGTAATACACTTTGGGGTTCGCACCAGAGTGCTCTCCATTTCACAGCAGAATGCTCACCATTTCACACTAGAATGCTTGCCATTTCACACCAGAACGTTCACCACACATTGGCTGAGGTGTGAAGGGAGTTAAACTGGGGGATTATTAGACAACAATAAAAGATAAACCCCGTATGTAGCCTTTATGTAGGCCAACTGACTCTTCAGCAACCTCTCCTGACCAAACAGTATAACGAGAGAGTGCAACCTATCGTCATGTCACAGTAGCAGATGTGACATCCCTTCTTCTCTTTTTCTCTGTTGTTCAGGACAACAGGTGTTGGGGCTGGTGGAGAACCAAAGTGACTGGTACCTGGGAAACCTATGGAAGAACCATCGCCCATGGCCTGCCCTGGGAAGAGGCTTCAATACAGGTGAGAATTGATGCAGTGCACAAATAGCATGTTCAGCATAGCTCGCTAATGGAATAGCCCTGCAGGCATTTCAGCTGTTTTCTGCACACTCAGAGCTGTGTTTAATTCAGCAGGTCCAGCCCTGATTGTCTTCAGCACATTGCTTTTCCATTTCTAGCAGTCATTTTAAACCGAGGCATACAGGCAACAGTGAATATATTTTATGCAAGGTTGCTTTGCTGTAACTGGAGTTGAAGCAAACATTTGCTGTCTCCTTTGAACCAGTAGGGGGAATTTTTTGCATTAAACCAAGGGGAAAAAAGATTTTTTTTCTTACTTTTTCGATGAAAGCCACGGAAGACTGATAGAGCAGTAGATTGTGTTCCATTACAGTCTCTTGCACATTTCTTGCATTTTTTTCTCATGTAATTCAGTGAGTCTTTACTGCTGAGAGACTTGTGGGCCTCTCACAGCACAGCCCCTTACTGGAGCTGTGAAGTATGATGTTAATCTTTGTATTGACTATAACTCAAAACAAACACAGGTTAGCTGTCTTTATGGCCAGAATCGGGAGGAACCTAACAGCATTTCACAGTATATGAAATTTTGATGCATTGTGTGGAAACAATAAGCAATCTGAAAAGTCTGGAAGGAGCACAGTAGAAGTCTTGCAGACAAAGGAAAATTGAAGGCCAACCCCCCCCCCGCCCCCCCCAATGACATTCTGTAAAACTTGACTTGCCAGTGACAACAGACAGCATAGATTATTGAAGTGCCCTTATGCTGTAGACATCTGTGGAAAACCTTTATTGCAAATAATTCAGTCTCAGAATCCGCTGTGTTTCCAGCTTCATTTAGAGACATTCTGTTCTGTGGCTCTGGCACTAGCAGATGGTGAGCAGTACAGTTCAGTATAAAAAGAAAATTATTCATTCCATTTTAACAAAGTATTGACCGATTCTTCACAAAGAGGGAATTGTGTTTGATGTATGTTCTGCTTTGTGATTGAATTGGTCATGCATGAGTTGTTTTACCTATGAGGTAATTATTCCGGTGTTTGATATCGACGCGTTCGTGTTTGCATTCATGTTGATATCAATGTGCTGTAAGTGGTCCAGGATAAGGTCATCTTTAAAAGGCAATATTGATCATAATGATTAATAGTAGCAGTAAAAACAACCATAACAGTAATCAGTGAGTGTTACAATTTTCCTTTTGATGACATCCCTGGTATAAAATCTTGAAGGACCTTGATGGAATTTGAAGAATCGTCAGACTGAGTTTTCACTTTTGTTAGTTTCTTGGCAGAGAGTGCATGCAGTGGCTGAGTATGGATTTGTCAGTCCTTTGCAGCCCAGGCCTTTTCCAGAACTTTGGCAGCCTGTGATTCTGTGGGAATTTATAACCCTCACATCGCCTTATATCTAAAGTGTTTGACTTCAAATGTACCTGTAGTGTCCTCAGAGCAGCAGAGCCCATTAGGTTTATCCACATTAAGGTTATGAAGAATGGGACGCACCACAGTGCGTGTGTTCTTAATCTTCCGGAATTTTCACTTAATCAGTGTTTTTCCCTGCGCTGCGGCCAGCTCTCCTTACTCTGTGTCGCAGTGGATTTCAGAAACACCCAGGCTGAACACAGTGCTCGCACACCCACGTGGGCTCCCCGTTTTTTAACTGACGCTAGGTGTTTCAAGACAAGAACAAATGGCTGCCTGGGAGCAGAGGCCTTGGTCCTATGGAAAAACAGGGTCAGCGTGACTCTCAGAACCAGGTCAAGGACAGAACTGTCACCCTCTACAGGGATCAAGGAACATCTCAGGATTGCAAAAAAATGTGTTACACTTCCCCCTCCCTCCCCACCCCAGCTCACACAACTGTGACCGCAAACCTTGACCGCACTGGCAGGACTCAGTCTGGCCGAAGGTGTCAACTGACCACGTGCGCGAGGCGGTCGCGCCAAGGACGGGCCTCGGGTGCGCCCCGGGCCACGTGAAGGATGACAAACGAGCGCTAATGGGACGTGCGGGGCCCCGCCGATCCGCCGCCGCGCTGTCACCGCGCATTAGTCACGCCATCCGTCGTCCTTCTCCAAATGCCAATTTCATCACGCGTGCCCACAGCGGCGAATATTAGCGGCCCGGCTCCCCTCCCCGCCGCCCGTGATTGATTTGGCCGGTGGTATTTGTCGAGAGGAGGGATGGCTTCCAGTGGCGGTAAGGACAGGCTGATTGAGGCGTGTGCCGTTCTGAAAGGGCCCCTTTATTAGCGAGAGGGCATCCCTGTAGCGCACTTAGCGCGAGTCTTGCATAGCAATGCAATCCAGGAGTGAAGCGAGCGTTTGTACAGTTACTGTAGGCCGTGCTTTTTGGGCTGGGTGCGACCACTTCGTCTTTGCCAGTCAGTTCACTGCTCCCTTTCGCCTCCTCTCCAGTTTGTGTTTCACTGAGTTACCCTCTGGTGACTCCATCAGTGTGCTTCCCTTGCCATTTGAAAGCTCCCTCTGTGTGCATTTGTGGGGCAATCCCCATGGCGAAACAGCTGTCATACAGCAGATGGCTTGTTGTGATAAAATCCTCCTAAAAAACCCATATGCTGCCATATCCTTTACTTTTTACACGGGGCCTGTTACAAATATCCAAACATTTTCACTTTGGTACAGGGTGCAGAGGTATGTGTGTGAGTCTGGGTGTGACTTTTAGGTGTGTGTATCTGTTCGTCTGTTTGAGTGTGTGCGTGTTTGTGTGTGTGTGTGTGTGTGTATCTGAGAGAGATAGGCCTGCAGTGGAATTACTGTAGTGTACTATGTGAAGTGATGCACTGTGTATGTGACCCTCTAACGTGATGCTCTTTGTATGTGACATGCTTAAATGATGCTCTGTGTATATGTTCTGTCAAGGTGATGCTGTGTGTGTATGACCTGCTACAGTGATGCTGTGTGTATATGACCTGCTACAGTGATGCTGTGTGTGTATGACCTGCTACAGTGATGCTGTGTGTATATGACCTGCTACAGTGATACTGTGTGTGTATGACCTGCTACAGTGATGCTGTGTGTATATGACCTGCTACAGTGATGCTGTGTGTGTATGACCAGTTAAAATGATGCTGTGTGGTAATGACCTGCTACAGTGATGCTGTGTGTGTATGACCTGCTACAGTGATGCTGTGTGTGTATGACCTGCTACAGTGATGCTGTGTGTGTATGACCTGCTACAGTGATGCTGTGTGTGTATGACCTGCTACAGTGATGCTGTGTGTATATGACCTGCTACAGTGATACTGTGTGTGTATGACCTGCTACAGTGATGCTGTGTGTATATGACCTGCTACAGTGATACTGTGTGTGTATGACCTGCTACAGTGATGCTGTGTGTATATGACCTGCTACAGTGATGCTGTGTGTGTATGACCAGTTAAAATGATGCTGTGTGGTAATGACCTGCTACAGTGATGCTGTGTGTGTATGACCTGCTACAGTGATGCTGTGTGTGTATGACCTGCTACAGTGATGCTGTGTGTGTATGACCAGTTAAAATGATGCTGTGTGGTAATGACCTGCTACAGTGATGCTGTGTGTGTATGACCTGCTACAGTGATGCTGTGTGTGTATGACCTGCTACAGTGATGCTGTGTGTGTATGACCAGTTAAAATGATGCTGTGTGGTAATGACCTGCTACAGTGATGCTGTGTGTGTATGACCTGCTACAGTGATGCTGTGTGTGTATGACCAGTTAAAATGATGCTGTGTGGTAATGACCTGCTACAGTGATGCTGTGTGTGTATGACCTGCTACAGTGATGCTGTGTGTGTATGACCTGCTACAGTGATGCTGTGTGTGTATGACCAGTTAAAATGATGCTGTGTGGTAATGACCTGCTACAGTGATGCTGTGTGTGTATGACCTGCTACAGTGATGCTGTGTGTGTATGACCTGCTACAGTGATGCTGTGTGTGTATGACCAGTTAAAATGATGCTGTGTGGTAATGACCTGCTACAGTGATGCTGTGTGTGTATGACCTGCTACAGTGATGCTGTGTGTGTATGACCAGTTAAAATGATGCTGTGTGGTAATGACCTGCTACAGTGATGCTGTGTGTGTATGACCTGCTACAGTGATGCTGTGTGTGTATGACCTGCTACAGTGATGCTGTGTGTATACGACCTGCTACAGTGATGCTGTGTGTGTATGACCTGCTACAGTGATGCTGTGTGTGTATGACCTGCAGGTGTGATCCTGCTGCTGCTGGACAGGCTGAGGAAGCTGAGGTGGGAGCAGATGTGGAGACTGACAGCGGAGCGGGAGCTCATGAGCATGCTGTCCACCTCGCTGGCCGACCAGGTAACACACGCGACGCCATCCAGGACACCCAGGAGTGACATTTAAAGCCGTGCATTTAAAACCCACATCTCGCTGCCAGATAGCCACAGCAGGAAACGCTGTCCCCATCGTAACCATAGTGACACCAGGCTGCCATGGTAACGTCTCACTGTCCAGGTGGTGCCCACTCCCCCCCCTCTGAAAAATTCCTCCTCTCTTGGAGGATAACCTTCACAGTCGCATCCGTCTTGCATTTTTTTATTTCATGTTTTTTGTTTAGTTTCACCCTGCCTCAGCATTGTTTGGCTATGAGTGGTCGGAGCGAGCAAATGAAGCTCAGCTCCCGCGCCAGGCAGAGTACGAATGTGTGGCGCGTTTCGTGTGATTTCCGTTTAGCGCACATGTAATTAAGTGCCGTAATGTATGCGGATGAGAAATTAAAGGCCCTTCCAGAAGCATTTTGCAGAGAGCCGTCTGCCTCAAGCTGTGCAGCCCTCACTCCTGCTGGCGAGGAGCATTATAGTCCCGCGGTTGGATGCCTGCCCCTTTCAGCAGAGGCGTTCTTTATATGGACTGAAATATTGCACTGTTTCACACATCTAATACTCAATTTGTGCTTTCAAACTTGTTTGGAAGCCTGGCATTAGATTTGATGAGAAATTATGTCTTCTGAAAGCTGCAGAGACTTTGGTGTTGAGCAGTATGTTTAACAGAAAGGCAGAATAGTTGCCGAAATCTCAACAGCATTATATCACATTACCTTTCATAACATTACAGTGAATGTAAGTGTATAATGAATGTAATGTAATGCAATAGCAGACCCAGCGCAGACTTTTCTGCCCTAATTCAGGATGAGTGCTGATAAAGCGGAGGAAGGTTGATGTTTTTCAGAATACCTTGCTTACGTTTTGAATGCTCAGCGAGCCTAATGAAGAACAGTGATGACTGTGAAGTCCAAATGCGACACCCACCTAAGGGGATACGGGTCCGTCCACAGAGATTTTAATGATAAAATACTGGAATTAGGAGTGAAGAAGTGTGCTAAGAGCTTTGGGCGTTAGGACATGAGTTTAGATTCTGCTCTTGTGTGATCCCTTGTAGAAAGCACCTTACAGTGTCTTAAGGCCACCAGGAAAAACATGGTCATAAAAATAGAATACTGGAAGTGCAAAGGTGTATAAATTTCGACTCTGTACAATAAATCACACAGACTCTGGCTGAGGACATAGATAACACATTGTAGTCTGTAACACAAGGGCATCTGATGTGTTTTTGCAGGACATCTTCAACGCGGTCATCAAGCAGAACCCCTTCCTGGTGTACCAGCTGCCCTGCTTCTGGAATGTGCAGCTCTCTGACCATACCCGCTCCGAGAAGTGCTACAAGGACGTGTCCGACCTAAAGGTGGGCGGTCTCCCTGGGCTGAAACCCGGCTCACCCTGTGACTCGACATCCTCTCTTGCACCTGCCCCAAGCCCCCAGGTGCTCTGAACAGCTGCTTCCAGAGCCTTCCTAAACCCCGAGTCTCCCCTGAAAAGATGGAGGCTCGGGTGGTGCTGGCTGAAGGCAGGCCAGCTGGCACATGGTGTTCCCTTGCATTCCCTGCTGGTCATTTTTGCCAGAGTTGGTTTTAGATCATGGAGATTGTTCCATCTGTGAGCTGGCTTTTAGAACCTGGCCCATGATTCTGGAATTATCTTCACGTGCATGTTAATGGATCCCTCTCCCACTGTGTCTCTCTGTCTCTTTCTCTCTCCCTCTCCCTGTCTGTTCCGTCTCCCTCTGTCTACTCCTCTTTCCCTCCCTCCCTTCTGCTCTTTTTCTCTTTTCCGTTTATGTTTCTTTCCTCCCTTTCTCTCCTCTCTTCCTCCCTCTTCCTCTTTTTCTCCCTCAGGTTATCCACTGGAACTCCCCTAAGAAGCTGCGTGTGAAGAACAAGCACGTGGAGTTCTTCCGGAACCTCTACCTGACCTTCCTGGAGTACGATGGTAACCTGCTGCGCCGGGAGCTGTTTGGCTGCCCCAGCGAGACCGACCACAACAGCGAAAACGTAGGTATCCTGGCCAAGGGCGTGCTGGGTAAAATGAGGTCACATCCAACAGCGTTCAGGGGTTGCCAGTCTGTGTAATTATTTTGCCGGCTTGCCATTGGGCAGGGAGTCATGGCAGTTGGACCAATGGTAGATAGTTGGGTTGGGGTTAAGGAGGGGTTACGCTGTCCTTGAATGGCACCAGGGTGTAGGGCGGTTTTAACTCACTTGTTATTGCTGTAAGCTGCTCTGCAGAGCATCTCATGAAACCCAGAATAACAGCAAGACCAGGGGCTACACTAGACACCACTGCCGGGTGAAACAGGGGTCACATAATACTACTAATGATCCCAGCATCCTTTGGCTTCTGTACTCTTTGCTTTAAGCTGAACTGTTTCAGAAACACACACACAAGGCCCTATCTGGTATGGACAACATGTCGAAATGTGGACACATTCTTCTCCATTGCTACACCTTCTGGCCTGTCAGCTATACTGTTGGCTTTCCCAGTAGTAAAATAAATAAAAGAAATACAGCATTACTGTTTGTTTTAGAGTGAATTTAAGCTGAAACGTGTTCCTTGTACTTAATGGGCCTTTTATGAATATGGGACGAGGCAATGTTTTGCACGTCACAAGTGCCCATGGTCATCTGTGCAGCGGGTAGGTCAACATTTTGACATTACTTGTTTCTAATTGGAGGAGGGCCTTGGGGTAGGCAGTCAGCTTTCGTACTCATCCACAAATGAAGTCTCCTGTGGGTTTGCCCAGACTTGGAGCTTCTGTTTGGAGGTTCTGTTTGCAGATCTGTGTCCAGGCTCGCTCCTGGCCCAAGATGTAGTGTCTATGAGAGCAAAGTGCAGTGCTTCCTAAATGTTCGGTGGGCGGAGCTTGTTAGCACCATTTTGTCCATTATTGGCCCACTTCAGTACCTCTCTTGTCTTCTTCTCATTGGCTGTACTGTTGAAACAATGCCACACTCTAGTAGAAGGGTTTTACTGTTACATGAACCCTTTCTATGTTTGGACATTTCTTTTGTTTTTAAGGGAGAGCTGGCAAAGGGCATTTTAAGAACACACAGTCCATGTTGAAACATGGATGTATGTGTATGATCAGGGTGCAATTTCTGGTCTTAAATGGGCACATTGCAGCAGGCTTTGAAGCTAACTTTAAATCTTTGTCTTATGATTGGGTTGGGCTGCTAAATTGGCTCAAATCAATAATTCAGGGGAGTACTGAAGCATACCATGTAGGGGTTGTAGCCTTGCACTGTGATATTACCTCTTCTGTTGTGTATTTTTCCTGCACCAATCAATCAAGCATAAATCAGTTAGTTTTATTATACTGAAAACACTAAACCAGAGGGAAAAGGTAGAGAAAAGGTGGGAAAAGTTGTAGAGTAATAATAATACCTAAAATAAGACTATAACAAATGCAAGTTGCAAGGTCAAGAATATCTTTAGTTTATTAACCTGTTAAGAAAATAAAAAGCAGAAAGAAAAGACTCCTAGTGAATGGCAAGAAGCATCCAGGACACTGAATAGCTGCTAGTTTGTCACAACTCCAGTGACATTGTCAGATTTGGGAAAAAGAAAGCTAGAAAAAAAAATTCTAGCTTCTAGCCTACATATGTTCTACCCACTGTCTTAATGCCACCGTACACATACTGCCAGTTAGCTCCAGTGATCAATAGACTGCCCAGGAAATATAGCCTTTAGTGAGCATAATCTGGCTGCAACACCATTCTCATTTTGTTTGCAATAGTGCTCTCGGCTTCTACAAGTCATACTGCTGGTTAACTGTACTTTAATCATGATACTATTATTGTAGTGCAATTAATTCAGCAGGCAGTCTCTGTCATTATTTTAATGATCTTCCACACAGTAAGGTTTTTTGTCACGGCACATGTCATGGGAGTAAACGAGAGTAAATTTAGAGGTGACAGGTATCCAGGTGTGGTTCGATTGTGCAGTAATTAGCGCAGTAAGACAACTTCTCACTGCTTGTGAGTAGCTGCTTGCCTCAGGGGTTGGGCTAAGTAGGGGGGTGGCGGGGGGGACTTTGCCGAAGTTTGTTAAAGCAAACCAACTTGCAAGAAGTTTCTCTCCCCCCACCCCCCATTATCTTGATGAAAGTGTGAAAGCAGCAGTGTCAGGTCGCTTTCAAGTCGGCGGATTCCTTCCCAACGCTCCTCAGAAACGCGGGCAATTACCGCGAGCCGCGGGGGGGCTGCGTAATGAGCCGGTCTCTTCCTGAGTGAGCAGGCGGCCGGCCTGTGCCGTCTGCGCCACGCAGCCACAGATCAGGAGGCGTTCTGTCTGTGCCGCGCGGGAGCCGCAGAAGCGATTCGGCGGGTCGGATCCGGCCTGGCTCAGAAACGAGGAGGCCGTGCCCAGCAGATGCAGCGAGAGCTCCGAGCGTGGAGCCGCGCCATGGGTTAGTGGTGACAGGGAACAAAGATCCACCGAGAGAGGGTCACAGGGTCAGATCCCTGGGGCTGCTAAACAGGACTCTCAGATTTTTTCACTGCATGGAAAAAAAATGAGCATATGCAAATGCATTCAACAGGTCTCACAGCTTAAAGCTGGATCACTTCATTAAAAAAGCGTAAATGTGTCCAGATGCAACCCACAATGCATGTGGACAGATGCATTTTCTGTGCAGTCACAGCTGCCCTGAGTAAAGGGACCTTTTGACAGAGTAAAAAGTAACATGTTAGCTGATGTGAAAATGGAGTAGATGCCGTGAGGAGAGGAAACCCTTACATGGCATCAGCTGGCTGAGAAACGGACACGACTGTATGTCCTTTGTGGTGTCATCTCTCCAAAGTGGCGGCCCCCTGTTGAGCAAGGCTGTCCCTTTGGGTACTGCAGCTTTCTCTGCATGAGTGAACATTATAGAGAAAATGACTTCAGGAGAGGAAAGTGTTACATGGCTGTAGCTGGCTGAGAAGTGGACATCACTGTGTGTGCTTTGCGGTGTCATCTCTCCAAAGTGATGTTGCCCTATCGAGCAACACTGTCCCTTTGGGTACTGCAGCTCTCTTTGCATGAGTGAACATTACAGCTGTTACTCTCCAGATATCATAGCTGTGACATCACCAATGGCATCTGTTACAGGAACCATGGCAAACTCAGTGATGTCTGTTTTATTTTTATCTAAATGTCCACTCAAGCTGGCACCAAATTACTTGTTGGAAAAAAAAAAAACCTTTTGAAACTGATCATTTTAAACATGTCCTTCAGAAATCTTTTGTCTTATTTTGTCCTAATTTTGGAGTCTGATTAGGTATTTGAATGCATTACATTCATCGAGCCACCTAGGTATGGGCTGAGAGGCATACCAATGCAGTCTGCATGCCTCCTGTAAACACGATGCCACTGCAGTACAGTGATGCTCGAAACTAATCTCTCTGATCAGGGAAATGAAATCCGCGTGATCAATAGACTGAAACACATAGGCTGAATCTTCATTCACAAACATCCTTCTTGGATAAGTCTGGTTGCTCTTTGGAGGGAACCAAGCGTTAATATCAGGTTATTGGCGGCAACCGGAAGGAGCCTTGAAATCTGTGATATCTCTCACCCAATCACTCAACTACAGAATCACCTACTGACTGACTGCCTGACTGAGTGGCTCCTGGATTGCATTTTTTATTTTGGAATTGCCAGTTGTGTGTTAGGCTTGTCCCACCACGACAACATCTGCTGTCAGCGCTGAGGCGAGACAGAAGCAATCCTCTGATGCAGTGTGTTGCTAGAGTGGTTTCTCCGCATACTGCGCCACAGTGGAGCTGATGCTTATTGGAAAATACACTATATGGACAAAAGTATTTGGCCACACCTGTTTTTCATGGTTTGGGCTAGGCCCCTTATCTTCAGTGAAGGGCAGTCTTAATGCTTCAGCATACTAAGACATTTTGGACAATGCTATGCTTCCAACTTTTTGACAAAACAGTTTGAGGAAGGCCCTTTTCTATTCCAACATGACTGTGCCCCAGTGCACAAAGCAAGGACTATAAAGACATGGTTTGATGAGTTCGGTGTGGAAGCACTTGACTGGCCCGCACAGAGCCCTGACCTCAACCCCATTGAGCACCTTTGGGATGAATTGGAACGGAGATTGCGAGCCAGGCCTTCTCATCCAACATCAGTGCCTGACCTCATAAATGCTCTACAGAATGAATGGGCACAAATTCCCACAGAAACACTCCAAAATCTTGTGGAAAGCCTTCCAAGAAGAGTGGAAGCTGTTATAGCTGCAAAAGGGGGACCAACTCCATATTAAAGTATATGTATTTGAATACAATGTCATTACAATGTAATGGTCAGGTGTCCAAATACTTTCGTCCATATAGTGTAGGTGCTACTCTGCTATGTCACTCCACTGAGTCTGAGTGGCTCACACTCAGGGTCTGGGTGCGGTGAGATGAGGGGACCCTGGCCAGCCAACCAGCCACCACTCTCCGTGGGCAACAAGACCAATTTGTTCCACTGCGGTTTGCTCCTGGTCATTTCTGGCTGATGACACGGCTGGGATCGAACCCGGGCCATAGAGCTCAGCTTGCACCTTAGCCACTGAGCAACTTGGGAGCCCATTGGCATTTTCAGCACGAGTGAAGCGTGAAAATGTCGCAGTCATTCAGCTTTGCCTGTTCAATTCTGGTTAATTAAAGTTTAGCTGATAGGTCAACACTTTCTCTAATCTGGTACTTATTTTCAGTAGCCCGTGGGAAGCAAAAACCAGCTTAATTAGTCATGGATTAATTCATGTTCCCATTGGTGTCTTATTTATGTTTTGGAGCACAAGCTCAACGAGCTTCTTTGCTCCATCTCGCAATGGGATCGCTAACTGGCTTTGCTCCAAATTCAGCTCTCAGTTACTCCATTGATCTAATTATTCACTGATTGTTAAAATATCAGGCAGAGTTGTTTATAAGGAATGTGTCCTCACTTCACTTTCATTCTCTGTCAATAGGAGTAAAGCCAAACCAGCAGCTCCTACTTTGTAAACCTTCAGCAGTTCCCCAGTTCTGTGAAGCTGTGCCCGCATTTCAATCTGATCACAGTCAGGATTAGATATGGTGGATACTGCATTAGCACCGGATCAGGGGTTTGCAGGATTGAATCCGCAACTGGAGACTGACTTATAATACCATACTGGAATCAATCCATTTAAAACACCACTTGTGTGAGCCAGTGTTTTTGTGAATGAAGCAGTTTGTGATGGGTGGTCTCATGCCTTATGCGCAGCTCCAGAAAACACTATCGGAGCTGGACGAGGACGACCCCTGCTACGAGTTCCGGCGGGAGCGCTTCACCGTTCACCGGACGCACCTGTACTTCCTGCACTACGAGTACGAGCCCGCGGACGACCACACCGATGTCACGCTTGTGGCGCAGCTCTCCATGGACAGGTAAAGCGCAGCCTTTCCTCACCGGCAGGTGGTACAGTTGCAATAAACCACAGTAGAAGCTCCCAGCACTGTCCCAATCGTCTGGAAGGTTTCCAATGTTCCTGAGACAGCACCAGTTTATAAAGACTCATGGCATTCTTTCTACACAAAGGAATTTGAATTTTTTTTGTAGTTTATCTCATCACTGCAAGCATGAAGACAGGTTTTGCATTTGTATGGATTTGAAGTAGGCATGTTTCTCTCTCTTACAATGCAAAGCTGTCAATGCAAGATGTGGGAAAATACATTTTTTATTTGCCCCATTTCAATGGTAAAGTATTTCTTTTCTATGTTATCCTTAAAAAGAGATTCCAGAGCAAACGGGGGGAAGAGAACGCCCCCAGAGTTATGTTTATTTATTACTCCATTTGTCTCTGATGCTCGTCACTCCCAGGCAGACAGGCAAGACGAGCGACAAAAAGCACGTTCCCTGGTTTGAAGTGATGGCTGACATTCTCCCCCCATTTCTGCTGGAGACACCTTTGTGGGTGATTGCTGTATGTGTGTGTGTGTCTGTATGTATATCTGTGTGTCTGGGTGTGCTCATATGTGTGTGTGCAAGTGAGTTTGTGTGTGTGCGTGTGTGAGTATGTGTGTGAGTGTGTCTGTGTGGGTGCGTACGTGTGAGTGTGAGTACGAGTGTGTGTGTGTGTGTGTGTGTGTGTGTGTGTGAGTTTGTGTGTGTGTGTGTGAGTTTGTGTGTGTGTGTGTGTGTGTGTGAGTTTGTGTGTGAGTGGGAGTGTGTTTGTGTGTGTGTGTGTGTGTGTGTATGTGTGTCTCTGTGACCTCAGGAGTTAAATCTGAATGACTGTAGCTGTGAGGATGGGGAATTTTTGCTTTGATATCACTGATGGGCCCCAGAACCCCCACAGAGGCGGATCGCGGCACAGGCATCATCGTATTTCTCCTGTTTGGTTGGTGCGGTTTGATGATTTGGTGACCTAGTTCTCTGATGTGTTCCCTTTTTTTCTGATGAGGCTCTTCACCTTCTGTGTGACTGTTTTCCATAACGACGACTCAAATTCATCTCCTAAGACTCAACCACACTAACACCACAGAGCTGTTTACATGTATACTAAAAAACTAAACTGTGATATGAAATACACCATGAAGTGTTTTTAATTTTCTTTACTATTATACTGTTTGTCAGCTGGCAGCATTAGTAATTAGTGTGGGAATAAGGCACTGAGACAGTTACTTTGAAAAATAATGATCTTAACTCAATAAAATGCAGTGATAGACAAACTCTATTAAAACTGAGACAACCTGGTAATCACAAATGATGTTTCCTGAGATCCTAATGATATAACATGGAAATATGCCTCTGGGATCAAATCAGAAATCGCCCCTCCCCCCCTTAAAATTGTTTTTAGTGATTAGCCGTTGGGCCAAAGTCTAATGTAAGATTTATGCATTAATGACACAAAAAACAAACTCCAAAAGACACTCAAGAAGTAGTTTGTCCTCCCAGTCTGCAGCCTGATTAGGTATTTAAATGCATCTTTAATTGAATAATTTGACAAAGTCATCTTCTTTAGAAATGGGCTGGAATGAAATCCAAAGCCCTCCAGGAAATTCGATGCCCCTGTAATAGACAAACTCAAAACCCCTCCGTCTGATCGAAGAAAGTAAATCCAGATGATTATTTCATGGAACAACTGACAAGATTGAGGGATCCATCTCTGAAATGGCTTGTATTGTAGGTATCCTACAGGAAAGCTAGCATTAATACAGTATCAAATTTTTAGCTGCAACTGGAAGCAGCAGCCGTAGAAAGAGTAGTGTCAGCTCTTTGCAGACTGACAGACTCACTGAATGATGGATTCACTGAAGGAGTGAATTCTGCCTTTTGTCGCCAGAGGAGTAGTTGCAGGGCCTGTTCAGCTCTGGTCAATTAAAGTTTAGCTGATGGGTAAACATTTTTTTTAATCTAATTTGGTACTTAGTGCTTTTCAGTTGGCAGTATTAGTAATTATAGTGGTGATTAAGCCACTCAGACAGTTACTTGGGAAAGTAATGATCTTAACTCAGTGAAATGCAATGATATGCAAATTTTGGAACACCAGATTCAATTAAAAATGAGACAACCTGCTAATCAGTCGTGACAGTCTTTGGATTCCTAATGACAGAAAACAGCATAGTTTGCCTTTGGGATCAATTTATACATAACCTCCCTTCTCCACCTAAAAAAAGATTGTTTTAGTGCAAAACGTCCAAAAACACGATGCATAGCAAACCACCGTTGTGACTGCCTCTGTTTGTCGAGTGAACTCTGTGGTTCCTGATTCTAATGGAGCATTAGTAGCGCATTTGTCATTATACTGTAGTCATGGATTGCTCTCATTACATTTCCGAGGCTTTGATAGTTCAGCCGAGGACAGCGTGATCGATGGCTGCCCCGAAGTCTGCCTGGTACAGGCCGAACACTCAGCTGAGCGCTGTTATTCAGTGAACCGGCACTCAGGAAATCTAGCTGTAGTGCTGGGAATCCAGTAACCCTGAAGTGCATAGCCTCCCCTGCTTTCAGAGAGCTTGAAGTGTCCGAGCAGGGCTTCAAAGCTAGGACAAGCCTCTCTGTGCCTCGGTACCACATTGTCCCGTGGGTTAAAAAACACATCATTCTGTGGGAGATAGTTGCTTATCCAGAGATATCCACCTTGATACTCATTCGATAAGGCATATTAAATTATGTTTTTTGGGGATTACAGTATTGTTCCCCCTTGATCAGATTTACCCACGATCATAAGAGCGCATGGGCGGAGTACGCCGCTGAGATAAACGAGAGGCCGCTTTGTAATGCGCTCCGCTGTGCTTTGCATGCTAATCCTGTTCACTTTTTTTATATATATATATATCAAATTCAAGAGCACAAACAGCCGCTCTTTGGTGAAATGTGAAGCAGGTTCACAAACTGCAAGATATCGGGGGTTACGTATACTCTACTCTTGAGTGGAGTTGGAAGGGGGAATAATCTCAAAGGTGGTTTAGTGAAAACATCAACAGTGGCATGCGTTCTGGATAGCTTGCCTTCACTTACAGCCCCTGTGTGAGTCAAGGCTGCTCCACAGATGTTCTGCGCACTGATCAGATATTCATCACGTGCATTCCTTTTGTTGTCCGTGCGTGATGTTCTAGGAGGTTTTAGCTGGTAACAGGATGTTCTGGTGCAGGTGGTATTACTATGCTCGGTATGGATGTCCTACCCGTATCCACACCCTGTCATGAATATTCATGAGGAACCTGCTAATCTTTCATTTCAACAGTGGCAGTGACATAATTTTTAATGTTATGCACACCAGGCTGAACATTTGGTCGGTAAATAGAATAACTGTGGCTGTTCTGCAAACAAGTTTGACTTGGAAAACAAGCCTCGGCGACATTTTTAATTGGAGGAATTTTTGAAATGGTCAAAGTTAGCGCATAAGAGAACTGTTAATTCAGTGCAGCAGTCATATCTTCCGCTGCTTTCATCGTAACTAAAAGCGGTGAAAGACCTTGTCTTTGCTGGAGTGTCCTCTCCTTTGGCCCTGACTGCACTCTGTTATCTGCAGCTAAGTGCCACCATATCAGAAGCTTGTGCTAATTGGTAAATTGGGGAAAAGGAATTAATATTTGCCACAGGCCACAAGTTCATGTTATGTTTGATTGCTCAAAAGGTTACTTGAGACTGCTCATTTTGACTCCTGCGCTGCTTTAGCAAACCTTGAACACAGGCACTCTGGCACACAAACATGTGAGCCTAGATGTGCGAGTAGTAAGCATACGCAAATACTCGCACAACTGCATTTGGTCATGCTGCTTCAAGTCGCAACAGAACTGCTACCAATGCCGAGCCAAGCAATTCCAGTGCCCCAGTGGAGTGATGGGAGCACTGTGCTGTAGGAGATACTGTGGATGTCATTTGGATGAGACATGACAACCAATTCTGACTTGCTGCTCTTCAAAGATTTCATGGCTCTTAGGGAAAGAGTGCGATGTTAATTGGTCATTAGGGATTCTGTGGCACTGATGTAAAAGAGTAAGAGTGTTAGGGTGTTGCAGTCGAATTTCCAAACTGGCTCTCTGCATCGTCCGGCAGTGTGGCATAGTGGTAAGAAGCAGGGATCCTAGCCTAAAAAGGCTGCTGGTTCGATTCCCCGCTGGGGCACTGCTGCTGGTTCGTTGGGCAAGGTATTTCACCCTGAATTGGCTCAGTAAATATCTAGCTGTATAAATGAGAACATGTAAAAATTGTAGCTTATGTAAGTTGCTCTGGATAAGAGTGTCTGCTAAATGACAATAATGTAATGTAATGTAATCTTTGTATCTGGCCACCTCATCACTCCCCTTTTGCACTCCCTACTCCGCCTTTATTACCCACAGTGTCACAGCAGACAAGAGTGGATTTCCTGTTTAAAGAAAGATGATACAAATAAAAGCAGGGTGAGATTGCCACACAAACTGTGTGTTTCAGGCTGCAGATGCTGGAGGCCATCTGTAAGCACTGGGAGGGCCCCATCAGCCTGGCCTTGTACCTGTCGGACGCCGAGGCCCAGCAGTTCCTGCGCTATGCCCAGGGCTCCGAGGTGCTGATGGGCCGTGGCAACGTGGGCTACCACATCGTCTACAAGGAGGGCCAGTTCTACCCCGTCAACCTGCTGCGCAACGTGGCCATGAAGCAGGTCAACACGCCCTACATGTTCCTGTCCGACATCGACTTCCTGCCCATGTACGGCCTCTACGAGTACCTCAGGTGAGGGAGGCGCGGGAATGCCCTGCTGTTAAAGTACATCAGGATCATCTGTGTCACACTGTGATGTCTGAAGAAGGGGTGGCGGGATTCTCAAGGAGTAAACCCGAATGCAGTTCTCATAGCAGCCTGGAGGCAGATCTCTGCCCTTGACCAGAGCTTAACCTTGATACTAAATACGAAAGGTGATAGTTCCAACTCTTTTATCAGCATGTTAAAATGACCTGTACTTCACCCTTTCATAGATGTAACCATAGCAAATGTTATTTGAGAAAAAGCAAATCTTCTCTGGAAGTCTGGGAGTATGCATTTAGTTTTTCGCTCTGATGTGCTCCACACTAGTGGATTCACTTCACACTTTAGTGAATTGCTTTAGCTGATTGATCGCAACAGACTTTAGCTGCTGTATTCTCCCTGCCAGTCAGACAGTAACTGCGGTCACGGCCGATACTCCTGCTGTTCGTATTGTAAGGGCTTAAGCACTGCTGTGTGTGGCTGTGGTTACCGTGGTGCGCTCGTGTTCCTCTCACACAGGAAGTCCGTGGTGCAGCTCGACATGGCCAACACCAAGAAGGCCCTGGTGGTGCCTGCATTTGAGACACTGCGCTACCGCCTGTCCTACCCCAAGTCCAAGGCCGAGCTGCTGTCCCAGCTGGACATGGGCACACTCTTCACCTTCAGGTAAACACGGGCCGCCTGCTGTCCACCAGCAGCCTGGCCGGAATGGAAACTGACAGAAACCTCAGCGTGACAGCATCCCAACAGTGAATCTACAGCAAAAACCGATGGTGCAGTGTGCTGAGTGGTACGGTAGGAGGGGCGCTTCATCCTACGTCAGCTGGCTCAGCACAAGACAGAAATGAACCAGGGAAGAAAATTGAATGAATGCTCAGCTTGTTTCACGGAGCTGTCACAGTTGCATTTTACTATTGCATGCATCTTGTAATTTTGTTTCTGCTTAATTGTTTTATGCATCTCTAAACTGAAAACTTCGTCGTTGAAACAGCCTATGATAGTGGTTCCCAGCCTGGGGTTAAATAAGGCACCGAAGGAGATCTGTGGCAACAGGAAAATAATTTCTATATGACTTAGAAAAATCCATGAAACCAATAACATGTAAGATCACAGGTTCAATTATCAGAATTGAATTGGTAACCTGTTTTTGACAGCACGGCTGTCATGTTGTACAGTCATGCCATATATCATACATTGAGGTACAAGCCTCTCAGAGTATGTAGACTCCTTTTCATGCTGAAAACTTTGTTTGAACCCTCAGTCCTTCCCCCTGGCTTCCAGATCAGTGGTTTGGATGAATGATGAAGTTTAAAATTAATGTGCAAATCTGTAATGCCTAATGTTAAATCAGTTTATTGAGATTTCATGCAATAATTATTCTCTGTTCTCCTTGGATTTGCTAATTAATTCACAAATATATTTTATATCAATCGAGATAGAAGGAGCATATAAATTAGTTATGATTAATCTTCTGATTGACTTTCAACAGCTCAATAAATTGTAAAACACCAGAATGATTCCCTTTTGTCTTTCATCTGGCGCAGTGTAATATGGAAGATCACTGAGCAGTTCTCTTGTTCAAGCTGAAATCCGGAGAATTCTCAGTGTTATTGTAGATCCTGAATGGCTGGAATTGATTATCTGGCTGTATTTTGAGTGACCCACCAAAAGCATCTTACTCAAATACAGCACTTGAAATCGAGCATTCTTTGAAGTTTGTCTGCAGGCATTTTACTTCTGCTTTTCTTATGTGAATGAAATAACATTTTTGGATTATCGAAACAAATATTCAGATCCTCCATCCAGTAAATTAAGAATTGCAGAAACTAGGAGAAAAAAATATATGGAGAAAATACTGAAACCAGGTCACATGTCTCTTTGAAAATTAAACTGCAGACATGGTGCTATCAGAAATATCAGCTGCCAACTCCATTTTGATGATTGGATGTGTGATCTTGTACTTTACGGGCTATCACATATAAATTATTTTCCTGTTGCTATGGAATCCTTGCAGTATCTCAGTGAACCCCAGGCTGGGGATCACTATCATGGGCTCTTTCAGTGACAAATTCTGCAGTTCACAGAAAAACACAATTCAGCAAAAGGGAAATTATCAGATGATTAATGAATTGTATGTATGGGACCATGTACGATATTATAATAGCATTTTCTATGATGATACATTTCTCTGTCAAGTGAACAATTATTTCTTGTGGGCAACGGCTATAGAATACTGTATATCAGACAGCTGTCACAGACTGGCCTTCACTGAGTGATAAAGCGTGGAGAATTGAGGGTTCATGACCCCTGAAATAGGCTGAAATCATATATCATTAGTGGCTCATTGATTTTATCAATTCATGTTATTTCTACAGTGGAGAGCAAAGTGACCGCATTGGTTCAAACAATCTGATTGATAACTAATGGTAAAGACTCGTCACTGCTGAGTATCTCTTATGAAATGCAGTGAAGGTGAGAGACGACAGGTGGCCTTAGGGCCACAGCAAATGCATGGTGGACTGTCTGACACCACTCTGCAAGAGTTAAGTCATACGACTACGTTCAGCTCTACAGTGTACCTTTACCCCACCCTATAAATTTGATATAATACGAGCACTCTCCAGTCATTGGTCCTCAATCTCCCACAGGTACCATGTGTGGACGAAAGGCCACGCCCCCACCAATTTCGCCAAGTGGAGGACTGCGACCACGCCCTACCGGGTGCAGTGGGAGGCGGACTTTGAGCCCTATGTGATGGTGCGGAGGGACAGCCCAGAGTACGACCGCAGGTTCGTGGGCTTCGGCTGGAACAAAGTGGCTCACGTCATGGAGCTGGATGCACAGGTACTGCCCTGCCTCTACATATACAATCCACATGGCTTCCTGCAACAGTTAGTTCCCTTGGACCAGAATAAGCACTGCTGACTTGCACAAATTCCCAAGGTCAGCTTACAAACAGTTTGATCTGATTTTTGAATGTTTGATTTTAAAGGTAACATGGTAATAGTAATAGACTGACCATTAAATTTATTTTGAGTTTGGTAAATTTATTTACTATAATATGAAGCAAACTGCAGCTCAGTAAATACTGGGAGGTGATAAAAAACAATATTGCTTGTTACGGACAAGTCCATCCCAGTTATAGCCTGGAATGGTACAATTAAAACAAAGTTCCTTTATTCAATTAGTGAAGTAGTAAGAGTTAAATTAATTAATTTCCTTGATGTTCCTGAAGTTCTTTGTTTTGTTAGGTATGATAATGTGTTCAGAGGTTTGGGGATGGTGTCATTAACGGATGCTCTGTCTCATTAGCACAATTAGGCTCTTGGTAGTGGTGGTTTTTTACCTCCTAACTTGTTTCTTCTCCTGCAGGAGTATGAGTTTGTGGTCCTGCCAAACGCCTACATGATCCATATGCCACATGCTCCCAGCTTCGACATCACCAAGTTCCGCTCCAACAAGCAGTACCGCGTCTGCCTCAAGACCCTGAAGGAGGAGTTCCAGCAGAACATGTCCCGCCGCTACGGCTTCGCCGCACTCAAGTACATGACCGCCGAAAACAACAGCTAGGCCTCGCCCCTCTTCAGGGATCGCCCGTTTCACCCTCGGTGGAGAGGACGGAGAGAGAAGGCCGCAGCTCCTCCGCAAAGCTGCCGGGCCTCTCGGGGAAACTTTCGCCACATCTCAAGAGTTTCCCCCGGACCTCTTCTCTGTATTTGAACTTACTGTGTATGGGCTGAAGAGGCTGTCTGGGGATGAGGGGGAGTCTGCATTGCTGCGAGAACTGAGGACATACAGCTATAGGTGTCTCTGCGTCATAATGGAGGGAACAGTCACTGACAGAAACCGTGGGGACTCTGGCCTGGGTGGCTTGTCGGATTTATCAGCCTTATGGGTCCCAGGAGAGAGTCTCCACATCCTACTGCTCCAATTTTATTCAATTTTCAAAAGTAACACACAACACACGCACACACACACGCACACACACACACACACACCAATTAAAAAATATAGCCTATATGTTTTTCATCCAGCCTGGTGCCCCAACAGTACAACATGCACTTAATAAGTGACACAGTGTTGCACTGTTATCCTTAGTACCCTTTTTGTCACAACAGAAGGGCAAGCGCTCCTCTCTGCCCAGCCTTTTTTGTTTTCATTTAATGTCGTGGCTGTATGCTGAGGGTGCCAATCAGAAAAATGGCTGGACAGAGATCCGCCTTCAGTGGAATGAACATGTGGCCTTGGAGTCTTGCACACTACAAGGCTCCATCTTCCAGGTACACTTGCCAGTATATTTACTGCACACTGCAAAGCTACAGAATGTACATCAGTGTGTTTTCCATGTAGTGGGAGAAGTCTGAACGCTATGCGTACACCAGTCAATAGCAGCCTTAGTCTGCCATTTTGATTGACAGCATCATAGGATTCCAATAAAAAGTCCCCTATAGAATTCATCTGTACAAAAAGAATCAACACACTGATAGCAATCTTCAATATTTTGACCCCTAACACTGAATTTACTTCACAATCAAGGGTTGGTATTGATCAGAATGAATCTCCTGACTCAGATTAAAAAGGGAACTACAATGACAACGTCTTTGCTTTGCGCTTATTCGGAGAAACTTGTTTTCAGGGTATTTGTACAGCAGCTCCACACATTTAAAATAAAGGGTCATTCTGTGTAGTCGGAAGAGACACTATAAGACAGTTTGGGCCCTGGTCGCCAAGACTGTGACCTGTGTAGAAGATGTATGGGCTGAGCCTTTATATGCCCCAATCAAGACAATTGGTTGGAGCCAGTGTGGCAAGTCATGTGATTGGTTGCTGATGTGGGTGGGTCCACAGGGTGAACTCCAAGGGAGCGTTCGAAAAATCAGAACGTCATGGCCGGATGCTGAAGCTCGCCACGTGGCCACAAGCAGACTGACTGCCCCAACTGCCCCTTTGTCCACACAGTGCCACACCCTCCCTGTCTTACAGACCTACCATACCAGAGACTGCACAGTGCTTCATGTTGAGAAGGACTTCCCATGGAATGAAAGGAGGACATCAATGTTTTTTTGTTAATTATTATTTGTCAGTATTATGTATCTGTATGTGTTTTACAATTTCAGTGTCTAAAACAAGCGAGCAAACATAAAATACACTACCCACATGCTGTGATGGAGGGGAGGGGAGGGTCTGCAGCGGACAGGGCGTGTCCAGTGGGAATACGGCTGATGTGGTGCACTGGTCCTCGTGTTGTGTGGACGTGGTGATGAGCAGGAAGCAAGCACAGGGCATGCTCAGGAATGTGAACATCAGTGGGATCTCTGCAGCTGTTGTGCCCGCAAACACACTTAACGAAGACCGGGGCAGCCGTTAAAATGGAAAGCAGTCACTAATGCTTCCGGCTGTGTTAATAACTGATTAGCGGACAATTTTCAGCTCGACTGACTCGCGCCTCCTGTGCTGCCCTCGTCTCCTGCAGGTCGTAAATGACTGGTAGTTACCGTCAGTTGAAAAAGGAGGGGGACTTGGAGGGGGTGGGGGGGGGTGTGGTGACTGAAACAGGCTGGTACTGCCAACTCTGCGTGTGGTAAGGGTGTGATTGCCTTAGTGAACATGGGCGCACGCGTACCCCAGTGTGTGTGGCTGTGTGAGAGCGGGCAGGGTGGTGGCCCAGGCGTGTCTGTGCTTAGGTCAGTGATGATGGCTGTGCTGCTACCTAAATTAAAGCAAAAATGAGTGAAATCATGAAGCCCAGTTATTTCTCTGCCAGCAGACCCGGGCATGTGGACGGACAACCTGCCCAGCGCATGCCTGTCTTCCCATACTCTGGTCATGGAACTTGATCACGCATACACATTCAATGCAGTACAACAGGTATTGTATCCTGATGTATAAAAAACTGTACAGTGAATAATGACTATTGGTCTATAAAAAGCAGAGGTGCCGGTTTGCATTATTGCCTCCCCGACATTTTATCTGTTGCCTTAAACCTGTCTTTGGACATGCCATAAATAATAGTTTTTATAAAATCTGGTCCCAGGCCAGCGTTTCGCATATCAGAGAGGTTATTAAAAGTTTTAAAGGGAAGATAATTAATTCAATTAAAATTTAATGTATTAATGCAGTCCTGCTGCATAATAAATGTGCAAAGTTCATCAGGCCTTGATGTATCAGTGTGGGGGTGACGGCCATCTTTAGTCATCGGCCGTGCCGCATTAGTTATCCTGTCAGGGCCTATAATGAACACTGAAGACACACGCGCAGCAGGCCGACAGGCAGTTTCAACAGGGTCTTTATTTATACAAATTTCTCATGGCACACTGTTGACCAATCATCTTCGAGGTGTTCATAATGTGTTCAGAGGTTCCGAACCTTGGAATGATTTGAATGATTTTAAACCTGTTCCGTTTGTGCTTGTCGTTTGCTGATTGTAACACAACATGAATGCTAACCAAAAAAATACAAACAAACAGCTGGCGTCAGGGCAGGGGGGTGCATTTTACAAGTCTTCATCAAATGTTTCGGTGCACCTCAGGAAATCCGCCTCGTAGTCTGGACACAGGTCCTGGAGGAGCACAAGAATTAGGGGGTGCATTATTTCATGTACTGTGAATCCTGTGTAATGTTTGGTGGACATGCAGAAGCCATGAATTACATTAGTTACCGGTTATAGAAGCTCCAGGGAGTACTTTATAGATTACAGCTTCAGTCAACTGTGTGCGCTTTTTAAAACAGTGGTTAAGTTTACCGCAGAATATTTCAGTACTGTGAAAAAGATGGACTGCTCTGGACTGTGGAGTAAATTGACACGGTGTCAGCCACAGTCTTGAAAGACACCTAAACATACTCATCTGAGTAAATCCTCCTCAATCATTTAGCAGCAGACAGGGGTTAAAGAGGTCTCATTTGGCTATAACATGCTGTAACTACATTTCCAATGAAGTCAGTTAGCGCTTTGCTGGAACTCAGCCAAGTCGGCAGTGGCCAAAGGGCTTTCCCAGACCTGGACACCCACGGGGGCACTAAGCTATGCCTTGTCTTGACAGGAATGACATCTGCAACTTTTGTGTCAGATGATGGTGTTTCACAGCTGTCAAAAACAGTTTCCCCGCCCTGACAATGTAACACCAACGCTGGATCACGGTGACAAAGACCCCGTTCCTCCTACCTGTGTGGGCTCAGGCTCCTCTGACATCTGGGTCCTCACAAAGCACATGATGTTCCTGTAGATCTCCCGCATCTTCTCCACGTCTACGGAATCTGGCGTCGAGCTGCAGGCAGGCAGGGGAAGGAGGGGGACAGCGTGGGTATGATGCTTCTGTACTCGGGGGCTCTTTGCGGAGCTGGCCGCAGTGATACATTTACTGTGTGAAAGCAGTCCCCTTGCATCCTATGTGCAGCAAAAGTGTTGGGGTTTGGGGGGAGGGGGGGGTGATTATAAATGCAGCTTGGCGTGCTTGGCCCCCAGTGTTCATTTCCTTATCTTAAGGAGTTTTTTCTCCTGCATAGTGAAATATCCCTGTCTCTCTGCGGAACTGTGTGCGACTGCAGGATTATTCCGGATGTTCGATTTGCTACGCAGGCTCTTCAGGTTACAGGCTGCACCTGCCGCGGGTCTCCTGATTGACGGCGAGAAGAAGCAGTGTTTGAGGGGTGGGATTCGGTGGGTGGGGGGGGGATCAGTAGGGCTGTGGGTTAGCAATCCTAGCACACGTGGGATACGAGTAGTTCCTCATTACCATATAGCGCTGTGGGTTTGGGGCGCGAGATTCGGTGCGCTGCACGAGCATGGACTGCAAACAAACTTATCGATCGCCTTGTGGCATGTTAATATACATAGCCGGGGGCAAATGAATGCCTGAGTTGGATCTTGCTGAAGGTCCCTAGCTGTTCTTTGAGAGGGCCAATTAAAATGGAATTAATTATAAATGAGACATAGTTCGGCTGTAATGAAAGGACCTTTCCCCCCTCTCACTTTTCTCAACCTTGTCACTGCAATAACTTACATGTGCAGATATGGCTTAGACTTTTGAATGATGATATATCTAAAATATGCCTCTAATAGGGCAGCCAGTCATCTACGGACATACCTGGAACTAAGAAGAAATATTACAATATGTGATATATAGCTAATCCTGAATTTACAGGTGAATGTCAGTGCTGTGTTTTACTCAAAAAATACAGGTTGATTTGTCCTCTCAAGTGCTACAATCAATTTTGAATGTTTGTGACTTCACAATTAGAGCATTACCTAAATTCTAATTTATCTTTGACACAATCAGTTTAAAAAGATTTCAGTGACTGTTTCACATAAATACAGTACAATTTTTTCTAAGCACTGCTAAATAGGTTTACATAATTCTGTTCTTTAAAAGATAACATGCATCTCAAAGCTCTTTACAGCAGAGGGAGTGAGGATGGGTATGAATTGTATATATTATATACACTATGTTATGTATTGCATTAGGGAGTGTGATTGCAGGTAATACGTTTAAGTGACTGTAAAAGAACAATTAAGGGAGTGGGAATTACACTACTAAGTATGAAATAATGCCACAAAAAACTGAAGGCAACTTTAAAGTGAGTTTTGAGTCTTGACCAGAGGGTGAATGAAGTTTACAAAGGAAGAGGATATGTTGTCCTTTGCTGGCTGGCAATATAGATCTGTGCAGGAGTGTCAGGTTTTTTTTCTGGAGCTGTGATCAGACCCTGGGCTCCCCTGTCCTGCAGCGGAATGGCGTGTTCTGTGATTGATTGCTTTGGTTGGGATGTTCCAGACACTCCAGCGAGAGGGGGTTACAACAGGAGACTGTTCTTGCCTCAGGAAATCAGAGATACTGATTGGGCTGTAGTTTTTTTTTTGTCATTTTAACCAAATGTCTTCTGTCACTACACCTTCTATTCCTCTCAGAAAGCAAAGCTGCCGAGACAAATCTTGTTATGTCATCTAAGTTCTGAAAGAGTCTAACAAATCCGTGATGCTCAGTGTATTGTAAGAGCCTTATTATGTATATATTTTCCCCGATTTCATAGTGTGATGTCTTGGGAGAAAAAAAAAATGAACACAAGTGGCAGTTTGAAAGTGGTCACTGTTGATTTGGCAAAGGAAACTGTGTACAACGAGAAAGAAAGTAATACTGACTAATTGGCAGTTGTTGCTGACCTTGAAAAGGTCAGTGTTCTGTTTTCACCCCAACTGCTGTCCATGAGCCTAACGCTCCACTTTTTTGCCTGTTTTCTTTTCTGTCAGTGCAACAGACGGGAGGTAATATGAGAGCACCTGTCAGCTGCAGTCAAGTCCAGTTCCTTCTGAACCACGTCATAAGCATCCTGGAGGTCCTGCAAGCAGCAGAGAGCAAACAGCCATCCTCAGCTTCATTCACACCTCACACAGTGACGCCAGCCTCTCCATCGCTGTCGCGCCTTTCGCTGCGTTCCACCAGCCTTTTTCACACAGCCAGCCTTTCACTCACAGACGCACTGTCACACTCACTTTTTCAATTATTTTGTAAAAGTTTTAATAGAAGTGGATTGAGCTCTGATTTCAGCCTAAAGGACGCACCGATCAAAAGGATATCAGTAACTGCATCCGTAAAAAGAGCTCTTTTCATAAAGATGAGGCCGGGACATTCACAGGCGTTTTTACGCGGGCTGCCTTCATCAGTGAAATGGTGCAGGCGGGAGTTTTTGTCAGGCGTTTCTCAGCTCGGCAGCACACTGCCGCCGCCGGTCCTTTTTTTCTAATTCCCACAACTGCTTTGCAGATGAAGTGTCATAAACAGGCAGCTGCAAGGGCTGGGGAAAGGCCAGTGACAGACATATTTCTATTAGCTATGCATTTTTCTCTGCACACATGCAAGCAGCTTGCGGGTTGGGGGTGGGGAATGGCGGGGTCCCAACTCCACAGACTGACAGGAAGACGAGGCTCCCAGTAGCGGTAGGTCCTTGCCACCTGACATCTGTCCCCCGTCACCTGACAACTGCCAGAGACCTGTCAGTCCAGTGTTCTGCAACAGGGGGCCTGAGCCCTTGTTCCTGTGGAAAGACCCCAGATGCCACCGCACACTCCTTGAGTGACAGATGCCACGTCCCGGAGCTGCCTTTGAAGACCGGCTCCTCCTACTCATATCTAACATGCTGCTGCTCATGATTTGACTTCTTGGCTCTGGCGCTGAAAGACGCAACTCTTTCTCAAGCGTTTGTCACTTGAGTGAGGTACACTGTGTCGTTTTTCCATCCTACTTTGTTTAACGACCAAGAAAAATTTCAAGTGTGAGGGAGGAGGTGCTTTTGCATTGGCGGCACTTCTGCATTGAAATGGAAGAGGGATGTAAGGTGAGGGCTTTGAACCAGGTGGCACCGAATTCAGATCCCATGTAGTCGTATCTAGGAGGCTGTGGCAAACTGCAGATCGGAAATAACCAATCACTTGAGTTAAGAGTGTTAGCCAACTTGATGAATGGCAGTAAGGCCATGGGTAATCTCCTTAGCTTCAAGATTATGTCATTTACTGTTAGGTCAAAACGACCCCCCTAAATAAAATCCTTTGTATTAATCTGTTCCATTCCACACACAAGAATTGGAGTATGACTTGACTTGATTCTTAAAAGTTGTTTAAACTAAAGCTGGTGCCACTGCCAATCTCTTGCATAAAAACTGTTTTTTTTTCCCCACAGAGTAATTCAGAGATGTTTTAGGGCACATATTTCTCCCCTTCTCAAGAGTTGGATTAAGTGATGAAGTCTGTCCTTGGGACAGATGGCTCGCACTGAAAAACACTTGTCCACCGGCTCAACCCTTCTGCTGCTGGAAGATAAAACCCGCCCGAAGACAAAAGATAATCGGCGCTCCGATTGGCTTGGGACGAAAGAGTCTGGCATGGCGAACGGGTCTCAGCTGTTGCACAGACTTCCCAATGTCCCTGCATCAGGGGGCATCGCACAAAAAAAGCGGCAAACATCTGGTGCCAAAACATGGCCACTGATGGGCATCAGTCAAAGTTTTATCCACGCTTTCCGGACAGTCAGTAATTAACCTGTCGCAGAAGTGCTGCCATGGCCTACTGGTGTATACTGTAGGTAGACACACAGTCGTCACATCGGGTGAGCCTAATTGAATATCTTTCTTAACACAATTGTGAATGCTCCTGCTTAATGAGTTTGGATTGGCTAGTTCCCACCTCTGAGTTACCTGCTGCTAGTCACTGTGTAGGTGTGCTGCCAGTCAGTTACCTTTAAACATTTAAAGTGAAAGAGCATTATCTTGTATCTGCGGTTCCCCATAGATGAGTGCTGCAGGTGCTGCAGTGACTAATGGC
This sequence comes from Megalops cyprinoides, assembly GCF_013368585.1. Lineage (NCBI taxonomy): Eukaryota > Metazoa > Chordata > Actinopteri > Elopiformes > Megalopidae > Megalops > Megalops cyprinoides. Next base: position 12,801,828 of record NC_050607.1, read on the forward strand.
TGTGGGCCGACTCTGTTGTTGTGGCTTTGGCCAGAGCACTTGACCTCAGCTGCTCCAGTGATGATGTGGCCATACACACAGGTGATGCAGTGCTCTGCTCAGCACCACAGGACTGCTGAGGAAGTAACCGGTGTGGCGCATCACAGTTACCTCCTCGTAGGTGGAGCCAGAGGATGTGGACGCTCCCTGGCTGTTAGTCTGGGAGGACCAGATGGGCGTGTCTGGGAGAGGGGGCTCTTCGGCCTGACCGGTCCAGAGGAGGGTTCCCTGCCCCTGGCTGCAGCTCTGCATGGCAGCCCGATGCTCAGGCGACAGGCTCCTCCACAGACCTGAGATGGCCTCAGACACCACGGGCAGGCCTGTCTGCTCTGGGGACAGCACCCCGCTGCCTAGCAACAGCTCCACTGTCTGCCTATAGAAGAACAGGTACCTGTGTGGAGAGAGTGGGGGATTGGGGGAGGGGGTTATGTGGTAAAACAGAGCCTGTCAACATGCACTTCACGATCATACACTCTGCAGAAGCCCTCTGTTTGCAAACATTCTAGAATGTCATTTCAGAATGACTGACACTGCTGCATGGCTAATTCTAGTCCTGGAGGGCCACCGAGTTTCTAGCTATCAAGATTGGACAATCCGAGTTTGGGCTTTACAGTCCTCAATGGCTCCTCAATGCTAACTAATTTAATTATTGAATTAACTGAATAGTAGGTCAATTCAGTATTTATTCAAAATGGGCATTAAATGATGCCTCCAAGATAGCTGTGAATCCCCTGTAAGAGCTGCAGGGATTGTCATCGTTTGTCACTGCCCTAAGCCATCGCCTACTTGTAAATGTAATTGGATTACTGTAAATTCAGAACATGTTAATAAAAATACATGCGTCATATTTGCCTTTCACTCCTTTTGCTATGGCCTGCCTGGAGACTACTATTTTTCTACAAGGGAGGTCTACAGGTCTACTAAAGTTGCTGAAGGCTGTTCTTCAAAGCACGCAGCCATTAAAGCTTAGAGGTCTGAGAGAGTATTCAAGTGGAGGCAGGTGTGACCACTGAGGGCTGAAGTACTGCACGCTATGGATGTCTTTCAACTGACATCTTTCCAGTACCTCCAATGGGAGATTATTTAACCTCAAATGTGAATGCACTTCAGCCTTGTAATTAAATAAGAGCTGTGTAAAAATAGGAACCTTTAGCCCTCCGGTGGCAGGGACTCCCCATGGCTGTGGTGTGCTGTGTGCAACATTACAAGTATGAGACAAAGACAAGATCTACAACAAAGCAACACACACACAAAGCAAGTAAAACAACAAAGTGCATAACAAACCACTTAACACTCACGGGACAGAAAAAAATACAAAACAAAACAGCACACTAATGATAATGACAAACAATGATGGAAGGAAAGTCTTCTTAGGGACTGAATATTCCCACAGTCAACTGTGTTAATTCTTGTGAATTATGCATTGCTTTTTAATGGGTGAGTTAAGTACCACAATCTAAATTTCATTTCACTTTTGAGCCTTTCACATGCTAAATTTGTGTCAGACAACATAAACAGATTGCTGGAGTTCAATGTCACGGCATGGCAGTTAGTGGCAGGGTTACACTGGGATTTGGGAGGGAGGATCACTCTCTGACAGCATGATTCTGTGGTTTATGCTCTGTGATCATTAGTAAGATGTATACTTTACTGAATTTGGAATAGAGGTCATCTGGTCGTCTTATTATTACATTACGACAGATAAATTCCAAACCAAAATGAGCGTTGACTGGATAATTTATTTATGGAGCTGATAAGACCAAGCTGACATTAACAAGAAAATATAACTGTTTTTAAGTTCAAAATGTCATAATTGGCATTCTGCACATGGTTGTTGCAGTCATAATGTAGTTATAACATAATTTACCGACGGTCTTATTTTGGGTTGCCACAGTGGCTAGCTAGCTAATGAGCTGTCCTTAGCATCTTCCTCTGTGGAAACAGTCTGATATGGTCCTTTTAAAGCCAATTCAGTAAATCTTTACTGTTCCTGGTGGGAATTTTTTCAGCTAAGATACAAATAACACCATTAAGAAAAATATAAGCAGAAATACAGAGAATTAAATTACATTCGGATTCTGTACTGCTCCGTGATTACTTCGCCTGGGTAACATTGATGCAGAGAGAAAAAAGCAAACACATATTTGCATAGAGAATGCAACAGAAACAAACAGCTTTCTTGTGGTCTCTCCACAGTCGACAACGGAATAAATCAATCCTGCTACCAAAAAAAAACCTCTCAGAAGGATGGTGCTCGAGAAGCATTCTCCCCCTACACAACCACTTTCAACTTACTATCTGAGTTCTGCGTCCTTTGTGGGTGGTACTTCATTGACTGACATTTCTATGGGCTAGCCTTTGAAAAAGCCTTTAGCACAGTCTCCCTCAGTTTCAGAGGAGCACTACCACTTCTCAAAATAAGAAAATGAATTTCTTATTTTCAGGCGCATTTTTTTTCCTCTGAATTATTGTTTTGAGCCTAACCCAGGCAGTGGAACGGCATCCCTAAATTACTCCCTAAAGTAGCCACGATAATTCATTCATTCTGGGTGGACTCAGCGTTAGGCATTGAAATGACATCAGAAACACCCCGCCCTTCTGGCCCAACAGCACAGGAGCGTGTAGAGAACAATGCCGACACCCACCCCTCGAACTCCTGGATGCCGGACACGGAGACGGCGGAGGACTGGGACAGGCCTGGGTCATCTGTGGGGTCCTCATCGCTGCTGCTCTCTGAATCATCACCCATGACAGGACCGGAACCCCTCTGACCCAGCTTCCCAGGGGGGTTCCAGCTAGGATGAACAAGCACGTTTTTGGGGAAGGTAAATACACACTGCAAAGATAGGCAGTGCATTACATGAACTGCAGCTTTATAAATGTGTGCATAACTTATTCATAAATGCACAGAATGCCCACATGAAGTAGTCATTGCTGATTACAAGCTGTTTCACAGTGCATGCCATGAATAATGATTGGGTTAACTTCAAATGATTTAGCAAAGTGTGTGGTGGTTATGCATCATGTCAAAATGACTGTTATAACACTTATTTCAGCAGATGTGCTGAAGGTAGGAGTACTTTATTCTTCAGACTCATTGACCTTGGACAAGCTAAGCAGTGCCTCTCTGTCTTTCTCTGAGCTCACAGGGACGCTATAAGATGAGGACACATTACACACACACGCGATTGCACAGTGAATCATAGCTTTCAGCTGCATGATTGTTTGAACTTCACGGCACTGGACCTCATGCTGTCGCAACTGCTCTGGCAGATAGATGGCACCCTCTAGTGGCATCTATCTGCCAGAGCAGTACTACCTTCCATGTACCGATACCTGCACTGACAATACAGATGCCGATACTCCTCTCTGACTTCTTTTAAACTGCAGGGGCCGTCATCTTCCAGCAGGAACATCTCTAAAATACAATTTTCCCATATTCGTTTACTTTGGATAAACAAGGTATCTACCACGGTTGCCCGAGCATAGTACAAAGGAGCTACGCCATTATGTAATTAAGTGGCACATTGGATGCTTTGATTGACAAATGGAACAGTTCTGTCTCTTCCTTTGTGTCTTGAACGAACGAACACAGAAAACATACGACAACACTGTCAGTCGGTGCAGCTAAACGGCTCCTCACCCTTCAACGGCAGGAGCCTGACGAAACGGGCCTCCTGTTTTTGAAGATAGCTCTTGGCATGGTGCAAGATCTTCCACTGGAGAACAAACAAACTATTGATTTGATTTGAGAATCAACACAATATTACGTAGCTTTTTCATTCATGTAAAGAGTCAAGTTGCATTATGAGGCAGAACTGACAATGAAAGGTCGTGATAGAATAAAGACTGAAAAATATTACGGGTATAGAGCATCGACGTTGTGCTAGACTTCCAGATCAAATCAAATCCAGCCAATTAGCTAGACAGCGAGCTGTAATGTTCTATTTTAACTTTTGACTGGGCCACTTAATACATCGGCGTGACAGATCATTTAGGAATATTACTGTACAAACTATGCTAATTCTCACCAAGGAGACACGTCTCTACCTTGGCGGGAGTCTTTTTGGAAGAAGGGCACACCACGTTCCTCAAGCTGTCAAAGAGGCCTGCCAAAGTGGCACGGTGGCGTGCCTGAAGGGCCCGTCTTCGCTCCTTCTGGTGCTCAGCAATGTTCTTCTTCCGTCTTGCACTGCCGTTACTCCTGCTCGCCATGATCTATAAATTCAATTATGTAAAGCTAACACGCACATGTAATATGTCCATTGATACAGCCTGTAACATCCTCTCTATTCCTGAAACAGATAGCATAAACAACCAGAGCCAAAAAAGACACTTTAGAGACATGTAGCGAGTCAGCGGTCCAATTACTAGCCAAACGTATAATTCATTTTCAACAAGCGAGCTAGCCAATTTAGCTGTTTCCCGTTACATTACATTACATCACATGCATTTAGCAGACTCTCTTATCCAGAGCGACTTCCAGAACAATACAAGTGTAACACAACATAAGTGTATCCATTCAAGTTAAATGAGAAACAGTGTCAGACCAGGCCAAAATAATTTCCGATAACTTTAGCCACAGTAGCTAACAAAAACCTGCCACAAGCAAGCTGTAAGGTGGCATTCTTTTTCGTTAACAATTACACATTGAAGTAAACAGCAAGCGCCACTTAGGTGAGCCACTTACGTCAGTGTTATAATTAAGAATAATTCTGAATATATTGCTTTCGTCAAAATATTCTTTTTCCCCAACTGACGGCGTAATGGGTGAGAATTACGCGATTTTCATGAGATCTCGAAAGACGCCAGCCAATGGCAGAGCGCCATACCAGAACAAACAGCTTTTTAATGCCAATTGGCTACAGGGGTCAAGGGCACCTCTTCTGGCGCGAAGTCCGAAAAATTCGAACCAGGTGTTCTACCTCAACCGAATATTACCAGACGCTAGCAGGAGCCATAGAAAACGCAGATATGACAACCAACGTTCATGAAAGTTTTATGGAAATATGGAAACAGCAATGTTAGGGAACATTCGTGAGAAGTAACGTTACAATTTGAATAACACTTGGTGACATGAACTCATTAGCACCTTAATGTCATCTGAGGCTCCGCAGTTTTGTTTGGAGGAGTGAGGAAAAAATGGCGGCTCGAAGGAAAGTTTGGCGGCGACGTTCGTTTTACCTTGCTCTGGTAAGGAACTGTTCTGGCGAAAACATTATTTTGGTAAATTTAGTAACGTAAATTATAGCATTAACCTGTTATCGTTCACTGTGTTTACTAATTTGTAAATGAAATGTGTAAACTGTAAAGTTGGCTATACTGAGCTATAGCTAACGGTAATTACTCATGACAGTTAGCTAGCTCGGTAGATAGTGTTACACCAGTAGCTATTGTCAGCATTTTAGTTCTCACATTTTGCTCAGGTAGCTCAGTATTTAGTGTTTTAACTAGCAGTTACATGATATAACTATACAGTTGTTACAGGCGAGTAGCAGTAAAATAAGTTTTCACGCGCTGAGGCGCTAAAAGTCTTTCGACAGTTAATGTCTCAATATTGGCCACTAGAGGGCACCTCGTGTCCACATGTGCAGCACAGGGACTGACTGGTTTCTCATGAAGAAACATATTTAATACGTTTAATGTTGAATCCAACGATAGCTAACATTACTAGTCTGCAAGGGTAAAATGGTTCTACTGCTGTCAGATACTTAGATAAGCTGTTGCGTGAGTAGTGTCAAAGATGGAATATTTTGTAGCATTTTATGCAAGTCATGTAATGCAACCAACAATTATTGCGGAGCTCTGTGGAAGCATTAGCCGTGTAAGTACTTGTAAATAACAGGGCTTATAAAATTAATGTTCTCTGTGCATCTCTTAACGCAGAACAAAATTCAACGATCTTTCGTCGCTTCAGTGTTTATTAAAGGGCGTCAAGCCCCCATGGTCTGAAAACAAAAGCATCCTAAAATCCACATGTCACAATAAAGACAGCTGCTGTTCCCTTCGGTCCGCTTCTGTTCATGACGGGTGTCGTATTGAAGCCATTCCCGGAACAGTAATACCTGGTGATAACAATAACTGAAATAAAACCTGTCCGCCCGCTGAAGTAACTAGATATGAATCCAGAGAAAGAGTCAAAAGATGAAACTGATTTGGGGATTGTGGAGCAGAATCTGCTGCTGTGTGTACCAGGGATTGCGTGATAACTGCGCACTTGGTCGTCGTATGGTGCACTGGTGTGTCAGTCCAGATGCCAAACATCTGTGTGGTCCAGCTGCTTTTGACAAGTTTCTATGTACCATCTACTGTATGTGACTGAAATGGTGTAAAATTCAATGACTGTGATTTAGCAATTGCGTGTAGATGCCGGTGTTCCAATGTGGAACAGAACTACAGGGAATGGATTGGTACCCCATTGCAGCTAGAGAGCTGATGCACATCAATCATTAATTCAGTACATGCGAATCATTCTTAATGTTCACCCTTGGCAATTGAGTGCAGCTGTTTTTCACCACTGAGATAACGTGGTGATAATGTTTGTGATAACGTGATTTGCTTCTTCCAGAGAAAGGAAATGGCTCTGAAATTAATAGCAGATGGACTGATGCTGCACGCATGCTGTCGTTTCTTTTTACAAATAAACGGCTGATGAAATGGTCTCTTATCCGTATATCATGCAGTATTTCAGGCAATTCAATATTGCCATCTAGTGGTAGAATGTAAAATCTGTAGATTCTGTCCAAACTCGACCTTTTCCGTGGTGTAATATTATGAGCTGTCTTTTTAATGAGCTGATGAATAAAAATAGCCTCTTTTCTGCCGTCAAAAGTACAATAATATTTCCGTAGAGTTTTCGTCCTTAGAAAGACTGTGTTGAAATAGATGAATGCATGAGCACTGTAGAATGATGTTAGAAACAACCAAACAGGCTTTATTTTAATTTCATTTTTATTTTTAATTTCCAGAATTTTAAATGCATTTCTGCAAATATCAACAGTTAATAACATTATTTTTTGTTTGTTCGCTTTTAAAAAAATCACAATGTTACATTAAAGGGACGAGGCTTAACATCTGAAACACCTAAACCAGTTACATGAAAAAGAACATCATTAGTTTGGCGTCAGACCAATTTGGCAACTTTGCTTGGGGGTTTGGGGTGGGGAGGGGGGGGTGAGTGAGGACAAATAGGAAAACATAATGGATGGACATAATTCTTCTGCTCTGTACTCTCATTAGTTAAATGACAGCTCCCCAAAGGACGTCCCCCTATTACACAGCTGTTGATATATGCCCCATTTCCTGAAGTGACGCCTCTCAGTCCTCAGTACTGCACTGCCTGCTGACTGCCAGACATATAGGGCTTCTCAGGATGCCTCGGGATGGGTATGTTGGATGTGCGATGGCCGATTTTATTCAGACTTAACTTGTTTTGTAATTTACTTCTCTGATTTTCTGATGGGAGATTTTGGGACAAGAAGAATAGAAAACTAGTGAATGAGGGAAAAGTAACCAATGAGAGGCCAGACACATACATGAAAAGAAACCCTGGCATGCACTTGCTGTGCAGTGCTTCATCAAACTCTGCACATGTTTCATTGGTTAGTTAGGTCATTGTTTTAATTTCATATTGATGTTTCATGGTGAGGGTCACAGTAGTGTTTGGGCATCACTGTTGTACAGGAACCTGTGAGGTGAGCTCTCTTCCCTTCCCCCTCTTAAATTTCACATCACATCTGGCCAGTGAACAAAGAGCAGGACGTCATGTGACTCAGACCAGCAGCAATGCAGAGAGTCAGACAGACCGCAGCTAAAGAACACAACCCTGTCCACAATTCATCCGTACCATTAACAAGCAACCTCAACATGACATTGTGTGGAAGGTGTTCAATAACTGTTTTTGAGAGACTCATAGCGGGAAATCAAATCACAACTCTCCAGATATGGATGTCATGTGTTGTCACTGTGTAAGGACAGCAGCTGAAAGGATATGGTTTACTTTCATTCCCAGTTGCAAGCGAGGGAGCAAAACATGAAGTGGTGAACTATGCATGGTAATGTCCTCTCAAACACAAACCTGTTCACATGCACTCACACTCACCTGCACACAGTAATGCTTGATATGTAGGAAAAGTTACAAACAACCATGCCGTTCGGCAAGAAGAACAGGCCACATTAACGTAGAGAAGATTTCAGCCATTCAAAATGGCTGACCGACTTAGTAGTTCCTTGTATTTCATATATAAACTAAACCATTTTTAAAAACTCTTTATTTAACCTTTAGCCTGGTAGGAAAAGGTACAATTTGGCCAAGAGGCTTTGCACATTGCCCGCTTATGTCCTCCAGTGGGCTAAAGAAGTCAAAGGTGTGTGATGGAGAATGAGCAAATCCCTCTGTCTGCTGCCACATCTTTGTGTTGGTGACCAGCTGATACTCCTTCACCGCTAGCTCACGCTGCATGGGGATTTGTCCCAGGTCAGGAAAGGAGCCTGTTACAGTAGTTAATGAAAGAAGAACATGTGCATTCTCTCACTTTGAGTCAAAATAGTTTGGAGTTTGGGAGTTTGTCTGTTCATACACGCTCATTTTCCTTTCTTGGGGAATTCTTTTTTATCAGTTTAGAAAAATATAAGTCAAGGATACAGTACATTTTACAAAAATAGTTGAACTGAGTTAAAGTCATCCAAAGTCTACTTCCACATGACATTGTCACACTAAAATTGACTGATATTGCACAGAGATGGATTTCTGCCAGTATGTAGTAAGCACTAGCACAGTTTTGTTTCCAATCAGGACTCCAGAATGTCATATGTCACAGAAGACACCCATTTTTGCCCAGTGAAAGTGGGTGCAGTCCCCTCTGACTGATGTACAGAGTCTGTCAGCCATTTTCTTGGCAGTCAGTACATGCTGTACTGTAGATGATGAAAAGGGAATAGTCAAACAGAGCAGTGGTGAAGTGGTTGAAGGCACAGGTTTGGAGCAGGTTGTATTCGCCTGGGTCTGTTTCCTGATGCGGATGATTCACGTTGGTGCATCTGCAGTGGGATCTGCAGAGAGAGAGACATTGTGAAGGGTTAGACTAGGTACAGGCAGGCAGAAGGATACAGAATTGCTATACCCACTTTCAAATACCATGTAACCTTACAGATGCATTGAAAGCATTTGCTAACTTTGAGTACCATGGTATATGCTTGACTGTGTTTCCTGACCATTCTTAACAACATCAAATAAATCATTTAAAAGTAATTAAGTTGAATTTAGGTTGAGGTATCTTCCATTTTTCACTTTTTGAGAAGTATAATATGAAAAATACAAAATGTTAGGACTACTGTAAGGAGAAAACAGGAGACAGAAGAATCCTGCTTTTCATAGAATGAGAAAACATAAGAAAATGAACCTCAAACTGTCTTGTGATGGCAAACATTTTCGAATATAAAATCATTTCTGAGCAGTTTTTGCAGTGCTGTCATTGTTGCCTGCAGCTGTTAAAGCAGTGGGAACCCTTGCTTTTACCACTTGCTTTATTCAGTGCTGTACATTTGGGGAAGGTTTGCACTGTAGCCCTGTGTAGCTCTGCTGTGGGCTGAGCATTTGCTGTCATCATCATTCCTGCACAGAACGTGATGCAATGTTATTGCACATCATTGGTAGATTTCCCATTCAGAGCCGTTATTAAGCGCTGGGTCTGGTCAGAGGCCGCGCCTGAGGAGTCGTTTCCCAGAAAGAGTTTTTGCATTTCCGTCTTAGCAGCCGGCAGGACTGCTGAGCCGAGCACGGGCGGCTTCATTAAAAGTGCTCTCCTGCTCTCTCTAAGTGCCCGATCGATAGCGCGGCTCCCTCGTGAATGTGGTATGCTGTAGCGTACCTTAACAATAATGCCAGCTCTTTTGCAGCCCATTCTCTCCCACTATGACGGTTTTGAGACAGAGAGCTGCACAGGCGAATTAGACCCCATCCCTCCAATGCATATGCATGCACATGTACTCTCACATACACACACACATACATATTTAGACATATCTAAGGAATCATTTAATTTTTTTTAATGCAACAAGGAAACTATAAAAACATTTTAAATGAAGAGGCAAAATTATGTCCTGTCAACATGCTGTTAGAATGGGTATGGAGGAGCACAGCTTTGCTGACAGAGCTCCCGTAGTACACCCTGTAACAGCTGGGGTTGCCATGTGCTCTCTGTGATATCAACCAATCAGAGGCCTCAACTGTTGAAAGAGAAGTGTTTTGAGTGGTTCATATCCATCTATTCTTGATGGTATGTGTCAGCTACAGGCCATTACAGTGTTGATGAGGCCTCACTCTCCCATCAGCGAGGCAGTAGTTTCGAGCAACATCAGCATCAGTCTTCTCTGGCAGCTCCAGCACTGCCGGACATTGGCTGTAGCCTCCAGGGGCACTCTTAGCGTGGAGGTGCTGAGCTGGGGCCAGTCGGCACTATGATGTCATCCCAAAAGGGGCAGCAGGCAGTACTAATCGCACCAGAGATTCTCTGGCTCTTTGCTGGAAGATACATTATGCCATTATGCACTTATTCCAAAATGGACTGATTTTTAGCCTTTTATATTGTTTGAGCCAGGACTGGGCATGGAAATTGTAAACTGATCCCAGATCAGTTGTTGACTGAACGAATGCATTGGCTTCTCCACATCTAGCATTGATCCTGTGGTTTAATACTAAATTAGTGAAAGCAGCACTTAAAACTCTTAAATTTATAGGTAGAAGGACAGTATGGCCTGAAGTGAAACAATTGATGAACAATTAAATGCAATTGATATTGATTTAATTGATATTGATTAATTGATTTTTCTTCAGAAACGCCGTTTAGCAAGTTCAGCAATCACGAGAATTAAACAACCAATCACAAGCAACAAAGAATATTATGTTTCTACCCCTTGTTAACTATCTGTGTATAAATGGTATTGAAAATGCAATCATAGTAACTAGAGCAGCACTCAATAGAGGTCTCCTGCTGCAATCCAAAAAGCGAATCATTTCCTCCTTAAAAAGACAGCTAAGCTCCTCAACCTCCTACCCCTGAAGCCGATAGAGAATCAACATAGGGGTCAGGGTCCCAGTTAACAGGCAACCGGCTGGAGTTTGAATAATTAAATCAGGGCCTGAGTGTGTGAGGCTGGGGTGCAACACTGGATCCATCAGAGACGTGAGATCCCCCCCTGTCATCTTCCTAGAAGTTAATCCATCCCACAAGCACAGATGGTGACAGGCCAGGCGCCCGCAGCGCACCAGAAATCGCACGACTCCGGTAGTTATGAATGATTGCGTCGTCTTAGGCATTAAGTTGGATCAGCATAATCCACCGCAACATATGCACCGGCCCCAGGCCAAATCCGTCCAGGAGGAGAGTGCTTCCCCAGTGTCATTTTCCTCTCTCCCCTCCTCTCCTCCCTTCCCTGTTTCCCTCTCTGCCCAATGCAAGAACATAGGGAAGCAGCTTCAGATAAGAGGGTCTGTCCATTCCAGAAAACAGTGTGCTCTTGGGATAGAGAGTTATTGTAGATGGTCAGGGGTGAAACTCATCTTAATCAGCACAAAAAGTCTTAAACTAATTTTATTAAGACAATCTCAATAAGGAAAAAATGTTTCAAAAAAAACCTAGATACTTGAAAATGATACTTTGACTGTCATTTACTTTTTACAAGTAAAGCATTAGATTTGCAACTAGAAACAATGCCACAGCAACAAAAATGATTGATTGAAAAAAATTGGTAGATTTTCTTGTGAAACATTATATCACTTATTTAAAAATAATGTTACACAAACATATTTTACATGATCAGGTTTGTACTGAAATAAAAAAAACGAAAGTGCTGTAATCTCAAGTATTTGTTTCTATAGGCATAAATATACAGATGAACAAATGGAGGGATGTTGTTATAGTACATGTAGATAGATAGATAGATATTGTCTCTCTTGCTTAGGATTTTTAAATCCTTTTTCTCACCATTTCAGCAGTTATGCAGAATCCATGCCATTTTGAGTGCACTTTGCAGTGTTTGTGGTTTTATAAATGATTGCTTTGTGCTCAGCAGTTTTACCTTATTTACCTAACTGAAGTGTTTGGGGCAGCAGAGGTGTGTCAGTGGCTGTGTGTGAGACTATGGGGCTGTGGTTATGAGGCTGGCTGGTGCACGGTGTGAAGGGTTGCAGTAAACTTTGCGGTGGAGCGGCAGGGTGGTGCTAACGGCTGTCCTTTCCACTGTGGTCAGGGGGCTTTAAGAATTTGGGCCAGCCTCCTGCACTAACCCTCAGTGAGCAGCTGCAAGTGGCTGTGTACCTTCCCAGCCAGTGTGAGCGGAGTCAGAGCTGATGGACTCAGCGTCCCCAGGGGACGCAGCAGGACGGAAAGGGCTGTGAGATTAAGTGAAGCTCACAGGGTAATGTAGCACTCTGTCTGGGGTTTGGTAAGCAGTGTGCTAAATCAACCTCTCAACACGAGTGCAGGCTCTTTAGGGAGGGGAAAAAAGCATAAACAACATTAGCAAGCCATCAGGCACACACGCACACACACAGACATCTATATATGGTGTCAAACAAACTATACCTGTGCTAAATAGCTAATGCCAGTTGCTTCTCAAAAATGTTGGGTCAATCACTGTTAAATTGAGACGTCCAGTTCATTTGCTTTAATCCAAGTAGCTGAATGATGTAGCTGACTGATGACTGAAGGAGGCCTTAATTGGCCAGTGCTGGACAACAGTCAGGATGGTCTTACTGATCTTGGTCTGAATGGTGCTTCACAGGTGCATCCCCCTGAAGCATAGGGCTCATGCAGATGCAGAACAGATGCCGTTATCTAATTGCATAGCTTTTACTTCTTTAACATATTATCCATTCTCTCTGAAGCAATTCAGGTTAAGCACCTTTGCTCCAGGGTACAACAGCTGTGGCCCACATTGAACCTGCAAGCTTTGGGGTTAAAGGTCCAAGCCCTTAACCGCCACGCCACACTGCTGCTCTGCCTCTCTTTCTCTTTTCTGTTCAAGGGGCAGTAAGCTCCCTCTTTTAATACTCCATGTTGCACGAAGCTCAGTGGTGAAGCATGGCAGCTTGCGATGGCTGCGCGTGCCCTTTCCCCAAGGGACCCCCATCTGTCGTACCTGCACCCAGCCAGGAAGAGGCAGGGCCAGGTGTACCCTGCTGAAGAGGGGGACTGGAGGAGCTCCGACCCATATATGCTGGAGACTGAGCCGCAGGAACCCACCACGGCCATATGCCACTCAGGCCAGAGCCTTCACTATCCAGGCAGGGTGGCGTAATTAGCACTGCAGACAGGGTGTGACGACTGCCTGAAAACATGCAGCCCACAGCCTGGCCTTAAAGAAACACCGAGAGCCTGATAGACTGCAATTCTGACTGGAGGTACTGTCCTAAACACCCTGGTTTGGAGAATAACGTGTGAATCTACCATCATGTCTAAAAATGTATCTTCAGGCGTGTAGTCTGGAGCAGTTAAATTAAACCTGAATGATATTTGGTCCTGCCAGGGAGGTAGCTCACGAAACGGAAATGAAGGGTGGCCCCCTTGAGAAAGTAGGGGTCATTTCAAACTGAATGCCGGGGCACGCAGAGGATCTCCCAAAGCCCCACGCGTGCCTGAGCCGCCCTGTTGTCACAGCCAGTGCTTTTCCTGCTTTTTGCGCTTTTCTCTCTGCGGACCTCCCGGCCTGGGAGTCTGGCTGAAAGCAGATCTCGGCCCGGTTTGCCCTGCCTCACCGGCTGAGACAAGCTGTCCCTCTCAGAGACAGGAAGCACTACGCCCTGCCGAGGAGAGCGGGGAATCTTGGAACACGGATGGTCGGCGGTTCAGGTGTCACTACACATGCAAGGTGCGCTACATGACCAGATGGACTGTACACGCAAACACGAGCCAGAGGAGCTTGTGTATGGTTTCCTTTTCAATCATTAGTATGACCTTGACTCTTGAATTCTGTTTTGACTTCCTTTGCTTGCTTACATTTGTATTTGGTGTACAGTAATAACTGCAGGGCACTGTCTTTTAATGCCACATGCTTTTATTTGAGCACTTTTTTATCAGCTTGCTGCCCAGTGACTAATTCAGGCTGCATTGTACCTGCGATATTGTCATTCTTGTTGCCCCTGTCTTGTGGTTTAAATGTGTTACACCATGGTAGCCTTGGACGCTACGTTGCACTGGATAAGAGCTTCTGGGTTGAACCTCAACTCTGTCAAAATGTCTTTTGACAGAGTTGCCTTTCTGAGTGTCTGCTGTGCTTTTAATAGCTAACCACAAGAAATCTCATTTAATTAATGACAGTGGAGGGTGTTTAAATGGGACTGTATGCTTCTGAAATGTGTTTAACAGCAGGCTTTGAGGGATTTTGTTCGACTCTTTATTTCCAATATTAAAATGAATGATTCAGGCCATTTTCCACAGATTTGGTTACATGTGAACCACAGGTTTGTACTGTATTGATCAGTTAATTCGGACCAACTGGCATTTTGTTCCATTCATTTGAAATCCTCATAATGCTATTAGTATTGATTTAAATACTTTCTGCCAGCGAGGTCCCCAGCATGCCAGAATACCTGTGTTATGGTGCAAGGATTTTGAGGACCACTAGAGGGCTGTAGTGCTCCATGACAACCCATGGCAACAGAGGTTGTGACTGTTCACATTTGCTCCATGCTTTTGTAACCACTGAAAAAATGGTTTTTCTTGTGATGTATTTATTTATTCTTTTTTAATATAACAACAATTGATAATTCATTGTATTCTGCATGCATCTTTTTTCTGTTTTAGTTTTTTGAATAAAAAACTGAGATATTAATGCACTCTAAGGCAGCTTTTCCCAAACTGAATATTGATATTAAGGAGTGGATGATCAATTGTTACAGCAAGAAATGTATTATATGGAGACATTAGTATTGTGAGAAGACAGACATATTATGAAGGCTAAGGTTTTAATGGAGCTGATCAGTGTTTTCTCTGCCGGGCATAGGGATCAGGGAGCAGGAGGCACATATGATGACCTCTGTGTGTACAGAGAGCACCCAAGTGGGAAGAGGAAGGTTTTCAACGCACTTTTTTTGGTGTACTATAGTCGCATCAGCTGGGCCGAGCCACCGCTGTGTGTGGAGTAATTGGAATTGTTGGAGCTGTATTGCGTTTCGCAAAGGATACAGCTATGGTTTATATGAGGGTGACACGGCAGCATTTAGATGCTCTGTAAAAGCAGTCTTACTTCTTCAGGACTATTTTTAGCCTTAATGTATCATCCATTTAATGTAGGCAAAGCAGCTTAGCCTCCTCTTTATGCTGTGTATCCAGCTTGCTGTGGTATTTGCATGGAAGTAGGGAGGATTCCTTTCTGCACATGCGGCAATGATGCGGACGTTATTCCCATCCGAGCGCAGAGTCCTTTTCTGTTTGGCTTGAGAGGATGCTCCGCCGGTGTAATGTGATTTGAGTGACAAAGCCATGTAGTGCAAACAGAACAGAGCGTCTTCTGAGAGAGGGTAAAGGGCTAGAGCCTCACAGTATGATGCAATACAGCCACAAGAAAGGTAGGGGGCAGCAGAGATCACTTGCGCTTTGCAGATCCAATGAATCAAACTGGCCTCGGGTAACTGATGATCACTACCTCAGTCCGACCCAAGCTGAAATAAATCTATATATAAACCAGACCCTGACCTGAACCCAGGGAAAAATGTGACACCTTTGTGTTCCAGAGGTCATCCGGTGGCAGTAAAACAACCGCGGCTTGTGGAAACTTCCTGTAAAACAATGCCAGTGAGCATTTAAAGCAAGCTCGAAATAGCAGGCTGCAGGGGGCAGAAACGAGCACAGGCTATAATTTGTACAAAATACTTCCACTGAAGGAGCTGTGATCTCATGAATGTGTGATTTTTGTATCTGAAGTCTCACTTAGAGAATGTTCTTGATCCAAGGGTGCTGAATGTGTAAATCCTCATAGGCAGGCACTGAGTGTAATAATTGTGTGGAATGAGAGCCTGACAGTATGATACAGTATAAGGTTTATTCTAGAGCATCAGGAGGGGGCACAAGCCCTGAAGCAACCACATGCTGATGCCAGAGATGAATGGTGTGGTCTTGAGTTTTTCGCTGGCGGGGAGGGGGGCATTGTAATGCTCAGCTGCGTTCCACAACACAACAAGGGCAGCTGCTAAAAGCCCCCTCTCTCCCTCCCTGGCACAACACGGTTTCCGACCTTTCGTATTTTTTCACTTCATGTCGCCTAATGTCACCTGGTCAGCAGAATGGAATCCGACCCTGCATGCCTGCATGACGCACCCCCCACAGGAAATTTTCACAAAGTGGGCTATGTTTTATAAACACTCTTAATGACCTCCATGAGAACAGGAATCGTCTTTTTTTTTTTTTATACATCCTGTTGCATCATTTGCTATTGGGCGCTAATCCAGGGTGACGTATCTTAGAGATCACATGGCTAAGCGCTGGCTTTACACAGTGTTTGTGCTTGTTCCGCACATGGCTGAATCTTTTTAGGTGAAGTGCTCCGTTTGCTCCAGGGAACAAGGACGGAGTCCCATTAAGGATTTCAGCTCCAGTGCGCAAACCACTGCTCTGGTTTGTTCACTGTCTGTGAGAGAGAGAGGGAGGGATGGGGAGGGAGCGGTGACCGGGTTGTGTGGCCTTCAGCTTCACTCATTCCCAGCTTGACCTAACAGGTGTGCTCAGCCGCTTCATGGATGTGTGGCTATGTGGAGTGGCAACCCCAGTCCTCATCCTTGGTGTGTGTATGTGTGTGTGTGTGTGTGTGTGTGTGTGTGTGTGTGTGTGTGTGAGGGGGAGAGAGATATAAGCCTGTACTGTACCTGTAGTATACCTGTAATGAGTGTGAGCATAGTGAACAGAAAGTACAGTTGGTGCATGGCTGTTTTATATTTAAACACATATTTGACAGCATCTCATGTTATAGATTTTTGCCTGGACTCATTAATGAGCACGGCTGAGTAAAGGGAATCGGGTCGTGAACCCTGCCAGACTTTATTTACTGTGGCATGCGGTTGATCTGTCTGGTGCTTTCACTCATGTCCATGAGGATCCCTGCGTTTACTGTGAAATATTTAATGCGCCTGTAGCGCCACACAAAAAGCAACACTGAAGGAGTGGTGTTACTAGCCTTCTTCTCCAGGGGTGATGGCTAAGGAAAGCTGACCCAAACCATAGGCACGACTTCAGCGCTCCAGTTTTCCTTCAGGTCGCACGCGAAATCGGTCTCAGTGCACGAAGTCGTGGAGGGTAAGACGCATGGGGCTGTAATTAAATCAGCCCCCTCATGCGCGACTAACGCCATGCATAAAAACGTGCTCCCGATGCTGCTCACTGGGGGACGAGGGCTACGTGACGCAGCAGTGCCCCTTCGCCCAGAGATAATGAGGCTCTAAGCAGGACTTTCCTTCCCAGCCCTAAAAATACCCCAAACCTCCCGTTTCCCCACCCCGCTACCCACGAGCCTTGGCTCTCGCCCGTCTCTCAGATGACCTGAGTCAGTGTAGTGGAAAATCCGAAAACGTCTCGATTGCCAGAATAGCTTAGCTCAATACCTCATGAAGAGACACGCAGAGAGCCGTAGAATCTGTGCTGTGATGCTGTCGTGCTGTGGTATCCGCTGTGGGGTAGCTTGTGAACCAGCAGCTGGTGCTCTGTTTGGAAATGTGTTACAGAATTTATGCCACGCTGCATGAAAGAATAATTGTTCCACTAAGTACTTTTTAATGTTCTGTGTTGAGAGAATTCTCACAGCATCATCAGAATTTTTAGTTATTGCATACATGGAAACTGAAGCGCTTATCTGTTTTAGTGATGGTGCCAGTGTCTTGCACATGAATATACACTGTTCATAATACAAACACCATTAACTTGACTAATAAAGCTTAATAAATTATTCCTTGCTGATATTAGTTATTCTTATGAAATGTGAACATGGTGTAATACTAATATTTGTGTAATACTGAATTATCCTTCCACAGCGCATAATTCACCACCACTGTTATGACGACAGTATGTGACTTTAGCCACTATGGTGTAGCTGAAGTGGAGAAAGACCTAAGCGATTTGTCCTTGGGTGAAGTGAATTTGTCACCTAGCCTTGGCGTATGGTCTAACTCCAGCCTTTGAAAAACGGATCGCGCATGGACTGCACACCCTCATGGGCAAAGAACAAGCCCCAGGGCCAACTGAAGACATGTCATCATTCCACTGTGTTTCTCCTTTCTCAGAACAGAGCAGACTTGCAAGCAGAGTATGCAGGCTAAAATGATGACCAGCCCAAACCAGCTGACAGCCAGCCTGGAAGGAGATGGTAAGCCTTTCTGGAAGAACAGAGCACCCCTCTTTCTCTGTCTTTCAGTTTCAATTTTCAGTGTAACTGAAGTTCTAAATGAAGATCCATGAGGGGGGATTTTTAATACATCAAGTACATAATATATACTTGTATAATGTATTCTCTCTCTGTCTCACTCTCTCTCTTTTCTGCCTGTTTCTCAGTCCCTTCACTCTTTTTGTCTTTCTGGTAAACTTCTCCATACACTGGCCCGCCCTGTCTTGCTTCAGTGGGAGCGCCTTGACTTCAGAAACCCTGGCCTTTACTTGCAGCGCTGAATCCAGTGTATTTACAGATAGATGGCTTACATAAGAGCCTTCATTTCTTTGCCGCTTGAGGCATTATTGTGACAGACTGTTTCCATGCGAGTCTCTGGCGTGAGCACATCCGAACCTTTGAGGCACGATCAAAGACTCTACAGCAAGAACAAGCACCCTGCATTCCTTCCGGTCCCTTACTAAAGTGCACCAGTGAAGACTGCACTCCAGAATATTCATGAGCCAGGCCTGTCATAGTTCCCAGTTCTGGTTCATTCAGTTCTGAATGAATGGGGTTTAAGGTGACCACATATACAACATATCAACAGCTCAAATCAGAACCATTGAGGTTAGAATATTACTGAAAACGAATAAAATTTGAACTGTGCAGGTAAGGGCCTTGCTGCTGGTGACAGTGGGCCCCACTGCTACCAGCAATGAATAAAATCAGGATCAAGCCTGCAGTGTAAAGTTAGTATAAAGGTTGCAGTGTAAATTTAGCATTAAAATTAGAGGTGTAAAGTTAGTGTAAAGTACTGCCTCTATGGAGAGTCAGAGATCTGGCTGGTAAATCATTGGTTTCTAATGTGACTGTATCTGGACGCAAAGCCTCTGACACTTGCTTGGCTAACAACAGGGTGCAGAAAAATCCCCAGCCCAACAACAGCCGGCTAGGTTAAATGCCCTTGCAACCAGAGGGCTCTGTTTTACAAGTCTCTTTGCATTGGATGACTTTGGAGGAAGGCCTGTCTGACTATAATTTGAGATGACGAGAAATATATTAAGAGTTTAAGGTTTTATACTGTTTCTTCATGTAAGTCCACGGAAGAACAATCCTAAATTGAAAATGGAGTACAGTCAAGGCTTTTTTTTTGTTGGGGATCTCAGGGTATGGGGGTATCACAATTGAAAAGAATAACCTTTGAGACAAAAGTGTTAAAAGAGAAATTCCAGATGTGAATTTACCATGTAATGCGCAGGAACATCTGTAGCATTGATTATATGTATTTCACAGGTATCTTCAATTAAAAAGGGAACAGAGGAGACACGGCCTGCAGATTGCACTGTGTGAAGAACAGGCCCTTTCCGCTGAGTGCAGATCTTGAGGTACAAATCAAGGGTTGAGCTGTAAGAACATATAACTCCAGGGAAACTGCACAGGGTGTGCAGTAGATTTCCATGAATAACATTCACACTCACATTATTCTTCCACAGTTGGACATGCCAAGCAACTATTACCTGTCTTGTTTGGCCTGCTTGTTTGATTTGATATATACTTTGATCGTATGAATATACATATGCAAGGCCTTTTCAAATACCCACGGACTTTGTCAATAATTTCAGACCTTTTTTAATTTTGAGCTCCAATTACTTACTAAGGAGTAATTGCAAGGTGAGCTACTGCAAAAGAGCCCCAGGTGTTTGAAGGAGGTAATGAATGTGTGAGAGCCACATCAGACTGTTTCAGCATTCTATACTTCAGGTTTGCTGATTTTTCATTGAGCTTTTTATTTTCAGATTCACCTGTGTACCCCTAACAATACACATTCTTATATACTAAATGCAAGTGTGTGATCATTTGAATGGGGTGAACAGTTAGGTATACTCATTAAGGTATACTCATTGCCAGCAGGACTAATTTTGGTGTGTACTGTGTCTGTGTTGTCAGTGGAACATCATCTGTTAAATACACTGAATTTTAGTTTTCTGACCCTGTAACACATCTGCTTAGAAAAGGACAAATGCAAACTGTTTTAAATGGACTGTATGTGTGAGGCTGTACATAGCTGTGTTTGTGCAGAGCTTTCTGTTATACATTGTGCCTCTTGAATGTCCCACTTCGCGCACACCTTCAGTATTCCCATAGCAACGAGATCTGTATCAGGAGTCTGTGAGCTCTAGGGAAGGTCTGAAAAGGACGATAAATCCTGAGGGACGGGTAGGCCAGCTCCAATTAATCTCCACTTAATTCTTACTGCAGGACTGATAGCGTGGGGCACTGCATGACCCCTAAATCAAATGGAGTTTGAATTTCAGGGCTTTTAAGTCGCAGCATGTCATGTTGCTGCCATAGCTACGTTTAAATAAATAAATGAATAAATTGCATGTCGTCTCTATGACAACCCACCGTATAGGCCGTGTTGAATATGTAAAAATGTCCTGCTGTTTTTGTAAAGCGCATATCCTGGCATTCCCAGAATGTGAAATAATGTCACATATGTTTACTCAGTTCTGTCATTTTAGATCTTTTTCATAACTACAGAGAGGAACAGAAAGGCAGAGCAGAAGACAGAAACAGAGTCTGTGTGCAAACTTCACATAAGAGCTGGCATTAGGGAGTGACAGATGTGCAAAGATGACTCCATTTTGTCTTTTCATTGGTCTTTTAAGTAAAGGCATCAAAGTGAAGAAAAAAAAAATCCCTTCCCTGCATTAACGGGCAGTAAACACAAATGCCAAACATGTTAACACACAATATGCAGAACAAGATAGTGGGAGAAAGAGGGCAGGGTGGATTAATGAACACACTTAGAAGTTTGCATTTATTTGATTAATTTAGGCCTTTGCGAAGCTTGCCGTTTTAAGATAATTGTTTTGCCTCGGAGAAGAGCAGTTACGTTATGTAATCACATCTGAGAGTATGAGGCATTAACATGGCACAGAACTCAAGCCAGCTGAGTAGCTCCACTCAAATCCCTTAATTATTCTGCACACAGCACAAATCCACAGAGCTATCATTTCTGTTTGGAAGTAAACTTAAATCCGTGCGAATGTGTCTATTAATGACACGGTGCAGCGCTGGTTTAAAATAGCCACGGAGGGGAGGGGGGAGGGACAGGGGGAAACATACGCCAATATGTTTCTCACAAATGCCAACTAATTTGCCCCAGTTTTAGGGATTGGGCAGGATTGCCTCAAGCAGATGCACGGTTTGAAATTCAGAGGAGGTGCCGGCGAAAAGGTTGCGCTAGACTAGCATATGCGACCTACATTTTTTTTTAATCTCTGTTTCACGTTACAGCCGGAGGGGAGTTTTTAATATTCATTATTTGTGCATAGTTGTAATAGCGGTGATGACGTGCTGTTTCCTGTTCTTGACCCTGCGCTGTAGAGCAGTGTGCTGGGACTAAACAAAGCCAACACTAATCCGTTGGCATGATCTGCAAACACTGATTAGCGAGGCTGCAACTTGTAGGAATCGCTTCACTTAAGACCCAGCTGTAAAAATACAGACATTAGGAAAATATAATTATCAAATTACATTTTATTTGGGGGATCAGAAAAATTTATGAGGACACACAAGGTTAAGGGCCCTAATCTTTTGATATTTGCCATGGGATGTTTAGTGACCGCAGTGAATCAGAATCTTGATCTAGCCAGTGACAACATCACCTACTGCACAGTGTCCCTGCCACTGCAGCGGGACACTGGTTTCCTGCTTGGTCCAGAGGGGAGAGCGCCCCCGGCTGTCTCAGCAAAACCACTTCCAGCAGTAGCCTGGCCTCCTGAGGACTTGCCACACACAGAGCCACTTAACTTCAGCTACTCAGCACAAGGCGCCTTGCGCAGAGAAGGCGAGGCCTCCCGCAGAACCAAAAATGGAAAATCAAAGAGCAGCTGCAGTGCTCTTTCCCCTGCCACTGTACTACAGCCCTTAGACCGATGCTTACGCAAGCACAGCAGCTTAAATCCCGCTGCTGAACATATCCGCTGTGGGAGATTACAGCCCGCACAGGCTGCAGTTCAAACACCCAGGTGGACCACCTGCGAGGCAGAAGGCTCGAGGCAGGTGGCTGGAAGGTGCATCACAAGCAGTTCTGATGGGGCAAGAGGGGTTCTGATCGCATGACACCAGACAGGGGGATGGTGTTCAGCCCTAGGAATTTAAAAATGTCAAATATCATCATTGAAGGAAATGGAAAGACTCAAAGCCAAAGTTGAGAAATTACATTGTGATTGTGAGGACCTGTTTTAATTGGCTGGTGGTTTTGAAAGTAGATGGGACTCCTTTTGACCACAGAGGATGAAAAGAAGATCCTTGTGTGAACTATACCCAGATTAGTTTGTTTCACCGCAGGGAAACTAACTATTCTATTCTTCAGTGTATCCTATATCTCCTGTAATCTCCTCTGTGCTTAGTTGACCTTGATTTGACCATGATAAATTGCATCACGGTTTGTTTTTCCCTGGAATTAAGCAGATGTAAATCTTGTTGACTTCAGATGTTGAAAGGAATTGTTCCTGTTGCAGCATTTTAAACATGGGGTATATTTTACTGAGTTTTTGGGAATGGACTTGACCAGTATGTGACAGAATGTAGATTAATGTAGGATAATGGTAATGAATAATGATACAGTAGTGATGTAATGTAAGATACATGCCTACAGAACAGTACTACTACTGTACTGTTGTTTGAGATCATGCAGGATGGGATCATGCAGTGCTTACTTATGAGTTTGGAGCTTTTAACAAGCTAGGGATGTAAGCAGGTTAGCCTCTTCGTGTCAAGCTGTGCTACATTAAAACATGACTTAAAGCCCTACCTTTCTAACTCCTTCCTTGTGTCCTTAGAGGTAATCATCTTATTTTTTGCTCATAGCTGTTTGCCATTTGTGGTAGCTTTGCCTTTGTAACCACCTGGTTTAAAGTTTAAATATTACAGTCTTATCTTCCTAGTAAAATCAAATCACAGAGCTGTGCGTTTGTTCCACTTTGACATGCTCTACTTTTGCATATTTGCAGCATGAATCATTGAAATCTTTCAGTTTATTCTTTTCATGCACCAGGCTATTTGGGACAGTAAACAGTAAGGTGTCGCCCCATGTGTGGAAACAAGCAGGCCTTTTTAGGAACTGTCTCAGCGGGACTTAAAAAGGGTGGGGGTGTCCCCATTCTGGTGCTACAGCTCGGGAAGCGTTGGCCTGCCATTGGTCCCACTGTGACTGAGACGAGCTGAGTGGGGTGTGTGTGTGTGTGAGAGAGAGAGAGACCTATGGATGTAAGTCACTCATCAAAACCCTAATGCATTTTCAGAATGGCAGTGTTAGTTGATGCAGCGGTCCTAGAGGTACCGGAGGCAAACTTGACTGAATGCTGTCAGTGCACAAGGAAAGATAAAGGTTTCAACCGGCAAAGGCCGCAGCACGCTCTCAAACATAGTAGGAGAAAAGGAAATAATAAATATGACAAACACCATTAATCCCCCTGGTAAGTCTTGTTGTCAGAGTGCATTATGCTCAGCGAATGTCACGTGACTAGGTGCGCAGCCAAGATGTGCCAGAGCTGTGGGGGGAGTCTGTGAAATGGCACTCGGTTCAAAGATGCAGTGTGCTCAGTTGTGCCCTGTACGGTTTTGCAGTCGTTTCCATCAAAGACTCTAATGTTGTTTCAGGGTTTTTTGGTCAGTCGGTCATGTGTTAGGACATGCTGCAGCATTTGTGCGCTTCCATGTCCTACCACATCCTCATGCCTCCACACTCTACCACCAAAAGGCAGAAGTGGACCATTCAGCATCTACAGTGTCAAACGAGCATGACCTGAAAAGAGCTGCTGTGACAGGAGTTGAGACATCAAGATTGCTGTGACTCTGTGGTTGTTACCATAGCCATATTTTCAGCAGCCCACAAACACTTGTCGAGCCTAAGAAGAGTGGATAAGATTTTTTTCTCAGCTTGGCACATTTATCAGATTTCTTTCTGATGAGAATTTAAAAGGTTGTTTTGCTGCATTTTACCTGTCAGCTGGTTCAAGAAGGTATTGAAGTGAGGAGACACTGCATTTTTTAGTATTCTCTAATGTTTTAAAATTGTTAAATATCCTTTTATAATGTAACAATGACTTTGGCAACTGGTGCCATTTTCCTATTTCAAAAAGTAAGGGAGCGACATCGCATGACACGATTAACAAAAAGAGATCTGATCTCAAACAAATCTAGACCAGAGAGAATATTCCATCAGAGTGAAAATAAGATTTGGAATAGAGATGAAAAGTCAGGGCTGTGTGTGTGTGTGTGTGTGTGTGTGTGTGTGTGTGTGTGTGTGTGTGCGTGCGTGCGTGTGCGCGCGCGGCGCTGCTGTGGGTGCTTGTCTGAGGCCTCAGTAGTGGGATGAGCTGAGGACACTTACATAAGAGCCCTTGCTCTGCTTCCTCCACGCTCCCCACACATCCACCCTGATCAGCCGCACAGGGGTCAGGCAGCCGCACCTAGAGCCCACAGGTACCTCTAGCAGGTCATAGGTCATCTTGCTGCGGTGCAGTGGCCTACGCAGGTCCTCGCAGGTCCAGCCATTATGAATCAACCCTGATTTTAACACGCCCCCAAACTGCTTATTGTCTTGCCAGAATGCTGTTTAACAGTCATGTGTTTTGCAAAAAAAAAAGTTTGATGTGGTTCGTCTCATTCATAGGTAAAATGAGCAGATGAGTACACTGGGTAGAACATACTGTCATTGTTGAGTCTTCAGAACTTCTGTGTACTTCAGAGCTTCTGTTTTTACGCTTTGACACCCTCCCCCAGTCCAACTGAATCAGTCTAGTTGGCTTTGCTATGAACAACAAAGTCCTTTGAATAGGTTGATGGTTTGTGTGAGTCAGTGATTGACAGCAAATGAGAGTTCCACCCTTTATAGGGTTCATGAAGAAGTTGAGTCTGAATTCCACAGGATGGCCGTGGCTGAAAGAGTATTAATTTTGACTCGCAACTAAATGTGAGTCTTTTTTCTGGCAAGTTCAACTGTCACTGAAACTAATGAAAAAGATCTTGTGTTTGTCACAGAAAGTGTTTTTAATTTAAGTTTTAAAGACATGTTGATGACTGAATTAAGGCCTTTAAGACAGTACCATAATGCTATTTGGTGTGTGGTTGTGGCTCCGATGTGTTCGGCTTGCTGGTTCTGCTGACCTGAATGGAGCGGTCAGTGAGACCCATAGATGACACCTTAGGTGTCTTGATGCCAATCAGCGAAGCCCCTCCTTCTCAGCTGTGTGATGTCATAGCTTGAACCCGCCTGCCACACCAGGCGCTGGAGCTATTCCCATTCCTCCCATTTGTCAGTGCAAAAGTGGAAAATGAGGCCAGCACAGGGTTTCAGTACGGAAACTACAATCACTCACCACAGCTGTGAAAAGCTGGACCGGGCCAGACCTACAGATGTCGGGTCCTTTTAATCGGATTTAATTATCCCTATGGTGGTGCTGTGCTTGAAACATTACAAGCCGTCCATACGCTTTGGCCTTTAAAGACCTACAAATGATATTAATGCCTTTCAAGTGCTGCTAACTTCCTGAAAGATGGTACCTTAATTAACAGATGATGAGCAACGGTGTTGAGCGCAGCAGCTCCACCACTCACTTTCCCTGTCTTTCTCTCTCTCTCTCTCTCTCTCTCTCTCTCTCTCTCTCTCTCTCTCTCTCTCTCTCTCTCTCTCTCCGTCTCTCTCTGTCCTTCTCTCCCTGTCTTGCTCTCTCGCTATCCTTCTTTCCTGCTGCCTCTCAGCACCGACGGGAATTTGTGACTGTTGGACCTGATCCCGGTGCAAGTGGAAATCCTGTTTCATCTGCCTAATTAGTGTGCTCAGCAGATAATCGCAATGTAACGTGCGCAAGCCTCGCAAACAACGGGGTGGGGGGGTTGTATGAATGGTCAAAACATGCATGAAACACAGGGAAGAAAGAGCTATGGCTGAGGTCACAAAGGGGGCTGCTGATGACAGGGATGGAGGACCTAGACAACCTCAGGCCGCCGGGGCATGGAGCCCTCCTCCACACCCGGGGGGAGGTGTGGGGTATGGGCACAGTCATAAGGAGATCTGTGGATTCTGCTAAGCAATCAGTCCCGGGACATTTAATTAATTATTAGTTTTCAGCACTAATTATGGGCAACAATACAAATATAATTAACAATTCAGGCAACATTTTATGAGCGAAAGCATAATAACAAAAGCTGCTCTGGTGGTGATAAGCAAAGAGCTGAGGTATGGAAAAATGACACGTGTCGTTTTGAATCTTTCCTTACGTGTCAAGGTTAATGATAGTTAGCTGGCTGTTTAAATGTATGTCTTGGAGCGGAGGGGGGTGGTTTTCTTGATAAAGAACAATAAAATAGTGCATTATGTAATGTAGCTTGGCACAGGCAGTAAACGAGACCAAGCAGGGATCAGCTGCAGCTAAACTGTAAAGTCAACAAAGCAGCCAGCGAAATGATTAACCTTGGGGTGAGATGATGGCTCACGATTTGAGCGGAGAGGACGCCTCCACATTTGATTGCAACGGTCCTTTATTGTGCAAAATGTACCTTGTTGACTTTCTAGAGACTGACTGAGCTTTTGCTCAATTTCTGATGCCTTTCTCTCTTGCCCAGCGCCTGACAGAAACAGATGATGTGTTTGTTTTTCTGAGCATCCTCAAGAGTTAAGAAACTGAGTCTGCACATTACTGTAATATTCCCCGGTGGTTTTATTTGCACATCGCATCAACACGGACAGCGATCCCTGGAGATCTCTGTTAGGTCCGTGTTAACACTATGTGCAAATAGATGATTGGGAGAATTCCCTCGTGTTCATTTTCATTCGCAAATTGGTGCTCACTCTTTCCATGAAAGTGAGAACTAATTTCAGGCTCCTGTTATATATGCTTGTTATATAACCACTGTAAGGTAACCTGCTGATGCTTTTCCAAAATACGGTGTTACGGCACCTGGAGTGGGACCGATGGGTGAGAACAATATTTCACCCCTTTTCAACCTATCTGACCACATTCAGTATGACCCCACGGTGATCTTGCTGCAGAATATTAGCTGGTATTGGTGCATGAATGAAGGACAAGCCTTGCGAAATGTACTGTCTAATTAGGGCCTGCTCCAGCTCTCTTAATTAGAGGGAGCCAGCTGATATATTTGGGGGGATAGGAGTGTCAGGGTGGATTACCATTAAGGAGCATGGTCAGTCAGAAATGATTCCCATGGGTTGAAATGCTTGAAGGGGCCAGGTAGCCATTAAGGCCCCTCCACAGAAGAATTGTAGAAGCAGGGCTGCCTATTGTTAATCAATTGAAAGGAAAAGTGGTTTAATACAATAGATGGTTCAGTCAACCAGTACAACCTGCAGTGATCTTATATCTGAGGAATATGCCTGATCACTACATTTCTGCATTATTAGACATCAGCATTATCATAAACTGAGACCTCTCCCATGTGATCAGCCCCCTCTCAGCCCTCTCCCTCTGAGCTGCGCTCACAACTTCTTTAGCGAAAGCGGTCTGTCTGTGCGGGTCTGATATTCCCCAGCAGAGCAATGCTCCAGCTTCGCGTTTTCACAGACATCAGCTCCCGACCGGGCTGGCAGGTAGCCAGTTACATCCCAGCAGCAGATTACACACAGCTTCACAGACAGATAGAATAACAGTTGTGCAAACTGTTTGAATATGGAAAATGGGAATACACGCTGTACACTAAGCCTAACTGTAGCCAAAAGCCGTTTCTTGGTAAATATTGTTTCTGGTATTTCGGCGAGAAAAGAGCTTCTCCTAAATCACTAAAATCAGTCACAGTTTTTCCATGATTTAGGTTGCTCTCCATTCATATTCCTTCATCCCGTTTGACAGCGAAAGGAGACATGATATGGCAGATACATAATTCTGTGAAACTGATGGCAGTCACCCTGCTGCTCTGTGCTGCATGTGTAATGCTAGAACACTGTTTGCTCTGTCTGACCTTGGAGTGGACTCCCCTGTCACTGTCATAATAACATGCTGTCCGGGGCGGCTGGGGACTGTTTGCTGT
Source organism: Megalops cyprinoides (assembly GCF_013368585.1). Taxonomy (NCBI): domain Eukaryota; kingdom Metazoa; phylum Chordata; class Actinopteri; order Elopiformes; family Megalopidae; genus Megalops; species Megalops cyprinoides. The sequence goes on from NC_050607.1 coordinate 12,830,274, forward strand.
GCTGCTGCGTCTATGCCCCTGTCTCATTAAAAATTGCATTCTCTACCGAAAGGTGAGCACCCACCGAATGAGCTTCCGCTAACATGGCGAAGTGTACAAAATGCGGGGTGGGGGGTGGGTTTCCAATCCTCAGATGCTAACAGCAGGCGTGGCCACGAAACGGGAGACATGGCGACGGCGCCCGGTGCCAGGGGCTCACGACAGCCAGCGCCATCGTCGCAGCCGGAGCAGCGCGCACGGGGACGAGTGAAAGACAACACCCATGACAAGCCTTATTCCTAGAGAGCCCCGTCCACATTCCAACAGACTGTTTCCCTGCTCCCCTGCTCCGCATGTGCTTTCCTCTGACCTTTTCCAAGCCTTTGTCACCCTCTTGGTTTCGCTTACACCTTACATATTAGGCAGCGCACCCCCAGCGACCCCCCTCGTGAGAACAAACTAAGGGCATAGTGCATTTAAGCATGTCCAACAGAGTGCCTGACTGGGGAAAAAAAACTACACCACACACACAGATACACACACGCAAAACAAACAGGTGCACTTGAGAGCCTAAGTGGATTTGTCACTGGGGACAGGCGCCCTGACAATCTGTGCTCTCATTTTAACCCCAGCACAGTCATAGAAGTTTGTCATGTTTTAATATCAACACACGCTTTTTATCCTTCCCAGAGGATTTTGGGAACATGTTTAAAAAAGGGCTGCGGTACAATATTAACGTGCTGCTCTGCAATGATTTCGCAATGATGGCTATTGCTGCAGCTCAAGTTTAGAATCCTCAGTAACAATATTGCCTCAATTCAGGCTGGCGTGACTGTGGTTTGCCCATAAAGTGGCTCAACAGTATTAAGCCATTTGTACTTATACACACCGTCAAACTCATGTTGTTTACATAACAAAAAAGTAACATGATGTATTTCATTCATTATTAATTTCATCGATTAAAGTAGAGACCAAGTGTAATGTTGCAGAACACTAAAAACAATAATATATACATTGTAACATTATCATAACTTGTCATTAATTCTGAAGCTAGATTGAAGGCCACTGATTAAATTAATCAGTCTGTATATTTACAATATAGATAGGTCAGTTGTTGTGGTATTTTATGTATTTTAATGGAAACAATTTTTCAAATGAGGTGACTGCACCCTTTTGAAGAAGACGTACCACCCATAAAAATGGCACTTCTTACAGCACAGTATCCCTGTCATTGTACAGGGAAATTTCTACATTGCACAAGAGGGAAGATGATCTACAGAATCAGAAGCTGAAATCAATTTGATTTTTTTTTCTCTCTCGTAGTTTCCATGGTGAATCATTATAAAAGTGAGAAATGGATAAAGAATGTTTGCCACTCTGAAAGCTGTAATCCAAGGTCAGCTGGCTTGCTGGGTGTCTTCAGCACTCACGTTAATGTGTAACCACCCTCAGTGAGAGAGAGCTATATTGGAATACTGCAAACAGATGTTTTCCTGAGCAGGGGGAACCTTAGCTTTTCAGGTACAGAATCTGAAGTGACACAAGTACAATAACACGCTCCAAGAGTAACAGGATGCAGTCGGACAAGCGTGAGGTGGAGACTGTCACGGCAAGAGAGAATACATTTGTGATTTCAGTTTAGAACACACACTCTTGGAGGCGATCACACCCCTGTTGCCCCCAGAGGGGGAGGGGGAGGGGGAGGGGGTGGACGACTGGGTGTAACACTGGTTCTTTACAGTCACATTCTGACCAGTTCTAGACAGCCGTTTTTGGATGTGGCTGCTTGGGAAGGCCTCCCATTCCATGCTGTGATGGGCCGAGCCCACCAGACTGATCTCAGCTCAGTAGCTCTTTGCCATCACTCACCACTCCTGTGTCTACCACTGTCCTGTAGGCCAAGCATGTCTTTTTAGCTTCTCATTTTTTTCCATTGTACTTTTAAGGCATAATGATGTTGTGGCCTGCTACATGTGGCCATTAAGCACAGTCCACTGTAATCACTTATTGTTAACTTACAGTAATCTACTCCCAAATGGTCACAAGTTGTGTCATCTCTTTGCGCTTCCATAACTTCTGTGCCCTTTACCAGCCATGAGTAGAATGATTATTAATTGTTATCTAAATCTGCCATGCATTACTAATGCACGGCATAGTTTCTAGTTGTGGGTTATTCATCGAATTTTAAAATGTGCCAGGAAGTAGCCATATCCTTATTTTATGTGTCAGTAGTTAGGTGCAGGTATCATAGTATTATATGTAATTGTTCGTATTGCAATGAAAGTGATTAAGTAGTTGTTGTGTACCAGAATTATGATCATAAGAATTTATTATCAGTCTGATCAGTACTTATTGGCAAGTAATGTATTGTGTAGCTGGAATTTTATACCAATGGAGACAGGATACTGACTCCTGACCTCTAAGATGGAAAATATGGTTTTATTCTTAGTGGCAATGTTTTAATGTTATTTCACACCTGCCTGTATACCAGTTGTAAAAAAAACGAAGGTAATTAAATTATTATTCATTTTGGGGTTTCTGCATTTTAACCATTGTCTCTCTGCATATAAGCCATTAAAAATGTGTGTTTCATATATTGTATATGCTGTTGCGATTTTACGAGCTTTTGGACTTTCTACCAGTGCCATTCCACCTCGAATTCCGCGTGGTGCTGAACGGACAGCTCCTGACGCCTTTACCTGCATGCAAAGCAGAACCTTCCACAATGCGGTCATCGGGTTTACCCTCTCGCATCGTTTCACATCGTGATTTCCCTGGTTAGCGTAACATGGTTTATGAATGAAATCGTGTGTATTTTTATTATAACCCAGTGGTGGGCACGTAATTACATGGAATATGAAAACTTTTCGGAAACATTGCAACTTTTGTGAATCCGCCGTTAGATAAAACGCACACCAAACACAATAACTTGAGAACGTTAATGAAAACAATTTCAAGGTAATCAGCTATTTTGGAACTAACCTTCTGTCCGTATGAGTGGGCCAGTGGCTCCTCCCGGATCTTCGACATAAAAGTCTCTAAATGCTACTGGTATTCCCTTGTCCCTTCACGTTCTTGTGTTCTTTTTGACATAGATATTATCTTGCTGTTGACCTCCGGTAGGCTAGGCTTCGAGGCAGTCCGTCCTAACGTCATGTTTTTAATAGATAAATAAAACTCCTTGGAGTCCTATTGGCAACCACAGAAAGAGTCACGAAGTTTCCAACAAAAAAGCAACAGTTGACACTTTTTGTATGATTGTAAAAAATATGCGTATATATGTCCACGGATATTAAAAATATGCGAGGAAACAAGGGTAGAGTAGATGTCACCACAACAAACTGCTTCATGGGGATATTCAGCTACATATGGAAATAAATTGTATCTCAGATGGGATGCACTTTCAAACTGTAAGTACGTTAAACCCTTAAATAAATTATTTATGAAAAATATGTACATGTCTTCAATAATGCAACAACTCATCTGACAGTAAACAGATGATTAATAAAAGACAGTACACTGAGACGAAAATACCCATTTGATTTTTTCGAAATCAAACAAATCACTTATTCTACACGCCGTTATTTTCGTTAGTCATTGCATCTCGGTTAAGGCCTACCCGACAGATCGATTAGACTCCTGCCTCCCAACACCCTAATCCCTCGACAACAAACTAAGCGCACAAGTAATTATTTCTAGTCATGCTGTAATCTATCACCACTCGACTTTCCCTCTGCAAAGAGGCCGTGCGTTTCAAGTTAACATTATTTTCAAATGCGATATGATCCTCAGATGTGCAAATACTGTATGTTTGTGTAGCTGGTGTTGATGAAATAATTCCAAATATTTACGTTTTGAAACGTGATAATCAGATCATCGGATTCTTGTGTAGTAAAATTGCAATCATCTCTTCAAATTGCCCCTGTCGCAACAGCGTGTTGATCATCTGCGGAACAACTAAACATGAAGGTTGGAGTTTACGCTCTGGGTATTTTCTACACCAAAGTGAAAGCCTACAATAAAAACTCTCCGAACGAAAACTCCGTCTAAATGAATCACTGACTAACCGAACACTCCCATTAAGCTATAAGTCTGTTTCTCTTGCGTCTAAGCAAAGAGCATAAAGGGATCTTTTGATGTCCATGTTGCTGTTTGCTTTAATGTTCGCCTTTTCGACTGGTGTATTAGCCTCATCATTGTTTTCCACGTCCCCCGTGGATTTCAGGGAAGATTTGCTGCGGCTCCGTTTCAGTTCGTCACAGGGGCTCGTGCGGCCACTGTTGGGCTCGTCTTTTAGAGACGATTGATCTTGGTCAGTTTCCCGGTGATAAAAGTAATTGAAGTTGGACACGATTACAGGCACCGGCAAAGCGATGGTCAAAACCCCTGCTATGGCACACAACGAGCCGACAATTTTGCCCCCTACAGTCACGGGCCTCATATCTCCATAGCCAACAGTTGTCATGGTTACCACAGCCCACCAGAAGGCATCGGGGATGCTGGAGAAATGGGACTCGGGCTCATCTGCCTCCGCGAAGTAAACGGCGCTAGAGAACAGGATGACCCCAATGAAGAGAAAGAAGATTAAAAGTCCGAGCTCTCTCATACTGGCCTTCAGAGTCTGCCCCAGAATCTGCAATCCCTTCGAATGTCTGGATAGCTTGAATATTCGGAACACTCGAACCAGTCGAATCACCCTCAGAATGGCCAGGGACATGGCCTGCTGCCCATTGTTGTTGCCTTGCCCCTGTTGCTCCGCCAGTTCTGTGCCCAGCGTTATGAAGTAAGGCATTATAGCCATGATGTCTATGATGTTCATGATCGTTTTGGAGAACTCGGACTTACTTGGGCACGCGAAGAATCTCACGATTAACTCGAAAGTGAACCATATCACGCATGTAGTCTCTATGATGAAGAAGGGGTCGGAGAAAGTGTGAGACGGCCGAGTCTCAGTGGCGTTGTCTGCTCTGCTGGTGGCTGGCAGTTCCCTCTCGTCTCGGAACTCGGGCAGCGTCTCCATGCAGAAAGTGATGATTGATATGGTGATGACCAGCACGGAGACGATAGCGATGCCCCTCGCTGGGCTGGAGCTCTCCGGGTACTCAAAAATGAGCCATACCTGTTTCTGGAATTCATTCTGTGGCAAGGGCTTTTCCTCCTCTTTAATGAAACCTTCATCCTCTCGGAACCTCTCCATCGCTTCTTCCCCCAGCTGGTAAAACCGAATTTCGTCTGCGAACACATCGATGGACACATTGACAGGTCTCCGGATTTTTCCCCCTGACTGATAAAAATAAAGTATTCCGTCAAAACTTGGTCGGTTGCGGTCGAAAAAGTACTCATTTCGAAGTGGATCAAAGTACTTTATCCTTTTGTCGGGGTCTCCCAGTAAAGTGTCCGGGAACTGATTTAGGGTCCCAAGTTGAGTCTCGAATCTCAAACCAGCAATGTTGATCAGCACCCTTTCATTGCTCTCGTGTTCTAAATCCATGTCCAGCATGTCTTCGTCAAAGAGATGGGGGCTATGATCCGCCCGCAGAAGCGCGTCCATGGCGTTTTCGCTGCTGCTGAAGGTGTTGTTCATGTCGTTTATTTTCCACGATCCCGGCTGCAGGCTGCCGAGGGTGTTCAGCTCATTACCGTAGCCCTCGTTGAGCCCGGTTTGCGCGAAAGGCGCTTGGGGGAGATTCAGCGCGTTCGAGCAGGCTTCGCTTGCGCTGCCTCCGCTCCCCTTGGCCCCACCGTTCTCAAAACTTACCAAGGCTATCTCCATTCCGGATCCATTAAATATTCATCTGTAAAGACTTGGATAGTCGGGCCAGAATATTCCCTCGCTGTGCACACGCTCCCCCAGCTAAACAGATCAGCTCCAGATTAAACTGGATATAATCCAAAACGCCCTCCTCCCCCGTAATAATAATACATATATGTATGAATAAAAACGACTAAGCCAGCGCGAGCTCCGTGGTCTTGGTAAAGTAAATAATACCATAAGAGGGGGGTGGGGACCCGGATGAGAAAGTAATGATTGTTCCTGACGTCAAAAGAGCTGTTCTGCCACTGCTGTCAGGGAATCCTTTGAAAATGTTTCTCGGTGTCAGGCAATCTGTCATTTCGAACCAAGAGGGAGGGGGGTGGGAGAAAAAGAGGAGGGCTTCAGCTGCGAAGTGATCCGAGTCCGTGCGTTTTTACGCCTCTCAAAATACCCTCGGCTTTAAACACATTCAGATCTGTGGAAGAGTTTCTGTTGCAATTTTTTTCATTATTTTTTACTAATATTTTAAATATATTTATGGGCAAACAAAAATTGCTTCTGAAGTTTTTTTTTCACAAGACTGACGATAGAAATGTTAGATTTCATGTGCTTGGCTACTGTGTTTCTTTTAACAATAAAGCATGTCTGAAGTGTTTTGCCAGATTGATAGACAATTTGTTGCTTGTTTTCTTCAGGGGTAAAGAAACCAGCATATGCAGTCTACCTTAGAAATGCGTATGTTCCTCTATCTTTAGTGCCATTCTGCAAATTGTTTCGTATATTTCGGGAAACGGCAGATGGGAATTGTGTTTTATGTGCTGTGTTTCAGCACTGACGCAATAGTATGAAACCCACGCAATAGTATGAAAACTACGCTGCTTGTAAGACCACTTATGAGTTGACAGGATCGCGATATTTTTGCGTTGCAGTACAGTGCGTTATAAATTGTCATTGTGATGACAGAGTGTAAAAAGTGCTCCTTGTTGCTTCGTTTCTACCATTGATATTTGCCGTGATAAGAAAGCCAGGGTCAATGCAGTGAACGTTTTCAATGTATTGTTGCATAAATGGTAGCACCAAGGTTTTGAGCTTTTGAGTCTGATGTCTAGATGCCCCCACAGATGTCACTCAGTTCAGGAATCCTGGTAGCCCTTGGCTCATTCCCTATGTTTATAGTCCATTCTTTCCTGATCCACCAGAGCAAAATCCATTTAAAATGTTGTTGTCGCCCCTAGAAACACACACACACACACACACACACAGAGCAGTAATGCAGCCACAGTGGACTTCATTAAAGAGCAGCTTTCCTGCACTCAGAGGCCAAAGGACTAAATACGTGAAAGAGGATGTATTTTGAAGACACTAAGACGTGGGCTTTATACACTCTTATTGAGTATAAATATTTGCCTTTTCATGTTGTAATCTTAATCCCTTTGCTGAATTCTGTGCAGAAGAAACAACAGGAAAGCCTTCAACATCCTTCAAATGCCCTTAAGGATAAGAGTGGTTAAGAAAAGGTAGATAGACAGATATTTGCGCAGATCTCCTGTTGTATCTGTTGATTGTGAGCCATTGAGATCCTGAAAGATGCTCAGTGCTACTGGATCAGCGCTGGGTGCTGCTAGTCAGTTCTAGACCTTTTAGTCCTCTAGTTGTTTGGCCCACTTCAGTGCTTCGTGGTCAAACCCTGATTAGGACACAATGGGTCAAATTGTCAAAGAAGGCAGGGGTGAGTGCTTAGCTCCAGTGTTTAAGCTTCTTAGCTGTGGGAGGTCAGAGCACTAGACATAACCTTTGACTTTTTGGGTTTTGCAGTGTACCCAATGGCCATTCACAGAAACACTACACCACGGATCAGGTGCTGTAAAATACCATTATATTATATTTCTTATTGAATGAGCGAACACAGATATCAAGAGAGAGTTAAAATAAGCTATATTTTACACATTATCCACTTGTACAGCTGGATATTTACTGAAGCAAATCAGCTGGGCTACCTTGCACAGGGGCTCCACTGTAGTGCCCTGCCATGGAAGTTAACGTGCAGCCTTGCGAGGCCAGATCCTCCACTACTTCTGCCCAGAATGGAGTAAGTGAGGGTCAGTATGAACACCTCTGTGACACGCCTCCCTAATCCCAGCAGTGAATTAGAGCGTCAAAGACAGCTCCATCTACCCGAGAGTGGCAAGCTGTCGGCAGCATGGCCGGGTGCTGCTGATTGCTTTCGTTAGAAGATGGCTCGCACGCTGTGCAGGGATTATATCCGGGAGAGCTTTCTGGGTTAACCCTCTGAGGTCTGCTTCAGCCCAGACGGGGGTTCACCCACACTCTCACCCCCCAGCTCTGCATCACACATGATGCCCCCTCCCTGCTCTCTGCTCACGCTTCTCCTTTCCGGATGAGAGACACCAAAACACACAGATCAGTTCATTTCGGCCAATCAGTGAATGGGGAGGGTGGGGGTGTGGCAGTGATGGGGTGTGTAGCACACAGCCTTTGAGCTCTCGTTCCTCGTTGTGGTTACCCTAACACGGGCTCCCCAATTTCCACCAGTTTGAAAGTAGCAGTAGCATGCTTTTTAAGAAAAGAAGAGGAGAAGGAAAGACCAGAGAGGTACACAGCATCTCTGGGTAAAAAGCAAAACGAAGAGTCAGGCCATTAAACGAAAAGCCGAATGCCCTGGTGCTGTGAGTGAGGATGTTTCTGCTGTAGATGCCATACCCACTGCGATGCTATGCCACCCTCTGTGTCCTAGCAACCAAGGGACTTCTGCTTTTGTTCTTTTGTGCTGAGCTATTTGAGTGAAATAATGACCAGGCGATGACTGGCATCTGTTTTTCACCATCTGTTCCGTTCCAGATTCCTGAGGTGCCATAGCGCTATGAATCAGGCACTCTGACCCTTTAAAGATCATAGATGTGTTATGTAATCACAATAAATGCTCACAGGCACACACATACACAAACACACACGTGCTGATTTTAGCGTCCATATAATAGGAGATACTATGCTGCTTTGGTAACTGCATTATTCTTCTATATGCCAGAAATGTTTATGAGTGTATAAATAAGTTATGTTATATAAGAACAGAAGCCTGAATTATGAAAGTAAATTCATAAAAAATTAACTGTAAGTAAATGAAGTAGAGAGGGACCATTTGTCTTTCATTAACAGCATGCACGCAAATGCTTTGAAAATACAGATTTCAGTGTTCTGCATATTTAATCATATCCATGGCTAAGTAGAAATAAAACATTATATAATATACATATTGTTTTTGGCTGAATTTTATTTTTATATTTTAACATGTAATCTCAATGACATTGCACAAAGTCAGATTGTTGCCACATGTTGAATTATATTAACTTCAGATCCAATGTGATACATGTAGTTATCGGCTGATAAATATGATGAAGCCAGTTTCCGGGAGTTGTTGTGTATGGATAATACAGACAGATGAAAAATGAATTCAAAATCAAAATAAGCTGCTAACAAATCATCCAGTTTAATTAATAGTAGGTGCTGATTGTTTTGTGGCAGACAAGGCTTGTCGAGTCAGCTACAGTCTTTGTAGTACAGCTACCTGAAAGTATCTATGTTCATTCTGTCTGGACAGCACCAGAAGAGTCTGCTGCATTTACAGTGAGGTTTATATAAAGAGTGAGTTCAGCAGTTTAGTCATCATTGTCGTAGTATGTCTGACTCCGTAAACAAGCAGCTTGTTAAATTATCATGTCACTGCACCACTGGCAGAAAAGGGTGGTTTAGGCAGTTGTGTGGCACTGTGGCAACAGGGCTTGGAACCCAACATTTGCCGGTTCAGTTCCCAGCTGGGCCACTGCTGCTGTGCCCTTGTGCGCCTTACTCATCCTTGATTGTCTCGGTATATACCCATCTGTACAAGTTGACAGCACTTCAAAATTCCAAACTGTGTAACTCTCTGGATAAGCGCGTCTGCCAAACAAATATAATGATATGGAAAACAAACAGTTGGTACATCTCCAGTGCCAGGAGTGAAGACTGCTGTGACACACACACATCTGCACACACACATACACACACATGCATTCGTGAGCTGTACATTTTCATCTCACAGTGAAGCCGAGTACGAGATCCGAGGAGCGTGTCCCCCGAGTGTCGTTTGTGCGCCGTGCACAGGTGTGAGCAGTGGTGCCGCGGCAGTGTTTGTGATTGGCTGCTGCACCTGGTTGTCGAGAGGGAAAGCCCTGCGGAGGCGCACCGGCTCCTCTCCCGTTTGCGCTGCCTCTGGAGTGTGAAGTGAAGGGACGTCGCGTGTAAACGAGTGCAGGAGAAACCCGCCCGCACAGAGCGGGTACCATCCAGAAAAGGCTCTTACAAAAGACGCAAACGTGACCTATTTAAAAAGGTTACTTTCTTAGCCCTTCCGGATTAGGAACAAAGCAGCTAAATTCATCCGTTTCGTCACATAATGCTTAGGCCTGATTGGTGTCTTATTTTCCCTGGATTAGAATATAATCAGATCGGAATTAAACAAGGACGCATTCACTGTCTGCTAAGAGTAATTGGCCCATGGCAATCCCATGACTGTATGCTTTGATGTTAGGAGATGCTTAGTTTTCTCTTTCTCTGTTATTTTTGTTTTTTTTATCACTGCCATACATGTTTTATTTCTCATGAGTCTCATATAAATATCAATTAAATATCAGCATTGTAAGTCTTTTCTAGCTGTACACATGGTGATTTGTCTTCACAAAAAACTAAATATTAAACATTATGTTATATTCAGAGTAATATTATTTAGCAATTTATTTGTTTGATGCCGCAAATATTATGCCAACAGTCAACATCCCATCCTTGGGGTTTAAATGGGGTCCAAAAGCCATATAGATAAGTCCTTCCTTTTTTCTCTTGTCTGTTTTCATGATAGTCTTGATTGAAAATGATGTATCGTGTATCGTGTACGTAATGCTAGGCCTGTCTTCTTCACACAATTTTCAGTATGCAAAACAAACCAGGGTGATGTGGTGTTACAGGGGATGGAGGAGGGCTGGTGTTTTTGGTCTGTGTGCAGGCTCCAGGCTGAGGCGCATGGCCACTCTGGCTCTGCTGAGCGTGAGAATGCTAATGTCTGCCGTCTCTGGTCTGTGACGCCGGTCGCTCAGTGCCTCGAGTTCCGTTGCCAGTCACAGAAGGAAACTGTTACCATAACAACAGGTAACCAGTAACAACCGGCATTATGATGACATTTAAATTAGACCTCCTAATTACAGTGGAAGAATTCTATGCTCAGATCCTCACTCTCTGGCCCAGCGATAAACAATGAACGTGGTGAACAATGGTTGTGATACACTGAAGGCATATAGATGCCTAGGAGTCTGGCAGATTCAATGATGTATAGTGTGGAATGATGCCAGCTGTTGCCACAACCACAGGCTGTACCTTTCGGCTTAGGGATGTTAATAGGTCATTGATAAGATTGATCTTTCATTTGAAATTTTCTTGAGACTGAAACTGACCCCCTCTTTTACACAGTTAAATGACTGATATTGATCCAATATTAGTTCAAATGCCCCATACCTCATGCATCATTGCTTTGAGCTGTTTTTCAGAAAAACTTTATTTTCCCAAATAGATTCATGAAAGTGATGATGATATTTGTTCATTGAAATGTGGCGCATTATTCGAGCTTAATTCACTGTTCCAAGCTGCTTCAAATTGCAAGACATATATCATATCATATCATATATACGGAACTGTTCACAATTGACAGATGTTGTCATCCTTCTATATTATAATCCATGTATTCATTTGTTTATTGAATCACTGTTAATCCAGAGGTGTATCAGGAAAGCCCAGGCGCATAACACACGACGTCAGTATTAAATCCCCCATAGAAAGAGGCTACTGGGTACGAATATCAATGATGGTGATTATAGTGGGACAGATTCATTCAGCATGGGACAGATTCATTCTGCCTACAAGCAATGGGGTGACTGTTGTCCCTGTGAGGAAGATTTTGGCTGAGATAGTGTTGAAAATTTGACCTACCTTCTGTTTGCTAATTATAGTATTTGACTGTAGCAGGTGGGAGAACGTTTTGGTTTAACCCTGCTCTTAAATCACTAAGTGTAAGGCTGTGAGTGTGGGATTTACATGTTGGGTCAGACACTGCTGGGACCGGCTTCTGTGGGGGGGGTAGGAATGTAACGTCCAGTCCTGGGGAGTCACATATCCTCCCAGTGGCCTTTGACCAGCCTTTCCAGTCCTTTTTTACTTCCTCTACACAGTCTCATTTGAAGAATGAATACATTCTGCAGCACAAAATACAAAACAAACATACTTTGCTTCTAACGCTTCTAACGCACCTGCATGATTATCATACATTTTGCATTGTGGATGGAACTCTAAATAACAGCACTTAATGCCACAGTTTTCTACAGACAGCTCCATTATCTCTCAGTGCTCAGACACTAGAGATGCCTTCTGTTTCCAGAAACTCATCCAGGATCAATATACCCAGTTGTGACCCACTATAACAGGGGTGGCCAAACCTCTGTGTTGGAGCAGGGAGAGATCTAAAACATGCAGGAGAAGTGGCTCTCTAGGAGAGGTTTGGCCACCCTTGCACTATAACTTACAGTTTGTACAGTAATGGAAAAACTCTTAGTGATCCAGGGTCTGAAGTTGGGACAGAGTGTATCTTCATCAAGCGCACACTATATTTATGGTTTCTCGTCAGTTCGGGCTCAGGGAATAAACATCCTGACTTTCAGTTCAATAAAGTGTGTACAGCTGTAGTGATAATGACTAGCATTCTTTTATCATTTACATACCCAGGGGGAAAAAACTTCCACTTAGGTCATTTTTTGAACAAAATTGTTAGAGAAATGCTGAAGTCTATTTAAATTTTGCACAATTGCAGATTTTGTGGGATTTGGTGTTATGCCTATGCTGTTGTGTCTGTGCTGGGTGTTGCAGGGGTGCATATTCATCTTCCTCTCTGCTGTCCTGTGTTGTATATTCCTTTGTTAACTCTGCACATTTTGTAATTGGTTTTTGTTCTCTTTCAGAACTAAAAGGGCAGCACAGTCCTGGCAGCGCTTGTGGGGGATTGAGTTTTGTTTCACTGATGAGTAAAACTGCACCAAGAGGTTAATGTTAAGTAAGGTGAATGGGCCTCTCAGTACTGAGCACATATCCATATGTGACCTTTCACCTGATATTTGTCAAGAGAGATTCTGATTTGCCAAGTGCAAGCTCAGTGTGTTTTCCATGCAAATTCTTCTCCTTGCACACTTTTATATTTAAAAAAAACCCTGCAGTACTGGGAATAATCTTTTTTTATTCCTATGAACAGCATCTAGTGCACACACTGCTTGGGGTTAGTTGACCGTCCTGTGTTACTGACAAACTAGGCCTGTAACATTACCTGAAGGAGGCACACCGGATGACGAGCGCTGCAATGTGCGCATGGGAAAATAAGATGCTCTGAGCTCTCAGTCAGGGAAGGATAGGGAGGGAGGATAAGTCACTTGAGTTAAAAAAGTCTTGACAGCTAATGCCAGAGTAATCAGAGGAAATGAGACAGCAACTGCAAATGGGGAAATCAAGGACAATTGGGTCACGTGCGTCATCTATTTAAAGCTCCCCGTGTCACTGATGACATCACATTACATCATCTGTTTGCTGAGCACTTATGAGGCAGGACTTAGAGTCTGTATTTGCACACTTCAGGTGTACAGCTGGCTGTTTGCTGAAGCTGTTTAGGTGAAGTACATTGCTCAAGGACATGATGCTGGTGTCCTGCCTGGGGTTTAAAGCTGATACCCTCTTGTCCCAAGCCCAAGCAAAGGTGCTTTTCATTAACAACTCTGAAAATCCCTAAATTACTCATTAATTCATTGCTGGTGTGTTCCTCTCTGAGAAAGAAGGAGGTAATCAATGTATAATGTGTCAGTAACATGTGAGAGGAGGCAGGGAGCACTCACTGTGAGGCCAGATAACTGAGGCAGGGAGCACTCACTGTGAGGCCAGATAACTGAGGCAGAGAGCACTCACTGTGAGGCCAGATAACTGAGGCAGGGAGCACTCACTGTGAGGCCAGATAACTGAGACAGGGAGCACTCACTGTGAGGCCAGATAACTGAGGCAGGGAGCACTCACTGTGAGGCCAGATAACTGAGGCAGGGAGCACTCACTGTGAGGCCAGATAACTGAGACAGGGAGCACTCACTGTGAGGCCGGATAACTGAGACAGGGAGCACTCACTGTGAGGCCAGATAACTGAGACAGGGAGCACTCACTGTGAGGCCAGATAACTGAGGCAGGGAGCACTCACTGTGAGGCCAGATAACTGAGGCAGGGAGCACTCACTGTGAGGCCGGATAACTGAGGCAGGGAGCACTCACTGTGAGGCCAGATAACTGAGGCAGGGAGCACTCACTGTGAGGCCAGATAACTGAGGCAGGGAGCACTCACTGTGAGGCCAGATAACTGAGGCAGGGAGCACTCACTGTGAGGCCAGATAACTGAGGCAGGGAGCACTCACTGTGAGGCCAGATAACTGAGACAGGGAGCACTCACTGTGAGGCCGGATAACTGAGACAGGGAGCACTCACTGTGAGGCCAGATAACTGAGACAGGGAGCACTCACTGTGAGGCCAGATAACTGAGGCAGGGAGCACTCACTGTGAGGCCAGATAACTGAGGCAGGGAGCACTCACTGTGAGGCCGGATAACTGAGGCAGGGAGCACTCACTGTGAGGCCAGATAACTGAGGCAGGGAGCACTCACTGTGAGGCCAGATAACTGAGACAGGGAGCACTCACTGTGAGGCCGGATAACTGAGACAGGGAGCACTCACTGTGAGGCCAGATAACTGAGGCGGGGAGCACTCACTGTGAGGCCGGATAACTGAGGCAGGGAGCACTCACTGTGAGGCCAGATAACTGAGGCAGGGAGCACTCACTGTGAGGCCAGATAACTGAGGCAGGGAGCACTCACTGTGAGGCCGGATAACTGAGACAGGGAGCACTCACTGTGAGGCCGGATAACTGAGACAGGGAGCACTCACTGTGAGGCCAGATAACTGAGACAGGGAGCACTCACTGTGAGGCCAGATAACTGAGGCAGGGAGCACTCACTGTGAGGCCAGATAACTGAGGCAGGGAGCACTCACTGTGAGGCCGGATAACTGAGGCAGGGAGCACTCACTGTGAGGCCAGATAACTGAGGCAGGGAGCACTCACTGTGAGGCCAGATAACTGAGACAGGGAGCACTCACTGTGAGGCCAGATAACTGAGGCAGGGAGCACTCACTGTGAGGCCAGATAACTGAGGCAGGGAGCACTCACTGTGAGGCCAGATAACTGAGACAGGGAGCACTCACTGTGAGGCCAGATAACTGAGGCAGGGAGCACTCACTGTGAGGCCAGATAACTGAGGCGGGGAGCACTCACTGTGAGGCCGGATAACTGAGGCGGGGAGCACTCACTGTGAGGCCGGATAACTGAGGCAGGGAGCACTCACTGTGAGGCCAGATAACTGAGGCAGGGAATGGACGAGGCAGAGAGAGAGGAGACAGGAAGAGGTTGTAGAAAAGGTACTGGAAGGGAAGCATGCTTGTATGAGTTTGAACTCTTTTCCAATTGTCTCTGCCATCCATATGACCAGATGAAAGAACGATTGATTCAGGATGAGAGAGCTGGCCTCACACACAGGGTCACAGAGATGTCCCCACTTTCTCTTCTCATCTTCAGATCGGATAATAATGGATAATAATTTCAAGTCAGGCTTGATTACCCAAAAGACTGTAAATGGAGGATGATCTAGATACAGTGCATCATCCAATCAGATGCCAGCCAACATTCTGCTCATAACGTCATTTAACAAACAGTACATTTATCCCTGTGTCAAACTCTTTTGCAATTCAGCACCTCACAGTGTGTGTAATAACACAGTTGTGAAAAACACATGTAAATCAGTAATTTACATAATGTTAAAAGTACAGATTATACAAAGTTTACTGGAGAAAAATGGAGCCCTTATAAGAATTAGCCTGTGTCCCTCACAGTTGGAAAAAGAAAAATAAATAGATAGTGTACAGTCACATATTTCCAGATCATTTTGAATGAGAGATTTTTTTTATGAATGCCCATGTTGTATTGCAGGCTCGATCCTTCCCCAAACTCAGGCTCAATACAAACAAAGGCTGGCTGCCATGTGTACACTGGCATTGATTCTCCACAGACTGATTCTCTCAATCTGTGTTTATGGACTGAATGACTCTTCTGCCTTTGGTTGACACATTAGACAGAGGGAGCCAGTTCTGAATTGCTCTCTGTGGAGTGTATCAATATTCTGTCTATTGCCTGGTGACTGTGGGAGCTCTCCCTCCCATCCCCCCACCCCCACCCCGACCCCCACTCCTGTTGTTGTTTTATGGGCAGAACAGTCACACATAGAGGAGAGGCTACAAGGGAGTCTTTCCAAAATACCTAAAGAGCAGAGAGCGAGCAAAGCAGAGTGATGGGATGAGTTTGGAACATCCGTTGTCCTTTTCAGCTGATTATTTGTCAGGTACCTAGGTGGGCGTTATGCAAACTCTAGGGGACGAGGTATTATTAGTATAGAGTCGATGCAATGGATGAATCTGTGTGAATACATTTGATTTAAAAAAGAGAAAAAGGTCTGGGTCAGTAATTTCTGAACGCAGAGTGAAAGCTCCTCCCATAATATGGACGTGAAGACCATGCAGTGGCATCCGCCGTTTTATCTGTGCACACAGAGGTGAGGTGTGTTCGAAGAGCCCACAAGGTGGCAGTGTTGAACTTACAAGTGAAAGAAAAAAATGCAGATAAATTGCAAAAAGAAATGCAGCACTGAATAACAGAATAGCCTTAAAGCACAGCATTCTGATCACCAGCGTTGTGCTGAAAGCGCCATTTACATTATTTTAAACTCATTTCTGATATTTTTCGCTGAATCGGTAGATGGAACACCATAAGCCATTCATGCTGCGAGCATCTTTTGATGTCACTATCTGTCCTGATAGTACATCTGGAGCTAAGCAAGGGTCATGCATACAGCTCTTTCCGCATGGGTCTGTAATAGATTTAGGGAGCCATACTGCAAGATTCCATGACACCCTAAGGTCTATACAGAAAGTTCACCACCAGTGGAAAAAGAGACCAGATAGCAGTGCTAATGATACATAAAGGCGTTTCAACTCACCTTCAGGTCCAGCAGCACAGACAGACTGCAGTGGTGCCTTTTGATGCCATATTCTGCTGCAGTCACCTTTAGTAAGACAGGTTTGACTCGCTACCGCCACCCTGTGTTTCAGCGCAGTACTGCAGCAGCACAGAATGGTGCAGAGCTGCCACTTCTACTCTTGGACAGCAGAAGTGCCTTTGTGATTTGGATAATGGTGGATACTGTGCTTAGGAATGCTAATAATAGGAAGAGGCGTTAATGTGTGTGCTTGTGAGGCACTTGACATTGGTGTTGCAACTGTGCTTGATTGGTATGAATAACTCCCATCTGTGTTGTCGACAGATCTCTGTGATGGTTCATGTGAAAACCAACAGTAGTAAAAATGATGCCCATCCCTGCTTTAATGACTCTGATGTACTGTTATGAAGATGGTTTGGGCCTTGAATTTGAAGGTGGTTTGAGCACAGCACCCTGCAGGTCAGTTCCAGGGTTTACCCTTGTGGTCACAGGGGCAGGCCTTCCCAAGGGTAGTCAGTTCAATTCTCCGATGGGGCACTGATGTTGTACAGTTAAGCAATTGTTTTAACCAACAACTCTTAAATAAGTGTCCACCTATTCGAATCGATGGATCTGTCATCTGTATGTTGCTCTGGCTAAAGATGTCTGCTAAGGGAAATACTGTAAAAAAAAAAAAGTTGCGGTATTCAGTCTAGGATCTGAACCCACACAGGTCTGTTAGTGAAAGTAAGGAGGACGCTATCCTGGCCTCGGCCGCGGGTAACAGGAGGTGAGCCGTGTTCGCATGCCCGCTTACAGGCCTGGTGGCAGTCAGGAAGAGGCACGCTGGCCGCAGCGCGGGTCAGGTTGAGATTCCAGCTCGTCTGCAGCCCATCCTTGCTCATGTGGTGGCAAGAGGGAAGTTTTCTAGGAAGGATCACTGCGGAATGTCAGAGGCAGAGCTGTGACCTTATGGGACGCACGACGAGAGGGAGGGTCACACTATTTTTGGGACAGTTTTCCACCCATGCGTTTAGACCCCAGGCCAGAGACAATATTGTGTGACTCCACCCCCCTGGTCCTTCTCACGTGAACACTGTGCTCATGTGTTTTTTCTTCACCATTTAGAGTCAGATGCATGTGTGGTACTCAGACTCAAGGTCCTCTTGCCACAGGGAATGTGTGTAAGTATTTACGAGTGTGCAGCCCTTTCCATCAGCGTGTTCATCTTTTTATTCTGGCCAGCTCCTGCTCCCAGGGCCTGATTCTGCCCACAACAAGGCGCTGACAATGCTGCTGCACCAGCCGGCACATCTCACAGCTGTCTCGGGTGGCAGTCGTTGCCAGCAACCCTCGCCTCCAACCACTAAAACCTGTCCGGGAATGCACCTCCAATCTAATCGCATTTTCGCTTTCTGCACTTAAGCAGGGTTTTGGGGAACGTCTGCTTGGAGCTTCATAAACACCTGATCTGGTTTCCCGTCGCGCCTTCTGGTTCCGACACCCCTTCTCACAGGAGCTGCCGCGCTCGTGAGCCCCACACAGCGTGCCCTCCCCAGTCTGAGCAGCTTGTTCTGCCGCTGCAGCACTCAGAGGTGCTGTCCCCCGAATTCATGCAGCATTTATCCTGTGTCATTCCAGGCATCATTAAGCATTTCTCCAACATTAATACCACTGTGACTTAAAATTAAATGATTTTCCGCAACTAGCTTGATGAACATGAGTCTGGGAAGAATTGTGTTTGCATTTTAAAAAGAGTTACACTTGACTTGCCTTTATTAATGAGTTTATGTTCAGGACATTTCATTGATTTAGTCCAAGGGTGTGTGTCTACATGTGTGTGTTTGTGTGCATGTGTGAGTGTCTGTGAGTTGTTCCCGGGTTCTGTGTGTGGAAGTCAGGAAAAGCTTGATCAATGCAGTTGCATTAAATCGTAATAAACATTAAACTGTTTTAGAAAAATTAAACACTGATACTTGAGTTAAAATTGTGTTTAGATTTGTTACTACAATTAAATGTGGAAAATTGCATATTTATTTTTACTGAAGTTTGTCTTTAATCTTAACACTATCTTGGCTTGTTTCCTGTATAGCTTGTGCTTTCAGTTCGAAATTAACACAGCACTGCAATGTAATCATATTTGATTTGTAAGAGAATAATAGTGTAATAAAAACAATTGTTCATTTTTCTTTTACAAAAGCCTCACCCAAATGTGCTGTTGTGATCTACAGGGAATCTTTGACAGGGAATTTACATGTAGTTGACCAATGAATTTTGTTATTGTTATTGATCATTACTATCTTTCGTATTATCACTGTCATAATAATCCCATCAGAGAGGTACATGAAATGTGTATCAGAATAAAAAACCTTACTTTTCCCACTTTTTACAAAAAGTACAAAGGTTGACTCTGAGGTAGATAATGCATTTGGCTGAACAATGCTGCTAGTTTAAAACGCTGTGACTCATCTTGGATAAGTGCACAATAGAAACCTCTGGTGACTTTTTATTCCAGAAGCCCCTCCTCAAACATAATGAGGCTTGATTTCATAAGCCAAGCCTCAGCAGAACTGAGTTTGAGGCTGATGTAGAGCCGGGAGTTTTGTACATTTGCTGGTGATTTCTAGCCGCTGTCTCTTTAAGCTCTTATTGTAGAAGGATACTGCTGAGCTGATCTGGTCAAAGGTATACAACTGCATGCAGAGGTATTCATCAAAGCAAAAAATGAACCTTTCAGCAGAGTGGAGCTGTCGTTACAGCCTACTGGCTCAAGCTTGTGGCAGCGCATTGCTAACATGCTCTTCTTTGTTGAGGGGAAATCTGAATTTCTGTGCTATTACAGCACATCCTGATACTGAGGACAGGTGAATAAAATATTAGGTCTTTCCTGTAATCAGTGTGCCTGTCTAAGTACAGTACAATAATATTAAAAGTAGTTGAATGTCCAGTACAATCAATTTCCCTCCCTTGTGTATTTGAGGAAAAAAAGATAAGCAGTGGTGTTTTCTTTGCAGTGAACAGAAGACGTGCTGCCACAGCCCTGAACAGTGCTATTCTGTGCTACTTGCCCCCACTCTGTTTTCCCTCTCTTGAAACATTAGACTTCAAAGGCTTGCTGTTGACAAGAGAGGCATGGAGTGGCCCCACTGCAGAATGTGTATGAGAGCTATTATTACTCCATGCCCTCTGTTGTACACCATGTTCCCTTGGCCAAGGACTCCAGCCTCTACTGTCCCCCCCCCCCCAATAGGTTATGCTCCCCACCCCCGTCCCTGCACCTTCATAACCATACCCCCCAGCCCAGGGTTACTTTATAACACCCTATTACATCCCCCCTTTCCCCAGCAGATTCACGCCTGCACCCCCTTTCACCCCTCCACAGTCCCTTTCTTCTTTCTATCAGTCTCAAAAGCAATAGCTGGACCAGGTCCAGTCTCTCTGTGTCACATCTGCAGAATGTCACCACATCTCACCTCCTTGTTACCCACCTTATTTTTACCTATATTTTCCTTTTTTTCTGAACCTCAGGTTCAGCTTGTTAGCCTTCTTTAAGATACTGGTAATCGTTCTATATTTAGAAGTTTGTTCCTAGTCTACATAGCTAGCTGCTCAAAAAAACACAAAACAAAATAAAGCAATGGAAAACTGAGAATGCACCCTCTGCATCCCAATCAAGAACACTCACACAGTGCACCCTGCACAACTTGTGGATGACCAGGGAGGAAGGAGCTAATACAGTATGTTATGAAAGCAACGCATAGCAAAACAATGGGGGAGGATGTTTACAGTATATAAACCCTGCACATTATGTTTGTGTGTATGCATGAGGGGTGAGTATGTTTGTACATGCATACTCGTTTGTGGTAAGTATGTCTGGATGTGTGTGTACGTGCGTGCGTGCGTGTGTGTGTGTGAGCGTGTGTGTGCGTGCGTGCGTGCGTGCGTGCGTGCGTGTGTGTGTGCGTGTGTGTGTGTGTGTGTGTGTGTGTGTGTGCGCGCAGCATATCCATCAGTTTCCTGCCACTCAGCTCCATGCACTCCCAGGCCTCTGCTCTGACGCACTGTGCAGACGCCCCATGGGACATGACACCCCACACATTACTGCAGTACAATCACTATTTATTTGCTTGGCTCTTATCCCGGGCAAACTGACATGGCTTACATTTCCATGCATTATCCATTTATGGGGCAGCTCGGCAATACGTCCAAAAACCCAGACTTTGTTCAGCTTTGTTGCGGTTTGGAAAATGAACACAAACCAACAAAAAATGTGGCCGTTGGGATCAAGATCAGGGAAATCCTTCAGTTTTAACTGTAAGACAAATCAAAGGGACTGGAATTATGTCACCTCTTTAGGCCACAACAGCTGATGGGCGGTCCAGGTGGGCTTTCTCCCAAGTCCTCGCTGACCGACCCTCAGTCACCAGCTGATTGGCGGTTGCATGTTGGAGGCGGGCCGGGTGAGTTGAGTGACAGCCAAAAGCTCATAGTGCCAGACTGCTCTGGGCCTCAGCTGAGTTTTCCTAGCGTGTTACTCAGAGCAGCATCCCAGGGTGGAGAATCCATGTTCCCACTGCTCCTGCGACACCCCCATTCCCCAAGGGGCCCCTGGCCCCCTGTCCCTCTCACAGAGGGGACAGACCAGATGGCAGAAGCTCTTCCGGGCGCAGAGCCGCCAGAGTAGGGAGCAGCACAAATAAACAAGATGTGTGTATGTGAAAAATACCTAAATATATAAATATACACGTCTACTGTTACCAGACTGGTTTACACAGTGGGCACTCATCCTAAATGATAAAGAAGTAGAACCTGCACATTGTTGCAGCTCCCAAAAATGCCTTTATGGTATGTAGGAACACGCTGTGTCTATTTATTTTGAGGCTGAGGGCACTTTGATCTGGGGTCATTATGAACTTTCTCCTCTGTCTTGACTGGGCATGGGACACCAATCCACAGCTTTCCTTTCACTGGTTTAATAATGTTAGCATCGTGGTCTTGGTTTTTGTGCTACAGTATGTTTCTCTGTATATCCAGTAGCGTTAAGTTCAGTTTCAAATGTGTGTTAAACGGTTCATGAAAATCGGACAGCTTTTCTGGCATGATGATGGATGGAATATTGTGTACAAAATGTGCCGATTCAGTTTAACTGTGTGCAGTTTCAAGTCACCTCCTGGTTCCCGAAAAAGAGTTACTAGTGATTGGATTAAAAAATGAAATGTCAGAGTGACTGCCTTGGTTGGTGAGGAAAGCTATCATTTGGAAGAGATGCCCTGGCTTTTACAGGTAGTGGTTAGTTTGTCCCAAAAACTGATCCATGAACAGGATTTGGAGGTGCAGCTTATTTACATCAATAAGGTATTGTAGGAACCACCCTGTTCAACCTGTGAACTGGTTATATAGGTTGATTTTCATTGTAGAGGTGTTAGTGGAAAGTGAGACTTTTTGCCATACATTTTTACCCATTAATTGTTTACCCATTCACATTGGTACATTTTGAATTTTTTCTCTCTACCAATTAAGCAAAACCGTTCCTTTTTGTTTGCCATCTGGACAGTTGCTCATGTGCAAAAAATGTAGTGAGTCACTTCCATATGGAAGCAAAAGGGATAAATAATAAAATGCTGGATTTTTTTTTCTTTTAATTAAGAACCTGGAGAAAAAAATATTGGAGCCTGCAAACCATGGTCTGAAACAGATGGGGAAAATGGAACTTGAAAACTCTGTTTGTTTTCTGTACCTATAAAGTCTATAGTTCACTGTGTAGATTAGTGTTCACGCTGTGTACTGTCTGGTACTTTTTGTAACAGATGCACTTCTAACCGAGTATTGATTTGAATTTGTCATTTATTTACATTTGTCTGCTATAAATTCACTGTATCAGAAAAGAATTATCTGACATGTGTCTTTGCTAATGAAAAAGCAAAAAGTAAAGATTGTGGTTTTTCTAATTAAACACGTTTTATAGTCTCTATAAATAAATTAATGAATTGAGCTGATTTGCCTTAATTACTGAAAATAACGTGTGATTAAACCAAGGAATAAAAATGGAAGAAAAAAAAACTTAATACATTTCCTTTGTGTAATTACGAAGTACGAAGTTTGTGTAAGTACAGTATGTACTCATGTACAACTAGGCAATACTTCTGCTGTGAACTGAACACAAATGGTGTGTCAGTCCAGCACCCTTCTGCTTGTGTTGATAATATGTGCTGTTATCCATTTTTTAAATGAGTTTCCAGCCAGCCTGTCTGGTATCATTTAACAACATTTTCAAAATGCAGCAAATTGCAAACTGGTGGGATGCGAAACAACAGATTAAGGTGGGGCTGTCATTGCTTTCTTCTTTGTCCAGCGGGCGAGCATGACTGTGCAAAAACCCTGCATGTGTTGCAGGAAAAATATTTCCATCCCCTGCTTTAAGATGAGCCAGTCTGCAAGCCTGAAATGTCAATCTAATGGGTAAACTGTTGCAGAGCCAAATAATTACTCATGCATGAGCAGGCCTGGGACGAGTAATTGAAGTAAACTCTGTGATGCGTCTTTGATGGGTGAACACACAAAATCTAATCGCTGACAGTACAGTATTTACAATAGCAGTAAATCGTTTCGCCTCAGCCTCCACCCTCTGCAATGTCAAATAGAATGTTGCCCTTGCAGTTTAAATTCCTGAGACAGTGCGCTCTCTTTTTTATCATAAATACCTTCATCTGGCCTTCCCACCAGGCTATGATTACATCAGTAATTAGTTTGTCTCGTTTCTCCTCGGCCGCAACGCACGGAAACCCTGAATCGCCCTTCTCAGTTTCACTCATTGTTTGCCATGGGTCGCCACCTCCTCCTCCACCCGCAGCTTGGGGGAGTGTGGGATTAATTCTGCCGCTGTGGGGGTCGTCGGGAGACGAGGGGAAAAGAGCTTCCTACTTTCAACCGTCCTCAACACGCCGGTACCGCTGCTCCTGGCCCAGCTCCAGCTGCAGGCAAGGGCATTCTTTTAGAAACGTAGCAGCTTCTGGACCTCAAGATTTTATTGCTTTGCCAGTGACTCTGGGCTGAAGGAAGTGCAACTGCAGGCACTTAGTGTAACGCTGAAGCCTTTTTCACCCCAGTCAGACCGAAGCTGAGCTTGTGCAGGGTTGCCGGCGTCAGCCAGTGCGTGCTGACCCAGTGGTCACTTCGCGTTCACATGCTGTTGAGGGGGGCTTTTTTGAGGGGCAGCCTGTCTTTCCTGGTTCCAGCATCACCTGCAGGAAAGCCCAACCTCCATGCCCAAGAGTGTCTTATTGCCACAGACCCTGATCTCCGGTTAACTTTTAATTGGGTACAAAAGTAGAGGTTGTTTATTCATGAACGCTCTCGTCACATCAATCATTCCCTTTAATCAACATACATTAAATATGCAAGGCTGCTTCCTGGCTACTTTGGTTGCTGGTCGGCACACTTGTCCCTGTTATTAATTTCTGTTTAGATGTGGAGCATTTGTCTTATCTCCCCTCTGCTGGTGGTGCATTATGAGAACACGAATCTCTCCGTCTCGCCAAATCCCCTCTTTGCTTTATTAAACTAATGGCAGGACGCTGCCAAGCCACTCAACCAAGGCTGAAACTCAACTCTGCTGAACGTGATGCTGGAGCTGCTCCCCAGCGAGAGCTGGAGCCCGCATACACCGGCGACTGTCGTGATGGCCTGCGGCCGTGACGTCATAGTGAGTGATCAGGGGTCTTCTGCTGGTCTGGTAGAGTGTATTTGTGAAAGCGGATGGTTGTCATAACTGCCATTCACCAGCCGTCAAGAAGACAGACTCTCACAGACGTCAGTGTGAGACCTGGAGTTGGGCCTGGATGTTTTACTCTTCAGGCGAAATAAGTGCTTTCCTGGGAGCATGTGCTTAAGATAACAGGGACTTTTGCACTGTGTGTCCAAACCAGAATCACATTGAACAATTTGTAGGTTTGGTCCTACCAACATAGCAACCTCCAGGTCACATGACAGAAATCAAGCCAAACTGGCAAATCATGTAGTTTGGAGGAAGTGACTGTGTGTGGCAACAGAAAGGCCAGTGTAGAAGACTTGGAATGTGACTTGCAATGGAATGTGTGTTAGTGTGTGCAGAATAGGAGTGTTCAGATCCTGTTGAAAGATCTGTTGATGGCAACAGACTGCTTTATTCATTATATTGGTCAAGTATAGGAAAACATTGGCCCCTGTTGCCCCATTGCCCCATACCTGTTTTAAATGTAAAACTGAAAACATGATCGTTTTTGTTTCCTTACTGATTACAGTAGTCATATGCTGTGGTAGCACTAATACTACCATTTTCAGGGTAAAGCCAGATTCAGTTTAACTGAGATGTATTCTCTGAATTTCAGTACAGAGACAAATTCAAACTTTTTTATTTTCTACCATCTTTCAATTTCCATTTTTTGTTAATTCTGGTGACCCCCAAACATGAAACGCGTACCAAACAAGTAAAAAGCACAATGCGGATAAGTTGAATGCCAGCCTGCAATGCAACATTAGAAGCCTGAAAGCTCTGCAGAAGAAAGTCAGTGCTGAGATTGTTTGCGTTCCCTGTCCATCAAAGTGAGAGTTAGTTAGGGGAGAGAAGAGGGGGTTAGCTCTCCTCCGCCCTCAAGCTCTCCTGTACCAGAAAAACCTTTGCCCGTCCACACAAAGATCAGGATTAGCAGAATCATATTACAAGCAAAGAGGTAAAAGTTCACACCTCACTATTCAATAAGCGCCACTTGACTGATTTTGGGAGAGAGAACTGGGGAGTTGGGGAGAGTTGCATAGAATGATCGGTCTGGGGCAGGCAGACAACAGTGAGGGCCAGTGAGAGGTCAGGCAGAGGGCAGCCTGTGGAAAACGGACTGCAGCGCTCGGGTGGTGCAGGAGCTCACATGCGCTTGACAGGTGACGACAGGGTCCCGTGGACGGCGAGAACAGCAGCATCCTGCCAGCGTGGAGGAGCACGGGCGCAGCCGGGCTCGAGTTCGGCCGCACAAATCCCACTCTGACCCCAGATCCCTTTCAGGGTGTCCAGCCCTGTAAATCAATACGCCGTCTGCTCGCCTTCCTCCCGGCTTACATCTCTGTGCCCGATGCTTTTATGAGTTTGCTCACATGTTTGCCCAGGCTGAGGCAACTGTCAGAGGATGCCAGACTACAGTCTGCTGTGTTAGTTTGTACCTGCAGCAGTAGGTGTGGGTGGATTAAAATGACCCATAACAGAACGTTCATTACATTCAGGCATGCATAATTTCAGCCAGCCTCATGTTCCGTCCTTTACATGCTTTTAACTGTATTAACATTCCCATCTTTTTTGAAAATAGTTAAGGGGTCACAGGATTTGGAGGACTAATTGATGCTGCAGTGCATGCTGTACTTACTTCCCACTGAACAAAAGGTGACACAAATACTTTCAGTTTGCACCCTGTGGGGAATATACTGTTTGTACATCTATAAAATCCATATTTATACCTGGCAACTTTTCAAAAGGTTCCATTTTGGTGAGTGTATGACTACCTGTGGTGTGTCCTAGATAGGTATAATTTTCACTGTTTCGTTTTTAACTTAATGTTTTGTCGTACACAACATGGCAATGTAATTTTGGCATGTGGACACGGTGAAGAAGTTAGAGATGAAGGAGCTTCTCTTTAAACACTTGGCTGTACTTGGAGGAGTAGCGTCTTTTGTTGTATGTCTGTGTATGAAGTAGCACTGGCATATGGCCATGACACTTAATTGTTACATTTTTGAAGTGGAAGATCATAGAGTGTGCAAAATATGGGATCATAGAGTGTGCATGATATGGCTTTTATATATATCACTTTTTCAAAAAGTGATCTATATTCCTCTATATATATAAAAACCATATTATAGAGTATGTATATGTTGATGTATGTGTGTGTGTATATATATATATATATACACACTTTGTGCCACATTCAGAAAGTATGGCTACAGGCCCTTTTATTAGTATGTTCTGTGATCCTCATATTAAAACACCTTATCTACGGTAGCTTGGTACCAAATTTGTTAAGTCTTATTAAAATGTCATCATAGAACTTAGTTTTGGACGTAGTTTTGGACATTTCCATCCTTGTGAGCTTTTGAGATGCCACACTGTGCGTCTGCCCTGGTGTGATGTGGCATGGCGTGGCGTGATATGCCACATGGGAGTGTGGAACAGCCAGGGTCAGAGTCTGCATTGTCATTGCGCTCAGATCCAGCTATCACCCCCATGAACATGATATCGGGCTGCTTAACGCCGGGAGGTGCGGTTCCAGGCGTTTTCTAACGTGATCATTTCTCGTGACCAGAAGACCCTCCCTGCATGTGATTACAGAGCGTAATGCTACTCCCAGGCAACTGACTGATCCCCCCCCCCCCCCAAAGCACAAAGATATTCTTTAAATATATATGGCTCATTGGCAGATCCCGTCTCCTGCCCTTCAAACATGCAGTACATGGTCATGTATGTTCCGTTTGATCTGTAATGGTCATTACAGACAGTCATTGATCCATTTCCCTAGTGATCGATAATAGGTCACCCCACAGTTGAAAGATCACAACCGATCTAAGTGATTGGCTAGCGCCACTAAACTGATTCAGCTTCATTTCCACAGCCAGACTTTTATAAAACACCACACTAGCCTGTGAAGATGCCCACAGCAGGTGTCCCAACAAATATATATCCAGTTACACACATATACATGCATTCCAGCATGCATGCTGTGAGGCCGTATGGATCTCTGCTTGGCAGCCATAACCCTGAGTCAGCAGGCCTCTGAGGGAGGGAGACCACAGATCCCCGGCACACATCCATCTAGACTGCTTAAAAAAAATGCAGCACCGGCTGCCAGCAGTGGCTAATGGATAAGGCGTTCCCGTTTGTCATTCTCTATTAAGATGCTCGGTTTGCTCACTTTTTCTGTATAAACGGACAACGTGAAGTGGTGAGGGTGGACTGGGTATATGGAACGGTGAAGGTGGGAGCAGAGGAAATGAGATGTAAGGGGGTCAGGAGTCACCCCTGTGTGTGTGTATGTGTGTTTGTACTGCATGTGTGTCTGCAATGCATGAGTGCATGTGTGTGTATCCCTGTGTGCATGTGTTCATATGTGTGTGTGTGTGTGTGTGTGCGCGCGTGCGTGCGCGCACATATGTGTGTGAGTGTGTATGCAAATGTCCACATGCATATGTTTCACAACAGTGATCTAACCATGCCTTCCTTGGGGCCTTGGCTGTACCCCAAGTACTGCAACTCAAGTATGCCCCTGCTACTTTCACAGATGAAGGTTTCATAAAAATTTGCAATGGCAACAGTACCCCCTTCCTTTCTTTGTGTCCACTGGACCTGCTAGCCTGCTTACCGGCCTGTCTTCTGCCTTTGATTAAAGTAATTGGAGATTGGCATTCAGTGCAGGCAGGAGGGAGATTGCCAGACTGTAGCAGTGGGCCTGGCTAATACTATAACAATTTAGATTTATTAATTGATTAATTTTATTTAAGATTTATTTCATGGCTGGTATTTATCCACGCGTTTGAAGCACTCAGCTTTTGCAGTGAAGCTGCTTTAATTGCTTTTTGTTGCCCTAGATAAACATGACTGGACCTTGCTTATATTGCTTGGCAGGTGCTGAAGGCACTTCACTACACTACAGTGGCCTTTATTTTAGGGAGCCAGCTGGCATACTGGGAGCACCAGAGTGCCATGAAGAAGAATGGTCAGTCAAACCATCACCCGCACATCCTAAAGTTGGTGCTAAGCACAGGACTGAAACATACCTAGAATAGAAATACACACACTAATATGCCTGAGTGTTTGTTTTTTTTTTTTTGCACATAACCATAAAATAGACATTTCAATCCCAGATCCTGTCAAAGATCTCTAGGGATTGAAGTGTCCATTTTATGGCTATGTGTGAATGAATCCACTCAGGAACTCTGACCAAAGCATAAGAGAGGAGACCATCAGTGATCTAATTAGGAACAACAAATCATGTCAGTGAGCACAGGAAGGAAGGCTGGCTGAGTGCTTGCATCCTTTTGCCAGTTTGGACCCCCAGCATCAGTATTGTGACCGATTCTCCCAAGCGTCGTAGCCTGCTGGTTAAGATGTCCTCTCCAGGCTTTGGCTTACTTAATGACTGGATGCAGCATGGTCAAAAGAGAGATAATGAGAGCATTACAGAGACCCAGGACCAGGTAACCCACAGCAAGGCTGAGCCTCATGAATGCAGCAGAGTGGAAAAACCACAGCCTCCCCTTTGGGTCTAAACCACTCCCACATCTATGGATTGAAATTTCATGCTTGTTTTGCCATGCAGTGGTGATGCACAGTCATTTGACAGGGCAGGATTGAGATTGGCGATTCATAATCAGTCTTGGTAGGGCAGATCAATTCACTTGCATTGTCATGGAAAAGACCAAACTGCTCCTGGGAATTGTTTTTGGAGTCGCTGAGTCGACACCACATAGAAACTTGATGTTGCAGGCAGGGCATGGAGCCGTGAGTCCCTAAGAGGCTATAAATATTGTCACTCAGGCTGCCAGCGCTGCAGAAATGCCTCCCTTCACCACAAATGGTGCTTTTTATGTGATCTGTGGAGGGGGCACAGAAGGTGGAAATGGATGGGGCATCTCTAGCAGCATCCTCCTGGCCTCCACTCAGGTGGGCCTCGGAAGGAAGGCCCAAACATGGATTACCTAAAACAACACAGAGAACAGTGGAAGGAGAGCGGAAGCAAAACAGGCTTCAGATAGACAGAAGGGGAAAGGTCTTGTCTTTGCCTTATGCACCAGTGAACATGAAGAGGATAAGTAAGCAGGGGAGGGTGGATGCCTGAAGAGGCAGACAGCACCTACATCTTGGGGCTACTCCTCGGGGCGGATGACTTGTAATACAGCAGCAGACACTGTGACATAACAGGGCACAAAAACTGTGAAGGTTTTTTTCTTGCCATACAGAAAGCTGCAGGGACTGTCGAACAGGAAAAGTGTGGCTGTATGTGGCGTTGCTTTAACTGCTGCTGTGTGCTGTGAGGAGTGAGAATCGTATCAGTTTTTTTTCTTGTTCAAGAAAATGCCTCTGTGATTAGGGTCCAACAAATATGTGTGTATCATTTCGTAGCAGAGGCCACCTTAGTACTGCTTCATATCATCACTAAACATCATCACATATCGAGTGAAGTCACAACTCCAGTCATGTCAAGTTAACCCACTTCCTTGGATTTTTCAGTTTATGTCTTCCTCTAAGATAGAGGTTTTGTTAAAATCTAATTTGGTTGTTTATGTAACTGTTAAAAGCATGTCTGGCATATTGCACTTCACCTGGTAAATACTAAATAGACTGTGCTGCAGACATGTGATGAGTGACTTCCACACAGCTGCCAATAAAAAGAGACATTTTGTCAAGACCCACCATACACATGTGATCAGTTGGGAAGTAGATAACTGATCTGGAAAGCTGCAGTACAACACTACCCAGGCCAACAGGGCTAAAAGGATGTTTTGGGTCTAAGCACAAAAAGCCCTCTGTTACCTACTGACTTTTCATTTTAGCAGATCTTGCTCTTTGTGATGTAGCTGAAACAGTTCAAATCAAAGTCAAATAATACAGGTTTTAGGTATTGTTTCAAAGACATGGAACACGCTTTTAGGGAAACACAATGTTGTAACTGCTATTACACTCTGTTGATAATGTGTATTTTATCTTGATAACATTCATCTGGGAACAAGACCCTGGTTGCTCACAGGCATAAATTTAGTGCAGGTGCGAGGCAGATCCATTAATCTTTATATGACTGAGTCAATCTAATTGTGTGCGCTGTCAGTGCACCCAGATGATATGGATCTGTGCAGCACTAGTTCTGACCAGATGCTGACACTGACAGTCTACAGCGATGAGACTGAGTAAGAACAGTGCTGTGTGTAGATGTTTGTGGTTTGAGGTGACCTATTGTAGAGTGCCAGCCAGGAGTTCAGGAAAGGATGCAGTCTTGACCTCAGGAATAGCTATTCCACAAAGGGGTTCATATGAATTTCACACGGGATGGATGTTTATATAATGACCTGGGACCTGGGACAAAACACGGAGTACCCAATGACCTTTCAAAGTGACCACATGAAACTAACCCTACTTCCCAACCAAGATGGTGCAAATGAGCGGTTTGGGCTGTGCGCATTGATTCAGCAGACAGTGATCTCTGGAGAAAGGAACTGCTGTCTTTTACATTACTTGTTGCAGGTTGATTTATGAACGTCTTTGTGTATCTTGGCTCAGAATCTGCAGACACAGAACAGAGAGGGCAGAGTAGAGACATGGAGATGAGGAAGGAGGAGGAATGCCAGAAGCATTTGGCACCAGGGTGCAGGTATGTGGAACGTTTACAGTAGCAGAATCTTTATTTTACACAGGTTTAGGTAACAGTACAGAGTGATTCAGGATTATTTTCCTGACAATGTATCACTGTTATTAGTATTGTTCCTATTAATGAATAAGAAAAACAGAACAATAAGTAAAACGGGACAATTTTTTTTTTTTCCAAAAGAACAGACTCAAACTTAGACCTTCCAGGCACCTAAACAAAGATAACACCAGGGGAATATGACATGCTGAACAACTGATTATCATATTTTGAATAACATAATGCTGTTGATCTACTGTATCAAAGCTTGTTATGATTATACTATCAGCAAAACTGCTCTCCTGCCTAGATACACATTTTATTTTTGTCTTCTCTGTAATCTTAGATTAAAACTCCCGATTTGCTCCAACTTTGGCTCTTTAGCTGCCCCTGTTTGATCAAGTGTCCAGCCATGTCCGTTGTGCAGCGGTAATAAACATGGTCTCTCCATCTCAAGGTCACTGATGTAGAACAATGTGCCGACGTAGTTCATGCGCTCCTCTGTGGAGCGGGCAGCTGAAACAGCTCTTTTTTACAGGAAATGTTAGATGAGCTTCATTTCTGACACGCTGCAGGCTTTTTCACCCCCTCGGGAATCACTGCTGAAGTGCTGACCCCTCAGGGGGGTGGCTGGTGTCTTTGCACATTCTGAGCACTGCAGTCAGATACAGTTAGCCAAAGACGTTAGAGAGTCACAGTACAAAGACAAATGAAAAACATTTCCTAGTCCAATTAAAATCAGACAAACGTTCACCTGACAAAGGTTAAGACAAATTCAAATAAAAGGGCTAAAATTGTGCGGCAGCTTATCTATTTTCTGTACTGTTGTGTTATTAATGCATCTGCACAGTGGCATGGAGGCAGCACTTAGTCACGGTAGTCACACTTTATAATACCAATCAAAGATTTACCTCTAATTACACTGTAGGTAAATGGTAAGGCATTACTGAAAACAAGTAAGCAGAACTTACTTAGTAAGGACTCATGGGTGATGGGCATAGCAGAAATGAGCAGGGTTCATAAGCTCAAGGGGACCAGTTTGATTCCTATATATTACTCTTGAGCTAGTTAGTCTGAATAGCTTTAGTATGTATCCAGCTGTGTGAATGGATGATATATATGTGTGCCTGCTAAGCAAACCATGTAATGTAATGTGGTTGGGGTACAGCGGAATTTGATTACATAATTTGTACACTGTGGTTGCCATCTTACAGTGCTACAAACTGTTTTTCACTCCACACCAGCCATTTCCAAAAACTGGGGGGGAGAGGCAAGGGTACGTAGTAAATAGGCAGAGGGGAAATAAAAGACACCCGTAACATTCCGCTGTTGCTATGAGACACGTTGCTGTGAGACAGTATAATTTCATGCAGGCAAAAAAAAGTCTCCTTGCACCTCTCAAATCACCTTTCCGGCAGAACCGAACAACGCTGTCAGATTGAGCACTTTGCCTTTTCACGGCACGTGTCCTTGAGCGTTCACCGCTGCACTCGGGCTGGCTCCTGCTTTGTGTGTCTTTTTGGGTGATGTCAGGTTTTTTCCTTTTCGTGCCGTTATTTCGCTCATGTTCAGCCAGGAGTGAGAAAGACGCATTTGTATCCGGCTTGAGTTTCACAAAGATCAGCTCACAGATTTCCATCTGAACAATGGAGAGATGGAAGAAGGGCTCTTAATTATTAAAGAGGCGCGGCCCACAGAAGCAGTGGCCCTGCTCCGGGTGGAGATTACGCAACGGGCGAGTGGGCGTCAGAGCCGGGAGTGGAGAGGACGAGAGGACCAGGGGTGCTCTCTACAGCAGCCCGGTGGGCGGAGGGAGGGAGGGAGGGAGGGGGGCACAGCGGGTCCCCTGGTCCCATCCATGATGCAATTCTCTGAAACATGCATCTCAGACTTTGGGCTGATCAGAACTGCTACAGCTGACAGTTAGTGCTGCTGATGCATTGGCTCAGATCAGGCAGATGTGGCGTCTAAACTGGATTGAGTTGGTTGAATATTACTGCAGGATGAGAGAGAGGCTTTTTCCAACTCATTCCATAACTATCTGTATATCTAATGCACCAGCCTGTTCATGGTATGGACTCATAATGTCTTAACAGCCGTCCTGGATATAGTTCACAATTGCTGATAACACACATAATTGAACAAGTGGTTCTGAAATCATGTTGTTAACATAACACTTAGTCAGTTGTTTTATTTGATTGTGGTGATCTGATATTTTTTATTTATGTACCCAACACTTGCAAGAACTGGTCAAAACATCACCAAAAGATATTTCACTGTATTGAGGAGGGTTTGCTGAAGCTCTGTGCTAGGATAGAAGTGTGTGTGTGTGTGTGTGTGTAAGAGACAGTTACACACAGACATGAATTGCTTCACTGACAATAGCAATGTCCTCCAGTTATATTAAAGGGTGCCAGAACTGGGGTGCAGTGGATAAAGATTTGTAAAGTGCTGGCAAGTCAAAAGCAAATATTTTCTTTGCTAAAATGCTGTTAGGAAGCAGGCCTCAAATGCTGAAACCAGTTTCATGTCCAGTGAGAGTCCTGGGTCTCTTCTCTTTGCAATGTCTGTAACATAATGCTTTATCTACATGAACCATTTTTCAAATAGTTAATAAAAAACAGATGACATTTCAAAAAGTGATACACACATGTTTGGTGCGAGCATATGAATAAATAATTACAACATACTCAAATGCTGCAAGTGGACACCTAGAAAAACTTTTTCGATGATGTCGACAGGAAATGCCTGACGTGTCTGCTGTACAGCAGCCGCTGTGCAGCGGCTAGCGTCTGCACTGGCGGAAATCGATCCAGAAGATCAAGTGTGCCAGAGGCCTGACTCAGGGAAAAACACAGTCATTCAGCGAGCACAGCTGTGCTGGCGGGAGACTGGGACCCTCTGCTGGGGCCTGCAGAGGTCACTTTTGGCTTATCTGCTCCAGCACTCAGGCCAATCAGTGGCACTTAGGATGGGCTTCATTAGTAGTTATGCTGAATATATCTGAATATATAGAGTATATATCTGAATATATAGAGTGTATGGGGGGTAACACTGTTCAAATAAGAGCTCAAGGTGTACAGTAATGTAAATGTCCCTCAGCACAGTAGCATTACCGCATGTTGATTTTAGAAGATTCTGTCTCTGTATTTTTATTCAGGTCTTAGAAAAAGAGCTGCAGGCTGCTTTTACTGTTTTTACTGAACAGCATTTTACTGCTGTGAAGCTGTGCTGATGAGCGCTGCTGGCTCAGAGCTGGCCATCAGGCCCTGTGTGCTCTCACACGCCTCAAAGGGGCTGTGTGTGTTTCTGTGTGTTTGTGTGAGCATGCATGTGCATAGGTGTTTGTATGTGCACATGTGTGTGTGTGTGTGTGTGTGTATATGTGTGCGCACGCGCTTGTGTTAGTGTTCATGTGCCCGCGGGTATATGTGTGTGTGGGCATGCGGGTATATGTGTGTGTGTGTGTGTGTGTGTGTGTGTGTGTGTGTGTTTGTTCTCCCCTGTAGGCACGCTGGCCCCAGGATTTGCTGTGTGGAGCTGAATCACAGGCTCCCTCCACCCACACTCACCTTGGATGCACTGAGCTCCCAGCTCCTCTGAAACAGCCTCATTATCCACCCCCTTCCCCACACAAACACACACACACATACACTAACACATACAAGCACCATCTCTGTCTCTCAGCCCAACATCACACGGCAGGTTATTGGGTTTGCACAGTTTGTCAGCTTAATTTGTGGATTCACTGGAAAAATGTGTCTCATAACCAGGAACCCACTACCTTTTTTGTATAGTTACACAAACAGGGAGAGTGTCCCTGTTTATCTTCATTACCTAGTTATCCATTTTCTAGTTGGCTAATTGTTGTGTCTGTTGTCATATTTTACCCTCCCTTAAGAAATGTAAGGGATTTTTTCTGTTTGTCTTCTCAGCATAGGCAAGCTTTTTTTTTTTGAGAAATGATCTGAATGCTCAAGAGGACTCATTATCCCTTTTGCAGGCTGTGTTCTAGCATGATGCAGTTTTGTAGGCTTTCATTAGCAAAGGGCTCTAATTGTGTCTGTAACGAGCAGGGCCCCTGAAGGTATGCCTGCTCTGGAATTGCCTCTGAACTGTGACCCCACGCTCTAACGAGAAATTGCAAACCTGAACTTGTTAGGCAGCCTTTGATCCCACACCAGGGTCAGTCATAACCTGATCTGATGAGCAAGAATTTGTACTCTGTGTGGTTGCAGCGTGGGATTAGATCAGAACTTTGACACCCGGTGCCTCGAAATGAAAAATGATTTCATCTCATATTTCTCTTTGAATTTGCCAGAGGTCACCTGTGTGTACCCCAGGCCCTGGAGCACTGGGGAGTTTGGCACAAGCACTGGGTGTGTAACGCGTGATAATCAGCTGGGATGATGTGGGAATTAACAGGGCTTCTGAGGACATGCTGGGGTAGGGCTTTGCGAGAGAGAGAGACACCATGTGTGTCCCCCCTCTCTACACAAAAGCACGAAAGTTTTGTTCTTCTAGGAACAACAACAGACAAACCGCTCTTTCTCATCTTCAGTATGCAGCTGCAACAGGGTGGCAGGGTTGGCCACAATTCCCAGTGGTGATTGGACAATGGGCATTTTATTTATGCTTTTCCAGCATAAAAATAAACCCAAAATAAAACAGGCATAAACAAAAGAGGAGATTCCCAGCAGGCGCATTGCGAGAGAGCCCATAGTCAGCCGTTAGCAGTGCTTT
This sequence comes from Megalops cyprinoides, assembly GCF_013368585.1. Classification (NCBI taxonomy): domain Eukaryota; kingdom Metazoa; phylum Chordata; class Actinopteri; order Elopiformes; family Megalopidae; genus Megalops; species Megalops cyprinoides. The sequence continues at coordinate 12,866,355 of NC_050607.1, forward strand.
TATAGCAGGCCTGACTAAGGCAACAGGCAGCACCTGGGCTGATTAGCACTCAGCCTCAGTTGGGCAGGTGCCTGCCTGTGAGGCTGCTGCTGTCCCAGGTCCTGAAGCCCTCCCAGGCTGGGGGAGACGGCAAAAAAATGTCCCGCGGCAGGCAAAAAGAAGCACAGGAGCCCTCTCTGCTCTCCCTGACTCGCGTCTGAGTCCAATTACAGCGGCTCGCCATCTGGCTCCACGCTGGCATATGCCGCTGCTCCCTCCTTCCGTCCACCCGAGACGCGCAAACCCACAAAGAGCAGCCTGCGCCGTGATCCGCACGCCCCGTCTCGCGGGCGGCACGGCTTCCTCTGCGGCTGCCCTGCAGGCCCCCGGCCGCAGCAGCGGGCGGGAGGCAGCCGCGTGTCTCCCATCCCCCTGTCCCTCAGCACCCGTGACACCCAACCCCTCACTTACAGGACAGAGCTCCATCGCCAACCTAAGCGGTTCCACAATCTACAACATGCCATTTTCTGAAATCTTTGTTAATAGGAAGTAACAAAATATGCTCGATTAATATAAATGTATATAATTTTGTTTTTCCTCTTATTGCTATTGTATTGTCTTCTGCAAATACTAAGAAATAGTTTGTTAATTATTAATATTATTAATAGTAGTAGTGATATCAGTAGCAGTAATAGGAGTGGTATGATTTGGTATGATTTTGCTTGTTTCTGATTCCGTCAGAGTGTTGGACTAATTCAGTTCAGGTACAGAGGTAACACTCTGCAAATGCTCCAGTGTAAGCCTCACCCCGACGTGCAGCCAAGACAAACAAATGGCAGTGTATTGATTTTCACTGTGTTGCCATGAAATTCTTGAAACCATTTGAGGTTGTTTAAATGGCCTGTGTAATGTGTAAGGGTGATGATACAGACACACACATGCGCGCGCTTACGTGCACACACAAGTAAACACATGTATGCGAGCATATGCACAAACACACACGTATACACTTGTATGTATGTGTGCAGTCACACACACAAATACCCGCGTGTATGTTTGTACGTATATGCACAAACACATACATAGACACATATTCACGTGCATGCACACATACAGGCACTCATGCTCCCAGTGACCTCATTTCTGTATGAGTCATTGGTGACTCTGTGCTGAGTGGAGAGCCACCCTGTTTGATGGGAACCATAGTCACAAAGCCCATGCTGGCGATCCTGTTCCAACTGACAAGCCACAAGCAGAATTCATTTTGAATTCAAGGACAGTTTTTATAAATAAGAAGGTACTGCATCTTGTTTGCTTTGTGCAAAAATGTTTTCAATGCAGATTTTTAAATATGGAGGAAAAAACATGCGGTGGAAAGTAGCACTAGAATATTCTTATATATTCAGCACATATATCTGAGACAGCACCCATGTTCGCATCAGAATATTCCTTTCATAACTAGATGGAATATTAATCGGGTGGAAATATCAAAACATGAAACTGCAGATTGCTGGAGCATAGGAAATAATTAATTAGGCTGGCTATGATTCATAAGTCTCTATCATGTCCATGTAGCTTCAACCCTTTGGTGGATTCATCAAAGAAAATCAAATCCAGGCATAAAGTATAGTTTTCATAGAAACTGGAGTGGCTTTTTTGCTCTACAGTATCATCTGAAAACAAATGAGAAGGAATGGGTTGTACGTGAAGTACATGTTTGAATTATTCAATTACACTGAATGTACTGGATATAATGTATGAAATGAATATCAAATGAATATAATCACATTCTGTGGTTCCGTTTGAGAGATAAAATAACATGTTACATTTGATTTAAATTCATTTCATTGTGGCTTCATTCCTTAGCAAATGTATGGTGCAAAAAAGCAGAAAGTGTGAGCCTCACAGCGCAAGATGGAAGCAAGACCACAGTCTCACTGCTGTAGATGACAAAAAGTTACTATCCAGGAGGAAGTGACTAATACCTTTCATCTGCATTAGTAATCATGACTACATTTTGCCAAGACAAACAGGAGAGAAGCACGTGACACCAAGTTCATCCGTCTGTCTGCTGTGCGTTTATTCAGGGAAAAGCAAACAATGCCCGACTCGTAACAGAATGTCCAACACAGCGTTAAATGGGAAAATGTATCAAGTACCCACAGTCAACTGCAAAAAGGTGCTTTTTGGAAAAATGGTAGCTAATGAACAGGTATCAAATGAAGAACACTTGCCATAGGAAATGATGATTCCTATCCAGTGCAGGTTGCCTGTACCCCTGAAAGGTTTCTCAGCGGTGGCCTTTAGTGTTTGGTCCTACATGCTGTTTTCTCTACGTTTAAATTTAGTTTAGCATCAGATTAATAATTTCCAGTTGTTAAGGTCTAACGTCATGTAGTATGAGACAAATACGTCTCTGTGCAGCTGTGCCATGTTTATCTAGCCATAAGGATTTTGTTCACTTGCTTTAACACATAAACAACATTTTGAGGTCAGTTAATTCACTTAATACTTCTGGACTCCAGAGAGTACTATTCCTTGAAAAACAGTTCAGTTTAATAATTCCCTCTCGACCTTCAAGATCAAAGAATCAGGTTAAATTCACCATATGAAACAGCCACATGCAGAGAGTATATAATAATAATAATAATAATAATAATTACAGTGCAAACACAGCCCAAATGTTTTTGTTCCTTTGTCAGAGCTCCACTCTTCTCATATGTATGCAGACACTTGGTGAAGGAAGGGAAGATTAGACATGAATCAGATCCTTAAAAATTTATTGAATTGGATGCTTTACTGTATATATAATGAAACCATGAGTGACAGAGAATGATGGATATGCTTGCATAGATCACAGACTATGTCGTCACCAACATATGACAAACCCAACAAGTTGTAGCAGAATCCTGAAATCAAAAAAAAGCAACTGAAAAAAAAAAAAAAAACTGAACAACTGAAACCAAAGGGCAGTTTCCCCTCAGAAAGTGCAAGGACTGAAAAAATAATAAGCAAACCCCAAACACTGGAAAAATCAAGGCTCCTTTGTGATGCAGTTGGTTAAATCAATGGCAGCAGCTTTGATGGATGGAGGGTGCGTTTCATTTTGACTGAGGTAACCAGTCGCGTCCATCCAGACTCTGGACTTGTGTGCGAGTTTCAAAATTCACTGCACTCAAAGCAGTGAGATCCGAGACAGTAGCAACACAGTTTGAGCGCTTAAGAAACAACTAAAATCGTCATAATCAGGAAGCTTGTCACATGACAAGATCCTTCATGAGAATTATTACAGTAATGATGATGATAATGGTCATATTCATAATGATGATAATAATAATGTGTGGCGAGCATTGGACTGGCAGGGCTGGTTATGAACGTGAGGGTAAGCAGATGAGAATGAAACAGGCACTGTACATTTGATTATTTTTGGATGGCTAATATCATGCAGTCCTTTAGAAAGCATGCAGGTTTTTTTAATGAGCAAGATGCCTTTGAGAGATAAATCTGTAAAATGGCCACAAACAAGATGATGTGATGGAAACTGCCTCTTATGGTGTTTTGTCCTAGAACAAACTGTCTGATGTTGAATCAAAAAGACAACACTTCAGTTGGAAGGTACATACTGACACTAATGTACTCAATCATTAAAAATCATGTACATATCACTAAAACTGATCTGTTTTTTGTTGTGCTAGTCAACAAAATGAAAGCTTCTAATGTTTCAGCTACTGACATGTTTTCCAACAGAGAGAGATGATTATTTTAGTACAGTTTAAATCAAAGTAACCAATTCATATAAATTGAATTACACAACTAAGGTAGGTGGCAATCTCTCATTTGCAACAGCTATTGAATGAAAACCCCAAATGCAATGCAATTGGAACTTTCCTTTGGATTTTATGAGCTATTTTCAACTGAGAGGAGTTATTTTTCCACTAAAATGTTGTTCATTCTCACTTATGGAAGTACACCCCATTAAAGGAAAATACTCTGTGACAAGTACAGACTTTGTAATGCCATCTTGTTTATGTAAGCACCGATGCTGATTTAGTTTAGTTGCGCTTGCAACACGTACACACCTGCAATATGCACAGTTCCAAAGTGGGCTTGATATACTTCCATTGTCTGCTAGCATATAATGAGACTCTGTTTGTCTCCCCTGGTAGTATTGGTGGTTATTTGTTGTAAAATGCTGTAAAGTGAGCTTGAGTCATACCTCCACAGCTAAATTTATATGATACAATGTGGTTGGTAAAGACATGCCGGTGTGTCTGAAAACCTAAATTTGGTCCCTTTAAAGATTTTTGTCACTCAGTAAAAGTATGGGCATGTCTGTCCAAAATTGGTCTACTGTATTGCACAAAACTGACCTATAAGTGACCAGGAGTCAGTGGACTCCCAGTATGCCAATGTAAATGTCTGGATCTTGAGGTGGCCTTTACCTCATTGTTTGACTGAACAGTATGATTCTGTAGAGAGAGAGAGTGCTTTGTCAATAATTATTGTTGGATCTAAGTGCTTTTCAGTATATGCATAGCACTATCAATGTAAAGTATTTCATGGGAAGAACATGTTTTTTTGTCATAATAATATTAAAACTCAAGGTGGGGAGGGGGTGCTTTCCCATTAAAACACCTTCAGCATGGGCTTTTAATGGTGTCTGTTGAACAGAGGCTTTCAAACAGATCTGCCTAGTTCACCTCAGGGCAGTGGGATAAACATACAGTGAGCTATTACTGTGCGGTGGAAAAACATAAAGGTTCAGCCCTGCTTTCAAGCAGACCTGCCTTTTACCTCAAGGCAATGGGGCAAACAGTCATGGTGAAGCCAGAGCAGAGGCTTTGTTTTCACCACACATTCATTACTTGCTGGAGATTTTTCATCTTCCTTGGATAGGCTGTACTTCAGACTGAGAAATCACATGTCATGGAAATCCACTAAATGGACTAAATTCTTATATTTTCATGCTAATTTACCACTGCCTATTTAATGCGAATGTAGTAAGGTGAATGTCAGTTCTAACCAATTGCATGAACTTTTTGGCAATATTGACTCTTGCCAGAATGCATTGCTTGTTAGAGTAAACAAATAAAATGCAATCAGTCAGTGTGGCTTTTACAAATTCAAAAAGGGCTGTCTTTGCACATACTGTCAAGATAATGCACTCAGATGAATTAATGAGCAATAACACCATTCTGAAAAAAACATGTTAAAATAGATAAAAGGGTTAGGCATGCTCTCATTAATAATGATTCTGCCTTGTCATGTTTCATTTTTTATGTGTGCTGCACATCACAGACAGCTGTCTTCCAGGTGCCTTTCACGTTCAATTCTGGGTAGGGAGTGAAACTGATTTTCAATGTTTTTGCCACTTTATTTGCCAGGAAAACATGCCTGTCCTGCACTGCGTTGGTCCAGCCATATCACATACTCCTCCGTTACTAAGAGCTTGAGAAAGACAGGCCACCATACCGTGTCTTCCATAGCTTATCCCTGAACAATACTGAGAATGCTTACCAGGACAGCTCCTCTTTGTAGGCAGAAAGGGAATGCATTGGCAATACTGATGTTTTGATAAAATCTTAAAAATCTAAATGCCATCAACACACATATTTCTGCTTGGAAAGACGATCATATTCTAAATCGCAATCATAACTCAATGACATCTCAGTCATATTCTAATACATATTTTATATGCAAGACATCCAGGACATTGTTGGTGTAGGTTTGTTTCATTTAAGATAAATGCCGTCATAGTTGTATTTCATCTTCATGTTAGAAGCAGTTAAACAGGTTTTTAGCATTCCAATTCAGTGTCCCTTTTTGCAGGAGCTATGAACTCCTCATCGTTCTGTGACTCAAAGTTAAGTAATCCTACAGATATGCATGACTCTTGATTGTGCGTAGCTGGGGGGGGATTGTTGGGGAGGGACTATTCTAAGTGCTGCCATATGAGTGTCTTGTCTGGGTGTGTGAAGGATTCAGTAGCACTGGACTGATGGAGGTTTAAAACAGGCAATTATCACCACAGATGACATGGAGATGGACAGTTAGCACGTAGGATCACAAGCACTGCACTGACAGACTCGACCACACTGAGGTAGAAAACCAAAAAAGGCTCATCATGGTACATTGTAAAAAGAAAAAAAAAAAACAACACTGCTGGATGGTGATAATAAAAAAAAACTGTAGATATCTGTTGATTTATTTTTACAGTTTGGTCAGCTGATTGGGAGCTGTGTGGAGGCCTAAGCACAAGGCATCAGCAGGACTTGAGTGGAGAATGTGTCATTCAGGAGTCATAACTAATATCCCAATCAGGATCTAGAATTCTTACCTCCTGTTTTGTATGTTTTCCTTCTTTTTTGTGTGTGTTGCCTGGCAATTGTGTCATTATTGAGTCTTCCCTGAATGACCTCACTACCAGCCCTTGGAAGTTTGTCTTCAGAACTGTTGTTGTACCATATTTGACTGTAATTCTGCAGGTATAAACATAATATATAGATGTACTGTAGTGCATTGTTGTGTAAAGAGGAAACCCTTCCAATTATACTCAAAAGTGTATTCTGTAGTAGAGGGAGGCACTTTCAACGATCCAGTGGGTAAGAGTTTTAAAGGCACTAGCAACTAATTAAGTAATTTTGCTTGATTTCTTTTTTCCTCTGCAATATGTTTCGAGTAATATATTGAAAAACCATAAATGATTTAAGAATCAGTTGCAATATGGATGCATCATTTACATTAGTTTCATGATTTTCAGATTTCTTGTTCAGAGAAGGTCCATGCATTGCGCTCCTGAATTAATGCTGTCTGTACGTACCAGGTGCTAACTATGAGTATATGTGTTTTGATATGGTTGATTCTTCTTTGACTTTGTTACCTTTGTTAGTCTGTTTCCCAGAATTGGGCTTGGATTTATTCCATCATAGTTCATACAAAATCAGGATGTTATGCCTCTCTTCTCCTTAACTATGTAACTTGGAAAGTCATCTGGTCCTTCAGAAGTCCCCCAATTACCGCAAGCTGCTTAATACTGACGTCATGCATTAAATATACTGTACCAGGGTACATGGTACCTTAGTCGATTAGGCCATAATGCTGAGTATTTTGACATGCTATGTTCACCAAAAGTTACTGTTCCCTTAAGATTTAACATTCAGCTCTTAAATAAGTTTAAATTATTAATCATTTAGATAATAAATAACCAGTGCACTTTTGGTGAAAGCAAATGAGAGGACGAAATCTGAGATCAAACTGGGATCAAAAAAAGAAATCTCCCGCCATAATATATGAGATAATGCCTCGCGCATGCCAATATTAAAAGAGGACTTTTTAACATGCGAACATTTTAGTTTTCTTTTTTATCATTTTTCGTTGTTGTATTTGAACTGCATGACATCTTACCAACTTTGTAGAATTTTAAAAAGCAGCATCTGCGGAAAAATAGCAGCGTTGCAGATGTCCTCGAGATCATAACTACGTCCGCTGTGATTTCGTAGCAAAACCCCAGCGGTTTTCTTTTCCGATGCAAGATTCTTGCTTGTCAGTGGATCTCGACTGATGGTATGTCCTGTAGCGAGGGAGCACGTTGATCGATAGCCGCAGATGCTTGCTTATTTCAGCAGAACAGACAACTTCCGCGCGCTTTCCTGTATGCACTGCAAATTGCTGTAGTCTTGCCAACTTCTTTTAAAATATATTCCCAATTATATTGTCCGTTTGGAGAAGCAGAGAGTGGAAGTCCCGTTAGGGGCTTGTACAGTGTCTAATTTTATAAACCTAGTCAAACGATTGCTGTAGTACGAAGTTGAAGGATCCCATTTGATAATAAATGAAAATATTAAATCTTTCACGTATTCTGAAAGCATTGTTCTTGTTTGTCTTCTTCCTTTAACATCGCTGAGCATAATAATCGCAATGCAAGAACGCATTAGAGAAGTCAATAAAGCATTCGGACACGGTTATAGTATTTACAATGACAGAGTGATGGTTTCACTTAAGTCCACTGGCTGCTATTACATCGCCTCTAAACATCAGTTAGCAGCTTGCTTCTGTTAACACAGTTCTGGTTGGCCATAGTGCAGTTGCCAGTTCTTAGGTTCGCCTCTCTGAAATTGTCAATGCTGTTATTAATGTCCTCGTCGATCTCCATATATTCCGACTTGCTGACGGTAGATGAACTGCGGCGACTCGAGTTGGTGTCAGAGGCGATGTTTGGAGTGCTGACATTTAGAAGCTGCGCCTGCTCCTCGCCTTCGGTCTCTCTGTGATAAAAGTAATTAAAGTTGGAGACAATCACAGGCACTGGCAGCGCAATCGTCAACACGCCAGCAATGGCACACAGGGACCCCACAATCTTGCCCCCGATAGTTACGGGATACATGTCCCCGTAGCCCACGGTTGTCATGGATACCACTGCCCACCAGAAAGCGTCCGGGATGCTGTTGAAATGGGACCCTTTCTCCTCGGCTTCGGCGAAGTAAACGGCGCTGGAGAACAAGATTACTCCGATGAACAGGAAGAAGATGAGCAGCCCAAGCTCCCGCATGCTAGCTTTGAGAGTCTGGCCCAAAATCTGCAGTCCCTTGGAGTGTCTCGATAACTTAAATATTCTGAACACCCGAACCAGACGAATTACCCTGAGAATAGCCAGAGACGTTGCCTGATCTCCCTTCACTTCTTTGCCGTCTTGGTCTTCCGCCAACTCTGTACCGAGCGTGATGAAGTAGGGGATAATGGCTACGACATCTATAGTGTTCATCATGTTCTTAAAGAAGGCCGCCTTGCTGGGGCAGGCGAAAAACCGCACTATCAACTCAAACGAGAACCAGATGATACAGAGGGTCTCCACGATGAAGAAAGGGTCGGTCAAGATATTTGGTTTGTAATAGAAGGTACTGTTCCCCACCGTTTGCATGTGCCCCGCCGGGTCCTCTTTAAGTTCAGGTAAGGTCTCCAAACAAAATATGACAATTGAAATCAGAATGACCATCACAGATACAATAGCAATCCCTCTTGCAGGCCCAGAACTCTCTGGGTGCTCGAACAAAAGCCAGATTTGGCGTTGGAATTCTTTCTTGGGCAAAGGGCGTTCTTCCTCTCGGATGAAACCCTCATCCTCGCGGAACTTTTCCATGGCTTCCACGCCAAGCTCGTAAAACTTTATCTCTTCCGAGAACATATCCAAAGGAACGTTTACTGGTCTTCTCAACCTGCCACCGGACTGGTAATAATAGAGGATGGCGTCGAAACTCGGGCGGTTTCTGTCAAAGAAGTACTCGTTTCTTAGGGGGTCGAAGTACCGCATCCTTTTCTTGGGGTTGCCCAGGAGGGTCTCGGGGAACTGGGCGAGCGTTTTGAGTTGCGTCTCGAAGCGCAGCCCCGCTATGTTGATGACCACCCTCTCGCAGCATTCACAGCACTGGTCCCCGTGGTCGGGGGGATAGGTATCCTGCGGGTGCCCCGGCAAAGCCGAGGTCTCGTCCATATTTTCTCCAGCCACTACAGTCATCCCGGAGACGGGATTCTGAGCGCTGCAAGGGATGCGGGGTGTCGTTCAGCCCGGTTGAACAGGCATCCAGTTTCTCTCGCAGTTCTCCTCTCCTATTTCCCCGCCTCTGTTGTACGCTTCAGTCCCCCCGGTACAGGGGATAGCTTACTTTGCCTCAGTGCGGCCCCCGTGCCTTTCTCGCTGACTCGGCCATTGCCTCTCTCCGCCGCTGCTGCCTACTGCTGCCCTGTCACCCAGTCAGAAAGCGAGCGAGAGAGCAGAGAGAGAGAGAGAGGGAGAGAGAGCAAGAAAGGGAGAGAGAGGAAAATAATGGATCGAACAGCAGAGATCTCTGCCAGCTCAGCAATTTCTCATCTGTGTTTTATGTTGTGGACTCTTAAGGTGGCCAGAACGCACAGTGTGCAGCTGATCGTGCTAGGAATGCAACATTCGAGAAAAGAATTTTAAAAACGTTATAAATCTAACGTTGTCCAGTCGACGGTCATGTTCATTTTTCTGTCGCATGCAGTGTTACACAAGTTTCACTCCACCGCCCACTCACTCTACACAAACCCCCGCGTATGCTAAGATTCGCAGACTTCAGGTTGTTATCCGACAGATGATAAATATAAATCATGCTTGTATCATCGTTGTTATTATTATCGTCATATAATCATAATTGTTACTGTGTAATATTATCAGTAGGCTATTACCGCGCTTACCTGCGGCTGATCTTGAGGAGAAACTGTAGGAATGCGCCCAGTCCGTGACCACCTTCAGCAAACGCTCTAACTTGCCACAGCCAGCTCTGTTTTAAATAATGGCTATTACTTTACAGCGTACTCTGTATGAGCTTTCCTGAAGTATTGATAGGTTTTTTTTTCTTCGTAAACATCCACGGAATATTGATGTCATTGGTTTCTAACGCTGATCGGAGGAATCAAGACTCAAAACGGCGTGATGAGTCTTGGAGGAGCACGTCAAATGAAGATGCAAGCAATATACAATTATACTGAACAGATTAAGGGAAAGAGCGAGATGCGGCGGGGTAGAGAGGAACGCAAACACGCACGCGAGTGATCAGCCAGGTCCGCTGACTCCAGCCCCGCTGCACTTCAGCGAGATGCGCTGCACGGCAAGAGAAATTATGATGGTGCGATTGAGAGGTCTGAATACATTAAGGGGCAATAAGCGAACCCTGGCCATCTCTCGACGCTGCCGCATCAGCAGAAATTGGAGAGCTATTTTCCTGTTTGGTGCAGGCAGGGTACGGCACTCCCATGAGTAGCTCGGTACCTAAACCCAGCTGAGAATAAAGAAAGGACATTCGGGAAAAGGGGGAGAATGAATTGGCGGGAGAGAAAATATCTCCTTAGTAATGTTAAAGCAGAGCCCACTGCTGGCATTCATATACAGTACAGTACTGAGAGCGAGGGAGGCAGCAGAGGGAGGAGGGGGGGGGGGGGGTTCGACGCAATGCAGACGGGCTGTGCTATCACTGGTTTCCACAAGTGCTTTCTACACCAGAAAAAAACAACACAGCAAGCTACTGAACACGAGCCATCGCTGCTGTAGAACCTGACCCGATGAATTGAACGGTCTCTGTGTTTACACCTTTACCGCTCTTTTGCCAGCCTCACAGTAATTATAAGATGAATGGAAATTTGTTTAAACGACTAAAAAAATAGAGGTTAACCCCGATCAGCGAAATATACACAATCAGCATTACGAGGGAGTGTGTGTGTGTCTCGCGCGTATCGGTACGCTGCACGATGAATTCTCGTAATATACAGCTTAATCGACAATATTTACTCAGTGCCTTTAATGATGTAGCCCCTCCCAACAGATCAGAATTTCACTACATCTCCAAAGCCTGCTGCCAATCCTGCCCGGCCTCAGTACCTGATAAGCGATTTTTCCAGATACCTGTGTATGTGTTTAGAATTCGCCGTGTGCTTCCTCCATTGTAATTGTTTAATCTGAGATAATTAACTAGAATAGAGGCCAGTTATTTGCCAAGACCCCCCGGAAAATTCTCGATCTGAGTTTGACTTCTCCTTTAATTGTGATTGGTTTTATGGAGAATGTCTTGTGTGAAAAGCTGTTTTTGTTGTCGTTGTTCATGTCTTGTTTCATTATACACGCGTGTGCCGAAGGGACCCACAGTCATCCGTGGGCCGGTTAATCAAACGACCCTGCAATAATAAGTGCTGTGTTTGGTTTCCTACTTTGCTGATCCAAACTCAATTGCAATAGATGAGGGTCATCAAACGTTACAGTGAGCACCATTGCAAATTGTCCATACCCTAAATGAAAACTACTTATTATTTGTGTTACTACTGCATTCTTTTACGGCTCTTCATATATGAAACGCAGACCTAACGAATATGACCTAACATTTGACTCTCCAGGAGGCAAATAAATGATTAGAGGCATTGAAACCCTAAAAATGGCAATATAGCACCTTCAGATGCTATGCTTGGAACTCAAAAAAAAAAAACAATCAATTCAATGACAGCACAAGGAGTCAACGTCTAGAGTTTCATCACAAGTTTGGTGGTAAGGGTACAGAAGGGCAGAATGAGACGCTGAGATGCCGTTGATATCAGTTCTCAGGTACTCATTCGGTAAGAGTCTGGATTCAATAATAGACGTGACCTGTGAGTATGTGTGTGTGCATTCGTGAGCTTATTTGTCTGCTTGTCAGTGTGCATGTGTGTACGTGTTGTGTATTTGCATGTGAGAGTGTGCACATGGATTTTTGTGCATGTATGTATGAATGTGTGCAGGTATATGTGTGTGGGTATCTGTGGTGTGTGGTTTATGTATGTGACTGTGTTTGTGTGCCTGTGCGTGTGCATGCATGTGTGTGTGTGTGTGTGTGTGCGCTCTGAATCCACAGGCATAGACACATACTGTTTTAATTGGAGAAGGTCGTAGGTGGCACATGTCCATTTTCAGCAGATACAGTGTCATATTAAATTGCAGAGCAATTATCTCTATGGTTATTATGAGTTCTAATAGCATAAGGGTTTTAAGGGTAAGCTCTGATAAAGAGACTTAGCAGACATAAAGGATAGATTGAAAAAAAATCCTGTAAAGTGTGCAGAGCTGAGTGGCCATTTGAACAAAGGAAATGCATTGCAGGTAAATTGTAAAGCAAAACAGTAAGTGAAGTCAGGTGACCCTTGATTTTAATTCGCACATTGTTTGATTTCGCCTTGGCTGGGTTGTACCTTTAAAAAAACAAGGGCTCGGATTATTAAGCTCTCATCTTGCTTTAGAAATCCTCGGTCATTAGCTGTGCAGTGGAGATGTGACAAGGATTTCCACCTGGCGGGATTTGACTTTTCCTTTGAAATCACGCTTCATTGGAGTGAGAGCACTGTGGCTCATTGCACATTTGCATATCAGTTAGGAGCCCCAGAGGTTCAGCACATCTTTTTTTCAGTAAGGATTTCAGGTTGCCGGTGCTTCTGTAGTAAGTCATGATCCTCACTATCACACCGCATCCCGAGGGACTGGAGATTTCAGCACCATGGACAGTACCCATGCCTGGCTTCTTCAGACCAACCCTGGCCTAGGAGCTGTGGATTGAGGGGAGGTGGAGAATCTTGCGCTTTTCCAAGCTATAGAGAGAGATTTAGAAAGCTGGAGAAAGGACAGAACAGGAATGGTGCCCAATCGATAGCCCTGAAATGAAGTCGTTTCTCACTTGTGCAGGTCCCTGCTGCTCTTATCTACTGTTGCTCCATTATGACATCATTACACTTGTATCCCTGACTCTTCCTCACCTGAAGATTCTAAATTAACAGTGTCCAATAGCTGTCACTATGGCTTGTGTCTGTTTGTAATCTAGGGGTCAGAGTAAATAATGTAGGGATCAGAGCACTGGTGTTCAGACCTGGGGATTGTGGTTGAGAATACTCGGTGGAGGCACTGCAGTGGTACTCTTGAGCAAAGAACCTTACCTCAGTTACCTGATCATAAACTGTGTAGTTGTGAAAATAAGCCCCAACATTTCCTAACTATTTGTCGGCCAGCTGGTGTAAATGGTGTAAATTTAAAATGGTTTTTGGTGTATATAGCTGAGGAGACTGATGAATGTGTCCATGTAAGACGGTGAAGTGGCTGTGAGGGTGCAGACCTTTTCCACAGCATGGCTGTGAGCTGCAGTGGCCTTACAGATGGTGATGTGTGAATGCGCTGTGTCTGGATCAGTGGTGGAGGTGTTTGTTGCAGGGAGCACTGAGGCCCTGCCCCTCCCGAGCAGGGATGTCCACAGCCACGGGCGCTGAAAGAGCTTTTGTATGTACAGCGTGTATAACACCGTTCTCCATGGCAACCAGGCGGTTTCAGCACAGGGTGAAAGCTGTAGACCCAGCCAACATCCTATCTTATATTTTGTAGCCTGGAAAGCTTCATTGAGCCTTGGCAAGTCTACTGTAGTATGCATGTGTGGGACCAATCAGATGGGATATGTCCTCTGGACTGACATTGCATTGATCTTCTTTCTTCTTTTAAAATGATGTGTTGGTGTTGATTTACCTGCATACCGGTGCAGATGCTGTCAGAGACCAAAACAAGTTTTATGATGGGATTTGATTACCATGCACGGTGTCTCCTAATAATCAACCAAAACAGTGCACTTGCATTTGCCCTTTATGGTACCACTAATGATTTTGGTGCCCTCTGTCCTCCCACAGGTATATAAGTTTCATTTCAATTCTACTGCATGCCTCCTCACTTGTTAACACCTGGATGCTACCTTTATTGTAACATCTAATAGAAAACTATAATATATATCTGCAATGCCAATGTCCAGTGATCACTTGCATGCATGCTTATAGATCGTCAGGCTTGGGGCGATGAACCCTGACCCTAAAAGACAGTTGAGTTGAGTTGAGTTGAGCAGCCATTTAATATATGTTCCTCAAAAATATGCAAACACTGCTGCTGAAGTACACCATCACAATCGTTGTCACAGGTGGGTGCCACTCAATGTACAGTCCCCATGTTGCTATGAGTAAACATGCCCTGAGCTGTTTTACATTGTTTTTTATTCAGATGTCCCCCTGCATAAGTGGGGCCTTCCTAGTCACAGTTTAATTATGGAGACCTGCTGGGAGGATACAACAGTTGGCTCTGATATGGGGGGTGTGGCTTGGCTTTTGTTAAGTGATACTGGAAGGCTGACTCATTACAAAGGAGAACTGTAGGTTTAAAAGCCTGAGGGTTGGGTTACAGTGTCACAGTGTGTTTGACAGATAGAAAACTGAAACGGGAGACAGGGCCGGGCCCCTTCAATATTGTCAGACAGAGGCAGAAAGTCTGATGCAGAACTTGAACTTCTCAAAGCACGCTTGCCCCTCCCTTCTTCAGCTCCCCCACCAATCAGCTATTCATGTCTTCACTTGCTGACCCATTACTGGATCCTAGTGCTGTCTGTTCCTACACCTGGGGTGGGAAGATCTAGTAGGGACCATTTATGGGTTTTCATTGGTAAATAAAATAGAAAAAAATAGAAAAGACTTTCAGATTCCAATATGACAAAGACAATTATTGGATTTTGGAGTTTGCAAGGTTTCAGCTCTTTATTCCACCACCACAAAAGTACGATGTATTAATGATTGCATAGACCGGAAAACCTGCAGACACTGCAGTCTTCCAGGCTTGGGAACTGTGTATGAACCTTCATTGTGGATGGTCTTTACATCACAGCCCTGGTATTCCAGCTGCATTGTCTAATGTGTAGCTTGGTTGCCTTCTTGACTATCACTTGAATGGAAAGAGCACCTGGCTTGTGGCGTGAAGGTTCAGCTTCTCCCAGTAGCAGATCCTACATCTGCAGCTCTTGATCATGCTTAGCCGAGCCGCTGCTTGGGTACTGAAGCAGTGTGAGTTTGGGGATGATTGGGAGAAGGGTTTTCTTTATATAGATTCCCTACCGCCTCCAGGCACACGCCCCTGCCATCTCGCGCATTCGCGTTTGCATCTGAATTCAGAGCAGCATGTTTATCAGCCTGTCTCTCAGTTTTTTCTCACATGAAATCCCTCTGACTCCTCTGGCAAGTCATTTCTCAAGCTCCTAGCACAAACACCACCATGAATCAGAGTGCAGCCAGAGGGAGGGAAAGGGTCGTGACGAGCGAAAAACGGGAGAGTCTTAAAGCTACATTTTATATTTAATAAAACCTGTCGATGAAACAAAGTTAGACAAAACTGGATCTTATGACAACAGTTATTAATGCTTAAGGTTTTAGCTTGTAGCTTCAACATACATACTTACATTTAAAAGCAACCCCTGGTTTAACTCATTCAGGCATCAGTGCAGCATACGTACATGCATGGGGAGCCCACCTTGTGTAGCTGCAGTAGCTGTGGTCTTATGTATGTGTACTGCATTCATGAGCATGTGTGCACGCCGCACAGTGAAGGTGCATAGGTTCACTGGAGATACATTATTCTTAAACAGGCATCAGCAGATGGAGAAGTATGTTTCTTTCACTAATTTGTTTTGCTCTCTTGCTCAGTGTGTCAAGAGGAGGTGTAGTATTCAGTAAAAATGCAAGTGATCGCACCTACAGAGGGGTGCTTGGGAAAGAGTGACAAGACACAGAGATGGGGAGGGAAGGGAAAGAGTGGGAGAGAGAGGAAAGAGACAGGAGATGCAGGGGAAGAGAGGGAGAGGGAGAAAGAATGGAGAGAGCCTTACTCTTTGGCCCTTCCCCCTGCTCCAATAGTGGCGTCTCGCGAGCGGCACGCCCCCGTGACTCCTGACGCACATGCGTGGGGCCTGACACGCCAAATCAGCCGCTCTTCTGCAGAAGGGCTGCAGCTTTTATGAAAAGCCCCGCGTCCTCATTCATAAACGGCTCTGCAGCCCACAGATTATATAACTCGTGTGCTTCTGTCACATCCCACTGCGCTACGAACACTCCCCGCTGCTATTTATAAGAAGAATAGCATGTCGATCGGAGACCATCACAGTCAAACCTCCCCCCTCAGGAGAAACACAAAAGCCCCAGGGGGCCTGGTCCCCCCCGCATGAATAGCTATAATTAGACCTGAATCATGCGGGAGACATTGAAAATAGAGTAAGGGGCAGAGTAGAGGAGGGAAATAATATGTGCTGAGATGTGGGGGGATGTCAGTGTGCTGGTGTCAGCTTGAGGAAGTGAATGAAGCGCCAGTGGAGACACTGCTGACGCTGTGCTCCTCATGCAGCCTTTTGTTTTGTGGTGTTTCTTTCAGAAAGCACACTTCCTGTTGTTGTTTTCCTGTGTAACAAAAAAGGCTGTGCAAGACTGTGTATGTGCTTCAGAAGGGAACAAGAAAAGGCTGGCTTATGAAGCAACGAGTCTCTGTCATGATTTCGCACGTAGTTCTAATCTACAGAAGGGGAGTGGTACCCAGCTTAACACATGAAGATGTTTTATTTCCCAGTACATGCATCAGGTCCAGTGAGGAAAACAAAGTAGGATAACTGAGTTACTGTCCTGTCACTGACTTCAGATAGACTGGTCACTATAACAGGGTGGGAAAGCTACACTGGTCAGTGATATTGATGACCTGTAAATACAGGTTGGCTTGCGGCACGAGCAAGATGGGTCCTCTGGGCACCAATGTCAACATCTTCCTCCCCTGGATCGCCCCAGTCAAACCCAGAGGGAGCAGATGGATGCCAAGCTGCAAGAGCTGCTGCAGATAAAAGCTTCTGCCAGATTAATAAGTAATAATCATGACTCAGATAGCTACATGGACTCTTACAAGATGAGCAACGAGACGAGAGACAATTGCACAGCCAGTTACCGGGCAGGGTCATTGATGTGGACTGTCTCCAAGCAGGAATCCAATTAAAAGACTCCACGTGGCCTAATGTGTGTGAGACAGAGCTCATTAGTGTATAACAGGCCTGTTCCACTGACATCAGCCCCTGGGACCAAGAGAGATAGTTCTGATCTTTTGCGCTCTAGACGTGGGTCATGCTGAACGATTTTGCTGTGGAGCGGGACTGTGCTGCTCCGAACCTTTAGGGCTCCAATCCAGCAGGTTTCCAGGCTCTCCTTCAGCCACGAGCATGCTCAGAACTGCAGAGAAAAGCCTAATTGGTTTAATTAATGCAATGATCGCTTGACTCAGCTGGTTGAGTGCCTCCCCTGAAATGAAGGCCCACAGACACTGCGGTCCTTCAGCGCTGGGGCTGAGGAGCCCTGCACTGGTATACTGGACGAGTCATCAGTTTGCACCCTAATGTTGTTTGCAACGATGTCCCGACCAAAGGGGAGGGACGGCACTCACTGAGGCAGCTCAGTGAATATTGAGAGGGAAGTGACAGAATCAGTAAGTTCTAAACGAAGGTTGAATTCTTGGGAAGAGAATTTTTAGACAATCCCTCAGCAATTAACAAACCCATCCCATCCTCAAGTATGAAGAAGCCCACTCATTACTCCCCTTCTGTATCAGCTGTTCACGGCATCCATTCGCAATGCCAGCTCATCCTTTTTTTTCTATTCCTGTGTATGATGTCAAAATTCAGTGGTCAACAACTTCAGCTCACTGCAAGGTGCCACTCCCTCCACAGACTCCAAGCCAAAGCCTCTGTACCCTCATCAACTGCAGTGCTTCTTATTCTGTTCATATCTGCTGAATGTAGTTTTGTCAGTAGTGTATACTCCACAGTGTGTCTGGAGACCACAACGGTCTAAACGCTGAAAGCAGTCGGTGGTCTGTGGAAGTCGTGTGTGCATGTATCAGCCTAAACCTGCAGCATGGGAATGTCCCAGTTACTTTCGCCGCTTTTCACCGCTTTTCCATGCATCTGTTCCAGGCCTCTTAAGACATTGTTTTTCTCAAAGTAATTCAGTGAGGCAAATGCTTTGTTGAAATATGCTGCTGAATACAACAAATATGTGTGCATAGACGGGAAAGTTAAAAGGCACCTAAAGCATTAGGACCTCAGCAGTGCCCTGCCCCCTAAGGACGGCTGCAAACTGAATGCAGCTGGAAAACAGAAGCACTGGCACTGAGAGGCAGGGAGACGTGACCCGGGGGGCCACAGGGAGGAGGGGCCAAACAGCAGCAAGGCCTGCCACGTCAGCGAGCTCGACCGTGTCGTTCCACAGAAGCGAAAGCTGCCGTCCTCCACGTAACGCAGCCCAGCGAAGCATGTGCACACCAGCGTTAATCAGGGCTGGAGGCTCGCTCGTCCAGTGGGCTCCCAGCACACAGGCAGGACGCAGAGCGTGAGCCGGGATTCCTCCTCAAGACATGGCTGACCAGATCTCGCAAAGATGACGTAGAAATCCGAATAAAACGCTCCCACCCCCACCTCCACAGTCCAGGAGGGTTGGAAGGCATGGACAGTGTCACCATCACAGTACAAGAGCAGACACTTTCTACAGAGCAGTGCAGACAAATCTGAATGCATTTGTCCTCAGTAAATACAGCCCCTTTCAGTGTAGGAGGTACAACAGCATGTGATCTGCTTGCATTCCAAGCTTCTGCACACTACAGAACCCAAGCTCAGCTGAGAGTGTTGGCTGATTGTGTCTGCATTCATTCACATTTCAGACTGAGAAGCACCAGTGGCAGGTCACCACTGTGTTCCCTTTTAGGGGGAGGCACTTTTTAAGGTCCACCAACTCTAGGCATTTAGCACCATGTATTTTGTGGTGCTTTCTCCTTATGAAATACAGTGTTAGAAGATAGCTAGTGTTGCAAGCACACCTGCCTTTGAGAGCAGAGTGTTGTACGTGAATACCAGGGTCACTCCTGCCCCAGTTAGTGTTTGGTGTGAAAAATCACCAGTGCAAATTTTCCCAGGCGTTTTGAGTAAGACGTGAGGTGGATAATGTGCATGATACCAAATGTGTCAACTAATTAAAACATGGATAGATTAACAAAGCTGTAGCAGGGGTTCCTGAATATCTTAGTGGTTAAGGTGCTCACTTTGAACCCAGTGGATCTACAGCTTGATCTCAGCCATGTCATCAGCCAGCAAAGCCTGGGTGTGCCCACAGTGGTGGAAGAAAATGGCTTCCTTCTGCTGGAGACAAGGGTGGGTAGGCCAGTCAGGGGAATGCATCAGGTGCATGTGAGCTGCTTGGATGACATCAGTGGAGTAGCGCCTATCTCCCAATAAGGGCCAAACTCCTCTGTAGTGGGCTGTGTGAAATGCAGTGCAAAAAATAGCCATTGGCTGCATGTGAGTGTTTTGTCGGACTCCATTTGTCTCGCTTCAGCTCTCCTGTGTGAGTGCAGATGTTATTGCGGTGAGACAAGCCTAATATTCAAGTGGCAATTCCAAAATCGGGTTGCATAACGCATTAAAATAACAATGTTGTTGCCATACATTGCGTTTGTTGGTACTCTTATCCAGAATGACTTATATAGCTTACAATTTTTACAGTTTCTTGATGTATATAGTTGGATATTTACAAAGGCAATTCAGATTTACTGAATACTTTGCCTAAGGGCACAACAGCAGTGTCCCACCTCGGAATCAAACTGGCAAGCTTTTGGTTCCAAGTCCTGCCCTATAGGAATGACACCACTCTGTCTGTTCTGCCATAATGCCAGTGGTGCTAGTTACTTCATCAGTTCCCAGACGGCCAGTCTCTCTCTCTCCCTCCCTCCACTTCAATCCATCAGTCTACTTTCCATCCGAATGAGTAGCTAAGCTTGTCCACACCATGGCTTTGCTGTTCCTCACACACCCATTGGTCAAAGGTCTTCAACTTACGCGCTGTAATTGGGCGTCTTGCCCATCGCCAGCGCTCCTCAAAGAGAGCATCGTGTGCTTGCCCCAGGCGCGTGTGCGATTGTCACCACAGCTTACGTCTCATGTCATTCGAATCTCCAAAGGAGTAATGAGGGCTGACCGTGTACGACAGCTTGCGAGGCAAACACAGTTTAACGATTTAATCTATGCATGGCTATTTGCATAACTTTTTGATGGCATTAACATTTCAGCAGGGGCCTGGAGGTTGGCTTTGTTTTCCCTGCTCCATGCTCTCTGGCCGGGGAATCATGGCCCCGATTGCCTTTAATAATTGATCAGTGCTGGATGGTTTCAGATCTCATCTCTAATATAAAGTATTTGAATACAGGAGGTGGTGGCTTTGTTGTGGCCATGGCCCCTGCTTTGTGGAGCGGTGTGTGCATGCACTGGCCTGCACACTCACATAGCTTCCATCTGAGTTTGTGTGAATGTGATTCAGTGTGGGTCTGTGATTATCAGTGACACACATGAGTATGCAGATGTGTGTAACCTCTGCTTACACCTCTGTGCTCTTCTTCAAAATGCCTGTGGAATGCGCCTTGTGATGTCACCCCACTTATCCCTAGAACTGGTTTTAACTGGGAAAGGGGAGATGGGGGGTGGTAAATGTGTGGATAACCAGTGTTCACTGTGAATTGGCTGTCTTGGGAACCATTTTCAGAGAAAATCAGTTTATAAAGCTCCAGATGTGTTCCAGTGTCAAGCAAACTTCTTATTTATTATTATCATTTTATTATTAATGTTGATTTTGGTGATTTCTGCACTGAATCTGGGATCACAGGGGTCCAAAGATGTGATTCCCAGGAGGGCCAGGGTCATAAACACTAATATACCGTCTAATTCATCTCTTCATTTTATCCCAGTCAAAATCCATTAGTTTAGAAATTCATATGTGAACAAGGAAAGAAATGGTGTAAAATGTAAAATTAAAATGTGTTTTTAAAAGTAAAATTTAAGATTCAGTAGCTAATGAAGAAACACAGTTATGTGGAATAATCCCATAAACTTTAATGTTTGGAGGCCAATGATGGTCATTTTCCTCGTGAGGTGTCCTGATATGACTACATTCCCCCGTAATGGCATTAAGCTCTTTCCTGCGGTCAGTCAATAAAAACAAACCCAAGGACCAATGTAAATGAGCCTGTCATTTATGGGTTAAAGCGACCACATGACTTAAACGAGGATATAAAGCATATTCCTTCTGTTAAAAAGGCCATCTAGAGGGGGCTTATCCAGCCGAATTACTGTGGCTTGAGAGGCCACACCAATCGCCATCTGAGCCAGATTAGTCAGTAATCCAGGGATGTTATGCGAGAAGATGAGGTGGAGCAGGGCCGCACAGACCCAAACAGCCTCTAACTGCAGTTAATCTTAAACATATTTCTCCTCCCAAACGCCATGTGAAACACTCTTAGTATGGTGCGTGTGACATTGCATTGACGGTGACCCTCAATTTGATGATACTGTGATCCATAAATGCGCTTTTGATTTGGTGGTGACACTGTGTTTAAATCTTGGAGACAGTAAGATCCACCTTGGCAAGGGCTTGTCCTTCTAAATAAATTTGAACATATATCATTATCATTGAAATCGTGTCCACAGACCAGCGCCCACCTGATCTGTGGAGTGTGAATCCCTGTGAGAACATATGGACAGCTCATTGATGATCTAATTGTTTCTCAAAGGGGCCAAGAGAAGGTTAATGAATCAATTAACTATAAAGAACGGATGACAAATTTGATTTTGATGGATTACTTGATTTTGCTCCCCAAAGACCCATGCTGTCAGTGAAGACTGCTGTGGAATATGTATATAAAGATCAGGGTGCCAGCTACAGGATTAGTCTGCTACAGAAGTCTACAGAAGTGATGTGCTGTAGAAATTTAAGGATGTTGCATTGAACTGTGTTTTCTTAAAGATTAGCGCTCGGGTGTTTCGTTTTGGAATCTTGGTCTCTCGTCGTACCAACAGCCCCCGCGCAATCGCATAATTCCCTTTAGGGTCACTCCACGCAGGTACGTGTAAAATTCCGCATTGCGTTGAAGCATCAAGAAATTTCGATTGCGCCGAAAAAAAAGCATATAAACCTTGGCTTGCCCACGGGGCAATGCGAGTCTTTATTCAGCCCTCCCTCCACTTCTTTGGGAATTCTTTTGGGAATTGATGTCGATGCAATGGGGATGGTGCTGCTTGTCTAAAAACACGTCTATTGTCAGTATTCCTGTGGCGAACGCAGTGATTTTAGTTTGCGGGAATGAACCCATTGTAAAACGAGAATCATGTGTTTGGCTCGTGTATGTAGCACAGGCACCTGGATACCGTTTTATTTTTTCATTATAACGCATAAATACTTGTCGACTGAACGGTTTTGATTTTAATTTGGTTTTAATTGAAGATTATTGTTGTTCTCCTGCTGATAACAGCACCTCCCCGAGCCTCCGGTTTACAGCGAGTCCTTTCAAAAACGGATTTCGAATTCCCTGTGGGGGAATTTTCTAAAAATAGCGTTGAAAGAACTGAAGGAGCATTGCAGCTCCTCGGTCACTGCCAACTGCATAGGGGGAATCCCTATAGGTCTCTCTGTCAGGGGCTTATAATGCACCACCACTCTGTTCAGTTTCGCTGATGACATCTAACATTTATCGTTCGTGCCTCGGGTCCACATGCACATACATATGCTGCGGCTATATCTGAAACATAAGGATTTTTTGCAAATAAATAAATAAAATCAATTAATACACTTTACGGTAGCAGTACAATAAAGCTGTATAAACAGTCCGTCTCGTGTCGTCCGTAAGCAGGCTACAAGGTTTACAGAAATAAATGTATTATATAATGCACCTCAACATATTATAGGAATCTTTTCACATGACGCCCATTGAAAAAAAGGAGACTAAAATGCATCAGGCGGACCTCACGTTTAAATTTCACATCGAAAAACACATGGTAAAATGAGATTCATAATACGTCAAAAATCTGTATTGAAATTGTTAACACTGTCAGTTGTGCTCATCGAAATTCAAGAAAGGTATAGGCTAACCATCGCACGTGAATCATTTGCTGCTCCTTTCGTAGCCAATTATTAATTACCCTCAGGATAGCTTTTTCGCCAGTATAACATTAAATAAATTGCTTCGCATAGTAGATTATATTTGATACCGTTGCCTGTGTATCATCTAATGTGTTTGTATTTTAATTCTGCGCTGTAATAATGCTCTTCGAATGTGCAATGAAATTGCTGGGATTCTTTTAACGGTGTATATTTTGACTAGGGATTTGATTATTTTTCCTCCTGTGAAATACTCGCTAGATGCTGCTTAGCCGCTGTTTTTTTCCAAGCCTAAGACACAGCTGGCGTGTAGGTCTGCTTTGAGAGGGAGCTCAGAGGGCGAGCGCACCTGCAGTTGCGTGTGAGCCAGGGGCCCTAGTCTCTCAACAGCTTGCTGTGGGGGCAGCGGTATCGTGTTTTCCCTTCTTTTTCTGCCTTGTCTTCACACCCAGGTGACTGGATTGTTTCAGCAAGAGTTTGACTTGTTGGATTAAGTATTTCAGTTCCAGTATTTCATTTAATATGATCAGACAGGTTTGTACGAAATTGAATGGCAAATACTGTTTATACTGTATGTATATAATTAATCCTAACAGACTGGCTTGAAGTTTTTATTACTTTTCATAAGGAGGATACATTGGTTTTTTTACACAAAATAAGTTATTGTTAAATTGCAAAATTAGATCAAAATGCCTTCAGTGTCAGTTGTCAATTGCAGCTACAGTTTATGAGCTATACATGTAAATACTTGTTTCCCTTTTGATCCTGTAAATCAACCATATGGAATCTTTTTACGTTATTTTTGTGCAGTCCTGTGCAATGTCATTGCGACATTTCTGATTGTAATTGTCGTATTTATCCTCTAATTTGAAACAGGGAAAAGTAAGAAGACACCATAATTCTGGTTTGGTCAGAGGTAAACTGTAAGCGCTACTGTTCCTTAACTCATACAAATACTATACTCAATCAGTATATTTGAAATATATCAATTGTATATAATTTTTTGTATATCGCCATACATTTCTGATTAGCATAAAATACATTTTATTTGTATTTGCAATTCTTGGGTTCAACAATGTTTTTCTTAATATATGATGATATATCATTTTAGTGTGGGAACCGCTTAAAAAAGAGTGAGTGCTCTGTATGTTTTCAAAAAGACATCATGAGCCATGCCATTTCTTTCCACAGTTTATTTATTCAATAAACATTAGTTGTATAAACATAATACTTCATTAACTGTAATATATATTATTTTGTACAGATCATATACAACATCTCAATACGATAAAGACAAAGAAAAGGCCACATTTTCAACTGAGTCACAACTAGTAATCATACTGACTTTATTGCATATATATGTACGTGTACAATACATACATATATACATATAATCTAGATTTATTATATACTCTCTATGACAACACCTTTTTCAGATATTTGTATTCACACTTCTTATTAATCACACGTTACGTAATGTAACTTAAATAACTGTCAGGTTAATTAACACAGGACAGGAGACACCATCTGAGGTTTGTAGACAGACACCTGTTGAAAACACTTACTTTAGTTTAATGACGTTGTAGTATTTTAATTATTTTACTTTTTTTTTTTTTTTTTTTTACAATACAAGTATAGATGGTTCATGACTGGAAGCAGGGCACACTGTGAGCCATTAACAAACACACAGAGCTTCTGTTTGCTGGGTACTAATCGCACAGGACTGGGCCACACACATTCATTAGCAGGCTGCACGCTGTTTGGAACACACATAAATGGCAAAGCTCCTACACATGGGTGATACGTCAAGGTGGGATGTTACCTGCTTTCTCTGATACACTCAACCAAATGCATCGGGCTGTTGTCTTTTTGTCATTCCGATGGCTCTTCCGGCTAAATGCAGAATTTACTGTATTTGTAGTTTCTTGATGAAAACCTGACCATTTTTTAATCACCTATTGTGACGATAACTCCAGCAACCCCTGAGGCTGTGATTTGTATAATCTGATCTCTTCACTACACTATTCATCTCCCACAACAGTGCTAGTTCATGCGTGAAATTATGTCACAAAAAGGTGGAAAAAACAACAAGAAATTGTGAAGTTTAAAATATGCGATACAGTTACCTACACAGTAGGTAATTTTGATATCACATCAATAAAACCTTCACAATTTTTATTATGGTTTACCAACATGTAAATATTTGAGGTGTTTAGTATGCCCAAATTTAAGCGAAGATAGATGAAGCAGATAAATAATGAAATAAATACATTTAGAAAAAATAACAATCGTCTCCCTTGTCCTCTTCAAGTTTTTCCTAAAGCTTCTGCAGCATGCTCTGAATCATTTGCAGTTTATAGGACCACCACTGAAATCTTTGCTCTGGCATGGCAGCCTACATTTTAGCACATACAGTAGCATTGGCTCAGTCTTCACCTCTCTTCACCTGTCTTCACCTGACAGTAATGCATCAGCAGCAAGTAGCAGCAAGAAGGACTGGAGAGCTCCACTCAGGTGACGTACAGTCAAGCCGCCCCTCTACAACTGGGCAACAGTCACACCGCTAAAAATATTCCACTTACTCTATTGTCATTTCACAAAAAAACTTCAGATACTAGAAGGCATTACATAAGAGGGTTATCTTAAAATAAGTTTCAAAAAATGAAGAATTACGTTAATCTTAAGTTATGATAAATTCTGCCATATGAAGTCATGTGCGCAATTACTTTTTCAGAGCTATATTGAGTATACATTCCCAGCTGTCCTGTGAGTCGTGGAAAAGGCCCAGGAATGTTGGCCCAGCTGAGGCTCTGCAGTCAGACGTCACCGTGACACACCCCCTCCCCCAGAGGAAACAAAGTGCTCTCTCTCGTAAGTAATGACCCATGAACTGATCCTAAAGGCTCACGCTCACAGAGACCGTGAAGGCTGCCGCAAATACATTGGCTTGGTAAATGGTTTTGATCACCTTTGTGGTTTACCCTTTCATCCTCTTCAAATAGCTGTCATTCGTAATGTCCAATATATGAATGCATCAGGTCAATTCACTGATCAAACCGCTAACTGTAAACTACAAGCCAACTGCACCAGCAAGCTTCTCGTACAAGCACCAGCCTCAAGATAAGCCAAAAAGCTGCAGCGAGTGGGTCTGTTACTTTGCACAAACAGGTGGTTGAGGTTTTGATTCAAGTCCTGCAGAAGTCAAAACCAAACTTGGAAGACTTAAACAGCATAAGCACTGGTAAAAGTAAAGTAAAAGTAAAAAATGAAGGTGGGGGCTGTAACGAAATGCAAATGGCACTACGCAATATGCCAGGAAGACTTATACATTCATTGTTATGTATTTTGGCTAAATGATTCTGCAAGTAACAAAATGCAAAATGGCCACACAGACAATAGAATCAGCAAAAATACATGTAGGGAGGGCTTCAATTTCTTATTAGCACTGGTGCCTGAATGGTATCTTACATGTGATATACTAATTCAGTAAGTCATATGTTTAGAATATGTTAAATGTAAGGCACAATTTTTGGGAATAAATTATGTACATATCGACAAACAGAGTATGTGATTGTTTATGCAAATTATAACCTGTCTGATATTTGTGTGCTGTGCATTATTGTTTATGATAAACAGAATCTCTCTCAGTTACTATTGCAGTTACCAGGTTGGTACATATCTTAGTTGTGCAAATGTTGTATACTTAACTCTTCGTATACTGAAAAAATAAAGCAGTCTTATTTTTCCACTGGGGAATTTCCTCCATATTATGGAACTGAAAACAAGAGTTAAAGAGTAAAGTTCTTATTTTCAATAGAATAATCTTTTTTTGAGACAAAATGTGAAAGTGTGCAGCCAGCATCTTACGATGTTAACAGAAATACAGAGACAGGACAATGAAGTGTGAACATGAAAATATCACATGCAATAGCTGCAAGAAACTTTCTTTGAAAGCATATTTCGACCAAGAAAGAAAATATTCTCCCTCTACAGCTAGATATACTTTATTTGTATTTCCTCATATTCATACATTCCCACAACATAATTACAAAACTATATCTAATCCTATTGCATAGGCAAGTGCAAGGAATTACTTTGCTTCTGCCTCTCCTGTTGTCTGTAGCAGACAGTAGAACACATCTAGTCATATTAACAATACAGGTTGTGAAGCTGTTTGCAGTGTGGTGTAATGGTAATGAGCAGGGTTTGTAACCCACATGTTGCTGGTTCTGTTTCCATTGCTGTTGTACCCTTGGGCAATCTGCTTATCCCAAATTGCCTCGGTCAATATCCAGCTGTATAAATTGATAGCATGTACAAATTGAAAGATACGAAATTGTCAGCAAAGGTGATGTAATATGGTAGAGGCATCAGATTCAACAGCAGTAATACAGAAATGTGAAACTAAAGATGCTATTCTGAAAGAGTTGAATCATAGTCCCAGCTTCTTAGCACTCTGTATACCTCTCGACATACTGCGGGGCAGTGGGTACCTCCCCTGCGTCTGGTGAGCACAAAGCGAAATGAGCCCGAGCGCACACCTGCAGTCTGCAGGGACGCGCGTTTGAAGAGAGAATTATCTTAGTGTGAAACTTGGACTAGAACTGCTATGCCTTCCAGCAATCACGATGCATACCTCTATACCCATAATCTCATCTGCACCTCTAAAGGGTAAAGGGTGACTTTAACAGACACAACAGTAAACAGTGTGTACCTGATTTTGTTACTGTTAATGCCTGTAGATATTAAGTAAATATTCGTGGATCTGCTATGTTTTGAAGGGCCTAACTTAAGTATTTGACTTAGGGTGAATTACGGTTTTATGATCCCCGAATTGTCTGCACTGAGTGCACCACGAGTTAACAGCAGGTTCCAAAGGAAACTGGCTATCTGCTGATATTCATGCTGCTGCTGTTTCCAGGATTGCAAGGTGAGGGCATCAGCCATTTGACCTCGTTCACTCATTCTAGTGTAATCTTGGCCTCGTAGCAGAGGGAGCAGGTGGAATGGATAAGGGTGGAGGTGGAGTGTTCAGGATGAGAGAACGTGATTTATGATGTCACAGTGCCTTTGTAATGCCATTTCCCCAAATTTATGATGTCACAGTGCCTTTGCCTTTGTAACGCCCACCAACTCCCGTCAGTCCTTCCACTCTGCCCCTTTCACAGGGGGAAAGGAAACAACACATCTTCCAACCTACAGTAGCTGCCACATGAAAAGGTCCAGAATGGATAAGAACAAAAAACATTTTATTTATCAAAAATAGGTCACAAAGGAAAAAAAGAAATGTTCACTTACAAAAGAAAAGTAAATCATAATTATGGCAATAATAGAAAAAAATGCATCTTTTCTTACACAAAATCCTTTGGAGCACAAACGATACTCATAACGTACAGTACTGTACGCTTGAAATGAATGAAAAACAAAAACGGAAAAAACAAACGCTTTAGTAGTATTGCTTTCCTTTTTAGCTTCCTCTTAGGAAGGATTTTCAGTGCTTTTCCCCTCTCGTTCATTAGTGGACCTTGTGTTATTTGATAACAGAACGCGGTGCTGCCGTCGATGCCCCTGGGCCCAGTACAGTCAACGGTTGTGAGATGGCATGAACATTCGGTGCTGTGTGGGTGGGGGGGGGGAGAGGGATGCTGGAGCAGTGGAAACCGGATGGTATTGGACAGAGTGCTATATCCTGCTGTGACAGATTACAACACAGACATACTGCATATGTGCCTTTGCAATAGCTGCACGCTAACAACGTTATCCCACCACAACCACCCCCCCCCCCCCCCCCCCCCACCACCCACCCCAACCCTGCCCTCTCTTTCAAGACGAATTACCCTGATCTCATCTCTGTGGGTCTCTATCAGTCAGTGGATGTCAATGTCCTTCGAGATTCTGGGAAACATTTCCATCTCTGGACCTTACAGTGTGTCTCACTCTGTACATTGCCCAACACGGGCAGCTGCCACTGTAGCATGACACAGCAGTACGAAGGTCAAATTTACGCAAGCTTAAAACATTAGACTGGACTTAAAATGGGGTTCAGCTCTGTATGCCTAGGAGGTTACAGTGAACAGGAGCCTATTTTCAATTGCTGGACATTTAAATGCATATTTAACTTCGGTGAAACACCGCTTATTTTGTTTTGCTTTTCTTGTGCTATTTTTGTCAAATTTTGCTACCAGATCAAAATGCAACATAGATTGGCATCATTTAACATATTTTTTTAAAGAATACAATATTTAATCTAATAATACATCAATTTTTTTGTTTATAGCTGTAGCGACTGACTGTCCAATCATGCATTTTTCAGTGCAAACACGTTTGTCTGGTAGCATCAGTTGACAGGTAGCATAAAACGACACTACACTGTTTTCAGTAACACAACACATCTTTCACACATTGACACAGTTGTTCAAACAGGACCAGGTGTTAAAGCCTCTTCTGAAGATGGACATGTGGACACTGAGGTAGATGCCTTCAATAACAGTGATACAGCATTCTGATCAAAGTAATAATAATAATCAATAACCATAATCATAAAAAATATGAAACATCAAAAACCTGCAGTGAATTCATGAGCTGCATTTCTCTGCACCAACATTCTGTTGAGGAAAATGGTTTAAGTGTTAACAGGAAGCCATTCTGACTGTTCACCCACCTCCACTGCTGTTGTTTTCATCAAGGCAAAATTAAAACACATAATCATTTAGCAAAATGTTAAAAATCTAAAAATAAGTCACCAGTTTAACCGATCCCTTTATATAAAACATATATGATACTTAAAAAAATATAGCTTTAATCATGTTAACCTTACTAGTCGAGCAGTGTCAAAACTGATATATATATATCAATGAGCTATCGATTGTTCCCACAAGGTAAACTACTGGCATCGGAGCAGTTTTGAGCTGTTGACACAGAACAAAAACACTATCATTTTACCTGTTTAAATGCCCTACTTTCAAGCATGCAATATATGTTTTGGTATAGCACATGATATTTAATGTACACTGAGTACATACTCTTAATATATTCCTAAAACTTCACAAACTTGGGGCCCGATTCAGTCTAACTGACCTATGCTTTGTCTTTAACTTTGAATAATGAAATTAAGTAAGGATACATTTTTCCTTATATAATTGTATTAAATTGCACAAGCACCACACTCATAATTTTGCATGAGCAGTGGCAAAAAAGCAACTTTTGCTTAATTTCACAATTCAAAGTGGAAGACAAAGCACCTTTCAGTTTGACTGAACCTGGGATGTGGTTTCCCAAACAAAAGTAATCTTGAATACATTAAGGGTTTTATAATACGCATATGTATGTATGTATATGATGGGTGATTCAAGTAACATTTTTTGTACCTTAGTTTGCTTCTTTCTGAAAGTCACACATTTGCTGGTTACCTTCAGCAAACTCAGCTCTGTAGTTCATATCCGAGCGAGTAATTTATGTTGGATTCCATGGTAAAGGCCTCGCATAGCTCAGTCCTCTCGCCAGTCTTATTTGCACATTTTTGAACTGTCTCTCTGAGTTTTCCTGCCAAAGACTTAAATAGGGTTTTCTCTGCCTTTGTTTTATTTCAGGAAGCGCCCCACACATACGAGACGGCACCTTCAGCTGCTCTGCCAAGTGTGAAACCACTTTGTTTCCCCGTTGTCTCCTGTTTCTCTCTGAAGTGATGAAATGAAGGTAAGGCTGTCCTTTGCTTGTTCTTCCATCGCCTGCAAACCAAAAGAGAACAGATCTCTAGTTCTGATAGAAATGTGTTGTGATGCTGCTTTAGTTCATGGAGTCCTCAATACAGAGCAACCTCAATTCCCATGTTACATGACAGATCAAAACGGCGAATCACGTCTCCCCCTGAGTCATCTTTTTTAAAACCGTCTTTATGACATCATGAGAATTCCAACAGACAGGAGAGGAGGAAAGCAATTCAAACACAAACGGCCAATTCAAACATACATCTCAACAACCTTAGCATTAGCATGGAAACAGTGCATTCTACCAGTATATTTCAGCACTAATGTGACCTCTTAAATACTTCAGGTTATGTATTGCCCTGAATGCTTCTACTTCTTCCTTATTGTGATTATTCTGCGATCACCAGCATTCTCAGGGCCACAGCCATCCTGATGAAACGGGTCTCTTTCCATAGGGGGCGTCAACACTGCTGTCAGAATGAATTACCAGTGCTCACAGGCCTAAAATGTCACTTTAAATTGTCTGTGTGCTAATCTGTGAGTTGCTACGGGAACATATAACGTGACATTTTAAATCCTCCTTGAGTTTTGTCATTCCTTTGTCGGTCAAGTAATGTCTGTGGTTCATGTGTAAAGGCCACAGTGGACTAAATTATGAATAAAGTTAGCAGGTTTCTTTTTTATGAACATTTATGTGAACTATCCCAAAATGCATACTGCTTACAGTCAAGTATTACTCCATCTTTTATTCTGCAAAGTGCCTCATATGCGCATTGTATAAGAAACACTGT
Source organism: Megalops cyprinoides (assembly GCF_013368585.1). Lineage (NCBI taxonomy): Eukaryota > Metazoa > Chordata > Actinopteri > Elopiformes > Megalopidae > Megalops > Megalops cyprinoides. The sequence goes on from NC_050607.1 coordinate 12,898,153, forward strand.
TCAAATAATAATAGTAATAATAGTAGTAGTAATAATAACAAATATTAATGTTCTATTAATAATTATTATGTAATGATAACCATCATATAAGAATGTTTATTATTATTATTATTATTACTATTATTATTTCTAAAGCATACATGTCAAACAGTACCTTTAAAGAAATACAGAGAAAGCATATAATTAGTGAGGGGTTTTTGTTCATTTATGGTTTGCTGACCGATAACTGTAACAGTCCTTTCATATTGTACACACTTACAAACAATCATCTTTCTCGGTATGTCAGATGACAACTCATGAACATAATGGCTTCTGAAATAGAATCTGACTGCAGCTGGTGGTGACAAACACGTGTGACATCACAGTAAATGCCACCCATACACTTCCATTAGTTACAGCACAGGGATGCTGGGAGCAGGTTTATTTTCAAAATGTAGTCCTGTACCTGAGTTCTGTACTGGTCTGGTTTATGTGTGTTGTGTGCTGAATGCCACTGCTCCACACTACCCCACCGTGGCCATTCACTTCCCAGCATCCATCATTGGCCTTTCATACACACACACATCCACTCATACACACACACTCACGCACGCCCTCTTTATCACTGCCACACAGTCACGCCGGAGACACGGCAGATTCTGCACTGCCTTCCCGGCTTGTTTACTGCATTCGCCTCAGTCCTGTCTGGCAGTCTTATGTCTCTCTCATTAACATCAAGGAGCTGTCTAATCAACACGGCACTGCAGCTACAACAAGCAGTCAAGGTCCAAAGACAGCCTGAACCACCTGTAGATGGAGGGAATTGTCGTTGCTGCTGTTGTTGTTGTTGACAATATTAACATGTCTATTAGAGCACACAGTTACTAATGGTTAGTCATCAGCAGCACTTCAGTGTGTAGCACATCATGATGACTGAATCTAACTACCTGAGTCTTTATCATGAACAAGGTGCTAAAATCCTGTGTATTCCCTCCCAGATATGAGCACTCTGCACTGCTTAGGGCTAGTGCTGCTCTTGGGCACGCTGCTCCGCACTACTGACTCGGTCTCCATGATAACCATCAGTCACACGGCCTGCCGCTGAAATTTAGCAGGGGAAAGTGTCAGCGCTCACATGGTTGTAATTCATCTGGTATAAGTGACATAAGTCCCTGGGTTTAATGGGAATCAATGTATCCTCTGCTGTAAATAACCTGACCTTTTGGCAAAGCGCTTTTGTCAATCACTGTAATCCTGGAGCCCGGAGGTCCCTCCACCCCTCACTACCGACAGTGAGGAAATTTACTGTAGAGGATATTTGACAGGTTGTAACAAAATACAGAGCAATAACAAATGATTCTGGGTACCGCATTTTTTTTTTTTTTTAGCACTGTTCACTGAAAAACGAAGTGACCTTACAGCCAGTTCAGCCATTCCCTCAAACCAGTGTTTCTCAGTCCTACTCCTGGAGCCCCCCTGTCCAGCATATCTTCTATCTGTCTTTTCTCCAAACACACTTGATTGAAATGACTAACATGCTCTTGGTTAAATCAGGTGTGCTCAGCTAATCAAAAGTGCCACTGATGAGTTCAGTCAGGTAGGTAGAGCAGGGAAAGGAGCAGGATTGAGAATCAGTACCTCAAACCAAAAACCTCATTCATCAGGGGTTAAATGCAGAATCCTTAAAAATACATATGTCTGTAATGAGCATGATATATCACCCTCGTCTCTGATGCAGATAATTACACAATCCCAGGCATTTCACTGTTGTGGCCCTAACATCTTTTTCAACCTGCAGTTACTTCTTTGTCATTATTTACTTTAGAAATATATAATCAACAAATGGATTGATAAATTATTTAAAAACATGAAATATCTGGATGCAGCTTAGGTTTTAGTGAATATCTAAGTGAATATCCATTTACACTCATGTACAAAAACATTTCTATTTTAGTTACTGGTGACTTGAAGGGAAATCATACATTCTTGGTCAAGGACACAGAATGGGAGAGTTTTCGAGAAATGTGTTAGTATTATAGTGCACTGTGAGTAACTCTGTAGTGACTGACTCATTTGTTACATTTCTATGCGGTCTGTTATGCTGTAAGTAACATCGGGGAAGAGATGTAGGTGAATCTGCAGCCACGCAGTCACACCCCAGCAAACCTGCAGCATCCTGACCTTTCACAAAAGAGAAGCCACCTGCTACCAACAGACACATTCAGCCATGAACACTGAAACGTTTTAGACCATCTCAGGTCTCTCACCCTACGTCTATAAAGCCCGGGGGTCAGCTGTGAAACGTGTCAGCATTTGATTGGACAAATCTAGTTCTGTGTGAGGTCAAAGTTAATGCCTCGTCTTTCCAAGCTGGTGCACATCAGTAGATGAAATGGATACAAAAAAAATGGTACTGTGCACAGTGTTCTCGAGTGCTGAGTGAGAACTAATTAAGGTATGGGCAGTTTTTAAAGTACTCCTCAATCGCTTTATATACGTTGTGCAAACAGCTGAGTTAGGAGGAAAACTGAGGCTTAGAAATTGGGATAACCAGGACTGTGCCAAAAGGGTGCTTGATCTTGTTTTTCTGTATGAGCGCAGGCAGTGAAAGCAAGGCCTCGCGATCCTTCTGATGTTTCAGGCAGGAAGTGTCAAAAGGGCTACCACAGGGACCAAGTCACACAGGGCTCATTGCAGCCCATTGCAGGCTCCTCCTTGCAATAAAATATCATGCATTTATAGAGGGGGATGGCTGTCGCTGGCCTTCATGTACAATGCTGTGCGATTGTTTTTACCCAATGTTAAAGCATGGTTTGGGATAGAGAGGGGAAAAGATCCACAACATTACCAGATGTAGTTATGGCTGTAAGGCAGGGGAGTCTTCAGAACAAATCCATGTGGGCTAGGGAGGTGCTAATAATAGCTGTACGATTTTAACCCTGCTCTCTCAAAAGAGCTGCTCTCCTCATCCAAGGGGAGAACCCCCAGGCCTCTTTTGACATCACTTGTGTTTATTGTGATCGGTGTTTAATTAAGAATGAGGAGATGTATGAACATCTCTTTAATTCGTGTTCTGTGGTGTGCTGTCTTGTGTCAGTCTCGCCTGATTTCATCCAGTGCTTTATTCACTGTTTAATTCACGCACCTGTTGCACTTGTTTTGCAATGGACATTGTTGTAGGGCGAGTCCTTTAACCTGAGCCGAACGCCAGTGAAGGCAGAGATAGTCACCATAATTTAAACCCCTCACATGGGCTCACATGCCCATAGTGCTTTGCGTCAAACTGCTCTCCCAATGCAAGTAATGTATTGAAGCTTTGATTTTTAGGACAATTTGTGCTCTCTGCAGGGCTACACAGGGCAGCTGTAGGTCAGAATAGGGGGACGTAGTCACTGTCACCATAGCTATTCCAAACTGTCATATTAACCTCTGGCAACCCTCCTTCAGTGTGGGAATATGCCAGGCCACCACCATAAAAATGCACTGAGCATGTTTATGAGAAAAACAGCTGTTGTCCATAGATGTACAATGTGTACTTGATAGTATTAAAATGAAACAGGGTATGTTTTGACAGATATAAATATTATACTCTTCTGTTTGTCGTAACAGATGCATGTTTCTGCATTTTTTGAATGCTGACTTATTCTGCAGGCCTCCACTGTGAAAATAAATGTCTTGTCCTTAAAAAAATGCCAGACTTTCTAACAGATCCTTCATGTTATTATGTGGGAAACATACAAAGCTGATAGTGTTTGGTCTGAGGTATCAGATATTGAAGTTCTGGCCTAAAGCACAGATTCTGAATCAGCATCAACATTTCATACAAGGTAACTGTGGTTACGACTGAAGGCAAGATAGCTGATTCTGGATCGCTGTAAGAATATTCAATACCAGTTTTCATTTACTCAGTCTTTCAGTGGTCCTGTACTTCATATATTTTCAGTTATCCGAACAGTTCATATTCATTTATTTTCAAGGTGTAGATCAGGTTAAATTGTAATAATGTAATGTAGACTATATAATATTTTGGTGCAGCATTTTTGTTTTGTTTTTATATGTCTGTACATTTTTAGACATTTAGATATTTAGATGTTTAAACGTCTAAGAGTAAATTCTAGTGATGGCCACTAGACTAGAATAAATAGTCCTGGACTGTTTAATTATTGGCACCATTATTTGAGCCGGAGTCTTATCACTGCAACACAATTACAGAACGTTTGTCTTTCCTTTTTGACAGATAATCACGGATGTTTGTTCTTGCTGGGAAGATTAATTTATAATTCTAAACAGAATAAATCTGCTGTTAAAAGGGGATGAGACGTTGACACCGCAATTAGGTTAAATGATTAAATCGTTTAATCCGCGAACAGACACTACCACCTAGCGTCTATTCGACGACACACAATAACTGCCTTCTTGTCAGTGACCAAATCAAACGTATTTCACTGATTTCATAAATATTGTTATCATTGGCTCTTTGACCAGAGCATTCACCGTTCTGACAAATTTAGTAAATTTTGCCGTTTTGTTCCCAGACAGCAGGGCTTCATTATTTGATAGAAGTAAAACACTGTAAAATATTATTATCATTATTATTATTAAGAGCCACAGTGGTTATCTCATTCAGGAGAGACATACAATATGCATAACTCAAGAAACCTTACCTAAACTTCCAAGGACCGGTGAACAACGTTAGTAATATCGAAATTTTTATTTCTGTCCGTTATTAACCAGCCCCCAACGTAACAAGCCGTGTCGTAGGCTTCTCTGCAGCTGTATACCACAGGTGCAGTACTAGAGATAGTACTAACATCCCTAACTACCCACATGCACATATGTGTGTATGTGTGTGTGTGTGTGTGTGTGTGACGGCAGGTTTAGGAGATTGTATTAAAATACAACATGTATGCAACATTTAAGGATTAAAATGCTCACCTCAAAGCAGAATGGTCGCTGCGTTTTCCTGTGTAGTATTTGAACATCACCTCCCCATCCCTTAACGTTAGAGCACTTGACTCAAGAGTTCAAGTGCCATGGCCAGGTCTTTGTTCATTAGCATTCATATTCATTGCATTGGTAATCTGCTGTAGGTATGACGATGACGTGTCACCGCCGCACCTTATGCAGCCAATCGGATCCCGAGGTTCATCCCGATGCCACAGTAAAGGGTATGTGAAAGAATCTTCCACTTCTTTCCTTTAATTGAGGATGCAAGGAAACAGTGTGGATGGCTGATTTCCACAAACCAGTTTCTGTTGTCTTTTTCTTTCTGTTTTGGATTTGACGATTTCCGACACAGGTGTATGTTAACCCACGAGTGCAGAGATGCGGAGATCTGTCCTTTATGTATCCTGTCCTCATTTATGTTCAGCTGGCACCTTTCAAATGGCTTCATGTAGCACTTTATTTATTTTCCACTTCTGCAAACGTTTCCTCGAACAAGCAACCAAACGTTGCAATGAAGTATTCTTAGAACGTGGTGTTCACACAGTGCGCAAAATCCGCCACTGATTTCTGTAAACCTCTTTTGTGTCACTGATTTTTATAACAGGGTGGAAGATAATGGACCAAAAAGAGGGGATCTGTTGCCAAATACATTTGACTTTGCATTTGCGTTTTTGTTTCATAGACTTTAAGTAGGCTATCATTTGTTTACATTACGTTAAGTCGGTGTGAGAAGTATCAGCGGGGCAATGGAAAGTTGATAGATGAAAAAAGCCTGAATAATTATTGTACGCGCATTAAAGTACTATATGCACACAAGTCAAACGATAGTTTGAAGCCTTCCAGTACATAGTTAACCAGCTATCTAATTTAAAAGGCAACATGCTTTGCCGGAGTCAAAGATGTAGAACAGTCTGGAAGGTTGCCATAGAAACATAACTATATTCTGAGACGACTGCAGGGCTCCTTTTGAGCCACACAGTGGCGCTCCTGGTTCAGAAATCTCACGAAATTAACCAGCATGTAGCTAACAAAATAGCATTCCCTTATCAAGTTTTTAATCTCATTCATCTGCACATTTAAGAATAAATTAATTGCACCATTTTCATTTTAGATATATTTGTTGTCATCGGCATTGCCGTAATACACCAGAGGCCATCTCTGACTTGACTGACAGTACGGGAATAGACACAGGAAATACAATTCCTCTGCAGCGAACGTAAACAATATAACCAGTCTGTTTTGTTTAATTTAGAATCGTGTCCGTCACGGTTAATCAGAACACAAAAGTGTATGAAAAGTGCTTTGAATCAATATCGACGGCAAAGTAGCCTAAATCTAGAGGGCATTTCGCTGCGAAAAGCAGAGCAGGTATGTTAGCTGGCTCGGTGACTGCTCGTCACGTTCCAGTGACAGCTGGTTTTTGATGGCGATGTGCGCGGTCCTTAGAGGGCACACACCAGCCATAGCGTCCCCGATATAAGGGACAATGGCATCGCTACATGAATACATCCAACTCCGCTAATTCCCCATTACTGAAGCATGGAGATGATGCCTGCACGGTGACAGTCATGGAAAATACGTGACCGAAAGAGACGTAGGGAAAACAATAGGGGAAGGTCGTCTCTCGGAGTGACCTTGTGGAATTAATTGCACTGCCCTCAAGCAAGGAGGAGCGTCCATGTACATTGCTTGATTAATTTTAATTGGTCCTATTATCTCGCTCTTCACCAAATAAGCAAATCGTATGTAAACTTCCTTAATGACACAACTGTAAGTGATACCAAGTATATTACTAAGGTTATGAGTATAAAGTGCTACAACGAGAGGTTGGACATAGAATGGATATGAGGTTGTTTTTAGTTGCAGATTTTTGGGATTTAATGCTAACTTTACGCATTAAATAAAATGAGCGCACAAGATGGAAGACAGTTTTAAATTAGAGGGAGAGAAATCACAGACCGCGTCTCTGTTAACCTTTTTATGGTTTTCTGTCATAGAACCCTCCTTTTAAGTTAAGAATGGCGGGAATAAGAGGCTGCTAATATATATTAAGCAAAAGTGCCATATGGGGATGTACTCACAAGAAACGCACGTTTCTCTGGTTCCATTTCTGCCCAGTCTACAATCATACATCAGTCAGCTTGCCCGTGTACGCTTTGTGCGGGCTACAATTTGTAAATTTTATTGCATCGAAATCGTCTGAATCCATGTACTCTGATTTGGTGAGCGAGGGCTTGCTGTCACTCTTTTTAAATTCTCCAAACGATGGCTGCTGCTGCCCACACGTTACATGTGTGTACTGGAACTGCTCCTCGTGCTCCGTCTCCCGGTGATAGAAATAGTTGAAATTGGAGACAATGACGGGGACTGGCAACGCAATGGTCAGCACACCAGCGATGGCACACAACGAGCCGACTATCTTGCCCCCGATGGTGACCGGGCACATGTCTCCATAGCCTACAGTAGTCATGGAGACCACTGCCCACCAGAACGCGTCTGGGATACTGCTGAATCCCGACTCTGGGTCGTCGGTCTCGGCGAAGTACACAGCGCTGGAAAACAAGATGACCCCGATGAAGAGGAAGAAAATGAGGAGCCCGAGCTCCCTCATGCTCGCCTGCAGAGTCTTTCCCAGGATCTGAAGGCCCTTGGAGTGCCTGGAGAGCTTGAAGATCCTAAAGACTCGCACCAAGCGGATAACCCTCAGTATAGCCAAAGACATGGCTTGCTGACCGTTTCCTTGGTGCTCCGCGAGTTCCAAGCCAAGGGTAATGAAATAGGGCATAATCGCCACTATGTCTATGGTGTTCATGATATTTTTAAAGAAGGCGGGCTTGCTCGGGCACGCGAGAAACCTCACGAGCAGTTCGAAGGAGAACCATATGATGCACAGCGTCTCCACAATAAAGAACGGGTCCGTGAACGGGTTTGGCTTCTTCATGCGAACAGTTCCGTTCAAAGCAAGGTGATCCTCGGGTAGTCTGTTATCTTCCCTAAACTCCGGCAAGGTCTCCAAGCAGAAAATAACGATCGATATCAAAATGACCATAACAGAAACTATTGCGATTCCCCTTGCGGGTCCAGAGCTTTCGGGGTACTCAAACAAAAGCCAGACTTGACGCTGGAATTCGTTTTCTGGCAATGGGCGTTCTTCTTCTTTGATGAATCCTTCATCTTCCTTGAAATTTTCGATAACCTCCTCACCTAATTCATAAAATTTAATCTCCTCCATGAATATGTCCACGGGCACATTAACAGGTCTCCGGAGCCGCCCCCCAGACTGGTAATAATAGAGGATGGCATCAAAGCTGGGTCGATTCCTGTCAAAGAAGTATTCATTTCTAAGCGGATCAAAGAAACGCATCCTTTTCCTTGGATCCCCTAACAAGGTGGCGGGGAACTGCGCGAGGGTTTTCAGTTGAGTCTCAAAGCGTAGCCCGGAGATGTTGATGACCACCCTCTCGCAGCATTCCTGGTCCGCTCGCTCTGGGTCATAGACATCTTGGGACAGGGCTGCCAGTGCCACAGTCTCATCAAGGTTTTCTCCGGGCACTACGGTCATCTTTCCCCCCCAAGGGTAACGCTACTCGCACCACAGTCCGTCGTCCCTTCCCTCTCTATGTGCGTTTTTCCCTTCGATGTTTGGAACAAATGTATCCAGTCACTTGTAGAGTAGAGCGCGCCGTCTCTGCCTGCACCTTCCCTCGCGGTGTCAGTCTTGCGTCTGCGAGTGTGTTGTTTTTGTTCTCATTTTCGTTTCTGGTTGTACATGGCTTCTCCCATCGCCTTCCCCACGCGGGCAGTCTGGACTATTGGCTGTCACATTCACAGCATTTTAAGCAGCAATGCCCTCCCCAAGTGGGCTGACGTGTATGCTCTCTCTCTCTCGCTCTCTCGGTGAATTGAAAGCACACACACACACACACACACGCACACGCACGGTGGTTGTCTCCGAATGTGACACTAATGATATTTACGCGCATGAAGTACGACTAATTCACTTTCACTAAAAAGTCATACACAAGTTGATAGGTAATATTCAGTGCTGGATTTTCAATGTCAAGAGTTCGTTTCACCTGCCCTCGCCTTTCTTTCTAGCAAGTACAAGATTAGCGTCGCACATTTAAACGACCATGGAGTTGTTTATTTAAACCCCTATTGTATCGACACGTCCGTAAATTTTTGATTTTCGTTTACTTGAGAAATTAGATGTGCATCGATCAATTATTAAGTAAATGAAACATTTATGAGGTAAAATAAAAACGATATGGGGATATTGTCATACAGTTTCCAGATACAAATGGCAATCTCAAAATTATACGAATCACCCAACTCCAGGTCATTTTAAAGAGTAAATTATTCCAATACCTTAACATGACTCTGCTCTGTTTTATTGTGACTCCAACGACAAACAGATAAGATAAACAGACCGTAAAAATCCGTGTCTTGAAAATAATACCGGTTATTATTCCTTGATGTCATTCTGTAAAAGTGCAGTGTCCTTTGACAGGTGAGTTCTTCTCAGCATGTAGTCAGTCGGTATGAAATACCCGTGTTCTCGAGGATATAACCTGTGAGCATGGTTTTGGCTACACGCCGGTCAGCGTAATATTAATCTTCTCGTTAAAATGTGACACAAGTGTCGCAGCAACACCGTTGAGTAAAATATGTATCTGAGTCCCCATTTTAAAAGCCTCAACAAGGAGCGTCTGTATAGAAAACATGTTGCACGTGGTTTTATAAATTAGGTGTGAAGTTCACTTAAGATTTTATTTGAACAAAACGTTTACTTTTTAAGGGCCAGACTGTTTTAAACTGCAGGCGTGCGGACACGTTGAAAAGGTAAACAGGGCGGAAAAGCCTGCAGCTTTGCATGGGGACTGAAATGGAGAGAATTATGGGACGAAACAGAAATGCGTGACGTAAACTCCGAAAATAGCTGATTTCTGTCAGGGCCGCAGGAAAATTTCTTTTTCCCATGGAATGCCCTGGGGAACAGACGGATGAAAAAAAACCTCTTAACATTTCTGCCGCACGGGGGACATACTACTTCATTCAGAAAAGTATACTGTACTTTTAGTATTCACCTCTCGTCCACTCTTGCAATACATTAGCATACGATTAGGCGATCAGTAGATTCCCGAGACGTGAGGTTGTTGGGGTTCTTCCTCGCCTCAGGTGATAGCCGGCGTGCCACTAATAATGTTTCCTCTGATATTTGATATTTCATATTTGTATCTTGATCAGTGTTCTGGGAGCATTTTCTTTGTTATAATGCAATATGACGCATCTGAATCTGAATACAAATGAGAAAGCTGACATGTATGATGATGTTCAGGCTCAATCTGTTCGCGTTGCACGTTGTCCTTGACTTTTAACAACCTGTCCTTAGATTGAATTTGGCCTCTAATCCTCCTTTAACTCTTTGTGCGGTCAAAATGCAATTTTCCTTTATGTTGATTGAATGTGGATGATATACCAGCTCTCTAAAATACACCATTCCAAAAACAAATTCTTTCGTAATACGGGACCGCAAGGGACATCCTGAACGGACACTGTAAGCACGTGCATCCGGTGCCTCTGTTTTAATTGTGAGGTATCGGTTTCAAGAAGCTCTTCTCTATCACTGTGGATAATATGGATCAGTCATCTCCTCCGTAATGCAGTGGGGGGTAGCAGTGTGACGTAGAAGGGGTCGGAAACCCTGTTCCTGGAGTGCCGCAGGCGTTTGTGGGTTTTGTCGCATCCAAGTTCTTAATCGCGTAATTTTGGTGCGTTTGTCCGCTAGTTATCAATGCAAGAGTGCATTTTATGAAATGTAAAGCGCCTCCCGGACACGCTCACTTGAATTTATTCAGGAAAAAATCGACCTGATAGTACGATTAAGAGCTCTAATGGAGGCAAAACGGAAAACATCTGCATGAGTTCCCTACCCTTGAAGTAGAGGGTAAGAAGCCTTGCAATGCTAAGCATGTAGTTTAATTTCCTCAATGGGCTACTATACCCTTGATCAAGGTACTTAACCTGAGTGGCTTTATTAAACATCCACGTCTATGAATGGAAAATATGTAAAAATGTAATATTTCTCATTATCGTCTTTTAGAACAATAATGCTGATAATAATATGTACAGCTCCTGGAAATTGCCTGTTGATTTGTAAAATTATCATGTGTTTGCTGTTTATGGCATATCTTGATGAATATGGGATAGAGAATGTGACATGAAACAATTATTCTAGCACGTACTATCCCAATATTAAATAACATCCCTATTTTTAGATGAAAACTTAAATGTCAGTATTTATATATTAAATGTATTTATACCTCATGGGAGTACAGTCAGAAAAGTATAGTGTACTTTTAGCATCCATCTCTTGACTTTTTTGCAACATAAGACAATAAATATATTACAAGAAATACAAAATACACAGAGCATATGGGATTTGAAGTGTGCCAATTAATGTGCTGGTGAAAAGTAACATTTTATTTCTGTGTTTATTATTTTGGCTACTGTAACTGTTCCTGATTCACTAAAGTGTGCTCTGCCAAGTTCTGCCAATGTGCAGGATGAGCAAGTTCCCATTTCCTTTCTACAATGAATTTTACAGTCTTTACACTGGCATCCCTGCATAATACCATTATTTCAGTCTGAGACTGTGCAGGTTCCTGTCAGTGACACAGTATGTCAGTACCGAGTAATATATGCAACCGGCATTAAAAAAAATGTTAATGACAAAGAGCTAATCCAGTGGTCAGACCCAGGGCTTCATCTCATCTGGTTGGGTGCCTTCATAAATATGACCCTGAGGGCACACCTGCTCGTTGGGCTCTGGCCCTGCTCTGCTGGTCAGATGGGCCCTGACCTTGCAGGCTATGTGACTGTCCCAGCGTCTCCTGGGGTTTACAGGGCGTGCAGCTGTCATGGACTTGGCTTCACTTGCCGGACTTTAACATGCTTTAGGCCCTGCTTGATTGACAGCGTGAGGCTTAGCCCTGCACTCAGAAAGGATGGTCAACTTGGCATCTAGCATTGTACATACTCTTCTTTTAGGAGATGAGGTACAAAGTTAACTCCATATTTATTCGGGTGACTGCTGATTTCCGTCCTCCTTGCGCCATTTCAATATAATGACGTTAACAAAATTGGTCAATGTATGCTGCATCTTGTTCAGTAATAATTTGTTTTGAAATGATTTAAAATTCAAACTGTACACCAGAAACTTTGCCTGTCACCTTAGTTGAAGCCAACATTCCTGCAGGTTCATATGGTGATATCTGCAAACCTGCCCCTCCCCCTCCCAGTGACCCTCATTTAAGTGAGTATCTACTGTACCTTCTATAAGTGTCTGTGTTCATGTTCTTCTGTTTAAGTGCTTCCGTTTTGAATTATGGCTTTAACAATCAGTTGGGTGATACTTCATTTAGGCTTGGGTGTTTGCAACACTGTGAGCAAAAGCACCTCTAGATTTAAAACTTTTGTGTATTGGAAAAAATGTCCAATGTATTGTTGCTCAGAGTATTCATTCCAAAATGTCTGTTGGTGGTGAGGTTGTGCCTCAGCATACATTACTCTCCCGTGCTTTCCACAGTCAGTGTTTTCACCATTTCATTTCGAAACCTGATTGACCCTTTGACCTAGTTATGCCATTTCCACATGCAGTATTGCTCAACTCCAAGGAATTTTGGAAAAGGACCTCGTTTCATCTACCTCATTTCTTCCAACTGGCACAGTCCAACCATTCCAGCATACGATCACAGCCATTGCTGGCCACCACAAGGACGTTGTCTTAGAAGGCCTGTGTGATGACATCACCCCGGTGCTCGTCACACTCAGGGCGCGTCACCACTACCACTTCCTTTGCACTTGAGCTCCTGCATGTGCTCTAATGGCACACTCATCCCCGTTTCATTTCCTCCAATGATGATGTGTCCCTGCCTGGGCCCGGGGTTTGGTGCCCTGCTTACGGCATGCCTGTCTCAGGTTCTCAGCAGGAGGCCAGCAAAACACATCAGACCGGATTCACCAGGTCTGTGGGTTGATGCAAACCTGCAGCGGTGGCATCTGAAGATAGATGTGCCTCCTTTTGCCTGAAATTATTGAGCCTCCTCAAGTAGTAACAGTTACAGCCCATAGCTAACGACTAATAAATGTCAATACAGTCAGAGAAATATCACCAGTGCCTGTGGTGATGCCTGTGAGTTTTTCATAGCAAACCCAGCATCACACTACTAGCAGTTTACTATCAACAGTAAATGTGGCACAGCTGCTACTACATGTTTAATATTACCCGATGCCTCATAACGCCCCCTTGCTTATCTGATTGCTTATAATACAGGAAATCAAAATCAGAATGGAAAAATGGAATACAGACAGTAGCTATTGTGGAAGGAGGCATATAGACATCGATCATGTCTGTAATATATTATGACCTGTTTATTAAGTGGATGGAGAAGCCTCTCTTTCTTCTTATGGTTTATCAGTAGGTTCTAACAGTGAATGATTGCAGCATAACCCAGGGGTAAAAAGACATTTTTTGTAAGCAAATATTGCTGCCCCGGTTTCAAAATTTAAGTTATTAGAACTGACAGGTACCTAAAATTCTAAGCTGGCCAGTGTTTCCTAGCAACAGTGCCAGAAGAACTTGTTGCACTTATATTTTGATTTTAAGTATTTAATTGTATAATGTGTATGCTTTCATGTTTGTAATCCTTTTTTTGCAACCTTTTTACAGGTTGCATTTAACCATGTATCTAATGTCTAAAAGCAGTACTATATGCCAGGGTCTGTGGTTCTTCAAAACTAAGCACATTTTCATGCCTTTTTATTTACATGCAGTGTAGACAGAGTGGATAGTTGTGTTACCCTTGTACCTTGTGTGTCTTATTCAGTATATTGAGAATAAAGGATGAAATGCTAGAGTACCATAACATTATAGTAGAAGAAAATAATGTTGCCTCCTTCCCACATCCTTAGGAAGCCAGAATTCTCATTTAGGCTTATCTATTGGGATGTAATGAGTTCTGGTGTTCAGCTCAGGGGAGCAGGTCACGGGGTTCAACAGCAAGGTGTGTAGGGGTCTGACAGTGCTTCCAGTGGCGTCTCGGGGAAGGGAATCTCTCGTAAATGGGTCAGAGTACTTCAGAGGCATGTAATTGCACAGGGAGCTATTTGTCTCACGGGGAGGGAGAGGGAGAAACATCCCTGTGTCACTTATCCAGACGACCCCTGTCAAGGGCTCCCCGGCGTGCCGATCCGGAGGGATTTGTTTTGGCATGCGAAATAGTCCCTTCCCTCCTGTTATAAGGTCGCTGGGAGAAATAGAACTGATGCTGCTACCTTATCTACCTGCAAGGTGACATGGCGGATAGGGACCTGAACTCAGAGCCAGAGGACTGCAGGCTGTGCCGTACCGTTGAGTGAGATATTTAAGATGAGCCGCCTCCGTGCAGTACCCAGCCGAGTGGCTGGATTCCCTGTACAAGCGTGAGCCACGTAAGTGGGATTTCAGCATCTGCTAAACCCATGAAGTGTACAGGGAAGCAATTAAACGTTCCTCATTTGGCAGTCTAGTGACGGTCTGATTTCACACCCTCTGCTTCCTGCACCTTCCCTTATCCTCAGCATTGGACTCCAACAGGAGAACTGAAGGGAAGGGTGTAACTCAGCTCGGCCTCATTAGTGCTGTTTCTGCAGCCAGCATGGCAAATACTACTGTTTGATTCAATAGATTGTTGGGATAATAAAGAGGATATTCTCTCTTTATTATTTTCTCCAGACTCACATGTAGAATTTTAGCAAAGGCGTGGGTACCCAGTGGATCAATTCAGCTAAACTTCAACAGCCAGTTTATAAGGAAAGTTGCATCAAGATTTGATGTATTTTACAATCTGTCCGTAGTAACTAAACAGAGCCAACAATTTTGTCCAAAACTGCTTTTCTTAGAAAATGCAGGATAATTCAGAAGGCTCGCTGAATTTATTACTTTGTCCGTGAGCGTTTTTCCACGCTGGTGGGAGCCCTGGATTTTGTGGAAAAACACTGCCTGTTGAGGAGAGACAGCAGAATGCACTTCCCATAAATACTTGGTTTTATAGGTCATATCCTCATGACCTGTCATTTATCATGTGTGTTAGTATTTTACAACAGACCAGCTTCACTCATAGGCCTTTCTCCTCCACAGGACAAGTTGTCCTTAACTTAAACCGCAGAACTTCAAGTGAAGATTTAAGCAAAAGGTAATATTTTGTGTTTTTATTTCTTACCTAATTGGAGTAAAGCTAGTTCAGGCAGGGAACCTACTGGGCTGCTAGGCACTGGCAAGCCTCAACACTCTCAACTGATTATCTCTGCTTCCAATCGTCTAAAGTTAATATTTGCTATCTGCCAATGAGAACACACAGCAGTCTGTTTAAACCTGCTAGAGGTGAACACACATTTTTCTTGCTGGGCTTACAGTTTCTTCTTCCGCCCAGCACTCTGCCAGATTTTTGGCTTGGTCTAACAGGGGAGTGGCAGCTGCTCCGCCTCCTGCCCTTTACCTGCCACGCTTGCCAACTATGGGTGCATTTCTTCCTGGTTCAGGGCTCGAAGGCCAACATCAAATTTTGCACTGTATTTGCATGCTCCATTCAAATGCGCAAATACGTTCTCCAAATTCCTGACAGAACCTTGGCTATTGCTGGTAGTCATGGAAAATGTTATATAATAATAATAAAAAAAATACTTGTTTCTGTTGGCCAGTCACACACATTGCATTGGATGGTTTCATATAAGAGTGTTCCTAGTGGGAGGCTTGCCTTGTTCAGGTGGACTGTTTTGCTGTCTCAGTCTTGAGTGATACTTTCTCACTACAAGCTGAGCTGGGAATCCCCATTATCTAGGCCAGGAGTCTATCACCTAGACCTGCTATTCTGGGTAATTCCCTTTTCTTTGTAGAGGTAGTCTTTATTTAAACTCATTAATATAGCTGAGTTCCTTAAAGACCCTTGTACTTTAGATTATAAACATTTATTAAATCGCTCAGAGATAACTGAGGTAATAAAGTATTTTTTCACCGTGGTTGAGACTTGTGTTTGTTTCTGTTTCTGTCCAATAGTTCTGAGTACTTGAAATGTCAAGGAGTATATCACAGACATACCATATCTATGCATGGAGTTTGCAATCAGACTGAATTTCAGTAGCTAGTTCTCAGTAATCTGATTGTCTGATAAGGGAAAACAACAGCGGGTTGTGTCAGTGCACTCATTTATGGCCCTTTCATCTCGCTAAAGGTTGTTTCAAGTTGACAGTAGTTCAGAATATGATTAGATTGCTGCTTCCCCTACAGTAAGGACATACACAAACTGGCGATAAGACACGTGCGGGTCATGACATCACGTTGTGCTTCAGGTGCATATTGAAGACGTGTGGCTAAACACTGCAGTCAACAGGACAACAGCAGCAAACAAGCGTTACAGTGCACTGTAGCCAAAGCACTTTCAGATTTTTGTTATTGAACCAGAGTCAGTTCTTGAAATCAGTGGTTGTAGGCTGTGCTCCACATTAGAGGCAATGTGAGCTATACGCTGGGTGGACTGGAAATTAAGGTGTGCGATGCTCACTGGTTGTAGGTCTTAGCTGAGTGACTTCAAAAAGGGTGTTTTGGTTGGAAACAGAGCAAGCAAAAAAACAAAACAAAACAGATGGCCATACAGTGCCTAAGCAGCAGTGACACAGTGAAGTATCATAAAGTATCATTACAAATATTAAACACATTATGCGTTATTAAACACATTATGTATTTCTACTATTTTCACTTCTCTTTTCATAGACCATTTCCTCTCAATATTTCATATGATTGTAACTCCATCACTTACAAGAATTGCAACATATTCTTATTCTTGAGAACTGTGTGGAAGAAACAAAGCCAAGTCATTTCACCACCAGGCCAGACATGTCCACAGATTGTTTGGATGAAATGGTCTCCCAGTGTGTTGGCCATGTCAGTATTAAGCTGAATGGTTATTGGATGTGTGAGAGGCGATGGGATTGATATATTGTGTAATTGCAGTCTGTTCTTTTTGGAGATGCAGTGCCAGCGTGTCAGTCATTGGCACTATGGGACAGGTCAAGCCTGAGCTGAAAACTCCGGTTATGCAGCCTTAAAGTACAAAGCCACGGTTCAGACTGACTTACAATATGTCCAAAGCTGTATGGTGTACTGTTGCTCTGAGGTGTAAAAAAGATTCTCTCACAGTCCTGGAGATTGAATC
Organism: Megalops cyprinoides; assembly: GCF_013368585.1. Lineage (NCBI taxonomy): Eukaryota > Metazoa > Chordata > Actinopteri > Elopiformes > Megalopidae > Megalops > Megalops cyprinoides. The sequence continues at coordinate 12,915,330 of NC_050607.1, forward strand.
AGGGAGTCTATGTGACAGTGATGGGGGATGAAGGGAAGTGTCATTTATAAGAAATGTACAATGATCCTTCCTGTACACTTGGGTTTGTGGATGGCTATATACAGTATACAGTAAATGAATCATCAAGATACTTTGTATTTGTTAGGTTAAATATGCAAGTATTGAATGTTGGTTTTTCAAGTTCCTGTTTTACTTAAAAAGTAACCGGTGTGAAATGACTCAGAGCACCTGGTTTTAATCAGAGGTCAGTCTGCTCAATGTTTGTGGCTTTGCACAGTGTGAGCGCTAGACAGGACATGACGTGACGTGGATTTCATACAGGAGTGCAAGCACCTCAGAGCTACACGACATGCTAAAGAAAACTCGGATCTGTAACTCTACGTCATACTTCCCTCACAGTTTAGGCTGCTGAGGTGTCAAAGGCTAAGCATGTAGCAGGTAGTTTACTTCACAATTATCACTTAATAATGTAGAGCACTGGTTATCTGTTTGCAGCTTTAAAAGTGTTTCAGCATTTCTGGAAAAGGTCAGTACATATTGGAAACAGAGAGGGAGAAAGTATGGATACACAAAAGCAAGCAGACATGACATCATTGGGTCTAAGAGCTGGATTTGGCAGCCGTGCGTCAGAGTGTTTGAGGACCTTACTTTGTAACAAGTGAGCTGCAGGTTTGATGCCCAGGTGTGCTGCTGTGGTAAACAACAGCTAACTAATTAATTAACTAATTAACAGCTAATTAATTAATTAATTAATTAACAGCTAACAGTGAGCCCTGCTTCACTAACAGGAAAACTAGGGCCTAGTTCATATTGCTCAAGCTGTCATATTGTCTGTCCATAACAAACTGTGCACTCAATGAAATCTGTGTGGCTAATGTCTTACCAGTCTATCAACAGTGGCCAATCTATTTTGATAACATTATAGTGGTATCTTTCCTTAATCCTGGCTTTAACACTGTCTCTTCAAAGTAGAATTCACAGTGGCTTCCATCAGAAATTGAATATTAGACGTAGCAATATAATATGAATTTATTTTCAGTAATGCAACTGTGTTTGTAACCTAGTATGTAATTTAAGAAGCAATGTGGGGATACATTTTGCTTTTCATTCTGTCTCCATTGCCAGAATAGAAATTTAAATGCAATATGCTGGCATATTCTGTAGTACTATGCCAGGACTGTTGTTTTTGAGTAGATTGTGACCTTTTCCGTGCATATTTTTTCAGATCTTGTTTCAGACCCTGTTTCCTGAACAGAAAAGTTTCCAAATGTGCAAAGTGAACAGGCGTTAATCTTAATTAGACCCGACTGCAATGAGTGTTCCAAATTAGACAGCAAAGATCAGTTTAATATTTATGTCATGCAGTAGGAGCTTTGTAGTGCACTTTCATTTCCCTTTTATGTTAAATAGTGCTGTAACTTGCTCACAAGAACTGCAACATATTTTCATTATGAGAGCAATTTGGGAGAAAAAAGCAAGTTGTTTCAGCACCAGGCTGTACATGTCCATGGATTGTTTTGATGAAACACTCTCCCAGTGTGCTGTAGGCTGTTTCAGTATTGAGCAGCATGGCTACTGGATACGTGAGAGACGTTGGAATTGATATATTGTGTAATAGCAGCGTGTTCTATCGGGAGATGATGACGACCCTGTGCCAATGTGTCCATCAATTGCACTGCAGTGGTAAAGGTCAGGCCTGAACAGAGCACTTGCGCTGCTCATGCTTTCAGACCTCAAGTGCAGAGACGTGTTTAGAGCTAAACGCTGTATTTCTGAAGTTGTGGCACAGCGAGCTTGGAGCTTGGATTATGAATGCAAAGGTTGCGAGATTGAATACCAGCTGTACTGCTGTGGTTAAGCCCTTCAGCTGGGTGTAGTGCTCGACTTCCTTTGGTGATCCGATTTTCTCAATGGATAAATGTGTCCCTGCCATGGATAAGGGCAACAGCCAGTTAAAAAAAGAACAGATTTTTAAATTATGGGAACATCCAACCAGTACCAGTCTGGATGCCTTTGAATGGCATTGCACAGTAATATATGGAAACATGCCAAAAGGAAGAAGATGCTCTGTGTATGTGCAGTTCAGCACTTAGGAGAAACTGATGATTAAACTTTACACATGGCAAAGTATCATCATTAAAAGAGGTAATGGGCTGAGTCCAATCCAAGGCCATTCTCTCTAAAACATTTAGTTTCCGTTTTACTCCAGGCAGGGTTTGCGGAGTACGTACTGTTCAAAGGTGAGATCCCCCTTCCTCAGCTGAAAGCAGTGAGTGAAGAGTGCAAATTAAAGAGCAAGATTAAGATTGTTATTTATCGTGTTCATAAGATACTTTTGAGATATACAAAGTGATATTCACTTATTTTAAAATGATCTTACAGTGATAATTAAAATTATAATTAATTAAATTAATTATTTAATTAAAAACACCTTAAGAACAACTTCTTAAATGACAAATGTTTTCTTATTGGAACAGTATGTATATTTTATACAGATTTTCTGTACCATGTGGCTGCAGTTTCATGCATTTGGTGCCTGTGAAATGCGCTTGCCTGTTTATCGGACCGTCTCTGAGAGCCGTGCTGTTTATAGGGGCTCTGAATGACCATAAACAGCCTGGTGAGATCATTCTGCAATCAGTATTCCCCACATTGCCCAGGATTCAGATCAGGAGGAGAGCACGGGCCGTTAGCAGGGCTGTAACCGGAAAGACGGCAGAGGCGAGCAGGTGTAGGGATCATCACTGAGAGAGCAGCTCGTCCTCCGTATTCATTTCAAGCCGCCGCAGCGTCCTCTTTGGGTTTGACCTCTAAGCTCCTCCCTGCGGTTCCTCTTATTATAATACAACGTATGGCCAGCACTCCTGCGCTCCATAACCGTGTGCAGATAATCACGTGCATTTATCCACCCCCATAAGAGAACGTGCATAATTACAGTACAGAGTGGGCGTTGAATTTATTACAGCATCCACTGTATTCAGTGTGTATCCTTCCTGTAGTGTTACACGTTATACTGTACAATAGACTGAAGTGACAGAAAAGAAGGTGTTTTTTAAGGATGATGTAAAATATCTCTGCACGTTATATACCAATGTAGTATTTGTGGGTAAGCAGGATAGGTAATGAGAGCCATTGATGAGACAGTTGGGACCATAATAGAAATGTGTATGTATTGTCCATGGACAGTGCAAAATTGCTTTGAGGACTGGGTTACCAGTGATTGTCTGTAAAGTTAGTGTGTCCAGTTGCAAGCCATTTTTCCCTTATTTAATTTTCACTGGTGATTAAAATCACAGATGAATCACTGGGCTTTCCAGGCTGAAAATGACCTCAGGGATGTTCTGGGGCACATTATAGGAATTTTCTGTTTTTTCTTTTTTTTATATGTATGCACATTTGCATATGTTGTGCTATTAAGGGGCAATTAAAATATCCCATTTGACAATATGCTATATGCAACATGCAATAGTTTTCTCTAGTGAGGATGGAAAACTGCAGGAACATTCATTTCATTTTTGGCTTTGGTTTCACACTTGTGTATCCATTTGCTCATGAATATAGCATGCTTGAGTGAACATCATCAGTCAATCGTCAATCTTCAATCAATCATTCAATCCCAGTTGAAAACAGATGCCACTTCACATCCGTGTCTCTGAGTTTCAGATGCGGTAACATGCGGGTACACATTGCTTCAACAATGGGAGAGACAGAACTTTGAGTGTGAAGCACATGGATCTGACTGTCTGGTCAGTGTGTGCTGTGTGGAATATCAGTGGTTTGTAGCATCTTTGCAGAGGTCTTCAGGCTGGTTGTGGGCATGGTTTGGGGGAAGCCAGGCTGCTTCATGCTTCAGCTATTGAGGAACGGATGTGACAGACTGCTGTCTAGGAACACAAGGCCTCTCCTGAAAGGCCTATTAATTTTGTGACAGCATAACTCCTGTGTGATTACGCTGGCGTGCTGCAGCTGAATGCCTGGCGCGGCCCCACACTGACCACAAAAGCAGATTACGCACTGCACTAAAATTGATCTCAGCGTAGTCTGTGCCCTGTTTTCTCCTTTAAAACAGTTTACGCTTATTTTATTTTATTAGGAAACTCTGTTACGGAGATGCCATAAAACAAAATACAATGCCTCTGCCATTGGAAAAAGTCTTAATAGGCATTTATGTCATTTTTAATTGCTGGAGCTGTCAAATATTTCATTTTTCCTTTGGTTAGCTACTTAAGTGGAAGCAGAGAATTATTTATTGTAGTACAGTAAAAATTTTCTCGTCTCCTTTCTTTCTTCCTGCTGTTGTCATTATGAAGCCGCCTCATAACCGTCACAAAGAGACTGCTCTTTTCCTGCAGCCCTGCATGTGGACTGAGGGTGTTGCTCTCCCCATAGTGAGATAACAGTGCATTGCCCACGGAAACAGTAAAAAGTTATCACTGTTATGGTTTGGATCCATATCAATACGCTGTGTACCGGAGCTGCCCTGGTCACCTGCAGCGTGCAGTCAAATGAAAATCTATTTCATTCTCTGAGCCCCCAGGGTCCCGGATCACTGAACATCCCCGATACCGAGAAGCATCCAGGGTGCAATTACCCAGGAGAATGCAAGAATTACAAGTGTGCAATTTCACCGGCATATTGTCCTGTCGGCCACATAATACAGATAGCATCAAGTCGTCCCATCTTAAGTGTTTTACTTAGAAATGCAATCTTAATCTAAGATGAAAAGAATTCTTATCTCCCCCGTGGGGTCCACTAGTGTAAGCAAAGCAGCACCCTAAAGTGAAACCCATTTTTCAATGTCAGCCTGTCCTGACCCTTTGTTATGAATATTACATGTTTACATGTTCTATGGGTGTAGATGCAGGATATGTTGTGGGCAGAAGTGTGGATGTTGTGGTGAGGAGCAGGGGTTGTGGGGCAGTGGTGTTGTACCCTTGAGCACTTTGCTTAACCTCAATTGCCTCCGTAAAATATCTGTCTGAAATGGATAATAATGTAAGCTATCTAAGTTGAAGAAAAAAATAGACAATATAACGTAATGTAGAATATGAGGCAGTGTTTACTCCACAGATAATAACAGCCTGAATTTGAGAAGAAGAATAAGAAGATAACAAGATGTCTTGCAATGACTGCAGCAGTGTGGTTCAAAGGACAGGACGTCTCAACGACTTCAGTGCCTGGTGTTTACTTTGCATGATAGGGAGCCGTTAGGTTTCGAGTGCATTTCAACAGAGCAAAGGCCACAAACTGTAAGATGGGTGAATGCTGTTTAATTAAACAATTGGTATGCACTTTGCAACAGGTAGATTAAAGAGTCTCAGTGCCTCATAAAATATCTCCTAGGAATGGTTAAAGGAAGGACGGGCGGGTCCCTGTGTGCTGGAAAGCTACAAGGGCAGTTTTTGTTCTGTCTTATGACTCATCTTCCTGGTTTAAATGAAGGTGTTATTATAGTCTCACCTGGAGGAGCAGATATAAAACCGTTGCTAATTGGTAGACGTGTGTAAACCTAGCAGCCCTCTGGGTCCAGTGTGCGATAGAATGCTGAATCATGGGAGGCCGTGTGCAGTTATACAAACCCGGCTGCTCCTGAGCTGTGCTGCTGCCGGGCGGCGGCCAGCCTGTGTCACTGCCATTTCATTTCCATGCCTGAAGTAGCAGCAGGAGGTGAGCAGGCCTCTGGGGCGCGACTCCAGTCTTGTTCAATTTCAGCTCTTCTCAGCCCAGTCAGAGAGGACTGACAGGATGTGAAGCCCAGACAGAAAAGAGGACGCCCGGTGTTCTGTGCAGTGCTTCAGTCAAACGCTGCTCTACTATCTCAATCTGTGTTTTGAAGGGTGGCCCACACATCTTGTTTTAGTCTGGTGGGACTTGACAGACATTGTGCATTCTTTATGGATTGAACTCCAGAATACAAACCTAAGATTTGGTTTTTACCAAAATCCCCATGGCCCCCCATTAAATCCCAAAAGGCCCCCATAAAATACCCATGAAATTCTAGGATGGACACATTTGTTGTCCCCATTAGCAAGGTCTTAGTTTAAATTGGGTTGTGAATGTCTTGTATAAATGGACCTCTAGTAAAATGTGACCTCTGTAAGTGACCCTGGCTAAAGGCATCTCCTAAGCAAATAGATAAATACTATTACATAACTCAGTGTTGCCTGGTCCTGGAACAAAAGCATCTTTCCTGCTTTGGCTCACCAGAGTCCTTGAATAATTAGGAAGATGAAGGCTTTGTTTGATTAATCTTTTTCACACAAGTGAGTATTGTCTCTTCTTTTTTCCTCTTCTTAACTATGCACCCCAAAATAGTGTAGCTGTAGTAACTTTAGTAATTAACTTTAGTGGTTAAACGTAAATCCCACATAAGTCTGAGCTGTCCAAAGTCATTTCAGGACAAAAGAAGTTTTGTGGGAGACAGTAACTTTTCAGAGGAAGCCGAGAGCAGAACCCACCTCTGGGGGAAACATTTCTGAGACCAGGCCTGGAAAGACGAGAGCACTTCTCGAGATTATGCCAATTTAAAGAGCAGCTCAATTAACAGTTTCATTAGCCTAGGAGCTTAAGAGTTCAGCTGGACCCAACCCCCCTCCAACATACACTCACAGTACAACAGAGCTGTGAGCGCAGCAGCACCGGGTCAGAGGGAAGCCCCATGTTAAGAAGGGACACTTGAGCCCTCTGAGGGGAGAACATCCCCAGAAAGGTGACACCAAAATAGGACTCCCTGCTCCCAGCAGTCAGGCCAAATTTATAGTGTGGAAAAAGCGGGACCCCTCAGAGGCATGCGCCCGTCCCCGCGGTTCACCCCGGCATGCTGGAGACACGTATGTGAAAGGCATGCTCAGTCACACACCCTCGCTGTGTGTTTAACGCACTGACCGCAAGAGGACAGGGCGCAGTGCGCAACGTGCTAATGAATGCATTAATCAGCCTCAACAACAAAGAAAGGCAGCCGCCAAAAAAACACAAAAAAAAAACAATTAACATTGCAGTGCGGGCTGTTGTAACAAGAAGGTCATGGTGTTGATTGGTTGTGAAAGTTAAGCGTGGCTTTCATCATTTCGTTTTCTCCTCAGTAAATCCCTGCTCATATTTTGGCTGGTTTACTTTTCAGAAACCCTTTGTGTACCAGTCAGAAATGGGTACAAGGTTGAATTAGCTCTCCTTTAACATGTTGATTGGGGTGTTTTTTTCACTGCAGAGAAATTAAAATAAAAACAGAGGAGAGATCCTCTGTTGGACTGTGCGCTGTATGGCAGTCACTGACACAACAGAAATCGATTGTTCATATCCAGAATGGAGAGGTTTTTTGCTGGTTATGTTTCATAGCTTGCTGAGTAAAGTGTGTAGCTCAGAGGGAAGGCCCTATATTGCAGTTGTACCTGAACCCTGCTTTTTGACCCTTAGTTTCTGACACCTGGGTTCTGACTCCTGCATTCTGCACTGGATCCATTTCTTGTTATGCTTGTGTTTGCACCGTATTTCCCAAGCCGCTCTATCACACACCTTTCAGGGTGCATATGAACTGCAGCGCGTAGGAAGGTGAAAGCTGACGGAATGCACAATTACTGGAATTGCCCATGGTGGACTGACCCTAATCAAGCGCTCCTTGAGAAGTAATTATAATGAACAGTAATCCACCGTGTTTCAGAATGCTTCAGCCATCACTGAGAGAGCGTGAGGATGTGGTTGATCATTCTAACTGTCCTTAGGATTATGGAACAATACAGAGACATATGTAGGCCATAGTTTTTACAGCAAATTATTGGACAAAGCTGTATGAACACATCTTAAATGCAGTTGTAATTGTAGCAAAACACCTGGCCTAATATCTGGCATAATGTAATGTTCATAAAATAATCATAGGCTAAGCTTTTCCTCAAATAATGTATGTACGTGTGTGTGTGTGTGTATTTATGTATGCACACACATATTTTTTAATGTTTACATTTTGAGGATTTCCATATGGATATTTCACATAAATGAAATTGGCAGGAAAAAATTTATTTTGTGATTTATTCAGTGTATTATGACATATGGGCTAATAAATCATATTACTCACAATTTGGATGTCATACTTGACCATATTGACGTGTGTTACTTTTTCGTAGCACATTACAGGCGTTGTCAGAATCCATCTGCTTCACTGACAGCAGAGAGAGCATGACACACGCTCAAGCACATCCATCAGATTGGCACTTGTAAACAGGAGTGTGTTCTGAGTGAACAATGACGTAGATGCAGCCCTCACAAAACTTATCAGCATGTACCTGTATGTAAAGACTGGCCTGGTCCAAGGGACGTTTCTCTTGCAACCCTGTCTGTTTATAAGATAGCGGACACATCGTATGTCTGGAGTTTGGGGGGTGGGAGGGCTTCAGCTGCTCTCTATGGCTCAGTGTCAGATGTCTTTGCCGCAACACCAGGTCGCCCGCTGACAAAGTGTTAACACTCTGTGACCACATAAACAGCGGTCAGGGTCAGGCACAGGGGTCCGGGTCACGTTGTCTCCGTACCCATAGAAACAAAACAGCCAGCGAGTCTCAAGAAAAGCAGTCCCCATTTAGCAGCGATAAATCACCGCACAGCACAGCAGTAGACCACTGCATTCAGCCTCCTATATCAGAATGCCAGGGTCACCATCTTATCACGTGCTCCTGTTTGTTAAGATGTGCCTGTTTTTCCCATCATCAACCGCCGCTCGCACAGCTCGGATTATAAACTAAAATAAATTTTAAAAACCCTTGACTAATGCAATCCAATGAATTTGAATTAGCTTCCCTGCAGTGGTTTGTCGCACGTGAAATTTCACTGTGTGACACAAAGACACTTCAGTCTCAGGTGCAGAGAACATTATGTGCCAGAAATGATTGATGACAAAAAGCTTTTTTTCTATTTGAAGGCACAAGATTTGTCTCTGCTTTCCTCTGTCTTTTTTTTTCCCTCTTGACAGCTACCTGTGAACCCGAGCATTTCTCTCTGGTGGAAAATTCAGCTGTATCTTTGGAAGTCATTTGGCATGTACCTCCATCACCAGCAGTGTATCGCCATCTGCGAGGAATGGAGACATAAAAGTATCTGTTACGGAAGCTTTGAGTGCTGTGCTTGATTTGTGATCTCCAGCAGAAACGCTGTCTGTGAACATCCTGATCGGGCGAGACCAATCACAAGCCCAAGGCAGCTTTGTCTGTGTTCCTCTTGTGTTTGCCGCTCCACAAAGACTCCTTTGTGAAAGGGAGACTGATCATTTACTTACTGTAGGTAAGAGGAATCATTTGCCGGCAGGTGGGCTGTATGTAATGTATGTGTAGAGTATCTCCACTGAAACACAGATAGAAGTATGTGTATTCAAAGGCATGTTGGCTTTTTCTCAGCTTATTTATCTGTATTGTATTTGTATCTGTATTTTACATGGACATTTTTCATGGACATTTTTTGTGTCCATGTGGTATGAAAATGGTATTGATTGCATAAAATACATTTAAATGCCCATATGTGCTGTGATGGGGGGTTCTCCGTGTGGTCCAGGTTGTGGTTCTCTGGAAACACGCCAGGATCCAAAAATATTGGTCTTGATTACAGGATATTGACAACCCCGCCAGTGTCCGGAGGTAACGTATTCAATGGCCCTCCCTGCCTCAGGCGTGTGAATTGGATACAGGTGTGGGAGGTTGCTGAGAGTCATAGTCACTGTGATGCTGTGTGCCGCCCCACCAGCCCTGATAACTGTCCCATTGTATGACCTTGCTGTCATCTAAAATCCGCTGCGTTGTGAAAATTCTTTCAAACCAGAGAGCTCTGTTCGCTTGACATGGAGCGATTCACGTTTTGCTAAATTGCACAGTTTATTCCTGTTATTGGTCATCTTTTTTCCTTGTAGAATATCTTTATCCATACCGTAATATATTATTCACCAACAGTATCTTGTTTCACGAAAGCCTTTTTTTGTGCAGGTAGTTGTATTCAACAGTAGTTAGTCAATCAAATTCCATATTTTGGCATTTTACAGTCTTGAGCCACCTTATGTTGATGTAAGGGTGAAAAAGCCTCATTTATTCATTCAGTAGTGGATAATGAATGAGTTTTTATTTTTATTTATTATTTTATTAAGTGTATGTTACTGATGTTATAGTGTATTAGTGTGTTAGTGAACTACAATATTGCTTAACATTGCAGCCATGGTGGTGTGATTCTTAGTTAGTCGTACCTGCCTCTGGGGTATGCCAGTGCTTTATCAGCCTGTGTGTGAGTCAGTATGCAGATGCAGTGGGTGAGTAAGTGCTGTGGGTGTGAATCTACCACCTGTCTCAAGTCATGCCTATGCAAATGCAATGTGAACACTCCCTTTCCTCTTGCAAGCTTGACTGGAAGCTTGATTGGAACATGTTCCATGGAAGGCATCTGTGCAGTGTGGCGTAATGGTAAGGAGCAGGGCTTTCAATCCAAAGGTTGCTGGGGTGATTCCCCAGTGGGGCAGTACTGCTGTAAGCCAGATTGCTTCAGTGAATATCCAGTTGTACAAATCGATGACATGTAAAAGTGTAAGCTATGCAATTTGCTGTGGGTAAGAGTGTATGCTAAGCAAATGTAATGTAATCTGAGTTTGTCACACCGTACATGTAAAATACTGTTACGGTGTGTTTAAACTCTCATCATCTACTTACAGTGCTTTGCAATGCTATGTGCCCATTGCAGACTTAGCCAGATAGTCCAGATAATACGAAACTGACCTGCAAAAAAAATTCCAAAAATGTAAAGATTTTTTGCCCTAGAATAAGGTTGTTAAAGGGAACCAAAATGATCTTAAAATGAGAAAAGAGGAAAATTCCTCTTTCTTTTCTTCCTCTTCTTTCCTCTACAGTGTATCAGCAAAGTCCAGCCCCTTCAGCTCCACAGGCCAGGGGGAGATCAAATCTCTTCAGCGCCGATGATGAACACCTCTGTGTCATTTTCCCTTTCATCTGGCGGGCGCGGGAAGGCACGCTCATAAATCTGGGAAGCTAATCAACTCTCGCTGAGGAGCATTGATGTAGGGGGGGTTTATGGTGCCGTCTGCACTGTGCAGTATGATGAGGCTGACGGGGAACATGGCTTATCCTTCAGCGTGGGGAATCCTTGTGTGAAAAGGCGCCGGCTGTGCCCGTTTGTCACGGTGACCGCTCGTCACGGGCGTGAGGGCTCCAGAGTGCTGAGCGTGTGAAATTCTGAGTGCGGCCTCGGTAATGGGGGATGTCCCACTCTAATGGATGGCCGCCGCGCGCTGAGGCACGGGCCACTGGCCTCCTCCCGCTCTGCTCCCACTCCACACACAGAGCACGGGATCTCCAACAGACTCTCCTTCACCTACCCAATATTCCAACGGCATGGCTGAGATGTTAGAGGTGTTATCCTGTACAGTTCTCCTTTTGCCTCTTGTTAGGGCATGTTGGGCATACATTTTTCATCTAAAGCATTTTTTGTGTCAGTAAACAGAAAACTTTCACTTATACACATGTATCTGTACATGTTAAGGCTTGTAAATTTTGCGGGTTCCCTCTTTTTCTGTGTCAGGATGCACACACAACATATGTAGTGTTACCTGTCATAGGTTAAATGACATTTGCCCGTAATCTGGACAACTTCCAAACATAGACCGAGATGCCAGTTTTGTAGCTATTCCTTGAGAATGATGAATGCAACAGTCGATCAGACCAGTGGATACACAAACTCATGGTCGCTATTGCTGCTTTTGATTTGGGGAAAATTTCACATTATCCTCTACACAACCCTATAGATTGCCTTTTGCTATTACTATATATGATTTTTACATATTTTTAAGAATGCAGATGGAAATTATAGGATCATTTTACAACAGCCCACTGGAAGATTCACACTGAAACAGATAATTAAGCAGTTCAGTTTGACCCTCTCACTGCTCCATAGATTTTAATCATTGCTGACCAAGAGCCACTTAACAGAGGATCAGATGTCTGGACCCTCATTACAGGGGGCTTCAGCAATCAGACACACAGAGAGAGGGAGAGAGAGAGAGAGACAGGGGTCTTAATGCAAGCTGTCACAGTTCACCAAGAGACTTCAATTACCGCATGTCATATTCTACCAGTGGAGGCAGCAAAAGGGCTTTCGGTGGAAAAGTGTTTGCCTGCAGCCCCCTCCCCCCATCCCCTTGGTTATACTCCAGCTGCGTGCGCTGCATAAGGCTTCTCTCCAGCTACATACTGAGCAGACACTCTGCTCCTCCTCTCTCAGCTCATAGGATAGAGTCCCAACGTTCGCCAGCTCCACTCTCAGCTCATAGGATGACAGCCCCAATGTTCCCCCATTACACTTTCAGCTGGTAGGATACAGCCCCAACATTTTCCCCCACTCTCAGCTTATAGGATATAGCCCCAGTGTAACCCCGTTCCCCACTCAGCTCCTATAATATAGCCTCAGTGTTACACTGCATCACTTGAGATTTATAGAATATATCCCAAATGTTACCTCACACCACTCCCTGCTAATAGAATGTAGCCTTAACGTTCCCCTCCTCTCCTCTGATCTCATACAGTACATCCCCAATATTACCCAGCTCCTCTCCCGGCTCATGCAATACATCTTCCATAGTCTTCTGCTCCACTCTCAGCTCATAGGCTGGTAGAATAAAGGAGCCTTGGCTGCGGTGTCCTTGACTTTCTCCCTCTCCTGCACAGGGGCAATATTTATAACCCAAGGGAGCATTATTCTAAACCGTCTTCAGCAGGTGCATGTCGCGCCTACCGCAATGAAAGAATCCTTTTTTACATCTTTTAAGAGACTCATGATGAGATGTAGCCCATCTGACCTACCTGCCTCACCTTTACTGCAAGGAGGGTAGGGTTGGGTGGCCATGATGCTGCTCTGTGGACAGTAAGATGGGTTAAACCCGAATTTCCCCTTTCACCTTTAGCTTTCCCTTAGGAACACTGGCTCCCTTTGAAATTCAGAGGGACGTTCCAGTTCTGCAGGAGGATTTGGAGCCGTGGGGGGGGGGTTCCCTCTCAGCAGGACATACATGACAGATGGCCATCGACTGGAGCTACTGTGTCCCTCTGACAAGCACATATTTATCTAAGAAAGTGATGTGCATTGCCAGGCAAACTGAGAGCATACTGATAGTGCACCTCCTCTCAGTCTACCAGTCAGATACACCCAGAGCTCAGCTGTCAGCAGGACCATCTTTGGACATACTTTAAATAAGCTGAAAGACAGTGAGTCTGTTGACCATCCCAAAATGGCTAAATTCAGTCTGTCCATACAGGAGCTGGCCCATTATAAGGCCCATAAAGCAGAGAGAGTGGAGACAACACCGTTAGCCAGTAGTGTTGAATCATCACAGAGGAAAGCGTTAACTGTCCACTGCATTCTCAGAGCGGCTGCCGTTTCCGCCAGCACAACGCCCCTGCTCCCACAGTGTCCAGGCACGTGTGTCGCGCTGCACTGGAGCATGCACAGACTCAGGCTTTCTGGTTTTAGAGCTGTGCAGAGGTGCAGGCCAAGCTGCCACAGAGGCACAGGCAGAGACGGGAGCCACACGGGCTGCTCTCTGCCGTGATGAATTGAGTGGTGAACGGTGAGCACGAACAGGTACTCCCAGAGTGCATTTCAGTTTCCATCAGCTGATGGCTGAATGTATATGACCTTCACATTTATGACCTCTTAATCTACAGAGCTGACAGAGCTGCTGGTTTCACAGACTCCTCAACACAAGTTGGACCAGATTTTAAAAGAAATAATAATAAAAAGAAGTCACAGCAAAGCTTTATGCTGAAAAGGTGTCACTGTACAACCGCGGGAATTAATAAGCCACTCCATCTATCTGTTCCGTTCTCCTGGAGTGGAGTCACTGCAGGTGCATGATAAGGGACTGCTGTGCTCTGCCAGGTTCTGTGGGTATTCAGCGCACGACATTGATCCAAAGGCAAGCTGAGTCTCCCTCTCTTTTCCCACCTTCTGTCCCCTCCCTGTCCTCAGCAAAGTCTGTGACGCAAAGCTGGCGCCTCCTAGCACAATCCACAGCTGATTTGGGACCTACCATTTCCTGACCCCTGACCTTTCTGTGCTCTACAATCCATCACAAAACAACAACAGGCAAACCAAAAAAGAAAGAAAAAACACAGTGGCAAAAAGATCATTTATGACGTTTGTAAGAACCAACAGGTCTTTATCAATAGGCTTGATGTGGTGCTCCAATCACAGAGCCTAACTGATTAACCAGTTCCTTGTTTGACCAGGGATCATTTCATATGTGTTCACTTGGATGTTCTCCCCCTCCTGGCCAAAGCGGGCAGTGCAGCTCACTGCATGTGTGTTGACAGCCCTGCGACAGGTGCACTTGCAGACATGCACCCGATATAGATCCCCTACGTAAGAGCATTCCGCTCATGGCTGTCACTGTCGGGATAACAATACAGAGACACGTGTCCTGACACCCAAAAGCTCTGTGCTGTAATGCCACCAACCGCGCCGTCGCTGGGTGCACCATCAACACAACCGGCACGCATGCGAAGGCCTGAGACTGCCGGGAGAAATGTACACTGTGCCCGGCATGCCAAGATCAACAGCTCATGCAGTATATTCAAACATTAGACACCTTTGTGAAACTTTAAGAGGTGTTCATTAAGTTTGCATCAAATATGGTACATCAAAAATGATTTTTTTTTTCATTATAGAACCCACCTGCCTTTTATCAGACAATGCACTGGGGACAGTGTTAGCTTTTACATGAAGCTGCTTTCTTCCATTGAAGTTACCAACAGTTAATATTTCGTCATCCATTAACAGTCTGTTTATATTCATGTTTATATTGTGTCCTGGTCCAGGATGTATAATATCACCTCACTTGGTGTTACCAAATGCGGAGGGTTGGTCCTGTGTGTACACAAGGCACATTATTTCCCAGCACATTGTGTGACAAAAGCAATTGAGAACTGCAGCCAATAGCCTCACATGTTTCCTGTCATTACCAGCTGCCTCCTTGTTAAAACCGTCTTGATAGGAGGGCTGGGGCCTGTTGCCAGAGGACTCTTCCTGCCTGAATGTCCAAAGAGTCTCTGCTTTCATTTACCTCAGACCATTAGCTGTCTATCAGCTTGATTAAAGCTGCAGATCAGTTGCATGTGAGTGCATCACACCAGCCTCTGTGCTGAAAGTGCTCCCGCTGCAGAGATGAAATTTTGATCATTTGGAAAGGGCGCTCACGCATCCCTCCCCCCCTGTCCTTTCCCTTCAGATCTGTTTCCCTCTGGGGAGCCGCACACGTCACGTCTGGTTAGGAGGCTTCTCAAAATACTGACGCCAGCGGACTGCGGGGCGCGCCGAGTGAAGGTGACCAACTTCTGCAGAGATCCTTTTCACTCTCACAGACCTCACAGGGCATTCAGGGAGACATTACTGAGGGCAGCCATCTATACATGCTTTATAGAGATGTGGCTACATATTAATTTGCACTCTGTGACTCTGTGTCTATAACATGTGCATAGCTTGCATAGCTTGTTATACCTGTATCCATTTACATTTATTCATTTAGCAGACGCTTTTATCCAAAGCAACGTACAAAAGCAAATAGTGGGTAAACAGGCACAAGGGCAAGATGTGTACAGGACATACAATGCAGATACAGTAAGTGCTGAAGCTGAGCACAAGGTCAGTGTAGCGACACAGAACTAATCTTATCTAAGGGTAAATATATCAAATACAATCACTGGGACAATAAAGTAACGCTACATTACCTAGGCAAAAAACATGCTACAAATACAAGGTAAGAGAGAGCTACAAGTACAAGCCAAGAATCTTAGATCTACAAGGTCAAAATGGCAAGGTTGTCAGTCCAGGTAGAGTCTGAAGAGGTGTGTCTTCAGCTCACCTCTGAAGGGTTGGATTGAAGGGGTTGTATCCATGCCCTGTTACTTCCAGCTGTTATTTCAGGAGATGTTCAGCAGTTCATGAATGATTGGAGATTTTTACTGTTAATTATATATTAAATATAATTTGCACAGTAGCCATTAGTGGAATTATAAAGCATCTGTAGATGGCCATCCAGATAAGTGTTATCAGTAAGCTTTTTGAAAAATATTTTCAGATAGTATGAACATCTATAGTTGTTTCAGCTTGTTGATGAATCTGTTTATGCAATAACTGTTTTTTCTGTAAGCATGAATACCTCTTGGATGAATCATAAAGGAATGGAAGCACAGTGATCTGTAAATATTATTTGAAAAATCAAATCAGAAAATCATTTCAGTTGTTCTTCAACGAAGTGTGCAACTCTGTATGCGACTTCATTAACATGGAATGAAAATTTTGTGAAAAACCTGATGTTTTTATTTACAAAGCTTCTCAGGAGTACAGTGTGTTGCAATCTGGGAGTTTCGACACATTTTACATTCTGTGAAATTCAGGCCGGAACAAAGTGTGTAACAGTTATTGGGTGGATGAGTGAGGTTTCACAAACCCCATAATGGGTGAATCCTTCACATGCTGTTAGTCACTGACCTGTTGGAACCAATCAAAAACAATTTTGTTCTCCCTTGTAAGAGTGCGTGATGATCAGTTCATATCAGTGAGTCATTTTTGGGTTCAGAAGGCTTCACTCTCCCATCACTGTAATACGTTGAAATCGGAATCAATATGGATGGCTCCTTAATGACCATGGTCTCTGTAACCTTGTGTATGAATATCAGTACTTATCACTGACAGCCGCGGTGCTGTCACTGATACACACCAGGCAATCATTCTTAAGCTTTAGCTGTCTGTCCACCTACCCAGGACATCAGTCTTCCATCAAGGAGATGAGCATCATGTTCCCTCTCTTTGGAGGTCGTGCCCGTCAGCTTCACTCCTGGCAGAAGGCCTGCAGCTTCAGGTGTCATTTCCCTGCTTCTCCTTGTTTGGTTTTAGGGTGTTGTCCCTGAAGCCTCTGCAGCCCTGACGCATCCCCCCTGCCTGCCTCAGTCTGCTCACGCACGTGCCAGAATGATGGTGAAGTGTCGACTCATCGTAGACGAGCCAATCAGGAAGCGCTTCGCAGTTCTGATGGTGGAGGCTTGATCCAGAGGGCACGAGGACGCCGAGGGCTAGGTAAGGGTTGCTCATTGGTCAGCCCACACAAATGTGTGACTGAGAGTGGAGCCTGCGTGCAAACAGTACAAATGAACCCCTACCCCCACAGATACACACATCTGCAAGGAAGTGTATAATTATAACACTGGTCTTTTTATGGACCACTGTTCAGATCTATAAACACTCTGACCAACAGGCATTATTGTATAAATTAGCAATTCTACAGCAATTTTCCAATTAAAGTGAATCGGGTGAAGGCACACTAAAGGGTACCTGGCTGCACCTGAGGGCTTTACCACTAACAGTGGGACCACGTTTATGTTCCTCACAGAAGCAGGAGTGGGTGTAAAACTTTGACTTTGCACATCATGAATAAGAAATCTGTAATTAAATAATGCCAATGGATTAATTATTGAACAAAGTCTGCGATTAAACAGATTATGCAAAGAACTGCTTGAGAAGGTGCACAGTAGCTTGGTTTTGTGTAAACGGGCAGCTCCGAAGTAGTAAATCATTGTGAGATTATGACACTGTGCAGGTATGTCCTGTTTTTTACCACTGAGGCAGTGCAGAGGGAGATGCAGACAGGTGCAGCTCTGCTACTGCGCTGGCATTCGGCCATAATCAGGCCCTGCTCCTCCTCTCCCCTCTGAGGGAGTGCACTGAACACTTGGTTACACCTTTCGCCAGCTCCATTTACTTGTGGGTGGTGCACAGACGAGTGCTTACGCCGGATCGATCCATCTCTGTTTGGAACTGAGGAAAAAAGGTTGTCAGGGAATGTAAGGCTGTGAATTCCTCAGAGGAACATTCTGCTTTATGGCCTATCTCAGTATGAACTCATTCTGTGTGTTACAGAAATGATGTAAAAAATGTTGTAGCCAAACAGTTTAGCATGGTCGTCCGTGAGTGGCATAGAATACCGTCTTCTTTTCTGAAAGAATGTTTATTTCTGCGGTTAAATAATGACCTCCTCAATGCCCATACCTAAGCCACTGTTTGTTTATAAGGAGGGGGTCACGCACAGCATTTTGCCTTTTTAATTGAACTGTTTTTGTTTTTCGTTTTTTGTGTTTTGGTTATTCATGTTTTTCCACTCCATGCGTTCCCCCAACATGAAAAATGAGCACCAAACAGGAAGGCAGTTGCCTGACAGCAGGAGCCTCCTAGTGAGTCTGCAAAACATAAAACAGAGGGCAAAATCTAATATCCCTTCATCTTTCCATCCACTAGGACTAAAAGGACATCAAATCCTTGCTTTTTGTTTTTATAGCGTGTTCGTAAAACTTAGTGATGCAGAATAATTGTTCAATCGACATGCATTAGCAAAGCGTGGTTTTGATACTGAATGTAAAAGTCCCTTGGTTCCAGGCTCTCCATTCTAAAGGCCCGACTATGCCCCCTATATTCCCTGACTTTATCATTTCCAGACTCTTATCTAGTGAGGTTTTAGATGTTCTGAAATTCATCAAAGCTCCCGAAATGGCATAGTCATCTAGTGGGTGAAGCTGCAGGATGTAGCCTATGTGGCAACAGGGTTACGTACATAGAGCACTGTTAAAACGTGTGCGTGCTGCACTGACTCCTGAGAGGGGAGGGTTGGACCTTCTCCTGTCTACAGTGCACCAGGCAGACAGAGGGGTAAGTGGAGCGGAGCACAGTGAGCCATCATGGTGCATCCTCGGCAGGCCTGCTCTCTCCATATGCGCCCCCTCCAGTGACAGCTAAGGGTAGGCTTCACAGCAAGAACTGGAGCTGAACGTGAGCAATGAGCTGGCACAGTCTGTACAGGAGGGCTAAGGCAGTGTAGATAGATGTTCTGCAGGGTACTGCTGTGAGTTAAGTGTGCTTTACAAGGTTGCAAACTCAAACAGGACAATCTGGCTGTTCAAAAATAACCCCCAAAAACATCAAAAGGAATACATTGTGTTTTTCCCCATTTTATAAATCGAAAGCACATTTACTAATGGCACTCAGCCTCTCCTGATTCACTCCTTTCCTGGTCGGTATTTACCTTGGAGTAGATTGAAGAAACTAAGCAGTGTTGGGTGACATAGCAACAAGGAAGAGACTGGTGTTCTGGACTTGACTGACAGACGATCAACCCATTTGCAGCACAGAAATTTTCATCCTTAAAACAGATAGCTTTCCTGGCAGTGTTAGCCATCAACCAGTGTTCTGCACAGTAGCTGCTAGGAACCTTGTACAACTTTCTTCCAATTATGAAACGGGGAATAAATTAGTGAATATATTGCCCTAACCTTAAAAAATGTCCTTTAGATCCCATAGTACCCTGGCTGAATTCTGTAGTAAATCATGCCCGTCCTGTAGGACATTTTTGCGGGAGATTGCTCAATAAGTATATATATTGATACAGAGCTGCACATCAATACGTGGTGTGGTCACTGTGGTCACATATCACCACCACAAAGATATGATTAAGGGAGAAGACGTTTATATGGCTCCCTTGTCAATTCAGAATCAGCAATTCAATCAGCAGGGCGAGTGTAGACATCCTGACATAAATCTGCTGCGCAAAGAGACAGATCAATCACCAGCTGTGGTCTGTCCAGGGGCAATGGCACAGCATTGAGAGTCCCGCAGCCCCAGCCTCCAGCACAGCCCCAGCCGTCTGAGTTTGATCATTGCCTGTGTGAGAGTCATGTCCATCCCACTGACTGAGGAAGGCGTGTGCATGCAGTAATGAAATTTTAATATTGTGGCAATAAGGTTTCCTCTGTGAAAAGTAAAAGGCTGAGAGTGCTGCGAAGGAATAATTAATTCCACAATGTTCCAGGATTGTGAAGACAAAGATTTTTTTTGCTGTTGTTATTTGGGGGAGGGCGGTGGCATATGAGCCAACCACCACTGACTTTGTGTATTACCTCTGACAATGCATTTGACTTTTATTTCCACTAACCCTGCATATGAACCAGTCACTACTGATACTGCCTTTGACTCAATGACTACTGACACTGCGTTTTACTCAATTACGGCTGACCTTGCATATGAACCAGTGACTACTGACACTACATTCAACTCAATTACTACTGACCTTGTATATGTACCACTGACTACTGACACTGCATTCAATTCGGTTACTACTGACCTTGCATATGAACCAGTAACTACTGATGCTGCACACGACCTGAACACTGAGACTCTTTTTTTTTGTTGTTTTTTCACTTCTCATGTTGGCCACTCAGCTGCCTTCTCACCATACATTTAATCAGGATTGGAGGTTTACTTACATAGGAAAATCACTGCACTTACAGTCACACGCCAGTATACAAGCCACCCTCATCCCTGTAGTGGAATAGCAGTCAACACTTTCCCCAATGGATTTTTCATTAATCAATTAGATTCCCAGGGGTCAGTCAAAAAGTGCTGGAGCATAACAAGCAGTTATATATTATATTTGTATTTGGTTCAATGATTTCCCTGCTGTGTTGATCTTGACTCACTGAAAGGCTTGTGCAGCCTGTGTCTGGTTCCTCCCATTATGAAACCGCCCTTCCTGCGAGCACAGGCGACCTGGGGATGGAAGAGAAGGCAGGTGAATCGTCTGAGAAGCAGCCGGCGGTGTGGAACGCCCAAGACATAGCTGCATTCAGAGGGAGGCGGGGCGTGTGGGGAGAGAAGATCTCAGCAGACAGCTGAACTGGCAACATTTGAAAATGTTAAATGTCAAAAGGGAGGCTGAGATGGAGGGTACGGATGGGGGAGGGCCCTGCTGTGGTGACTTTGTCATCTGTCCTGAATTTGTTGTATGTTTTGCCATTCATAAGCAAATTTCATAGGAAAGGCCTAAATTTCATACATTACTCATTTATGCAGCTGGATAGTCACTGAAGTGGTTCTGCTGAAGGGTCCAGCGGTTTTCCCCTTTAAAGATTTAGTGCAGTTCCCAAACCACTATGCCTCTGTTGTCAGTTTTACTAGGACTGTGTGAAAAACAGACTCAGAAGACACTCTGCTATCTCTGGCCACCTCTGATCCATGCCATCAGAGCCTCCTCAGTGGGCCTGAAACAGTCAGAGCTTCATTCTTCTGAATATGGACCTCTGGGTGCTTCAGATGTAACTGCTGTGATGATGTGACCTTTGCTGCGACTTGATAACTGTGACTCGGTGATCTGTCTTTAAAATAACTGTGGGTACGGCAATGTTTGCTGCGTTTCTCCATCATTATCCGGACAAACAAGCCTTGATGGCCCATCATTAACACTAAGTATTCAATGACCCAAGCATGCAGGGCGGTTTATCTATGATAGACTTTCATTGGCTCCTGTCCCCCTCTGAGTGTGTGTGTGTGTGTGCGTGGGGGGGGGGGGGGGGCACCTGTATACACAGTCCTGCAGGGGTGCTTCCTAATAGAGCTCTATCTGAAGGGTGTGTTTCTATAGACACGTATGCCCCAGACACTCCAGTTATTATGGCTAGATAATGCAGCTTCTGTATTCAGGAACGTTGATGACAAGCCAGTGGTGTGAAATGCACAGAGCTGAATATCTAGTCATAATAAGTGCAGTGTTGTTGCTTATTATATTTTAGCATCCACAGGGTACTACCTTAGGTCTACATGTACGCATACAGCACGTGAGCATTCACAGTCCTGTTTAGAGGATTGGGCATGACTGTGAGGAAGAATGTCCCAGTTTAATTTTCTGACACCCATCACTCAGGGTGTTTACACTGCTTATATTTCACACATTTATTACCGGTGTGGATGTGATGAGTAATTAAGGTAGAGCGCATTACTGCTCATTACTACCTCAGCAGTGATGAATAGAAGCACTTAATGGTAGAACATACCATAAACTTCTATGAATTTCTCTTTTATTTAGACGCAGTATTTATTCGTACTGTAGTGGTTACTTACTCTTGATGGTACTCAGAGAGCAAAGCTTTTGAAAACTTAGGTGATAAAAGTGTGACTCATTTTGTGGGAATCTACAAAGCTGGTTGGATTATGATCCTTCAGCACCTTTTTCTTCTGCCTTTGGTTACTGAATGTGGTTGGAAAGGACTGTGGGCACAAAGCTTCAAAGCTGAAATGGCTACACACCTGCTGCAGTTAAAGCCCAACAGTGATGTCATAGGTTTTCTGAATCTGATTGGTTTTCTTCTCCTTGCGGATGATGATCAACCCATCTGATTCTGTAGGTGCCCTTGGATTAGCGGTGTTATTTTATGAGTCCCTCCACATACATCCCCCAGTCACACCCTGCTGATTCCTAAATCTCTCCTGCCCCTGTTTACAGAGTGGCTCATTACCCCATTCCTCTCCTGTCGCTGTGAAATATGCGCCGTCCCTCCACGAGTCAGCACTCTTCAGGCCGGAGGCAAAGCTCAGGGTCATTAAGGAAACCTTTGTAAGGTCATAAGACATCAAAAAGAAAGCTCTTGTGGTGGTGCCATTTCAGTCACATATAGCTAGCTCCATTTTAGAAGGCAAAGATGAGAATCATGGCACCCATGGGACTCATTTGTATTATGATTTTACTGTACTGTGTTTGCATAAAGCAACTGCAGTGTACATCCCCCTGAGTGAAGAAAAGGACATTGTGTTACTATGGCTATCAATGGCTGCTTTAATCATTGTTAAATAACAAAACAATTCAATGACAGTTAGCCTGCTTTTGAGCTCATAATCAGACCCCGGGCAAGGTGTGGCATTTAAGTGTCCTCCAAATATCTATAAGACTGAGTTCAGCCTTGTTAGTTTAACTGATGACAGGAGGAGGGAGGACTTCCTCAGTATTAATCCCTCACAGCTGGGGGAGAAATCAGCCTCTTTTGGGTGGTCCAGTAAGAGAGGAGAAATAAATAAAAAAAGAAGAGCAGAGACAAAAGGACTGGAACTCTTAAGGCAAGCTGTGGGACCATTCGAGTGGAAATAGATAATCTTCTGGCTCAAAGTCATTTGAGCGAAACTCGGAATGCTTCCACACAGTGCGATGCCTGACAAGCTGATACACCACAGCCTCTTCAAGCTGATTGGCCGCTGATGGTCTATTGAGCACTGTCCGGCGGACTTTGCCTGTTTATATTTAGCCCCCAAAGATGATCATAAGGCTTCAAGATAATCCCAAGGGATCACCCCACCATCCAAGCAGATAGAAATATGACTGAGGGCCAGAACTCTGTTAATTGCAGAGCTCTCTTCCCTGAGTCCATCTCTGGAGCAAAGCTTCATTTAACAAAGCTGTGACACTGCAGTACAGCTAATGCAGCGAATTTCTGCCATTTTGACCTTTGCTCTGAAGGGGACAGTCCACTTATCTTATGAAAAACGCATTATATGCGGCGCGGGTTTTCCATCAGTGTGTTTCTTGGCTTTGGCCCGCTTCTACTTTGGACTGATTCCATCCGCCGTAAAACAACATGAGACACCTGTTATCCAAAGAGGCCCTGCTGAAGTTAGCCGCGTTATTGAAAGGAGTGGGCTTGCTCTCAGAGTGATAAGAAATACAGTGAACACTTCAATTTACACCAGGACAGTTGGTGGAGAAGCGGGAGGGGAGGGAAATCGGTGGAACAATTCTGAAGCCATAAAGAAGCGAAAGGCAGACAGGCCCCCACCATCACGCTGTTGTTAATGTATAATTGGTTCGTAAATCCCCGCAAAGCTGCCTCTCGGATGAGGGCGTAGCAGCAGTCACGCTGCGGCCTGCTGTCTCGCTCTGCGCCGTAAGCCAGCGTTTCCACAATCAGCTCACACAAGTTTGCCCTGCGGTTTTGGCCTGGGAAGTGGGCTGGAAATCTGTTTCCGCCAGTGCTCTCTTTACTCCTTCCACTGCTTGAGATGCATTTTGCGTAAACAAACTAAATAAAACCAGCACTACTGCCACATTCACCATCACTATAGCACTACTGCTTCAGGTAGAACCGTAAACGTAATGGTGATGATCCTTGTAATGATAAGAGACCACATCCTTCATATGTTGATAAACATGTAACATCTCCCTGGTTTGGATGATTGGATGTACAAGGCATTTATAAATCTGCCAAGGATCATTTGCTTCATCTGTATGTTGGTTTTCTTCTGGAAAACTTACCTTATGTCAAGTTTGTTATGCAGCAGCCAGTGTGGTTCTAATAGAAAACAAAACCAAGTAACGTCAGTAACGTCGATCTTTGTCCATTGCGTACACTACTCTCATATCCGCCTCTGCAGTGACACTTGGAGTCAGACGTTTGGAGCTATAATTGTGGGAGCCCCAGGTTGGCTATTTACATTCACATTGGTCTGAGAAGGCAAGGCCAGAGGCCTATCAATCTGTGCATGACCCTGCTTGTGTTTTCCCTGTTTTTAATCCCTGCCTGTCTGTGATTAGCTGTGCTCACACTCTCCACCGTTTCACTGCTTTTTTAATCCAAAACCTTGTAGGTAAAAGGACAGGCATCCAAACGTAACTGTGACATAGCGCGTGAGTGGGGCCAACAATGCATTGGTGGCGCCCTTCGGTGGAGACTCTGTAACGCTATATCGATCCGTGAGATTCCCTGGATGGGAACGCAGGCATGTGACTCGAGCGTGGCTCATTACTGCGAGCAGCCTGGGAGCGGGCCGCTCAGAGGCCGGCTGATATGCGGCGAACGCCCTGTGCCCTGCGCATTTCTGCGCTGCCCCAAAGACAGAGGGATTTTGGTTGCCAAGCAGCGCATTCACAAACCCCAAAGCCCAGCAGGTGTCCCGTCCGATCTGGGGAGAGCCTGTCATGGTTGGCACTGGGCTGGCTTTCCAGGCCGCCCGTCTATTTCTGTCATGGTGCCTTTCTGAGTAAAAAATACGGTGACGCTACACCCGTGTCAACAACTGCCCCCTGCAATTAAAATCCTCCTCATTTCGGGATAACTCTGAAATCAGATTGGCTCGTCGCTTGTTAAAGCTCCACTAGGGATTGCCACCACGTTGCCTCTGTAGACGACCAAGGCATGCCGTGACTGCGAGGTCCTGACCGCATCGAACCTCTGATCAGCCCCCCTCATCGAAAATGCTCCTAGCTGCTGACTCACTTTTATGCAATTTCAAAACAAACAAGTGCTTTAGGTTTGGCTGTGTCGTCCTTCAGCAGGTAGGTCATAGTTGTGGTTTAGTCTGGGCCCAGGATTGCCCCGAAATAAGAACAGTACTTTTAGAATGGGGTACTGCAATGACCCCGAAGGTTATTTCAGGCCAAATGAAACCTGTCTTACCATAAGCTTGATACATAATGGATCCAATTGCTCGGACAAAAGTTATTTTGAACTTAAATCAGTTTAACCTGAGGTTAGATATCAGTTGGCCATGCAGGGCACTGGCTGTAAATGCCGAAAAGCAAATTACCTGAAGGGAAAAATACATTTGTATTAAACTTGAAAACAATACAGCCGTAGAGTACCAAATAACAATGTCATTAGCAAGAACAAGGACCGGAACATTTGCTGATTCTCAGCTGATTATGAAAAGTATTTCATAATATTAAGATCCTTTATTACAGAAATATTGGTCAAGGTTCCAGTTATGTTGAATTATTACAGTGTTTATACATTAAGCTGACGGTTTACATTTGTTTGATCTGCCAGGACCCTTGACATGACCAGACCAGACAATGGACTTTGGTCTAAATCCGTTTAATTTGCTAAGTACAAAGCCTTTGTCCATAATTATGTTTCAGTGTACATGCACCATGCAGCTCAGTGTAAGTGTTTACTTCCTCCCCCTTGTGTTTCATTTGAACTAAATGGAACTTGATTGCATGAGGGGGAGTGGTTGTACTGTGTTGTTGGGTGTATATGAAAGGCATTAAATATTAAGCAGTTTCATTAAATCTAACATCACTAGCGAAAAGTTACTCTTATGCCATCCCCCACCCCACCCCAGTTAACGATGAATTCATGAGTCGAGTGCATTTGTCTGAAGTTATGAACACCATATTCTGTATATGTTTGCCTTTCCGAATCACAGCTGTTTTTTTCATTTAAAAAACATGAGCTGAACCTGAGGCACTGCTCCAGTGTGGGCCACAGAATGTCATCGCGATCCACAATCCGTGCACCTTTGACACCCCCAGCCTGCGCGAAAATAGGGGTGTCCAGGGTGCAAATGTGCCCCGATTAACTGAAGGAAAACACACAAACCTGTTAATGGAGGGACACATTAGTCACCGCGCATGAGATCAGAGGGCCCCCGGTCTCGCCGCCCGGTCCCTTCCCGGACCCGGGCGTTCCTTCTCGTAAGCGGACACCCTGGAGAGACGCGGCGTACCGGTCGCAGGGTTTTGATCAGCACCGC
Organism: Megalops cyprinoides; assembly: GCF_013368585.1. NCBI lineage: Eukaryota > Metazoa > Chordata > Actinopteri > Elopiformes > Megalopidae > Megalops > Megalops cyprinoides. The sequence goes on from NC_050607.1 coordinate 12,941,694, forward strand.
TTTTAGCTCGCTGCCATCTGAGGCTGCCGGCAGGTTGTTTCTGCTGATCCGAGACCCGAGCGCCGAGCAAGAGGTGTAACCCAACCCCCGTGTTCCGGAAGGCCGGGGCTCCTCAGAATATCCGCGGAATACTCTGCGCCCCCCGCGTCTTCCGGAATATGATTTCACGTCTTGATTAAGCCGTGGCCGTTTTTAGAAGCCCACCTTTTGCCGGCCTCCATTCGGGGACCCTGGAAACCTGCGTGTGAGGTATTCGCAGACAGATCGCTTTCAGGACGGGGATGCTGGCTGTTCATCTGAGGCCACTTCAAAGGCCTTGCTCCTCGACTGCAGTTCCGTGAAGGCTCCTTGGCTGCCATCCTTTCACCATGAATCCTACCGCTGGTGCAAGCTGCGTGTTATTTTAAGAGCTGTGTCTTGTAAGAAAACATGTCAATGTTACCTGGAGGACACTGGCTGCAGAGGTTAACAAAGGTTGTGAGAAGGAGGAAGAAAACACTGTAATTTAAGTAGCGGTGGTGGTATTCTTTATGTCAAAAACAGAAAATCCAACAGCCAGTGGGGTTTTATGCCATTTCATAAATAAATTCTCCTGTGATAAAGCTTGCCAAATTAAAGTTGGTTAATGTACTGGGACCATAAGTGAGAAATAAATTGCCCTGGACCCCTGCCTCTCTCAGAGAAACTCTGAGGCTTTCCTGTATCACCATCGTTTTGCCCTGGGTGCATTTTTGAGAAAAAAAAATTGGATCTATTTCAGTGGTTTGAGGATCCTATTTTTCAAAGTGAGGTCTTTGCTCTTGTGACTAGGAGGGTCATGGTTCAAGTCCCAGGAGTCATATAGGAGCGCTGGTCTCTTTCATACGGTTACGCCACCAGAATAGCTGCTGTAAAAATCGAGCTTCACTGAGTCCTAGCATTCAGCTTAGAGGTGAAGCTCTGAGAACCCACTAAGACTGGGGTGTCTGCTTAGTTTAAGAAATAATAATAATAATAATAATAATAATAATAATGCAGTTTCTCCACTGTTGTTTCTCACGCTGTATTTTTGGCTCACTGGTGGCGGCCATAGTGTTCCAAGGCACATTTATCTTAATCAAGTTTTTTTTTTCCATTCTGAGCTGAAGGGGGCCCCTTTGCCAGCCGCTGTGGTTTTGCGTGAGTCACCAGCTGGAGTTGGCAGCGCCATCCTAACCACCACCACCCCCCACCCCACCCCCTGCCCGGGTCCAACATACACAACACACCTGTCAGGTCTGATTGGGCAGCACAGTGTCATGACTCAGAGTGTGGGAATCTAGGAATAAATACAGCAGTGTGATCGATACGCATCTCAAATGACAGACTCCATATGAAACCTTCCTTTCCAGCAGCTATCTTAAGATTTATGGAAAAAAAGTGGAATCCAATGAATCAATGTAGTGCACACAGCAGAAATGAAGTTTCTCATGTGTCTGGATGAGATCTGTTACTTTCTGCTATTTTGGTCCGCAAAAGATAACAATGCTGGCTGTAAAAACCTGAGATTTCACCACGGAAAGTCATCACATGCTGAGTCTAAAATAACTCTGAGAGGAGTGTTGCACTGAACGCCAGGACCGGAGATTTACGATGCTGTCTGTCTCCATGAAAGCCATCAGAGATATATGTCTCTGGGCATGTAGTGTATTACCAATTAAACACAATCCCAAAGTTAAAAATGTTGCTTCTACCATGTACCACATCACAGCTGAGCACATCTGATTGCATTTATTTGCAGAAGACATGAACTATTGACATTGTGTGATCAGCTAAGCTTTGATGAGGTCACTCAAGAACAAAACAGACTGCTTAAAACCTCAGTATAATAGCCTGAAAAGATTTTAGTTAATGTATCCCCTATTGTTTTTTGACCCGTGCAGAAATCAGTTTGTTTCTACAGGCAATTTGAGTTAAACAGTTTTTTATTGAAAGTTGTTTTTTTAAACACTTCAGCAGACACACGGCGACGTGTCTTTATGGTGGACTCATTCCAGTCTGTGAAATTAAGGGGGCTTGGTGCTGTCGCTTCTCCCCTGTCAGAGCTATTGCCACGGTGATGGAATGCCTTCCGTGGCCACATGTCACACAAGAGTCGTAAGTCAACCTGTGTCGTTCTGCCCCCCCCCCACCGCCGGCGCATGCTCTTCTGTCCTGAGCATGCCCAGTGTCTCTGCCAGCGTCCAACATGCTCTGCCTGTGGAACCAAACCTCCGTACCACACAACAGACAGTGCATTATTGCCCACAATGCAGTGCATGCCAGTCTGCCCCAAACACACTACGACAAGCCTGTTATCTATTAGATGTCGCCCCTGGATGCAGAGTCTGTCCATGACTTGATTTGGAATCATCAGGAGTGGCTTGCTAGGGTAGCTTCCCAGTCACATATTTCAATTCAAATACCAATTCAACATGCTAATAGTGCTTTGATGTTCAGAATGGCTTTCTTTGATGGATTTGGCATTTCTTTCCCCTGAGAATCAGGCTTATTCAGACCTTTCAGAGGGGTTATTAAATTCCCAGTTGTTTAGCCCTTTGTCTGACTGCACATGTCCCTTCTAATCCTGTTACTTCAGAGGCTCTCCTATGAAAGTGCTTACTGTCTCTTTTTTTAACATGCTAAACTTTGACATCTGGGACAGCTCTCTTAATTGGGCTGATGCTGCAGGAATAGTTTCCAAGCAAAAAATACATTCTGAAAGATCATAGGGACTTCCAGAATGATCCACAAGAAAATGCCATGGACTGAATTGAGCACAACAAAGGCGTGTGTGTGTGTGTGTGTGTGTGTGTGTGTGTGTGTGTGCGTGTGTGCGTGTGCGTGTGTGTGTGTGTGTGTGTGCGTGTGTGCTCCTCATTTCGGACAGTGTCAGCTGGACAGTGAAGTGAGGGAGTGGTGCTGACTGAAGCCGGGGGTGAGCGTGTGATGGCGGCACACACAGCGTGGTGCGGGCGGCGGAGACTGAGGGAGCCACGTGTTTATGGTGGTGTGGGACAATGGGGGACGAGCTGTGCCCCGAGGTTACTGTCTGCCCTGGTTTCCGTCGACGGCGCTGGCCGTGCGCGCGTGTCTCCGCCCCCCCCCCCCCCCCCCCCCCCCCCCCCCCCTCGATTAGCGCCCACCCCAGTGAATCCCCTCAGACTGGCGAGACTCCTGCCTGCCGCTGCCTGCTAGCACACCCCCTCCACTCTCAGAGCACAGAGCACCGCAGCAGAAGGAAAGCCAACCTGACTCCCTCCTCTGCTGCAGGCTTTCCGCCTATGCTTGTGAGAGCCGAGGCTTGCTCTGCCCAGTCTTCACTCTTTTCACAGGTGCAGAGCTCACAGACTGCAAAAAGGAAGCCTGTACTAAACAATACAATCACTGCATTATGAAAAACACATTATGAACCTTGACTGACCTGTGAAGATGCAGGTCTTGTCTGATTCAGATTCATCTTACTAGCTTTGAATTTAAACTTGATTTTTAATCAACTGAAATGTTCCCAGCATATATTTTTGCATGCCAGGCTATTTTGGGTCTGGGGGGTCTTATGCATGCACCAAATATTTTATTTTTTGTTCTCACAAAATGATTGTATATGACAAGTATTAAGTATTAAACCTAAGCCATTAACTTCCACAAGTGTATCTTATTCTGAGCACAGTTCTGCAGATTGGCAGGGTGAGTTGGAGATTGGACCAAACAAGCAAGCAATAACTGCTGTCTGAGTAACTCATTGGCACCCGAACGAGTCACAAGGTGCCAAGTGCAGTGTGATGAAACTACCCCTACCCCGGCAAAATGAAGCCAATTTGTTCCACTGCTGTGGGCTCCCAGCAGAATGTCGGTAGATGACCGGGCTGGATGCAGACCCAGGCCACAGGGCTCAGCCTGCACTCTGAACAGCGTAGGACCCCCCCCACACTCGAAGTTATGATCCTTAAACAGTGCCAGTTTACAACATTATGTCCTTGTATAATCCTTATTAGAACCTCCAATGCCTGTACTATATGATTTTTTTTGTGTTCTGCATTTCCTTTACAAGCTGAGGATGTGTGCAGCCATCTGTTCTTTGGGCTCAGAGAGCTGTCATGCAGCAGCAGGCTGGGAGCAGATGGAGGCAGATGCAGTGGAGCCACACCAGGCTGGCCTCCCTTTGGCATGACCTTTGACCCCACACTCAGCGCTCAACCTGAAAAACATCTAGCCGGACAGCTACGAGCGTACAACAAACAAAAGCAAAGCAAAGACACGTTCCTAATCCGCACTTAATTAAAGCGGCTGATTCTATTGTTTAGGGGTTCTTACTGTTAGAAGTATTAATGTTCCCTATGTGAATAAATGTTAAAGTGCGATTCGCTGCTGAGAAAGGCCACACTTGTTTTCGCCTCTGCTTCCTTCCTTTTTTTTTTTTGGCGTAATCGCAAGCGCAATCAGGCTGATTTCACGGCACATCAGAATGCCATAAAGGGATTGCTTTAAATGACCATTATAATTGGCAGCTGGCGCAGCCCCTTGCCGGCGCATTGTTGTTTTCTCCAGTTACATGTGATTGATTTCAGTGCTCCAGTGGTTTAAGCGATGGTCTATTTATAACCTCTGCGTGCCTGCTGTGGTTATGCACTACGCATGAGAAGCAACCGGTAGCACCTGCCTGCCCTGAACAGCGTCAAATCACCCGTGGAGCACGATTGCAAGGCATTTTAATAACGGGTCTGCATTGACATGCAGTGCTTATAGCGCAAGGGGTGTACACTGAGAAAAGCAAACTGGCACAACAGTAATTACAGTGGCCTTCCTCAGATGCATGTTTATAAAACGCAGTGGTGAGGACAGGTTTTCAGGATTTAAAGGTGGGGGGGTTCATCTGCAGTAACATACACTCCAGGGCCATGAGAAAAAAACCTGAGATAAAGAGCGGCGTCCACTCCGACAGCTGTATTTCACTGCGCTGTCTGCGGGTGTGAGGGAAAGTCACTGAGCGAGATCCGCTTGTTGATAAATCGTCAGCTGAAACTGTCATGTCTGACCTTCGCGTCCGCCCGATGCCTCTACAGGTTAAAAACATATATCGTCCTCCAGCGTGCGACACCTGCACAGAGCACGATGTAACTGAGTGGCGCGCAGAAACGCATATCCATCGCAGTGTCCCGTGCACTCAATCATCATTACACTGTGCATTATCGACAGGCACAATCGATCCACTTTGATGTATTATGTGTTCGCCAATGGTGGAGCCACTTCCTTTTCTGCTGGTTAACCGGTTATGTTCCAGGGATCCCAATCAATACACAATGTGAGGACCTAAAGCCTGCTGTGAATTCAATATTCAGGCTATCAGTGGGAGTACGGATATCGACGCGGTGGTCATTACATAATGGATTCACCAAAATGAAAGAGCCTGGCCTCCGATTTCACATCGCTCTCACATTTGATTAATTAAAGTCTGGACAATTTATTGCTATTTCACCCTGCCATTACCATTTGATATTTATATATCAGAAAGACCTTGAACTTATTACGGTCCTGGAGACGACTGGAAAAATATTGGTGATGGAAGGGTTTGGTTGGATGTACCAGACAAGCATTGAGCAGATTGCCTTTACACCACAATGAATGTCCACGAAATGCCCAACCGAGCACTTTCCCTGGGTTTGCTGCTCATCTTCCTCAGAGAGGAACCCAAAGTGTCCTTTGAACCAGTGAAACATTCTTGGTCTCATTACCAGGGAGATACAGGGTGAAGATTGTGTGGGCCAGGGTTTGCATACCCTTTGCATACCCTAACAACATTGTTACCCAAATCGCTCTTTAAATGGGCGTGTAGACAATTGAAAAATGATGGAGAAAACAGAACTAGTGGTGGATTGAAATGTACATTTTCAACGAGGTTTTTTTTTCCTCAACAGAAGGTAGGATGTGAAAGTGAATATTGTCTTAATCACAACGGAACACAAAGCTTAGAGCGGTTAAAAACACGCAGAGCAGCAGAGCGCTCCGAGGCCAGAGCAGCACACGGTCGAGCGCATTCACAGAAAGCGCTGTCTTACCCATCGATAGCGGTGACACAATGGAGGCCCGCTGCAAGCGAACCCGCAGTGATAAATTCACATTGTAAAGCCGCAGATTAAAGTCTCTCCTCAACGGCTGGCAGTAGCGCTTAGCTTTGATGTTCTTCTCGGGAACTCGTTTAGGGGAAACGGATGCTGGGTTGACGAGTGACCGAATCCCAACAGGCTTAGTGGTGGAAAAGCAGGCAGGCACAGCGGACGCGTGTGTTTCTGTGGAGGTGGCAGTCCCCAACAATACACTGCCAGTAAGGGCCTCTTTTTGCTCAGCCCCCCATCCTGTCTCACTGTAGTATGTGTGGATTGGCCAGCTGAATCTGTACTGCTACTTATCCAAGCATTCAGACCCACATCAGAAAAGGCCAGCCTGAGAAAAGTGCCTACATATAACTTTTATTCATATATTTGACTATTATTTACACTGGTTGTTTGATGCTCAGCCTCTGCTGGGCACCCTTTAAGAAACCACTGCAATATGTAGAAACGTTATAATTGTATTTTATGTAAAACTGCCATCTGTATTTTTATTTGCAATAAAAGTATTCCTTTTAGATTTTATACCAGGCTCTCAAACTTAGCTCAGGATGTGGAGAACACCCTTTTCTGAAAGAGAGAGTGAGAGACATGTCTCAACAAAAATCTCAACTGCTGCAAATCTTCCAGGAACAAAGCTTTTCCTGTCTCTTGGAAACGTGCTACATATCAGATGAGGGTAAATAATTCACAGAAGTCAAAAAAGCTGAGGTAAGGATTCTGCTCGTAGCTATTCTAAAAAGCACTGAACAAACGGCGCAGAATCCGGAATTTGATTTCTGTTTCTTTGTAACAAGCGTATATTCTCAGGCTTGCCTTTTGAATTTTGGACAATGGAGAAACCCAGCACTGAGAGGAATCGGCAGAGAACACAAGTGGAGTTCTGCCACACAAAAAGCACCTCCCGGGCAGTCGTATCCAAGCAAACCTCCTATTGTCAGCTGCGGATGAAGCTCCGTGGCAATTTACCGTCAGGAATAGGTGTGCTGGAAACAGCGAGAGCGAGAAATGCGAACCCTTCCCAAGGGCTGATTGGTCGTTCTCACCCTGACGTTTCTCAGAGCTGCGCTCAGAACTCTGGAATCTGAAAATGAGGCAAAATGAGCGCTTCCTTTCGCAGAGGGTCAGGGTGACTTTGGCTCCTTTTATCTTTCTCTGCAGATCCTCTCAGTGTTATCAGTGTCATTTCAAAGAATTTCATCAGTTAAATGTAGGTACTTTTATTTTTGCAGCTCATTTTCAGAAATCTGCAAAATCCTTAAATAACAAACAGATATAATTGTTTCTGAGCTGGCTTTACTGTAAAAGGTGCAAGAGTGTTGAGATGCCACACCATCTCCCAACATCATGCAGATCGGTCGGCTCTTTAAAGGGTGTACGGTTGCCACAGCAACCCCAGGACGGTAATTAAACCAGATTTTGTGCTGCTTCTTTGAAGTAGCAGAAAGGCACACAAAAGTTGGGTGGATGTGCGAACTCGCAGACCCGCCAGCGCTCCTTGGCGTCGCCGTGACAGCCGTCCCCGCTCCTGCAGACAGTTGTTGACGTGAGCTCCTTGCCGCCACGCGCACCGGAGAAGGAATTTGCTTGGATGTGCCAGAATGAGCCAGAAGTAATCCCCTCTTATTCAGGTCGGCCATACAAACAACACCGGCCTGTCCTGTCATTCTGCTACATCTGCGTTCTCAGGTTCAGAGCAGCAGGAGGAGGAGTGGGCCAAAGGCTCCCACTCAAACACTACCAGTCAGCTTTACTGGTAACCCTGCCCCTGCTGAGTCAATCATGTATGTATCATAAAAATACACACACACACACACACACACACGCACGCACGCACGCACGCACGCACAGAAGACCCGTTGGTGGATATCCGTACCTGGCAGCACTCCGTGTTCCCTTTGCAGCGCTGCATGCTGATGGATGATACTGATGGCAATATAAACATCGTGCTTCAGCTGCTTCACAGGAGAGCTCACGTGATTCCCAGGATCAAGCTCACAGATGCCACTGTGAGTGATGAACATGCTCCACTGTAAACCCACTCTGTACCTCATTGCAAACCAAGCGCTTCACAGCTATTGAAGCTGCAGCTGCAGTAGTAGTTCCTCTTCTTCTTCTTTTTCTTCTTCTTATTATTATTATTACTCCCTGGTCTTTACCACCTGGTACTTGAAATGGATATAATTTTTCATTAAACTGTCACATTACACAGCACTTTATTCATTCTTTCCTTCATTTGTTCATTTATGCACAATATTTTATTCATATTTTTTTTCAATAACTGTGAAAAACTTAAAATGTGATGCCAGCTCTGGGTATTATAGGGCTGACAGGGACATATAGGAAGCAAAGCTGAAGTTAAGTAATTTTCCAGGGGAGATCTTGGCTAGTTCACACTGTGCTCCAGATGTCCACCAGAGCAGCAGGTTCTTGTTCCAGTTCCTGTTTATGTTTAATGAGCAGAGCCTCAACCAATTTATCATCATTCTGTGCCTGAATGTGCTTTATATCTTTATATAAAAATCTGATGATAGTAAAGCCTTGCAATGAAACAGTGCATGGACTTTACTGTCTACAAAATGGTGTGGATCAAGAATATCATAAAACAGGTGAAGTTTCCTCAAGGCCAGATCCTGTAGATGGAGAAATTTTATTGGGGGAGTTTCTGCCCCCAATGACAGGGCAGCAGTGTGGTGTAGGGGTAAGGAGCAGGGCAGCAGTGTGGTGTAGCGGTAAGGAGCAGCAGTGTGGTGTAGCGGTAAGGAGCAGGGCAGCAGTGTGGTGTAGCGGTAAGGAGCAGCAGTGTGGTGTAGGGGTAAGGAGCAGGGCAGCAGTGTGGTGTAGCGGTAAGGAGCAGCAGTGTGGTGTAGCGGTAAGGAGCAGGGCAGCAGTGTGGTGTAGCGGTAAGGAGCAGCAGTGTGGTGTAGCGGTAAGGAGCAGGGCAGCAGTGTGGTGTAGCGGTAAGGAGCAGCAGTGTGGTGTAGCGGTAAGGAGCAGGGCAGCAGTGTGGTGTAGCGGTAAGGAGCAGCAGTGTGGTGTAGCGGTAAGGAGCAGGGCAGCAGTGTGGTGTAGCGGTAAGGAGCAGCAGTGTGGTGTAGCAGTAAAGAGCAGGGCAGCAGTGTGGTGTAGCGTTAAGGGGCAGGGCAGCAGTGTGGTGTAGCGGTAAGGAGCAGCAGTGTGGTGTAGCGGTAAGGAGCAGGGCAGCAGTGTGGTGTAGCGGTAAGGAGCAGCAGTGTGGTGTAGCGGTAAGGAGCAGGGCAGCAGTGTGGTGTAGCAGTAAGGAGCAGGGCAGCAGTGTGGTGTAGCGGTAAGGAGCAGCAGTGTGGTGTAGCGGTAAGGAGCAGCAGTGTGGTGTAGCGGTAAGGAGCAGGGCAGCAGTGTGGTGTAGCGGTAAGGAGCAGGGCAGCAGTGTGGTGTAGCGGTAAGGAGCAGCAGTGTGGTGTAGCGGTAAGGAGCAGGGCAGCAGTGTGGTGTAGCGGTAAGGAGCAGCAGTGTGGTGTAGCGGTAAGGAGCAGGGCAGCAGTGTGGTGTAGCGGTAAGGAGCAGCAGTGTGGTGTAGCAGTAAAGAGCAGGGCAGCAGTGTGGTGTAGCGTTAAGGGGCAGGGCAGCAGTGTGGTGTAGCGTTAAGGGGCAGGGCAGCAGTGTGGTGTAGCGGTAAGGAGCAGCAGTGTGGTGTAGCAGTAAGGAGCAGGGCAGCAGTGTGGTGTAGCGTTAAGGAGCAGGGCAGCAGTGTGGTGTAGCGGTAAGGAGTTGGTTTGATAACCCAAAGGTTGCCAGTCTGATTCCCACATGTGCACTGCAGTTGTACCCATATATTACTAAATTGCCTCTGTAATTGCCAGACTAATAAGAGAGTTGTATAACTTGATATGTAGTGTGACATGTAAGCTATGTAAGTTGTTGCTGACGAGTGCATCTGATGAGCAGTAATGTAATGTAGTGTAATGAGATATACGGCAGAAAGATGCCTGGCAGGTAAAACTAATCCAACACACAAACCTACAGGTTCCTGCAGGGTAACAGGTCCAGTCCACACTGCTTTCAAGTCCAGGCTTATGGGATCAATGAGTGAATGAATTCAGTTGAATGTCACATGTATTTTGACTCTATAACAGAATTGCTTATGGCCATTGCCTGTGCAATGATGGGTGAGTTGGTTTGCAAGGCCTTGCTTGGATGGAAATTGTAAAGCGAGGCCACTGAAATTAAACCACTTTAAGTGGATTGGGATGTAGAAGGACTTCTGGGGACAACAGCATCAGTGTGGATGGTACCCTTGACTACAATGAAAAGACTGTATTTTGTTTTGAAATCCAGCGCAAAGCACATGTTGGTGTGGAGGGTGAGTGAGATGGAAATGAAACTATGATTTGGCCATGGCAGTCTTGGCAGGACCGGTGTGTATTAGGTTTTAGTGGCACCTCATCCCATACGATTTAACCTCATATTCAAGTAACGACCTCAATTAAAACTGTCAATTAATAGAGCTCAGACAGAGGGCAAACCTGAGAGGGCTGCAGCTCCTGTAATGAAACTGCCTCTCCATCATCCCCAATGTACACGTTGTGTAGGGACCGCATGTATATACATGTTCCAGAATTAAAAAAGCTATACTAATAACGACCTTTGTGGAGTACGTTGGTGCCCGGCTGTGCTGTGCGGATGATGAAGGTCTTTAGGCAGAGACTGAGGGATCCGGCCGAGCGGGGAGATAAAAGCAGTGCTTTTCACAAGCGGAGACGCTCTCCGTTTAGACACGCAAGGCACGGCCTGACCGCCGCTGAAGCAGAACGGCTCAGCCAATGGGAGCGCACCTCCTCCAGAGGTGTCAGACATTAATGATTAAAGGGTTGGATGAACAATGAGGACCCTGGTAAACACACATTTGCTCAAGCCGGTGCGTCAGCCATGAGATTCCTGTGCCAGGCTGTCAGTCACAGCAGCAAAGGACGGGAGAATATTCTGTCATGTCAACTTTTAATCTGCTTTTATTGCCATCGTGCTATCAGTGAACTAGACGACATCATTTCTGTGTCATTAGTAGAATAAATTAATTGCTTTGGGCTGTGGTTCATGAAGACGTTTTCCGGAAATGAGATGATGAAGTTCATCAGTGCATTGATCAATTTTAAACTCGCACACCTATAATTTAAACAAGATGAACACCCTGTCCAAATTTCCATCTGCGCGGAGCCTAAATGTTTTTAAGATTTTAATACCTATAAGAGATCCAAAACCGCCTCTGTTAGTGATGAAAGGAAACCAGCCAATTTGCCAGCTGTGAGGCACCCTAATCTGAACATGCCGTAACATCACAGTGCTTTTGATTGCATTTAAGCGGCAGACATTTTGGAGCTGTGATTCCAGTGCAGCAGCGCAGTTTTACATTTTTATTTCCCCGGTGGCAGCTGTAAAAGAGGTACATCACTTTCATCACCATTCGCTGCTTCCCTCAAATGAACTGACATGCTCAGTCCAGAGCAAACAAGATTATCTGCAAGAGGTTTCTGTCTATTGTTTAGTAACCACTGCTCATGCCAAAACCAGCCTCCGTTTCTGTAAGGCTCTTTTCCCAGATCAGAAACAGTAGGCCTCAGCAGAAGCAACCTACAGTCATCACCCACTCCACACTAACACGGTTCCCAAACCTAAATTCACCCGTGACACTTTATCTGTAACTGCGATTGTCGTATTTTGTGTCTATTCCAAGTGACTTTCGGGTGGGAACATTTGCTGAGGCACAAGTACTGAATGGATTTCTGCCCTTGCTGGGTGCAAATGGCCAAGCCACACAACAGAAATGAAAGCAAGCTGGGCGATCACACAGCAGGAAGAAAGACGCATGCTGACGGCAGGGTCCCCATTAGCTAAAATGGAATGCAACTAGACAGATTTAATCAATCAACTCTTTTTCTGGGTTCAGATTTCTGATAGGACCACCCTGGGTGCCTTTTATTGTGTAGCTGGTCTGAAAAAACATGGTGATGTAGATATGGACTGATGAATGTATTTGACGTATTTGAAATTTGGGCCATTTTACAAGCAAATAAAATAACAATAATCATAATAATAAGTGCAATAATAATAATGGATTGCATTTACTTGATGCTATTTAATGATTCCAAAGTGCTTTATAGTGACGGGGTAGTGACTCAACTACCACCAAGGTATAGCAGCTGATAAAGCACAGCTTCAAAGCCGGAATTGGGGATGATTCACAAATATGCAAATGTCTCTTTCTGAAAAGTCAACTCTTCAAGAGACGCAATTTACTCAGGCAACATCTGATCCGCCTGACGCATCCCTCAAACACTGAACTGCGGAAATCCTTCAATTTCCAGTTTCCTAGCGTGGCAAAAAAATACACAGATCTTTATTGCTTCAGACAGAGTCAGCTGGATCATTAGGATTCAGCCAGGAGAGGTGTCACCCTGGCTCCAACCGACTTTCTTCAAACGTGCTCAACTCCACAGCAAAAGCTCTCAGAACTGACACACGCCGAGGAGAAAGCAGTTAAAAGAGCATTGTCGTTATGTAGAGAGAACCCCAGCAGGGGGTAGAGAGAGGGAGACAGACAGATCTAGAGGCAGAGAGACCTGTGCTGTTTGAAGGGCCCATCAGTCAGGTTGCTGCTGTTGTGTTGCATTGGTGTGAGAGAGCAGGATTTCAGAGGAGGGAGGCTGGCTGGGCCAGATAAGCAGACGTGGGCGACATGGAAGGGAGCCCTCCTGATGGCAGGGTGCAGGGATCTTACAATGCAGTTTCAACCAGCGATGATAGGAGCGTGCATACACACACACACATCGCACACAGTACACATACACACACACACACACACACACACACTACATGCACACAAACACACACACACGCATACATACACACATACACACACTGCACACACACGCGCATACACACACACACACACTGCATGCGCTACACACACACATTCATACAGAACAAACACGCTACAAACACACACACTACTCACATGCACACTGTACACGTGCACTCACACTTCATCCAGACTATACACATGTATATTCTCACCATATTTATACACACTCGGATGGCACACACAGACTACACACATGCACCCACACTCAGACACTACACGCACACACACACTCACACAACACACATGCATACACGAACACAAGCGCACACATATTCGTACACTACCAACAAGCATTCACCCTAAAACCTTGCACCTGCACTACACATGCAAACTCACGCTGCACATACACACACACACACACACAGACCAAAAAACAGACACAAATACACCTTTGACCTTATCTCTGCTGCGTGTGAAAGACAGAGCCTGTGTTTAGTAAAGCCTCACATTTATTTCTCACATTCGTTTCAGACAAGAGGAGCCACACATCGACAGAAGCTGCACAAAGTATTAATGTTTCTGTTTTATTTCCAAAAGTAAATACAATTGACTTCACTGCCAAAGCACAGATTGGATTTGGCAGGGTAACACCCTGAAGGAGAATGAAATTTAGCAGCCTTTGTGCTGTCGTTACTGATGGGCCTGGTTTTAAAGATATCACTAATCTAAGCAGTGTGTTCCAAGCACTTCAGTTCTGCCCCATTAATACAAAGGAACTGCCACAGAGCCATGACACTGTTCCAATGAGAGCACAGTTTAACACTGCAAAGGACAGAACAGGACAGCAGTAAATGGCCAGTGTCATCTCTGTAACGCCAACCTTCGCGTAATAGGGGGGAAAACCGTCTGCTGTATATCCAAACAGGGCCACTGCAGCTCTAATCTTCCCTTTCTATATAACTTGAATGATTTTTTTTCTTTGGATAGCAATATTTGGTCATGTGAGAAATGTGCAGGAAGGAAATCTGCATTTTTGAAAATTTTGACAACTTCCCAGCTGCCCCACACCGAGCACCAAAACAACATCAAATCAGAAGACAGGGGCTTCATTTCAGTCATTAAAATAAATAAATTTAATGTTGATGACCTCATATCAATGTGTAGTTCCACTGCACTTACACAGTATTTATTTGATTATGGTGTAATTCCATAGCCTATAATGCCAGTATAAAATGGGAGCTGTTAAGATACTGTGTACACGTCATTCCCAGCTACAGCTCTCATCCATGCAGTTCGGACATCTAATCCTCTGACTAGAGACATGTATACTTTGCCTTTACTCTGTGTTCATCTTGCTGTTTAATATGCGTTAATTCCCTTCATGCTGCTTTGAATCATGTTTTAATTAGATAAATTTAGCATACGAATCTCTTGAACGTGAGAGAGGTTGAGTGAACACTGATGTACTCGTCAATGTGATTAAATTTTTCTAATAGATGCTCCAGTTATTGAGCTTTGGAAGGCATAGTCTCGACAGCAGTTGCGCTGGATCAGTTTGGCGTACAATGCCATGGTGTGTAAATCTGTTGGAGTGCAGGAAGAGGTTTGTGAGGGTAAAGCAGAGCACTCCGGGGGGCAGTAAACCGCGTGCAGCAGGGCTGATCTATAACAGGAGGTTTACAGGGACGCTCCATCTTATCTGCCTGCCTTTCTAACTGGGATGTTTTAAGCCATGGCTGTGGCCATATGCACAAAAATCAAACATGACAATTGCTCTGACAAAAAAAAAAAAAATCAATTCTACTCAGCTGCGTTATTGGACAAAGTAGGCGATAAAAAACAGATTGCAATCAGTCTCCGTCAATCCTTAATAGTCTTAGGAGAAATCATCAAAGTGGGTAAGTGTAAGTCATGGATTCCAGGGAAATCCCAAGGGAATGAGTTTCCTCCAGCGGAACAAAGGTGAATTCATATCACTGTGAACATTTGGATGTGAAACCCAAATTAAAGGACTTCAGTAGCCTGTGTGCAAAGTCCTGTAATTTAGAAAACAGCTGAAAAGCTTTTTATTGTAATAATGCTTTTTTCTCTCCCTTTTAAATATGTCTGTATGATTTATGAATAATGTGTGTGCGGTAATGCTCTGAATCACAATTGTGGGTTAATGGTAGAGAAACCTGCTGCATTAAAGATAATCACAGCATGTATCTTTCCTGTCAGAAATACATTGCCTCACTCTACACCCTGTTAAAAATGAGCTGAATAATATTTCAGAGCCATCAACAGTTGAAAAAAAAATATTTCCAATGGTAGATAATCTCTGGTAACATATATGGGTGAACACAATGTATACATAATCAATGTATGAAGGATGAATTACTATTTGAATGACCTGGTATGGAAAATTAGCAGTGATGCCCGCATATGTTCAATACTCTTAGTGTAGTGTGACAATCGATTCCCTCTTTGATGTATATAGGAAAAAGGTTTGCACTTTCTAAGGATGCACATTAAATATTTACACAGCCAGCATGATTGGAGATGACATTGAGTGAAGGATTCAGTGACACGGCGCGCAAACTTCCCTCTGCACAGGACGGAGCGAGGAGCCAGAGTCGCCCCTTCTGTGAGTATGATGGATTTCAGTGTGCTGCTCAACACGCGTCCCCACCTCTATAGGAAAACTAGTCCAGTCGTTCACACTGTCATGCAGTTGGCAGCCCGTTTTAATGGACTAAAGGGATGAAGCTGTGAGCAGGCAATGGCAGTCCCAGAGGGTTTTTCAGAGTTCTGTTTCAATTTGCATTTCATTTAGACCTGTAGCAGCAGCGTGAGCGTGACTTCCTGTCTACATAGTGTAATGGCTTAACCAAGTAAGGAAATGAGGCCCAGTCAGGGCACAGTGAGGCTTTGTAAGCCCCAAAATGGAGGCAGCCATTACGTGTTATCGATGACTCAACTATTTCAATTGTATCAATTATACTGTAGTGCTGTGAAGTCTTTTGATTGGTTTATAAAAACCTCAGATTGACAGCATATGTTAGCTCTGTCCATTTTGGGGCTCATGAGATTTCTATATCTAACTAGTGTTGAGACCCTCCTAGTCTGAAATTGCTCATTTCATGTATGTCCTGTGCTTTGTTCATGCATTACAGTATATTCTGGAGGTGCTGATCATACATTTACTGGAAGATTTAGGCATGTGTGCAGATAATGTTCTTCATAAAAATACAGTACAGCTCAATCAGCTCAACTCCTGAAGGCTGCAGCCTTGGTTTGGTCAGTAATTTTCTACTCATTAGAATCAAATGGCCTTATGAATTCAAAAGGGGCCCATCATGTAGGTGGCAAGTTCAGGATTTAATCTGTGGAGTCAGAGATGTACTATAGCAGTCATCACCTGTCATGAAATATGGGAGCAGCTCTTTGAACTTGTATTCAGGACTGTAGATTTCCCTGGATCATGACATCAAAAGGAAGGCAGCTATGGTATCTTTCAGTGCCTTTACCACTTTAAATGAAAGCGCAATGATAATTGCAGGCTTAACGCATAGTTTCCGAGTGTTTCTGTCTGATCTAGTGAGCACATTGTGTTACGCTTGCTGCGTGGGGATCTAGACTGACCACATGGGGGCGAATAGGGGCGCCGGCCGTCCTCACAGCACCCCACTGAGAGACACACCTACTGTGCCAAAAGCCCTGACCCCTGGGCCCTCCGTCTCAGTAATTCCTGGGACTGGGACAGAACATGGAGGCCTGGTGGACAGCTCTCTGGCTCTTGGAGTGGTGGAAATGGAGCTGTTGCGTCCAAAAAAACTGCTCTGCAGCATCACAGAACTGTTCATTACTTAATGCTAATTCGGTTGGCTTAATCCAGAGGCTGTTACCATGCTTTTCGAAAAATTTCTTCCAAGGTTTTTATGACACAGCTGAATTTTCACTGGGGTAGCTGTGGCTTGATGCCTTGCTCCAGTATACATCATATCAGTCAGGCTCGGCTCAGTGTTAGAGGCCCTGTGTGTGTTCTGTGTTAGTCTTTAACCAATGGAGTTGTTGAGCACTGTGACATGGGAGTGACCAATCAAAATTTGGAGCAGTTTCCTCCTTTGTAAAACCTTGTGAAAACAAACAAATCAGTTGTGTTTACAAAAAAAAGAAACAGAAAAATAGATGTCTCCACCCTGCTGTGATAGCATAGCAATTATTCGAGTGCAGTTTAATCTCATTCATTCCCTGAGGCCGAGTCCTTTACAGTACGCAGGGATTTCAGCTTTGTGTGATGATTGATTGTGTTAATATTTATTGGGGAACAAAAAACCGTTGTGTTTGTTCATGGTGACACAAGAGCAGCTGCAGATTGGGATGTATTTATACCCTGGTCATGTGCTGTGAAAGATAAAAAACAATTAAGAGCCAGGATGGAGGGCTAGCTCACGACATCACACCAAGCGCGCTGTGGAATGTCATGGAGACCTTGAGATTACAATGCAAAATCAATTGCTGGGCTTGATGTGGGAAGGCAGTAAGGAGGGAGTGGTTTCCCCAGAGCGGGGGATTGGCTCCTAAAGCCAGGGGATAGCCGATTGACTTTCAGACTGATTGTCCCCACTAGAGGTCGTGACCATTCTCAAACACCAACTCCAACCGGGGAGGCGGAGGGCTGCTAGATTTGATTAGTGTGAGCTGAGAGCATTGAGTTTATTCTGCTAAATGTTACTCACCAGGCGTCCATGTCAGTTTGCCTTCGCTGGGACAAAATGACGACCCACCTCTTCCCCGTGTGGAAGGAGCGATAGGAAGGGTGTCGCATCTGCTGATGACCATTTGCACTCTGCGTGGATGCTCGCTCCGCGCCCCGCAAAATAACAAAGAGCCACAGCCGCTCTCAGGAGAGGAGAGAGCAGAGCCTGTGGCTGCTCCACCTGTTACAACCAGAGGCCTTCTGCTGCAACGTTGACATCTGCTGGCAGCTCACGTGTAACGCACCACCAAAATGTCTGGACAGCCAGTATCACAGTGTAGAACAACCCCTCCTCCCCCTCCACACACGCAAACAAACACATACACACATAACCACCCCAAAATAGCAACAACTGTGCAGTCCCACTCACGATCTGAGCACCAATGGATCCCTTTCACAGTATGGCTTTGGGTTAAATACATTGTATGGGGATCACATACATTCAGTTTCCTTTCCCCCATTTTCTCTCTGTCTCTATCTCTCTCTGTCTCTGTCTCTCTCCCTTACCATCTATTTATAGCACCTTGCTGTTAAAATCATATGCAGAAAATAAACCCACCTGCAGTGAATGCACATTTCTCATTTGTTTATGAGAAGAGGAGGAAGACTGGGCTAGCCCATGTTGTGGTGGAGGATGGATGTGACTCACTTTGGCCTGGGGAGCTGTGGGGTCCCCGAGATGATATGGCCAATCAGGGGTGCTGTATGGTACAGTCCACTGGGTCTCCGTTTTCAGAACAGCCTCTGTCTGGCGAATGTCCCTGGGAAAAGGGCTGTGATTCTGTGTCTCAACACGAAGCCCCTGAGCACTCCTCCTCCGTGAAGAGGAAAATTAATCTGCTCTCTGATAAAGGGGGATTTTATATCCCATGGTGCTGGCAACCCAGGGGCAACGGAGGCGAACTGATGTTGCTAGGCTTGCGTCCGCCTGTGGAGCCTGCAGTGGACCCAAAGCTCACGATCAAATTATCATATATGCCCTTTCCTTTTCCGCTCTGTAAGAAGTAGACGTTTTTATTTAGCGAAGCCATTTCTCTTTCATCTCCTTGCCTTTCTTTAGTCAGAAATATGCGGCTGGTTATTTTTAGCGGGCCCTGCAGTGATCTTAATAGGATATGTACACTGAGCGTTGGGCTAAATCTTGCGGCAGTCCCCATCATATTCCCACGACACACTATATATATACTCAAGTCTTTTGTGCCAACCGCCCGGCAAGTCATTATTCCATACTATAAGCGGTCATGTGGTTTACACTGGCCTTATTTGCATAATTGCTGAAAGGCTCATCAGAACATTTTATTTATTCTGGTGAGGTTTATCTGGGCCTGTTTCAAAGGGGCTGGACTGGATCCGCTTTTTGTTTCATGCAGTGGCCGGAGTGGGATACGCTGCTGTTGATAGAACTGAGGTCATTAAGACCTCAGCTAATGTGGATGACTCTGCTTTGAATGCATGAGATTACAGCACCGTGCAAAGAGAAAGGGACAGCAGTATGAAGAGGAAGCTGTTTTGAAATGGGGGCTGAAAACGCTCCAGATTTGTTGTGTAGTAAACTCTGCACAAAGTAGTAACACACTGGGCTCATTTATGGACCCATGCACAGCAATACCCGTTTTCAGATCTTTGATGAAAAACTCTGGAGCACAGAGCACATGAAAGTAACAAAACAGTGAAAACACACTTGGCACACCACATTAAATGTCATTTATGACTAACACAATATAATATTGTAGTGTATCACACTATTGTTTTCAGTTTAAAATGATCAGATTGCTCTGTGGGTGGCTTTGCCTCCTGATTTCAAAGTTGTACAGTTTCCACCCTGCTGTTTTATCTCCTAAACTGAACTGGCTGAAAAACAAACACCTCCAACCACATGAGCATTAGACTGTTCTGGCTCTGTTCATTCACGCTGAGATTTCTCTCAGCATGTCTCTCTAATCCTACACTGTCTCACGATGAAGAGGATAAAACCAATGCTTGCTGGTCTCTGTCAATTTTTTGTTTTGTTTTTTTGCAAATAAAAAACTTCAGGTATATCTGGTATATTCATGTTGACATCAGTGACAAAATAGTATGTTTCTGGAGGAACTCTCATGACTCACAAAGGTCAGGTTTTTGGACATGGTCTCGTTCTGAACATTAAGCACACTGGTGATTTTTAGAAACTCAATCTCAGGATAGACAGCATTCAGCTGATTTAATTAAATGGCTTGTTGGTTATAATTACAAGCTTATTTAGGGCTACCTTTGTCCCTGACTAATTGTGTTCTCAGTTCTCTTTTATCCTATTGTGATACGTTCTGTCTGTTTTTGTCAATTTTCCTCATCTAGCACCCTGTACTGTACTGTCATGGTATTATAGAGCTGCAGTCTATGCCTGATGCCTCATTGACACTGTTCTGTCTCTACCTGCTGGGGTCTTTTCGTGTTGGTACATGCTGTAATTCCATCCTTAATTCTATCAGGCATACTATTCTTCTTAGTCATTTAGGTCAAGCACATGATCCCTACCGTAACTCCACTCAGCGATCAGAAATTTCAAATGTAAGGAAGCTGTTTGCAACCATGCCCTTTTATACACACTGACTAAGACGTGGAATAATGATATAACTGCAAAGACTCTTAACTTGCCCGCATTGACCAAAAATAGGATGGCAGTAGTCTGCTTAAGTCATTATTTGTTAGTGAGTAAACTCTTACCTCAAGGATGGATCTCAGTTCTATTGCCAAGAGCTGTTTATGGACCAGCTGCTGGGTACAATAAAAAAAACTTGACAGTGCTCACAGTTATTTATTTCTGGATTATTCAATTTGGCCAGCACTTGCAAGCTAAATCAAAGACATGTTCTGTAAGGGCAGTAAAATGGTTCCAGACATGTGAGAGGCAGAGAGGGATTAGCGACCATCTTTCCAGCCAACACTTTCCGCCACAAAGCTGCCAGTCTCACTTTACCCCAGCTCCTCTCAATGGTCAGTTGAGTGGTAGGTG
Source organism: Megalops cyprinoides (assembly GCF_013368585.1). Classification (NCBI taxonomy): domain Eukaryota; kingdom Metazoa; phylum Chordata; class Actinopteri; order Elopiformes; family Megalopidae; genus Megalops; species Megalops cyprinoides. Next base: position 12,962,369 of record NC_050607.1, read on the forward strand.
GTCACATGACAAAAGGCTCTGATGTCACAGTACCTCAGTGGCTGAACCTGGCCAATCAGAAAATAGTAGAGAAGGCAGATTGTATTGGTGTATTGTAACTCTCTCCTCTCAGCCTAAACCAGCAATACCGAGAATGTTCAGATGGTTTGGATTAACATGGTATGAATGTGTCCAATAAATAGCCTCAGGCATAGGCCATGCAAACAGGTGTGAACAATAACAGCTTATTTATATTGAAAAAGAAGGTCATTCAGTACGTTTACATACACCCTATCAGATTAGTGAAGATAGTTTCATTGTATCAGTCTGTAATTATAATGATGTACAGCAAGATATGACATAGTCTGATATCTCATGTAGGTCCTGATTTAGGTCCAGACAGGTTAGGTCAAGCAGGGTAAGATTACATATAGTAGCAATGGATACCATAACAGAATATTTACCTGGTGAGGCAGAATGGCTTACAGAGCACAGAGCATGGTGTTGCAGGGCATGTGGTGTGGTTTGGTATGATATATTATGGCTTCAAACAACTGGCTACAGGCTGCAGTACATGAGTGTTCCAAAATTATTCTCCAGCAGTTACAAATTATGCATCCTTTTTTGTCCACCAGGTGTCAGGCTTTCACTATGTTTAGAGTCCTTACAAAGTAGCATGGCCGTGCAGAAATGCTTTCCTCAGGTTTTTTATTAGTGTCTACACAGGCTGTCATTTAATAGCATTACAAGCCTCTACTAAATGAATCATAAATCATTTAACCTTACTTATGTCAGTCAAATATTTATACTGGTTATCCTGGTCATATCAAAATGCCAGTGGAGAAACCCAGAATAATTTTGTTCAGGATTTTGACCTAAACTTTGAATAATGGATTTGATGGATGTATTTTGGTGTCTTGTAAAAATTATAACATTTATGTCAAACAAATATTTCAATTAAATATACTCAAAATGGCAGAGTAGCTTAAATTTGTTATTCAACATTGAGGGCGCAGTATATGGCAGTTGAATTAAATGTGGTCTTAAATTATATTGTGGATCCCATAGATTCAAAATATAATAAGACAAAGAGCCTTTCAAATGTCTGTTTTTCTTGAACCCTGCTATTAATGTAACCGTGTAATGGATTAATGTAATCCAATTACAGTTCCCCTACATGTCAACTGCAGAGCATGTAATATTAAACCTGAGCCTGGTGTACAGTAGTTAACATTGTTGAACCAGGTACAGAACAGTTATCTTGGATCACCCTTGTCTTCTGTTTAGAGGGATGAGGACTCCTCTTAATTATGGTTAATCAATCCTACCATGGCAATTATAAAGCCCCTCCTCCCCTCCCAAACCAACACACACACATAGACACGAATGTTTCCCTCATGGCTCCAGAGGCCATAAGTTACTGTCACTCATTAGCTGGCGTTAGCTATCGCTGGACCTGGCATTTATGAGCTGAAGGTTACGGGTGTAACAGAAAAGTGGTGGACTGACACTTGAGGCCAATTAGCCGGTGCAGCAGAAGCTAAGCATAAGGCGCTGAGGGAGCAAGCCGACACTTCCTACCAGTTTCAAATGGAGGTTTACCAGCACCTCCGCGGTGGGTCAGATTTTATGCACACATCACTGCACTGCTGCACATCCCCCTATGGGTTTGGAAGACAGAAAGAGCCATTACACAATAGTTCTCACTTTGGAGGTGTTCATGCAGACACTTGGCTCAATTTCAAATGAAATGTGTGTCAATCAAAGATGAAAATGTCAAGGCACTGTATTACTATGGAAATGTTTTCACCATCTGTCTTAAAGATGGAGGGGGATGATTGCATGCCTTTGATGTTTTTGTACGGTGTTTTTTGTTTGGGCGTTGGCTGTATGGTGACAGTCTACATTCACAAAAGTATGAAATATTTCCCTTTTCCCTGATCACGTCATGATCATATGATTCACTCTGTGACTCACACCGAAAGGCTGCAGCTGCTGTCTCATCTGTTTTTTTTTTTTTCTTTTCAGAGGGACGTTGACAAAAATAAAAATGTCGGCATGCTACTCCTTTGTTATCATTGGCACCCAAAATAGTCTAAGGATATAAAAACAAACGCAGGCTATCCAAGTTTAACTGCATGCTTGTTTGAGGTCTGATCACTATGGTGAAATATGTCACATATCTGGCAGTGTATTGTTTGTGGTGGTAAGAACATTGCACTCTTGGCCTGAGAGATGCGGTTTGAATATCTTGCTGAACACACCACTACAAATGCAGCTGTGTAAATAGTTATATTTATATCTATTATATTTCCATATAATATGATAAGAAGCTATAACGTATTGTAGTTTATTATTGTATTATATGAATGTATAATTATAACAGCTACAATACATTTGTAAGCAAATGCATTGTAAATGGAAGGTCTTTTAATATTTTTATTGGGAAAAATGCTACTCTAATACAAAACGTTACCTATTCCAGCCATACCCCATGAAGGCCTTATCTATCCAAAATTTTCCAAAAATATTGTCTGCGCACATTTTAATAATACTGTGAATAATGGGTTGTTGATCAGCCTACGCCATATTAAGTTTGGGGTTGATTTATTACACTGTTCAGTTCCTCAATGGCCCTCATGACGCTGTTCTGGCACAATACAATGTACTGTTTTCCCTAGCTCCGGGCAAATTATGTCCCCACCTAATTGCTATATCAAATCGTGGGTGGAAACGAGTTCATTTCGTCTTCCTGTTTTTGATTACGTTACATTTTGTCCACTCCATGGTATTCCGTTGGAAAGAGAGACTCCCCACGATTTGCTGTCTCGGCGTCGTAGGTGCTTCGGAGGTGAGTTTTTCTGGCTCGCTGCTCTCACCTGTTAGCGCCTGCAGCTCGGTGTGGAATGCGGGGCCTATGCAGTGCAATGATCCTCCTCCGGCGCTCTGAGCATGCGTACGCGCCGCGCAGTGGAGGAAGTTGCAAAATAGTTACAGTAAGTGATTGTTTGAAAGTAAAATGTGTTTTGTGGGATGGGGAGGACCTGTAGAGGTACGTGGACGTTTTCATCCAACTTAGGATGCATTTGTACAGTTTTTACCGTTACTTACGAAATATATTCCCTTGGGACAGTATGTCATCGCATTGCTTTTCCACGAAAACGTATCCGTTGTATAGATTGGTGTTTAAACTGGAGGAGATTTGTAGGGGTTGAACTCAGGTGTGAAGAAAAAGGGACAAGGAGTCTTGTCCCGACACGCGGTACTTTTTCTTGACTTTGACAAAGAAGGAAAATGATTAAGCTAATGATTAAGCGAGACACATTTTACACAAAGTTCATTGAAAGTCTTGCTAGTGAATTGCATCGTAGCAAGGGATAATTCAGTTTCGCTTTCCTTGAGATCTGTATTTTAAAATACCTAAACATTTGATTAACACCATTGATTCATGTCTTGAAGTACAGTGCATTGTAATCATGTTGGTAATGATTCGTAATACGGGAAAAAAATGAAAAAAAAATCCGTGTTGTTTTGCAAGTTGTAGATACTGGTAAATCTTCATTGATATGATCGTAGCATCTGTTACATGCTTATTTTGTGGTTAGTGGGTATTGTTGCACTCTCCTTTACTTTAGTTAAAGGCATTACCCCCCGTAGGAAGAGCAGTTCGGAAATGCAGCCCTATTTTAAAGTGTAACAAAATAGCTATTATAAAATAATGAATCGCCCACACTTGCCGCTTCAGTCTTAATCTTACGTCTTGATTGACCCCTTGGTTGTCAGATGTTGAAGATCCTTTTTTGACTCGCCTTTCTTGATGTGCTCCATTAGTTTAACAAGGTGCAAAAAATCTGATCTTACGTTATTTAAATTGTTTTTTTCTACTGTTCTTAATTCCAGAGTCGTCATCCATGACAGCAAGCTGAAATATTCTCTTGTCACCAACCGTGCACAAAGTATGTAGCCATTGCAAAGGTAATTAAACCTGACCTTGTAACAGGAAAGAGAGAAACTGGTTTGACCACAGTTCTGCAGATAAAAATATAGAGTGTTGAAGGATTGCATTGGAAAAGAATATTAATCAATTCTGCACACATACACTGTTTTGGCCTTTTCAAAACCAGTCAAAGAAGAGGAGGAAAAATATGTAGCATTTCGCTCTGTGTCAATTTAAATGCCAGCAGTCATTGTTATCCTGCATATCAGATGCAGACTGTATAAATGCTCAGGGGTCCAGTCTCTAAACATGGGTTATCGCCCGCTTGTGGCTTTCCTCCCCCCCCCTCCAGAGAGAAGCCTTTATTTACGTGTTTCTGATAGTTGAATCAATCTTCTAAAGTCCTGTATGGTGGGAGTTGGCCCCTTTGTTATCTGTAAATGTAATAGTTGTAGGGCTTGTCGCGGGTTTGATTCCTGCATGTGTTTGGCTGCTTGGCTCAGACGGTTCAGAGTGCAGCAGAGCAGCAGGCTTTGCAGCGGCTCCTCGAGGCTCGGAGCCCCGTCGGGGGGAGAGCGTTATCTCAAAGCACCAGAGAACATTGCTCTGAGAGGAAATATGTTTCCTTCAGCTCTGCCGTGCATTTCCAAGGCTGCCAAACATCCCCAAGCGCAGGCCTCGGAAGAGCAGGCACAAAATGGCTGCCCTCACTGCCCCCTCTCACACCAGCAGTAATCAATGCCAAGCCTTTTTGTGTGCGTGTGTGTGCACAAGCATTTGAGTGTGTGTGTGTGTGTGTGTGTGTGTGTGTGTTTTCATGGCCACCCTTGTGAGGGTAGACTGCCATTGAAGATAAGGGGGTGTGTGCAAATCGCCCTCCTCTTTTCCAGAATGTATGGCTTGGTAATAATTTGATTCTGTCAAGGATTTCCTCCCTTTTTGTGGCCTGTTGTTAAGACCTTACATGTGGTTGCTGGCATTTGAAATGGCCTTATTAAGGAGGACAAGGCTGCAGACACACAGAAAAACAACCCCCAATAATTTAGTTAATTTTGTTTGTAGTGTTGAGTCTCCCTGGCAAAACTGCTGAAAACCTGCTACAGCCTTGCAATGATGATTTCTGAAGGTGACCTGGACCAGCTGGCTGAAATAGGTGATGCTCTTTTTTCCTCCATGTCTTCAATGCTGACTGTCCTTAGTTTCTGCATTTAAGTCTCTTATTTTATAATTTTGTGGTTATTATCAATTGATTTGTTTGTGAAGAAAAGTATACTTGAGTCAGGTCATCCAACAGGCAGGTGCAAATCCATTTACAATGTGGATAATAGATCGAAGGCAGATGAAGGTAACATATGTGAATTGGAAGAGGAACACAGATTGCCTGTTGTATAATTTGTGCCTCACTGGTAAAACAGAATGGCTTCCTGTTACATGACTGCTGTAGCTGCTGGGCATTTCTTTCTGGATGTTTTTAGAGAAACGTCCTATTCCTCATGTCCTTCTCCACTGCAGATTGCGGTGTAGTTACAGGTTGAAAGCTACATCAAAAGTGAGCTGGGAGCTGGGAGTTTGTCATGCAGCTGCCGATTCACCGGAAACCCTGCACAAAAGAGCCACTGACTGGCTGCAGGGTTATACATTAACCATTCCTACAAAGGTGCTCTTCAGTTGTGACCTTATGCATTGCACAGTCTGTAGGGTTTCACCATGCAGCTGCACATGTATGAGGAGACAGACACGCCTTCTAGGAATCAGCTGGTGACTGGCAACATTGTCACACAGTGAAAACAAGGTGACAGTTGGGTGTGGCTTTTTCAACACTTAGGTCACGCTCCTCACCACTTGCCTAGTATGTCAAGTAGGGAATCACTTCAAAACCTCAGGCTTATAGGAAAGGCCACACCCTCCTTAATTAGCGGATGGCTGGTGTCAGAGGAGGGGAAGTGAATCACTCCAAAAAAAAAAGCAAGATCCTCCTCAAATATTTGATTTTCATGCTGTGTCCTGGGCTATGTTTAGTGCATTGGTGTGTAAAGAGGAGGAAGGATGACTGAAAGACTGAAAGAGTGCCCACACCAGTAGTTACACACAGGCAGCTGATAACAAGGCATTGTTAATCAAACGTAACAGGAACACTCTGGCATTCCTTCAGGTTTCAGTCAGCAGTCTCTACTGAGCATTGTGGACCGCCAGTAACTGTGATCATAGAGCCACAGTCTGACTCAAAGACCAAACATAATGACTTCAAAGATACAAAGCGGTCAAAACCAAACTTGTCTGGTCCAAAGGCCCGTAAAGATTGTGCACATGGTGTACGTTTGGATTAAAGGAACCTTAAAAATGCGTCAGTCCTGTCTGAATGATACCTGTTGAATTTGTGAGCCGGCAGTGTTAGTTTTTTTAAAGCTATTTGACCTCACAGCAGAGAAAACAAGGCCATAATGGAGGCAAAACTATGGGTTTTTCCCCCAAGTAAGGAAACAAAGCATGATGCAAAGATGAAACAATGCAATCACATGAAAACATTTAAATATTTAATGTTCAATAACCAGGTTATCATTGTGATATTTGATGTTCAATAGATGTCTCTCTAGTTGGTGACAACAGCAGTGTGTTGTAGTAGTAAGGAGCAGGATTCTTGACCTAAAAAGGTTGGTGGTTTGATTCCTAGGGTGGCAACTGCTGTTGCACCCTTGGGCAAGGTACTTCACCCTATTTGCACCAGTAAATATCCATCTGTATAAATAAATAATGTGAAAATTGTAAGCTTTGTGAGTCACTCTGGATTAGAACATCAGCTAAGCAAATATAATGTGTACATAAATGAGCTTGTTTACAATGCCCCATTCTGAATTGCACAATTACATATAATCACTGTAATTTGTGGCATTCAGCCTGTTTTATGTTAACACGGAAGATAATTGGCATTGCCATTATGTGAGTCACGCCTTTTTTTCCTTTATCACTCTGCCTTGAATGGAGGTATTTTTAGAATAAGCACCAATGATTTTACCACCTTAATCATCTCTTATCACCTGCCAAGTCTATGATGCAGTAGCAGTGGAATGAGTGAATGATGAGAGCCTAGCGTGTGCTTGTCTGGGGTTTCACTGATGTGATGAAGATCCTGCACCAATTCAAATGCTGTCACTGTCTCACAAGATAAAGTAGGAGCTAACATAGTGTGCAAACCCCATACATTAAATGAACCAGTTTATGGTCTCTGCAGTTTCTGTGTGTGTGTAAGCTGTAAGTGTATGCAGCCTATCATGTAAACAGTTGAATCTATTCAGTCTAGTCTAATACCGAATGTATGTATGTACAGTATGTTAAAGTAAGATTGCACTGTCCATCTCTTGTCTGGCGTACTATACTACTTACAGTATATGCTGAACTATGCTGAACATAGTCTTAACTGTCCACCCCCTCCCCAGAACTGCAGAAGGATGAGGAGGAGCAAGAGGAGCTGGGGGAGGGTCCTGCGCCCCCTGGAGGCAGCTCTTGGCAGGACATCTCACATCCATACTATGATGTGGCACGCCATGGCATCCTTCAAGTCACCGGTGAGCACTCGCCTCAAGAGTCTTATTAAGAGCACCTATGCAGTATTTTAAGTTAAAAAAGAACGCTTTTCACTTTTGTCAGCGGTCACAGTGCAGGCAAGTTGGTATCAAGTGAGGCACAACTGGACACATGCATAAAACTCCTCTGTATGTAGCCACCAAAGCTGTTACTGTCCTTCAGTTTAAAAATGAGCAAGGCATAAAAATATTTCCAGTCAGACAGTAGAAACAAAAAAGGTTTCATCCTGTCATATTGAGCTTTTAAATGGCATAGCTGGCTGTATATGACTGAATAAAGGTGACAGCGCTCAGCTCACAGCACTAGAGAACATTGCTCTCTAAAGAGGTGACTCTAAGTGCTTCACACTGTGTTACTGTGTTAAGAGTGCACAGCAGCATGTTTTCATGTAGTTCTACTTCAAGTGGTCAGTTATCTTGAAAATCGACAGTGAATTCCACTTTGTTATACCAGATCATCAATCTTTCTCCTCTTCAAAACCAGACGTGAGTTTTTAACAATAAAAATGTGACGCTCTTTTATACATTATGTAGAAATAGGGCCCTTAGTGCTAATATCAAAGTTAAAGAAAAATGGTTATATGCGCCTTTAAGCATCGCAAAACAGTTGTCTGTCAGGTTTAGTACCATGCTTCAGACCCCAGGTCCTCTGACTGTCTGCCATTCCCACACATGATGACCAGACAAGAAGCCTGAGTTAAACATACACGTCCTGGTTTGCCCCTTTGAAACGCAGCTTCCTCTACTCAAACTGACAAAGTTGTTGAGGGACTTCTCGCCCTTAGAATAACCTTCTAAAAGTGGTCCAGCACAGTATCATGTTGAAGCCCACTGGTGCTGTAGGAGTGGAAAACTCCCCCCAGTTTCCTGAGTCTGCTGTAATTGGGGATCAAAAGAAACACACTGACTCTGCTCCCTGTTGTCTCCAGGGGACGACAATTATGGCAGGAAGCTGATCATCTTCAGTTGCTGCTGCTTGCCCCCGTCCCACCAGCTCAACCACCAAAGGCTCCTGGAGTAAGTGAGGAGGTGTTGTCATAGCAACGCTGTGGTGTGGCTCAGCGGATGGGATATTGGGCTCCTCGGGTCACGGGTTCAAATCCAGGGTGGGACGCTGCTACTGACTGTACCCTTGAGCAAGATCTATTTTGCTGCTCCGCTTAAGTTAAAATCCAGCCATGCAGAAAGGCTGCAGAATGACTGGAGATGTAAATAATAACAGTAATCATAGTGTGCGCATCTCCTTTTGAAACCTGAGCATCCACCAGTAATATGTGCGGTTTAGCCCCAACAGAAATGTCTAAAGTCATTTTAACACATCCCCATATTGCCACAATCTCCAGAAAGAGGGTTATGAGGGTGGGGTTATGTGTTCAAGTCTGGCACCTTGCCTGTGGCTTTTGGACCATTCAGACACTTTGAAATGTTGAAATGTCTCTTTGGGATGGTCTTCCTGCAGGTACTTGAAGTACACATTGGACCAGTATGTGGAGAGTGACTATACTGTTGTTTACTTCCACTACGGACTGCGCAGCACCAACAAACCCTCTCTGCGATGGCTGAGGGACGCCTACAAGGAGTTTGACCGCAAGTGAGTCCAGCGTCTCCGCACTGTGTAACAGTGCAGCATTTCTGCCAGCTCACTGCAGAGGGATTCTTCAATCCAGCGACTGAAAAAGACATCTTTATAAGCAAAGCCTCCTCCAGTGGAAGCAAACAAGCACAGCCTGACACCACACACACCACACAGCCCAGCACAGCCTGACAGCACACACACCACACAGCCCAGCACAGCCTGACAGCACACACACCACACAGCCCAGCACAGCCTGACACCGCACCACACCACACAGCCCAGCACAGCCTGACACCACACACACCACACAGCCCAGCACAGCCTGACACCGCACCACACCACACAGCCCAGCACAGCCTGACACCGCACCACACCACACAGCCCAGCACAGCCTGACACAGCCCAGCACAGCCTGACACCACAACACAGCCCAGCACAGCCTGACAGCACACAGCCCAGCACAGCCTGACACAGCCCAGCACAGCCTGACAGCACACACACCACACAGCCCAGCACAGCCTGACGCCACACACACCACACAGCCCAGCACAGCCTGACGCCACACACACCACACAGCCCAGCACAGCCTGACGCCACACACACCACACAGCCCAGCACAGCCTGACGCCACACACACCACACAGCCCAGCACAGCCTGACGCCACACACACCACACAGCCCAGCACAGCCTGACACCACACACACCACACAGCCCAGCACAGCCTGACACAGCCCAGCACAGCCTGACAGCACACACACCACACAGCCCAGCACAGCCTGACACCACACACACCACACAGCCCAGCACAGCCTGACACAGCCCAGCACAGCCTGACAGCACACACACCACACAGCCCAGCACAGCCTGACAGCACACACACCACACAGCCCAGCACAGCCTGACAGCACACACACCACACAGCCCAGCACAGCCTGACAGCACACACACCACACAGCCCAGCACAGCCTGACAGCACACACACCACACAGCCCAGCACAGCCTGACACCACAACACAGCCCAGCACAGCCTGACAGCACACAGCCCAGCACAGCCTGACAGCACACAGCCCAGCACAGCCTGACAGCACACACACCACACAGCCCAGCACAGCCTGACAGCACAACACAGCCCAGCACAGCCTGACACCACACAGCCCAGCACAGCCTGACACCACACAGCCCAGCACAGCCTGACACAGCCCAGCACAGCCTGACGCAGCACCACAGCGCTGCAGGAGGTGGCTCCACATCAATCCTCAGTGGTAAATGTGCCCTTTGTGTTAACAGGTACAAGAAAAATCTGAAGGCTCTTTACGTTGTCCATCCGACCAACTTCCTCAGAGTCCTGTGGAGCGTATTCAAACCCCTCATAAGGTATGCGCAGTGGCTCTGCTCTCAGCAGACCCCTCATAAGGTATGCGCAGTGGCTCTGCTCTCAGCAGACCCCTCATAAGGTATGCGCAGTGGCTCTGCTCTCAGCAGACCCCTCATAAGGTATGCGCAGTGGCTCTGCTCTCAGCAGACCCCTCATAAGGTATGCGCAGTGGCTCTGCTCTCAGCAGACCCCTCATAAGGTATGCGCAGTGGCTCTGCTCTCAGCAGACCCCTCATAAGGTATGCGCAGTGGCTCTGCTCTCAGCAGACCCCTCATAAGGTATGCGCAGTGGCTCTGCTCTCAGCTACAGCAGAGGCATGGCTCTGAGTCTGCAGTAAAGCCACTTTTATTTCTTTATAGCCACAAGTTTGGGAAGAAGCTGACCTACGTCAATTATCTGGCAGAACTGAGAGAGCACCTCAGCTATGACCAGCTCATCATTCCTCCCGATGTTCTCCGGTACGGCTCTGCTCTGATTCCAGGGCCTCTCGTACAGACGCACAGCAGATACAGCCTGTGTCACTTCGCTTTGATTCTGCTGTCATTTACACACACATAGCAACAGTAGGTGTCACTCTGGTTTGATTCTGATGTCATTCATGTATGACACAGGTACAGTGAGGGATCAGTTTGATATGAATGTATGGTAACTTACACACAAATATATACAGTAGATGTCTATCTGTTTTGATTCTGATGTCAATCATACATACACAGACTCAGTAAATGCCAGTTAGTTTGATCCTGCTGTCATCCACATAGACACGGAAAGTGGAAATGTCAATCTGCTGTCTTGCTCGCACACTCATACACAACCTTCACTCATCATTTAAACATCGTCATCAAGGTTCTGAAGAGAGGGGCATAAATAAAGGATGTTATTATCGCTGGTTACAACAGAGATGTTCTGTTTAACAGATGGAGGCAGGTGCTCATACACATTCATTAGCAGGCTATTAGGCTGTTAATTATCTGGTCCCCAATTATTATTGTTACCAGTATGGCTCCATCTCCATAAATGGCAATTATTTGGAATAGGACTTGCTTGCTCACAGGTGTGTGTGTGTGTGTGTGTGTGTGTGTGTGTGTGTGTGTGTGTGTGTGTGTTGAGCAATGAAAATCAGCCTTCAGCCAGACTGGAATAATGTGTCTTGCTGCACTGAGTTGCTACACAGTTTTTGTTTTGAATGCATGACATGTGACTGGCTCTTTGAGCCTTCCACAGTACCTGGTATGCAGGTTTCTATGGTGACAGTGCGTGTTCCCCAGACACGACGAGAAGCTGAGAGCTGCACAGAAAGGAGGCCCACCCCCTCCAGCGAAGGTTCCACCCCCCCGCCCCCCACTCCCCACCCAGCAGTTTGGGGTCAGCCTGCAGTAGTGAGTGGCTCTCTTTCTCCACCCCCCCCCCCTCCATGTGCACTGGCATTTACTTCCATAATCATTTTATCTTAATGTTATTCCAGATAATATGTTACCACCCAGCGCATAAGTTAATTATTCATTCATTATAGAGTATGTTCAATAGGGAATATCTGAGCTCTTCTAAGTGTACAACAGGGTGCAGCAAAATTCCATTACATGTGCAGTAAGGTATACTGAATTTTTACACTGCATCAGTCAGTTTTTCATTAAGTACTACGGGTTATAACAGAATTCATGCGTATGTACAGTGTCTTTTCTCATAGGGCTCTCTGCAGTATGAATTTGCTAAGTCCTCTTATGTCTACTCTTGTTGGACATTTACATTCATAAATCTTGCTGTTGTATTTTATCTTTTACTGTACATTGAGCATGGGAAATGCACTAATTAAATTGCATTATTCACATAATAGCCAGTCTTGCAGGATTTTCATGTACCAAAATGTATTCATGGTAAAATGTATAATGTATAAAATAATAGTGTTAAATTATAGTAAGTTGCTTAATCTTTTTTTCTTCTTCTTCTTCCTCCCCCCAGCATTCGTGACAAGAACAAAGGCGCATTAATCCCCCCGGTCATGTCTCAGACCGTGTCCTACCTGAAAGAGAAAGGTATGAAAAATGGACTTGAATCTTTGCTGTAGACCTACAACACTTTGCTTTATTCCCAGGATACCCATTAGCCCAAATTATAAGGAAAGCTCCATTATTCATTTGTCCCTCTTGAGAATGTCCTGTTATAGTAGTTTTTTCATACATTAGCTGAATATTTATAGATGTTTATACTGAATTAATATTTTATATTATCATTATTTCACATATTTATTTGTGTGTGGTTTATTTGCAATGAAAATGCAGACACAGCTCTCCATTTTTAGTGTCCTGTTTTTATGGTTGTCCAGTATTACTGTAGAAGGAAAAAAAAAATTTATCTTTACGTTTTTAAGATGTGGAAAATTTTGGGTAAAAATAGTAATTTCCCATTTTACCATGAAAATCACAAATGTGACATTGGTTGACCTCCTGGTCTTCCTTCTTCCTTCTTAACAGTAACCATTACATCACATACTCTGAAAGCAATGTGTGACTGCAGATGAGGCTGGTAGCAGCAGTAGCTGCATTGAATGGGCTGGGCATGTGTCACAAACACAGCAGTGGTGAAATAAGATGGAGCCTTATCCTGGGGCCTGTCCTGGATGTCGAGTCCTCAGGGTGTGTGATTGGCTCCTGTGACACACAGGGCTCCGCACCGAGGGCATCTTCAGAAGATCGGCCCGTGTGCAGCTTATCAGAGACATCCAGAAGCTCTACAACCTGGGTGAGTTTCACCCTCGGGGCGGCAGGGGGCAGCCTTATCTCTGACATCCAGGGGAGGTAGATCACAGAATCTATATCTGTCTCCACACAGCTTCTTATACTTTGCACATATACCTACCATGTCAGTGTAAGATGACACCCCTTACAGATCATTTTCCCAGGGCGCTCAAGTTAATTTTTGACTCTGTATGATTGATAGACCACCCTTCGTGGAGTGTGGCATCCAGCTATGTGTTGAGTGAAGAACGCATTAGAAGTGAACAGTTGCAATACAAATACAATGTCAATCACTCATTGTATTGAGTAAAGTTAATGAATAGAGCATTACAGCACTCCCAGAACTGACTCTGAAGTCCTTCTTTAGCTGTTAAACACAGTAAAAACACTGTAAAAATGACCTTGATGCGAGTGGAACTGAAGGGACATATGCTGTAATGCTCTTGTTCTTCCAAGCTGTTCACTTTGATCTGTCTGTCTCTCTGAGAAGCATCGGTAGAGGGGTGTAGGGCAGAATGGCAATGACAGGATTAGCTGCAGCAGCACAGCCTCGCTCTGTCCCCTCCACAGGAAAGCCAGTGGACTATGAAGAGTACGAGGACATCCACGTCCCCGCCGTCATCCTCAAGACCTTCCTGCGGGAGCTGCCCCAGCCGCTGCTCACCTTCCCCCTGTACGAGCGCGTGCAGGACATCGTGCGTGAGTACACCTGGGGCGGCCCAAAACCACGCGGGGGGAGAGGGAGAGCTCTGCACAAACATAAATCATAACTCCTCAGCTCCAGTCAGAGGGGCCAGAGGTCACCACGGATGCACTGCACCTGAGCCCAAACCCTGACACACATTCAGTGTGACTGCAATGCAGTTTGTCCTGAACATTCAGTTTAAAAAATGAGCCATGTTAGTACTTCTTTATGGGGGGCCTTAAACACAATAGTGAGTTTGCCCTTTGCTGAGATAAGCCTGTTTATGTTTTGAATACAATTAAACATGATTTTTTTCTTCAAAGTGAAGGAAAGACAGCAATATGGTAACACTATATAACTCCAGGCACAATCAGTTAATTTACTGGATGGAAACAGGTCTGCTCAAATGTTTTTGTCAAATGTTGTTCTCAATTATTTGTCAATGGGTCATTACAACACAACCAAACACCATCACACATGATGAGCAGAATAACAACATGGCAGTGGACATAGTGTGCTGTGATTACCAGCCCCGGCAATAAAAAATGACCAGTTTATCGTGAACTGCATGTTATGTATGAACAAGTTCAGGGAAGCAAACGTGCGAATTTCATCTATGGCAGAACACCCCCCCCCGGAAAGATGTGTGCATCTGAGTTAAACTAGTGCTCTTTCCAGTTTTCATATCCTCGGATTTGTTCTGTTAGGCATTGTTTCATTTCAGCAGCATGGCAGCACATTATTTCCTGTTGTTTTAGAATCCCTCCAGGACTGTATTTGCCAGTGTGTGGCCTATGCGGTGCACAGATGTGACATTTAATAAAGAGTGGGGAGCAGCATTGGTCCCAAGGGAAGTGTACAGCTAAGCTGTATGTGGACCTGCATACAACTTGGTGTTGGATGTCTGTATCTCTCTGCTCCCCAGGCGTGGAGACGAGCCTGAGAGTGACGAAGGTCAAGCAGATGATCGAGAGCATTCCAGAACACAACTACATAGTGCTGAAATACCTGGTCTGCTTCCTGCACATGGTAAGAGGACAGTATCTCCCACAAACCTACAGATTACAGCCAGTTTTATCTGTCAGTTTTAATCACCCATTTTGGTTGTCTTTTCAGAACAGGGTTCATAGACCAATGAAAATTAGACAAGTTAGACCGTTCAGTGTAACTTCACACGATGCTTTCCTAAGTTTTTGTTTTAAATTTTGAAGGCTTGCAGTTACTTTAACAGTGCAGCATTGGTACATACAGAAACACGACTACCAAAGTATTATTTAGCCAGGTGACATTATAAAGCTGGTCAGGTGAAAATGCATGGGACAGAGTGAACAAAACTACCTAGAGGCAGGAACACAGCGCCATCGAACTGGCAGCCAGGCCATTGGACATTGGCTCAGAGAGTTGCTGGTTTGTAGGACAGGGTGGCGCTAACGAAGGGGGGCTCTGCCACACTCTTATCTCCATGTCCCATCCTCTCCCCTTTGAGACTAACGATACGGCATCCTGTGAGCCTCATCCACATTCATGCCCATAGCTTTGACGTTATGGATCGAAAGGCTTGTTTGTTTACTGCCGCACCTCGTATTGTTTGCATCATGATGCTGCGTTTTTAGCAGACATCAGACCCATGCAGTAACTGAATACAGCCCCCTCCAGGGGCCTGCAGTGAACTCACACTGTGCTGGATGCTGCTGGCGGCTCCTATAAATACACTGGGCAAGCAGCAATCAGGAAGTGCTTGTCTAATTGGCATGAGGTAGAACAAATCCCGAGGGCTTTTGGGACACAAGGATATCTCTACAGATCACAGAAAAACAGCTTCAACAAACTGACATTCGCTGGCTGCCCCCTCAAGGTTCATTCGTGCAACTGCAGTACATTTTTCAAATGACTCAGCAAGTGCAGTCATGTTTATTCATTGCTGAATTCCCTCTGGGCTGTAAAGGTGTGTGAGTGTGTGTGTTTATATATATTTGATGAGAATTATAAAATAATAATCGCAATACACTAATATTATGATTACCATGGATATATTAAAGTGTACAGAGTATGTGCAGTGTATATACAGCCCAGTCTAATTTCATGATATGGCAATTGACAAAGAACACACGTACTTGAAACAGCCAATCTTGACATTCAGCAGCTATGTTAGAAATATAAAGGACCGTTCTGACATAATGCACTCATCAGACAAATGGTAGCTGCTGAATTCCCAGATGTCTTTGCTGTTAAGTAAATTGGTATAAGAGGTGACTTGATGTTGATTCAGTGTGGCTTGAACCCAGTGGAAAAATCAATATGCAAACCGGGATAATCTTGCTTGGTTATTCCCCTAGGAGCAATTAGTCAACATGACAAGTGACTGTTTAATTAAGGAAAATAACAGCTAATTACCCACAATGTGCCCCATTGCGAATTCACATGCAAGAAACTGGAACAAAAACCTGGGGAATGCAATCGATATGTACCTTTTATAAATGACACCAGAAATCCACACTGCATAACATTACATTATTGGCATTTAGCAGACACTCTTATCCAGAACGACTCGTATCAATTACAGGTTTTTACAATGTTACCCATTTATACAGCTGGATATTTACTGAGGCAATTGTGGGTTAAGTACCTGGCGCAAGTACAACAGCAGTGCCGTAGCATGGAATTGAACTGGCAACTTTTCAGTTACGAGTCCTGCTCCTTAAGCACTATGCTACGCTGCTGACTTCATATGTAGTGTACCTTTACTCTAATGAGTCATAAATAACAGTCTTACAGGACTACATTAAAAGCTTATGTGACTTAGCATGCACTACTTTCTGCACTACTTCCTGATATTCTTCAGGACCCAATAACAGTACTGCTGTGAACCAACCTTGTACTGTGATTGTAACTGTGGGACTTTATAAAAAAGGGTATAATGTGAGGTTACAAAGGGATGTGAGGTTTTCTAATTTGTCAAAAAGGAGCTACTCCTCACTCTTGTTTTCATCAGACTAGAAGTGCTAGGTTTGTGTTCTCTGATTCAAGCTAAGCAGCGTTCCCAGAATTTCACAATGAAGTGAAACTGAAAAGTGTCTGAAGAGCCGTTTCCACGTTTCATTGTGAGATTCTTGTAATGTTCCTTGTCCTTGAGTATCTTAGAGAGTAAAAAACGTGCAGTAAGTGTGCCACCTGTATGTTGACTGGGCCCCTCCCATGTGCTTCTTCTGTTTGCAGGTCTCTCAGGAGAGCATCATCAACAAGATGAGCCCATCCAACCTGGCCTGTGTGTTTGCAGTCAACCTCATCTGGCCTGGCCAGGGTTCCGTCTCCCTCAATGCCCTTGCCCCCCTTAACATCTTCACAGAGATCCTCATAGAACACTACCACATGGTCTTCAGCTCACGGTCACCACCTGGTCAAGTCTTACCCTGACAAGGTCACACCCAGACTCACCAGACGTATTCCCTTGAGGTCCCCGAATACGACTGCAGCATCTTCCGCTTCTGCAACAAAAAGGCCAGGCTGTACACTCATAAATAAAGCTGAGCTCATAAATAAATGTGATGCTTGTTGAACCTGTTGTTTTTTCCTTCTATACATTGGTGGGTTGAGTGCAGACACAGGGACTTTGTAATCTTTTTTTGATTATTTGGTAGCCCACGCACCCTCCAAATAATACAGAAACAAACTAAGCACAGTCAGTAACTGTTTTATTTTGACCTTTTTCTTCCCCTTAAATAACAAGAGTGACAAAAACCCTGTTGACTCAAACACCTGAAGCAAACCATTTTCATCCTGAAAGAGCGCTAGTGAAAGTGGTTGCCATGGTAACACAATGCTGGCAGCAGTGTTTGAGATAACCTTGAAGGCAATAATCTTCGATATGTTCTATTTATGTCCGAGTTGGGGGGAGAGACAAACCCAGCAGCTACAGAAGCGACAATGGAAACAGGCTTTTATATTTTTTCCCTTTTCTGCTTTTCTGATTGAGTTTTGCTTACATCCCTGTTGCTTGACTTCATCTCCGGCCTCAACATTGTTCTGTGGAATTAGAAAATCAACACCACCTGGGGACACAAAGCGTTCTTGTGTTTCCTCCTCTTATCTTAAAATGGCAACCACTGCTGCTCAAAGACCACAAATTAAACCCTGTTAAGTCCTGTTAATTGGTTCAGAGTGCCCCTACACCCTCCATTTCCCCCTCCCACATCTCTATGACTTGTGTCACTTGTCATCTGAATTCAAAGATGAAGCTGCTGTCATACTTCTAGCCATGCTAACCAGTATATACTGAACCTTCTGGATCATGGCCTTGCTGGATCATGGCACTCTGGGCTTGTGGATCCATCCTTGGTGGAACAGTGACTTTCTCTGTGACAGGAGAGAGGATGGAGTTGTTAGCAGAGCTGAGCAGGGAAAGTAACACAAACATAGTAAAGTGTTGAAAAGTTTATTTAGAGAAAAGTGTAAAGACTACGAGAATTGATTGTAACTGATTGTAGATGGTAACTGATTGTTACCATCTAATCTACCCAGACCTTGACATGTGTCCTTGTTTGGAGATGATCAACGTTATTCGGTTCACCTGTGAGTGGTCATAATGTTTTGGCTGATCAGTGTATATTAGTAGTATATATAGTGTATATAACACTTTATCACTTTATGTAGTACACTTTCTGTATCCTGTACTACAGTGGAATGATGTGTGGGAAACAAATGTATCGGCTGAACTTGGGCAAATCTTGAAGTTTCAGATCCACAGTTGTGTTACTGTGTTACATTACAGTTGGCATTCTGAAATACATCTCTAAGGACCTCTGTGGGCACTTGTCTTCCTGACCTCAGTCTAGCTTGGTCATGTGGTTGTGAAACAAAAAACCTTCAAGGACTGTAGAAGAGAGGTTTAATATTCTGCACACCAATGCCTTTCTGTTTCTGTTTCACTGCACCACAAGATTATGGCAAACAATACAGTGGGGTTAACATCATGAAATAAGGACACACTGCAGATTGAGTAATTACAAGAAAATTCATTCTCATTCATTCTCGCGCCTGGCCCTCCAGTGGTAGAATGAGCTACCTACAAGAGTGTCATTTACCACCTCAAACCACTGCCCCTTAGTTGTGAGACAGCTTACCGACGACTATGCCCAGTAATCATCAACTTCTGCCCCCTTGTGGTGGAATGCACCTGGGATCATACAACTTTGCCCTGCCCTACTTTGGAACTTGAAGGATGAAGATCTGACACCTGGATGCTTTTTAGTCATAAGCATATGTCATAGTTTTGTAGATGAGTTAGTTTGGAGATATATGCCATGAATCTTATTGCTCTTTTAGAACACATTTTCAATCAATATTATTGATAATAATAATAGTCAAGGGGTCTTCACTGAAAAAGCAAGGTCTTGCTGCACTCAGTTGGCTGGCAGACCACACAGTTCATTTCGGACACTGTCTATGTTATCTGTCCCTTATCTTACTCCCCATTTTACCAATAATGCATGTCTAAAGGTTAAATGCATGTAGAAAACTTAAGTGTATCACTATTACAAGCAAGAATACAACAGGTCTAAACAAAATTTAGCACTTCTGTCCCACTTGTACTTTCTCTCGCTCAAACACCACACTCACAACCTGAGAGAAGCTGGGAAACCCACTGCACAGGTAATGAGCCTTTAAATGCGCTCAGGTGAATTGAATTAGCAATTATCTAACAAGGTGGCCTCCAGGTGTGGAAGCGAGCTAACCCAATCACAAGTTTGATGAACGAAGTGCAGTGAGTGTGTCCAACAGTTGGTGCAGAGGGCTAAGCCGCGTGGGTTCGGCGCGCAAGGTTTGCAGTTCAAGTCCCCGTTGTTCTCTGTTCTTTGCTCGTTGTCGGTTGTTTTCCGGTTGTACTCGCCGAGTCGCTTGTCAAGCGCGCAAAAAAAAAAGGTGAAGTGTGTCCTGGCAGTTGGTGCAGAGGGCTAAGCCGTGTGGGTTCGGTGCGCGAGGTTTGCGGTTCAAGCCCCCGTTGTTCTCTGTTCTTTGCTCTTTG
Organism: Megalops cyprinoides; assembly: GCF_013368585.1. Classification (NCBI taxonomy): domain Eukaryota; kingdom Metazoa; phylum Chordata; class Actinopteri; order Elopiformes; family Megalopidae; genus Megalops; species Megalops cyprinoides. The sequence continues at coordinate 12,982,261 of NC_050607.1, forward strand.
CCAGTTGTCGGTTGTTTTCCGGTTGTTCTCGCCGAGTCGCTTGTCAAGCGCGCAAAAAAAAAGGGGAAGAACGCCCTTGTGTCGGTGGCGTCGGAGGAAGATCTGCGCCTCACTCCCGTGAGGTTGCAGGTTCAAATCCGGCTGTCGGCGGCACGGGACCTTGGGGGGGACTGCGTCTCCCCCAGAGGTTTCGGAGAGGTGGAAGCAGGGGGTTATGAAGCGGGCCGCGCCGGCCGGCTGGGCTTTTGCTGCGAATTTTTTTTTTTTTTTTTTTTTTTTTTTTTTTTTTTTTTTTGGGGGGGTGGGGGGGGGGGGGGGGGCATGACATTTTGGCAATGCGTAGCGTTCGCTTTTTTTTGGGGGGGTTTTTGTCATGCCCCCCCCCCATCCCCCCATCCCCCCATCCCCCCATCCCCCCATCCCCCCATCCCCCCCCCCCCAAAAAAAAAAAATTCGCAGCAAAAGCCCAGCCGGCCGGCGCGGCCCGCTTCATAACCCCCGGCTTCCACCTCTCCGAAACCTCTGGGGGAGACGCAGTCCCCCCCAAGGTCCCGTGCCGCCGACAGCCGGATTTGAACCTGCAACCTCACGGGAGTGAGGCGCAGATCTTCCTCCGACGCCACCGACACAAGGGCGCTCTTCCCCTTTTTTTTTGCGCGCTTGACAAGCGACTCGGCGAGAACAACCGGAAAACAACCGACAAAGAGCAAAGAACAACGGGGGCTTGAACCACAAACCTCACGCACCGAACCCATGCGGCTTAGCCCTCCACCCCAACCGCCAGGACACACTTCACCTTTTTTTTTTGCGCGCTTGACAAGCGACTCGGCGAGAACAACTGGAAAACAACCGACAACCGGCAAAGAGAGGGCAACGGGGGCTTGAACCGCAAACCTCACGCACCGAACCCATGCGGCTTAGCCCTCCACCCCAACCGCCAGGACACACTTCACCTTTTTTTTTTGCGCGCTTGACAAGCGACTCGGCAAGAACAACTGGAAAACAACCGACGACCGGCAAAGAGCAAAGAGCAACGGGGGCTTGAACCGCAAACCTCACACGCCGAACCCACACGGCTTAGCCCTCAGCGCCACCTGTCAGCTGCTGGAGTTCTGACTTGCTGCTGCTGCTTGTTTCCACTGTTCCACTGTAGATTCACCTGAGGTACAGCTGCATGCATTACCTGCGCAGTGGGTTGTGAGTGTGGTGTTTGAGCAAGAGAAATTGGAGCACTTCAGAAGTGCTAAATTTTGTTGCTAATAGATGCGTTTTCAGCTTCAGCATCTCTGCCCCCGCCCAGTGCAAAGAGTGTGGCACTAGATAGTAGTGTTGCACTAGAACTAGATAAGGCCTTCCAACCAAAAGCTGGCTGGCTGGCACCTGGACCAGGTGATTTGAGTTCCCATGTATTCAATGGCTCCAATCAACTAATTCTGCTTCTCTTAATGAATGATGCTGGAATTTCAAAGCTTTACAAACAGATATGATGTATTGGGTGTTAACGACTTTGAAAAACATGTTTGGTATTGCACAGGACAGCCATGTCAACATTAAGCCCTAAAGCAACCTATGTAATGTGCTTAAGTTAAACAAGAATATCTTGTGAAAATGTATTTGCCCTTCTAACTGGCTGAGGTCAGGGACAAAACCACACAGGAGAGAGAGCCATGCTGGGATGGAGATATTCTTCCGTTTTATTTTATTCCATTTTATTTTAATAATATTTCTACCTGCAAGTGGAGCGGTGGGTTCAGCTTTGACCTCTACACACAAAGGATACAAGAGACAAATGGTGGACAAGGATCTATCCCTGAAATATGGATCTGTACTGAACAGAGGAAGAAGAACAGGAGGTTTGAGCTGGGCCTCTTAACACCACACACCCAAAGATTCAGACACTGGTGTTGTCTGCAGCGGCCTCATCGTGTCTGCAGGTGGTCCGGTCTGTCGGGACAAAACACGTGAAATCGACCCCTGCACGTTGAAACTGTAACGTTCAGACATGTTTGTCATGGCTAGACCACAGAGCAGAGCTGGTTTTGCCAGTCCCATGGTGCCCTCCTCCGCTGCTTCACTCTGAGGAAAACAGTAGCCAGAACAGCATGTTCCACAAGCCCCTCCTGCTCCACTTCCTCCTCCCACTCCTGCTAATTAAGGCTTCATCCTTAGCGTAATTAACGAGTGCTTTCAGAGAGGGACATACCACATGTACTTTCAGCCTCTGATCAGCCTGTAGGGTTTCAAGTGTTCCACAGTGTGGCGTGTGTGTGTCGGGGAAGGGGCAGAGGACAGGGGGGTGGTACAATGCCATACATACGTAAGGCTCTGCCTTTCAGAAGAGGAAGGTGCTTACAAATGTGCTCTTTGTACAAAATGTGTGTGTACAAACTGCTGGAGACTGCTGGAGTGAATGCCTATGCGCTGGGCTGGTGGATGTTGTGTTGATGTTAAGATTAGTCTTAGTCTTACTGATGCTGTCACCTGTCATAGTAGTGTGGTAAAGCGATTTATATACTGATGATCTAAGGTAACTGAGGGGTGTGTGGTAATATGTTGGTCCAGGTGCCTAGAGAAGTGTGGTACTTTCTGAGTGAATTGTTTGTGTTTGTGTGCGTGTGCGTGTGTGTGTGTGAGAGAGAGAGAGAGAGACAGACAGAGACAGACACAAAGAGAGAGAAAAAGACACGGAGACCGAGACTGTAAAAGATAAACTGAGAATCTACCTGAAGCAGGGGCTTTCTCAAATGCCATGTGACACAGGACAAGTTTATCGGACATTGTTGCACATGCCATATTTCTGTGTTTGACTAATACCAGCACTTGTGAGGCTTCATTTAGATGTTTTCAGAAAAATCATAATGGTCATTTAAGGAATTTTTGGCTCTGTTGTAGATAACTAAGAGGTCATATCTCCTCACCAGATTCTAGTATTAGTTGCTTGAGTCTCTTTTCAGCTCTACAGTGAATACTATTTTGAGTCTCCTGTAATAGTGCTCATGCACTGACTTTATGCTGAATGGCTTTGCCTTGAACACTTCAGTGTGGTTTGTGAACAATTTCAGACCATGAATGAGAAAAATAAATTACTGCTCAGACAAATCACTCTCTCATCACCAAAGCATGTCCACGGCATGTAGGGGTTTCCAGCATTTCAACAACCAGTCAATAGATGGGAGCAAAGACAGGAATGTCATAAAAATGTACTGTAGTAGGTACTGTAGTAGGTTGCACGGGAGCGAGGTCGCAGACCTTCCTCCGACACCAGGACACTCAACACCTTTTTTTTTGCACGCTTGACAAGCGACTTTGGCAAGAACAACTGGAAAACAAACAACAACGAGCAAAGAACAGAGAACAGCGGGGGCTTGAACCACAAACCTTCTGCACTGCAACCACGTGGCTGAGCTCCCTGCCCCAACAGTCAGCACACACTGACAGCACTTTGTTCATCAAACTTGAAGATGTCCAATAGCTAATCACCTGTGATTGGGTTAGTTCACTTCCACACCTGGAGGCTACCTCTTTACATAATAGCTAAGGCACTACAGAAACCTATGAAATATGCTTTATTAAAAAAAATTAGTTGACTCTTTGAATCTGTTGAGGCATTTGAACCTTTACTTGTTTGTGATTACCGTGACCTCAAAGTTTGCTGTATCTGTTGGTAAACGTATTAATGGCCACTCATTCCCCTATTACCGATATGGGTATGTTGTAACGACTAGATTCCACTTTAGCCAAGTTCAAATACTAAGTTCATGTACAGGTGTTCCCAATCATGCCAATAAAACTTCAGTTGAATTTGCATATGCTTCTATACTAAGAAAAGAAATATTCATACACGCAATGCCTAACCGAATACAGCTACGCAAATTGGTACATATTTATATTGTTATTTATATAGTTTATTCGTATAGGAATGAGGAACTAAGACAGTTAGTAGTCGAGGAACTAACTAGCGAAAAAGTGGGCGTGGCTTATTGAATCTTCATCGTTTCTCTCCTTCCTCAACCTCACCCCCATCCATCTCCTCCTTCCTCACCCTCATATAGTTGATTCACTTTTTGAACCAGCTAACAATTTATAGGTTAATACAACATTAGATGTTGCCAGCCCACTCTAGCTAGCTAACGTTAAGTTAGCTACATCTGCGTTTGCTCAGGAAATAAAAGCTAACTTACTGTGTCTTTTGTTTTGCGATAACATTAGCCACATTCCGTGTTCCAGTTTCACATCATCTGCTGGTACACTGGTCCCCACAAAATCGCCTTGCTTGTCCCAAAAGGGGCGGGTTAGCAACTGTTAGCTAGCTTCATTTCTTCCTTTACTTCGGTTCATCAAAGACCAGAGGAATTCATTTTGATAGTCAGTCTCCTGGGTCAAGAACGGGATCCTTAAACCACAGACTTAGACAATGCCGAGTAACACTTTAGACAAGTCTGTATGGCAAGCTAACTGCGTTAGCATTACACAAAGCACCTCTTGGCACAAACTCGGATTCTCCCGCCTATTCAACCCGCTGTTCCACCGTAATAACGGTAACAACTTCGCTCTTTACATACAATATGGCAAGCAGCCATTCCGTTTACTAACGGCAAATTTACCTCATAACGTCAACAGCAAATACAGTAGATTCGACTGTTTGACTCCGAATCCAGATTTTAATACTGGAAAGTTGAAGGCTTTTTGCAAAAAGGTTACTCTTAATTAAACGGCAACATGTAACCAGACCTCCGATATCAGACAAAATGTAACGTCGTTATCCAACGGGAACACCTGAGGGCGCAAATTGTCAAACACTGTAATAACAAGAAACGGTAAGAACAAGAACAAGAAATTTTTCACAAAAGTCTAATTATTATATTATTTTAACACCGTTTTCGCCTCTAGTTACCACAGTAAAGAATTATTTATCTTCTGAAACCGTCTCTCCCCTACTGTTTTAGTCTAGAACAGCTGCTATGGCCTTCCTTGTACTAACATTAGCCTACTCATGTTTGTAACGCTTGTTCAATTACTGTTTTATAATTTATGTTTTCCGAAACATTCATTTTGACAAAAGTCTAATTATTAGCTTTCTAGCGCCGTTTTCGTCAGTAGTTTACACAGTGAAGAATTATAGCCTATTCTCGTCTGAAACTGCCTCTACCCGACTGCCCGCGTCTGGAATGTCTACTACGGCTTTCCTTGAACGAACGTTACTCGTATTTGTAGCGCTTGTTCAATTACTATTTTACAGTTAATGTTTTTCAAACCAATAATATCTGGTAAATGTGTTGTTAGGTGACTGAAATATCATGTCACAATCGGTATTTACTTACCAGCCGTCTTTCCTGAGGCGTTCTGCCTTCTGTACGGCGCTCTTTTCAACTCTGCCGTGCCCATACCGTACAGGTGTGTAAATTAATCATCCCTCAGTTCCAATAATTCGAACCCAGCGCGCATGCGCAGAGGTCGAAGAGGCGGGAAATATCAAGCAATTTAATCATGATGATGACATAATGACAATTAAGCAATGGTGACAAATAATTATATGGCAATCATTATTACAAGCAGATGAAAAATTGAAATAAATCATAACATTTTTAATAAGGTTTGTTGTAAATGTAATCATGGATTCATATTCGCAGGGGCCCCCTTCAACCGAGACCTACAGCTGCGGCCCCTAAAGCCCGTCTTACTCTGCCCCTGTTCCTGTACAGAACTGCAGTCTATCATAGGACTATTGTCTAGTCCACCCCTCTTAGGCCTAGAGAAGAGAAGTGGTACCAGTGACACTGAGGCTGGCGCTATTTCAGCAGTGAATCCTCCCAAGGTCAGAGCATAAACGCTGATTTGCTTCGATTAATGACATTTTAAGTGCATGAAAAAATCTGTTCCAATAGTTCTTCTCTCTTCATTGACCTTTGCCCTGCCATTCAAGTTTCATTGCAAAATGTAAATAAAACTATTTCAAGAATAGCACTATCCAGCTGAATGATGTATTAAGGAGCTTCATCTTGAAACAGATGAGTACAGGAGTGAGCTATAGATTTTCTTCTAAATTTGGTCACATTTCTCTGATGTTCATGTCTCCTTTGTCTCGCACCCACGTGGATGCAGCTTCATGGATGTCCAGCGTATGCAATCTGATGCATAATTGAGGATAAGGTGCTGTGGTCATTCAAGCTGGCCCGCTCGCTAATGCACATTTCAGTTTTGACCTGTGTTTGCCACTAATATGTTTTGTCACCGGTTACACTCAGACCATGGAACTAAGGGCACTTTCAAAGTTTTAAGAGCATTTTAAGACTGCAGTGCAGGGGAGAGCCACTTGAGCGGACATGAATTTCACACTTCATGACGGGACGGGAAGACAGAGAAAGGAAGAAGGGTTAAATGCGGGCGTCACAACCCAAGTTCCCTCAGGGACAAAGGGAGAGTTATCAGGGTGACAAGCACAGCTGAGCTGTCAGGGAGTGTTAGTGCGGCAAGGGCGGGCCTCTCGAGAGCACCCGAGACACACGGATACTGCAGGGGTCATCTGAAGGTCACGGCAAGCCACTGTACAACAACAGGCGGGGGGGGGGGGGGAAGCCTGGTCTTGGCAGGGCGTGACTGTGTAAGGTGAACAGCCTGCAGTAAGCCACATTTAGAGAAGAACGTAGAGTTGCATTAAATTTTGCAGAACGTATACCCCACAGCCGTCCTTAAATTTTGAGCACATTTTTTTGTTTGCATGCGTGCAGCTGCTCGGTTAGCTCGTACTACTACCTGAACGTCAACGGAACAGATCGATGGTTGAATGTTGAATGTTGAGTTCTTATTGTTGCATTTGAGTGCAATTTCCTGAGACATTCAGATTGTTTCATCCTTCGTCATTTACTGTTTTAATAGTCCTATTATGAATTATGTCTTGTTTAGGCTGCAGTGATGCAATTTGGAATGTTGTTCAGCTGCTTGCCATTGGTCAGATTCAGCAAACAATTTATTCCTGTTAAAAAAGTACTGTTTCAGGGTCATAAAATCAATTGTTTGTCTTAGACATAATATTTATTTGACCGTTTATATTTAATAATGGACAATGTTCAGCGTTCCTGAAGTACTGAACAGTTAGTGATGATAAAATTACATAGAAAGTGAAGTACAACTGTAACTATGTGAGCAGTAGAGACAATGCACAGACCGGGAGAGAAATTTAATCAGCACACAGTAAGGTTCCAAAAGCTAAAGGCTTACAGCAAATGTGTTTTTTGTCGTTGTTCTTTTTTATTTTTCACATTTTCCTAAGAACTCAATACAAAAAAGTGAGACCACTCTTTACCAGTCACCAAACTTCCATCAATCAATTTTTAATGCATTATAAAGAAGAAAAACTACATTGGCATATGTAAGACAAACACTTTCCTATACATACTATCCACTGGACAGTCCCTTGTTAATGACAAAGAAAAACACTATTTCAACAGTCCCAAAGACATTTCCATCTAAAATTCTCAGTGTCATCTTGTCTTCTCTCTCAGCTACCTCCTCTTTATGGCAAAAAATACATTGAACATTGCAAGCCACATCTGAATGCATAATTGGCAAACAATAACCGTAGTATTTCAAACATTTTTTTCTCCTTTTTTTCTCTGTTCATTGATAAAAGAATATAAAAAATTTTGTTCAACGTAGTGTCAAGTGTATTAAAATAGATCTGTATAGCACTGCACAGTTTCTCCCGGAGAATTCGGAAAGTGGTTGAAAGAGCCAGGTATGAGCTTCAGAGAGACAACATGTAAGGGCACATTCTTGCTGTGACGTGGAGCACTGATATGGTTCCTTTCTCATTAGCTAGCGCGGATGTGTTTTGCTTCGTATCACAGTAACCAGTGCTTAGGTCACACACCCAAGGCCCATGCAGTATCCCTATGACGTACTGTGTCAGAGCGACGTGAGGAAATGAGAGCCAATTCCAAATTAGAGAGCAAATGATATGCATTGGATTTCGAGTACATTCTTGCATCAGCTTTGTGTCCATCCTCCTGCATCGACTTTAAATTTCAGTGTCTTGGCATTACATGTGGTCATCTGTCTGTTTAAAAGCCATGACAGCAAAATGGAAAACATCTTTAGCCTTGCATGTTTTATGTGGGGTCTACCATGTCTATCCCAACCATGCTTTCTTCATTGACTCCTGCCATTTATTAATTTCAATCAATGATTTCCTCACAGGCAAAAAAAACCTGATAATTCCAACTGTGCAATTACCATTTTTAGAAAACCTTTCAATTAAAATGAGAGAGAAAATTGACCAGAAGAAATAATTATTATCTAGATGGACAGTATTCAGTGGTTTTAAAGGGCATTTTTCCCTCATTTCCAGCTGTGAGGTTAGGAGTTTGGGTTACCACAGCACCCTGGATCAAAGCAAATGACATTTGACAGAAAATGGGTATTTAAGTGGGTTAAAATCTGACTTATTATTTCTTATTTTTACTCACAGGCCCCAAAGAAGAACATCTGCAGCAAATGAAGATGTTGCTCCTGGTTTGAGGAACTGATTTCCTGTTGGAAGACCAGAAATTGAGATTATCCATTATCCATTACATATTCTAGTAAAGTTCACATCATGTTTCCATGTGTGATGGTTCCAGCTTTTTACCAAACAGATCTGGACAGATGGGGTTAAAGAAGGACCCTTGAGCTAGCTGCCCACAACTTTGTGGGAATGGCAGTTGATACACCTGTCAAATAAGCATTTTTGAAAACATTAATCTAAGCAAGGCCTAGGTCCTGAAATAAAAGGGGAGATTTAGTTTCAGAAACCCCAGCTGAATGTCCTTGTCAAGACAGACAAGAGGCCTCTGCTATCCTTTGTCAGGACAGAACACCCCTGTGTCATGGTAACAAAGACAATCTCTGACACAGATGCAAGGACACTGTCTGAAACAGCTCAGTTACTGGACACAGCTGTTAGCTCAGTTCTATCAGGAGACCTTTCCACCAGATATCCAAGCAAGGGGATGCATATGGACTATCAGAGAATCCTCTCATATATAAAACACACATGGATATGACCCTAGAGCTGTCCAAGTCTTGATCAAGAACTCTGATTTAAGCTTTTTTGCATCGTGAGCAGTGCCTGCTCCATTTCCTTTCAGATCACATGATATCTGTGTTTTGGTATTTGATCGCAGATTTCCGGAGATGTTGTCAGTGTTTTTTTTTTTCTTGTTCCTTTTGCGGGATTTTTTTTTTTGTGTGTGTGCCAACAGGGATACTGCATTATTTCAAATTTCTTCATGACAAAACAAGTGACAAATGAGCCAGCAAATATTAAAACATAAAAACACTGTCAATTTTTCAAAGGCTTCCCACCCACCCAGTGTCTGATGGCGACACTGCTCTCCAGTCAGGTTAGGCCCGCCTGCACACAGCACAGCACCACAGTAGGTGTGTGAGGCCTCCTCTCGGCCTGCCTAAAGCCCTGGTGTAGCAGGAAGACTAACCGGAGAAACTGACACATGATCTCACTTAAAACGGTCCCCCTGATAAAGGAAACTCCTTGAAGTCTCCATTTGCCGGTATTATAAAAATTATATATAAAAAAAATCTAACTCAGAAATTCCACTACATCCTAGATTGAGGCAGTGTTCATTTGTACCGTCTAGCAGATAATAAAAACATAAAACAGCTTCATAACAAGTGGGCGCTCAGCAGGAAAAATGTCACATTGTACAGAATATCACAAGAAAAACAAAAAAAAAATGTATGAAGCACTGAAGCAAAAACAGAGAAGACTCAGGCAGGGCAAATGGCGAGGAGAAAGGGTCGAAGTAACATGAAATTCCCAGTACAAAAATGTAAGTGTTTTTTGGCATATTTTCTATACTGGTCAAAGAAAGAGGGAAATGGATGGAATGAGGGGGTCACACGCTCACAAGAACACTATGGCCCCTGACAAATGTCTGATTATGGGTGCAACCGGATATATGAACTTCTCAGAGCTGTTGTGTGATTCATAAATGATTTTTTTAAAAAAAGAGGACAGAAGGACCTGCAAGAACAATACAACATCTGTACAGCAATCCCTCCTCCAATACTTCAGTTCGCATTATCAACAGGCATCAGCATGAAAATACTAAATTCTTCACTAGAAATGCTAAATTCTGTAGTCTTTTTAAATACTTTTTTGATCTCAACTATATTAATACTGAAAAAAGTTATTCTCTGTTTTGTTTGAAGGCTCATAAGTTTCATACATACACAATGAAAACATTTCCCCATCCCTCTTTCACCTGAATTAATATGGCGAACATTGTTCATAGGAGAATAAGAACAAGTATCTACTCGGATATATCAATGTACAGTCCTTTCGATTTTATATTTTCATCATTTCTTTGTAACTACAACAAGTTGCTAGTGTTCTCCCTCATTATATGCAGAGCAATTATTATTACTGTTTAAAAAAAAACTTTGCTTGCCTCACAGAATATTTATTTTCATATATCTGGGGCAGGCATTGTTTTGTATTCATAAATACATTAAGGCCAAGAACATTAATAAATAAAAAACAAATAGTTAAAAAAAATCTTGTAAGCACTGAAGGTGTTGGGTTTATAAAATACTTGTCATGAACCACATGTGGGATATATTGTTTTGCCACAATGGCTCCTCAAACTCCTCATTGGTTGAATGTTTTTTCTTACAGTTGATGAATACCTTTTGATGGTACATCAGACATTAAAAAAGTTTTTTTTTGTTTTTTCTTTTTTATGTAGATGCAAAGGAGAGCCAGCATTTTGGCAGGTGGCCACTTGGCTCACATGGGGTTAAGAAGGGCAAGGTGTGGGGGAGGGATCAGTTGTTGCCCTGGGTGTGGGGCAGGCTCTTCTGCAGTAGCGTGGAGGTGCCAGCAGAGGGCGACGTGGATGTGCTGGTGGGTTTGATCCAAGGCAGGGAAAGCAGGGAGGCCCCCGAGGTGGTGGTGGCCGTCATGGTGACCTGGATCACCTGGTCCCGCTGGATGAGCCGGATCAGGGCCTTCAGGCGCTCCAGCGAAGCCTGGGTCTCCTTCTGCTGCCCAAGAAGGCTCTCCTTGAGCTCCATGCATTTCTGAGGGAGACCACGCAAACAGATACAACAGAATACATCTCAATAACAAGTGTAAAAGTATTTTACAATAACAAGTGTGTAGCAACATTTGATCACATGAAGTTTCTGATTAAGTGTGAAGCATGTGATGACCATGATTAACTCAGATCAATGTAATTCTGTAACAGGACAGAACACAGAAGGTCAAAGGGGCAGTAGACTGTGACCTTTGGGTCATGCCAAGCTGAACAGAATTTGGTTGTAGTTCATGGTCATAAGAGGTGAATTGACCCTTGGAAGGATTCAGGGTTAAGAGAGTGAGTTTGGGCTGACTTTGGGCTGGGTTCCATGCTCATGTGGTGAGGAGCAAAGTACACTTCAGCTGTTTTTTCCTCTAGTCCAGTCTAGAGTCTATTTTCCACATTGTACCTCAAGTACAGTGTAAGCCAGAACAGATCCAAGAGGCTGAATATACGTATACCTATGTGTGCACAGACATTCAACTTAATGGAAAGATATTCATGTTCTTGTGTTTAAAATGTAATATTTTCTTTCCATTACTAAAGCTGAAAGGTGCTCTGATTGCGGATTGATGTTGCTCTACACATTAATGAAGGGGTGTGGTCAAAGACAGAACATCAACTATAGAAAAGTAATGTGCACAGCGCAGTAACCCTCATGACCAGACAAGGGAGTATGGTGGAAAGAAGGAACACAGAGCTGGCAGTGTGTCTTGTGTGCGCCCATGTGTACCGTGACGGCCCGACTGAGCCTCTCGTCCTGCTCCTCCAGCAGGGCCCACTCCTTCTTCAACTCGCTGTTCTTCCTCACCAGCCTCCTCTTCTCCTCCTCTCTCACTGCACAGACAGAGCACAGTGTGAAGCCTTCATCGCCTCCCCTCCCTCACCAGACACACGCAAGCGCCAGCCAGCGCTCCTCGGAAACACGCCTTCCCGTTCAACACTCTACGGCTTTGTTACGTTTAGCAGCGTTTCTCCCCTGCTGTCTGTCACTGCTGTCAGGACAATACACTAGCTACATAACTGACTGGCTAGCTATCAACAGCTAAGCTAGCCAGCATGCTAGCAAACCTATGTTTCATTCAGACAATTAAAGACATTTACTTTATCAAAAAAAGAAATTAATGAACAAAAAGTGGTAACACTGTAGACAGTAGTAAGGATAATATGTAAAAGAAAGGCGGAGACGGAGGAACTGTGCTCTTCGGTGTGTATGCACACATCATAGTGGAGTGGATAACAGTGGATCATCCCGACCCCACCTGTGGCCCACTTCTCATGTACCGTACTGAGCACTGAGGGCTGTGGCCATGGCTCTGGGGCAGAATTTGGGGCATATCTGCGTTCCTCAGAGAGGATGCATGAGATTTACAAAGGGCAGGCATGACACTGGTGAGTGTTTCTCACGTCTCACATGTTCAAAGCAGTCATTGTACAAGGAATGAAATTTTTTTTTGGTAACACATTAAATCGAGTGGGCACCAACTACACTGTAATTGCACAGATACAATATATTGCTGTGTACATAATTTCCAATGTAGGCAGATGCACTGCTACTGTAAAAGTGTGAGAGTATTTACGTCAGTTGCATACCTGTTTTGAGTGTTACGTAGGACTGAACGAAATTCTGGGGCCACGACATGTCTTTGTTAAGTACCTGGGAATGAAAAAGGACATGCAACATATTTCAATTGCTACAAGATATGATTAACCCCTTTCACGACACAATCATTCCTAAACACAGCAGTTTTTCAAACATCAACCTATTGTGAAACCCGAAAGACAAAAAATCAGCAAAAAGAGGTGGGCTTGTATTTGGCCAAACTACATGTGTGCCCAGCTTCCTAAGGCGTGATATTCATGTTAGAAGATGCCTACAGAGGCATTTTTTTTGGTGTGACCCGTGGCCTACCTTCTTCTGGCACTTGGGGCACATCCACACGCCCTTGGGCGGGGTCTTGAGGGGGGGCTGGAGGCAGTCGGGGTGGTAGGCGCGGGAGCAGCTGTGGCAGGGCTGCAGCTCTCCGTCCCCTTTGCACACGGCACAGTGTTCTTCATGCTCCGAGTCCTCCTGCCACACACACAGCACTGCCCTGTTAGTAACACGCCCACGCCCACGCGTAGCCCCGCCCCCTCCATCACCCTCCCACACGGGTACAAATATTTCATTTGAATTGCACATTTAAGGTACAGGTTTTGAAACGTATACATGGCAGCAGTCATTAAACTACTTATTAAAAGACAGGCCGTGGGGGAAAACAGTGGCTGTGACCAAGGTAATGGAATGGCCTGTCTTTCTCATTACAGTGCCCTGGAGGAGGAATGTCCTTATCAATAGTTTGTTATGCCACACAACTTTCCAATTTGCAATAAAAGTGGCTTCCACTGACAGGGGCTGTGACATTTAAGCGCTCCCACTGAAGCAGCTACGAGCCAGAACACACCCAGGGGAGGAAATGCAGCCCACAGACGAATGATGTGAATATGAAATTTGAAAGCGTGCTCAACATTTGCCTTTGACATCCGGAAATTCGGTTTGAGGGCAGAGATTTCTTTTTTTTGAAATATTTCCTTCTGATTTATCTGATTTATCTATCATATATGTATATATATATATATATATATATATATATATATATATATATATATATATATATATATATATATATATATATACATATACACATATATGTGGTGGATTCATTTTTCGTTTATTACAAACTCTATATATTCACTGATTTCCTAACATGTCCATAATTGTCCAAAATATAGAACCACTGAAAAAAATACAAATCACAACACCAACAACATCAAAATGTACAGGAGACAACGTAATAACTACTGACTGCAGTGTTTGCACCCATTATTCACACTTTCCCAGAGGAAGCAGTTAAAGACGCACACGCTGACGAGCAGGAGACAGGCTACATACCTTCCAGCACAGATCCTCAGTGTCTAGCATGCGGACGTGAAGCAGAGAACACGTTAGTGGCCAGCAACAGGATTGGACAGGGAGATAAGCAGTGGGGTTAGAGGGCAAGCCATGCAAACAGGTGTGGAACCAGGCCTGAACCGCAGCAGCAGTGTAAGGTAATGATCAGTGCCCTGTGTACGGGTGCTGAAATGACAGTGGAGACACTTCACTGCAGCCTGATTACTACACTGAATGGAATTAATAATCCATTTGAAACATGAACAGGGCTATGAATATGTGCATTCAGCCCTGTGCACTGTGTGGGCTTTGTGATTTATGTGAAAGAACAGGGAGTGTTTAACTGCACTATTTTTCCATTGTGGTTCTTCGGTTAATTGAGGAGGTTCAAACTAGTTTGTGTCTGCAGCCACCCTGCCTGTGTGTGTGTGTTTGTGTGTATCTGTATATTTGTGTGGTGGTGTTTCTGGGTAATCATGGCTCCTGCAGAAATCCAGCTGTATCCACTGGTACAGAGTGAATTCAGTTTTACCTCTGGCTGATAAGAAGAGCGGGTTGTTCAGGTAATTTGACGCAAGGCGTTTACGCTGGAACACAGAAAAAGCGAGGAAAACATTAACATTTATTTTGACACAACACACAGAGTATCAAAACCGAGTTCACAGAATGCATGTCACCGATTGCTCCCCTTACCTCGGGTTCGAACAGGCCGCTGTAGGCTGGGTTGGCTGTGCTTCGTCTCTTTCGCTCCTGTCTCTTGCTCTGAATCTCTGCAACCACAGGAGAGCCGAGCCCCACCATGCATGAGTCAAAGGCAGAGGGAGCGGATTTTATTTCAGTATAAACATCAGCCAAATAACCCAGGCATTCTTTGGCAGAAATGATGAATATTCCAGTTGTCAAAGCACTGCATTAATAAATATTAACTGTAACAGTATTAGACTGCTGGGGTGTACTGATTAGCAGTCTCCTGAAACCTCACTTCAGCCAGCGGCGTGTTGACTACATTTACATTTTCACCATTTAGCAGACACTCTCATCAAGAGCCACTTCCAAAGTCTGAGGACAGACTGCCGCTAAAAGCAGATTAGACAGTGAAATTGTGCTTGACAAAACTAAAACGTCCATTACATATGCACACCCACACACACACACTGTACATACAACTGAACCTGACAATAAAACTTGCGAAACTTCCACTCACCTTCCAGGTGCTCTGTGGTGACCAGGCCGAGGGCGACCATGAAGGCAATTTTCTGCAGGAGAAGAACAGCACTGTTAGATCAGGATCCGTGCGGGAGGAATGCGGGGAAAAGGGTCAGAGTTCAGAGCAGGGTGGGGAGCTGGGGTGAGCGGACGCCAGAACTCCCAGCAGCCCATATGAAAGGCAATGAGGCCAAAGCAGGATGGAACACTCATGATGAGGCCGCCACCTGAGGTACCCTATCTTTAAGGTCATGGGTCAGAGGTCAGGGATGTGGGTGACAGTGACAGGAACAATGAAGGACAGTTGTACTCCATTACTTCAGCTGGACGGAGTCTGGAGGCTTGTGTGCAGCTGCTGGAATTCTATTGGTGCCACTTACTGCACAATGAATAAAGAAACATTTCCGTATGAGAAACTATTTATTATTTCATATCTAAAATAAGAATGCCTGAGAGGTAATTCTGTTGCGTAAAAGTGTTGGGGTGAAGTGTTTTCTCATCTTAATACAAGTTTCTTCTTACATGGCTCCCGTTTTTCTCAAAAACAAGTTTTAATTTTTTGGAAATGGAATTAGTTCTAAAAGCTTTTCACATAAAAAGACTAGTGTAAAGAAAAATATGAATTTTTAAGACAAATGATCTGAATAACAAAACCTTTGTTTCAGTATTTGTAGCGTTTAACACTGAGTGAGTGCCTTTTGGTGGTTTAAGAGCTGTTAACCCGCTGTGTTAAAGAGCAGTGGCCTTCACATTGGGGCTTGTGGCTGAGTGGGGTCCTCACTCTGTGATGTAAGGTCTGTCCCTATAATCAGCTGATCCATGTTTAATTGACCCCATAATAAATGCATTTGTATATCTGTGCTGTGAGACCAGCTACAAACGAGTTCAAATGAAATGTTTTACCAAAGCTGCCCTTTACCAGGGTCCCTTTTGATAGGAAGAGGAAAATGGATTACAGGAGCTTCCTGACTCAGACACCTCCCTGCAAGGCACAGGCAGAGGGATGAAAAGGGAGAGGGAGAGAGTTGGGTCTGAGATTGGATGAACTGGGATTATCTCACTGGATAATGGGATCAGTTAACTGATTAGAGTGAGATGGATCAAAGCGACATCTGTTCCTGCTTAAAGTTGCTACCGTTCAGACTACAGTTTTTCAGCAGTGCTTCATATTTCACTTGTGTCACAGTATGTACGCTTGCGTTTGGCTGAAACAAAAGGCAGTCACAGCACATTGTAGGAAAAGCTGTTGCTCCTTACAGTTGTGTCTAATCAGGGTAAGCTTTATTGTACAAATTGATGACACAGGTTAGCCCAATGTGATTGGGGAGCTGCAGGATGTGGTCACCACCTGCACCCGTGGTCAGCCCCAAACTAAAAGATGAGATGTGCAAATGGGCTGCAGGGCAGAGGGGCCTGGTCTGGAACAGCGCCCTCACCTCTGGATCCTCCTCCTTCTTCTTCTTGGCGGGAGGGGAGGGAGAGGGCGCCGTCTCCTGGGCAGGGCTGCTGGCCTGCGGCTCAGGGGAATTCTGGGAGCTGCTGGGAACCTGCGGCTGGATTATTATCACCTGGATAACGCAGAAACAGGGAGAAGGCAGGACTGTTACTGCGTGTGGAGAAGCCAGCGATTATGAAGCTTAGCGGATCTGGAACCCAAGGTGATATTCCACACATATATGGAAACTGAAGGTAAAAGTGAATCTAAGCTAAAACTCTTGAAACTATATCATTGAGAAAACCCAAAACTCATACTCAAAACGTGCAGTAAACTGAGAATAAAACAAAAACTAACTTTACAATAGTACCCTAAAACCAAAGCTATGATTATAAAACACTCGAGTATGGAATGCATTTTATCTTATCTTTATCATTTTATCTGTATTATGTTAGTACACTATACATAATTAACCTCTTATTAATCCCAGCATTTTGTACTGTGGTCAATGATGTTTGGACCACAGTACAGAGTCTTTTTTTTGGACCAGACCCAGATACAGTGACGACAGCATTAATTAGTGCAGGAAGCTGGATGTCCTGAAGGTTAAAGCTTGACTCTGCACCTCTGTAAGATGACTGCTCTCTGCTAATGGCTGTCTAATGAGCGGAACGAATCTTCCCCCGAACTCTGTGTCAAACACATCCCATTTTTAATTATATGCTGAGATTAATTACTGCCGTTTAACTAATAAGCATAGGTCAGGGCTGGCGGAGAGGGAGAGAAAAATGACTGAGGAGTGAAATCCAGCATTCTGGGTCCAGCGGCTTTCATCCAATAGGAGGGCTTTGTGAGAAGCTGCAGCAGTATCATAGGGAAGTAAATCCTCCAGTTAGAGAGCAGAGTAAACGGAATGAGTCCTGCGTACAGACCACACCCTCCAATAAGAGAGCTATGTTCACTGCCAGTCACCCAATGAGAACGCAGCAGAGAGAGTGGAGGCGGAGCTCTGACCTTGCTGTCGGAGCTGAAGAGCAGCGGCTGCACCTTCACGGCCTCGCTGACGGCGGAGACGGTGGCTCCGGGGGAGGCGGAGATGATGGCGTAGGCCACGCCCGCACTGCTGATGGAGGTGGAGACACCGGGGGCCAGCGGCAAGGGCTCGGCCTGCCCGTTGGCCAGCTGCGTGGGCCCAGTGGTGCTGTTGGCAGTGGGCAGGGCCGGGCCCTGGGTCCTGGGGCTGACCACAGCCGTGGCTCTCTGTAGACTGGGCGGTTGGCCTGCTTGCTGCCCTTGGCTGGGACTATGTGGGAGGCTGTCCGGGATCAGGGTCTTTGGCCTAACCTGGAGGACCAGAGTGGGACAGAGGACATTATTAACCTACCTGGCTTTTCTATGGTTTTTATTTCACCTGTCCACCATATTGTAAAGAGTAAATGGTAGTACAGGGTGCTACACTCAATAAAAATGCATTGATTGGTGGATGTGTTGTCTGACTGATTGATTGATCTCCATTGTTGTAAGACACACTGGCCTGCCTCTAAATTCTTTCTATGTTCATAAATTACAGTATTGCTCCTTCTGAGCAATAAAAAAACTGAGCATTCATTTTCCTGCTTTTCCTATCTTGAAAGATTATTCAATACATCACTATGCACCAGCAGCTGATACTGTACGTTTTCTGCACTGTTGCTATACAATGGTTTCCATACATCAAACACTGTGACTGTAGACCAGTATCTAGTATGTACTGTACAGTAGCTGGGGTTAGGGAGGTGGCAGGAGCAGCATTTCATCATCATACCTCTTTATCCCTCTCATTCTCACACTAGTATCACTGACCTGAGGAAAACTGATAACGTTTTGTGGCAGTTTCTCATGTTCTCAACTGACAGGATTCTCAACACACCAGCGCTCACTAGCTTTACGCGTTATTCACACTCGCTTAACAGCCATCTCAAACGCTGCTCCTGGACGGCGTTGGTCCATTCTGAATGAGTTCCTGTTAAAGTAGCTCCCCTGTTTAAATGAATGGGGGCTCCTTTGAACAGCAAGTCACTTTCAATTAAAAGAACTCGCAGCTTCTTGGGTTCAAAAGATATGAAGTTTTTTTTCTGCACACTCCTCAAAAATAGCTGTATTGCCCAGTTTAACTAGTCAAACTACTATGTCAAAATTCTATGCACTGTACAGCAAACAGTAGCTTTCCCAGAGACATATTTAAGAGGTGACACAGAAACCCACAGTTCTGTGGTTAAACCCACAGATGACCTGTATACGTAATGATGGTCTCTGAGAGTCAATCTTTTAACAGACACGCATACGACCTGCGTACTGATTGCCTACCATTCCACTGTATTCAGGCCCGTATTGTTACAGAATGTTACAGGACATCTCTGTATTCAGGGATATTCTAATCTAGAACATTCTCTCTGAAATGCTTGTCTTCTTCATCTTGTTCTATCAATTTCAGAGGTGGAGTTTTATGTATTTCTGTTTTACAGATATCTGTGATCTCCATGGATGACATTTCACTCACGACCTTCCTTTGTGTGTGTCATAAACCATCACTGTTCAGGGATTAGGCAGGGCTTTGTCTGTCAGGGTGTGTGCTGCCACCATGTGGTAAGTTAAATGATTGCATCAACTGAACTCCTCTACATCTCTCACTTTGGACTGCATCCACTGCACATCCATGACGTGCCCCTTGAACAATCCAGAAGTACCTTGGCACTAATTAAAATTATCACACGTCACACGTCACATATTGGAAAAACAATCAGAATATACAAATATAATGTGGTACTGTCCAAAGTGGGGGAGATGCATAAACTCAAAAGAGGCCAAAAAAAATGTCAAATCACACAGAGAAGAGATGATCGACCTTGGTGAATGATCAGTCATTTCCGTCTGTTCGAAACCTGTTGCTGGGTACCAGCTCTGAGCATAAGCACTGCAGCTGACTCACAATCGGCAGACCTGACTGTCTGTTTGAGCGCCGTTGCTCATTCATTGTTATGCTGTGCGTTGTTCAATAACAGACTAAGCACTGATTCACCATGGTTGCTTGCCTCTACTCCATGCGGTTTGCACAGGGATCGCAGTATGAAGGATACATTAGCTAGCCCGTTTAACTGCTTGAGATGACGCTCTTATGTGAGTTTAGCACTCCATTCTGGGGAGCGGGCAGTATTGGCCACAGAGTCATTTACTTGTTCCCTGGATGTTCATACAAGGTGTTCCCATGTTGGACTATTTTGGTCCTTCAGGTCCAAAAAAAGCTCTTATCTGACGAAAATACCTCGGCGGGGTTTGCTGAACAGCGTGTATGTCAGCAACAAAACGAGCAACGTTCGTGACTAAGTAATCGTACATTTTACTGTTGATAAAAAGGCTTAGATGCACTCCTCATTGCTGATCACAGCACAATCAATGCAATCTTCAAAGTGTTCAGAGTGCGTGGTGGTACGGTGAGTGGCATGTCCCACCTGAGGTAGCACTGTGGGAGCCTGCACTGCCAGCCGATGCAGAGAGCTGACCTGAGGTACCTTTATGGGTACAGCTGTGAGGGATCCCAGCATCTGTGTGAGAGACGAGCAGAGATAGAGAGAGAGAGAGAGAGAGAGAGGAGAGAGAGGTAGAGAGGAGAGAGAGAGGTAGAGAAGAGAGAGAGAGACATGAGCAGAGAGAGAGAGAGAGATAGGTAGAGAGAGAGAGAGAGAGAGAGAGAGAGACAGAGAGAGGGAGAGAGGAGAGAGAGAGACACGAGCAGAGAGAGAGAGAGAGAGAGACAGACAGACAGAGAGAGGGAGAGAGGAGAGAGAGAGACACGAGCAGAGAGAGAGAGGAGGAGGAGAGAGAGAGAGAGATAGAAGAGAGAAAAAGAGAGAAGGAGAGGGACAGAAAGAGAGGGGGGGAGAGAAGGAGAGAGAGAGACCGAGGGAAAGAGAAAGAGACAGTCAGGGAGGGAGAGAGGGAGAGGGAAAAAGAGGGAGAGAGGGAAAAAGGAGAAAGGGAGCAATGGTAAGTCAGAGAGAGAGAGAAAGGGAGAGAGAAATGAAGAGACTTAGTCACACTGTTACACTTACGTATCACCCTACCGTGTTGTCAGGTCAGCTCAGCGTTTTGTTCCCATGACATAATCTGGTAACGTAAACACACTAAGGACGACTCCAGCCAAATCTCCCTTTCCGTCGAAGTTTGGCTCTAACTTTTTCTCACGTTTTCCCAACATACCGTAGCTCGAGGAAACACATGCACATCTTGAGCTAAAAAGCTGTTAGGGAAACAGTCACTGTTTCAAGAAACTGACAACACTTCAGAGAAGAAAATATACATTAACACAGGGAACAGGCCTCACAACTGCAGCAAGAGAAAGCACCCAGAATTCTTTTCTCCTTTCTACAAAGGAGACCACATGACTGTGATTACAGTGCCAGGGAGACTGACATCCATTGTGCCAGTTCATTCTTAAATGAGTTTTCTCAACACATCTCACAGCAAGACCCCATGAACTCACAATTGTCCCCCTGAAGATTGAGACTTCAGGACGACGGGGTCAATTTAACCCAATTACAAAGAAGGAACATGAATGGATTTCTGAGGAGCAATAAACCTGGAGTTTGGCACCGTTTGTCCCGAAGTGAAGAACAGATTTCTCATTATTATAGCCCTTGTTCCACAGCAGCTGAAAGGGAGGTGGTGTTCACCAGTAAACAACTCAATGAAAAGAGCAGAAAGTTTCAAGGACGTGTGATGTAATGATGGATCCTTGAAGCCAGGTTATGGAGCCAAGGCAACCAATCCATTATTTCAGACCTCATTTTACATTATGTGTGGATGTTTGCCTGCCTGTATATCAGAACACTGAGAGTGGCCATTATTGGTCGTGGTTCATGAACACGCCTCAGATGAAAGGCAGTGAAAAGATGTCTTCAAATTACAATCTCTGAGAGATGAACTTCAGCAAGTGTCACTTTTTGTTTGTTTTGCAACACTGACTTTAGATGCTGCTAAAATCAAAGACTAATGTGTAAGAAATGAAAAAAAGTTACTGAAAGTGAATGCAGTGCACTGTAGGACAAAATGTTTTTAACAGTCCAGCATGGGGAGTTGTTTTGTGTGGAAGTCATTTTCTTATTTAGAACCTACAAAGCATGACAATGCAATTCAGTTTAAAATGAGCTGCTTTGTAAATTTGAGCATTTACAGATGATTTGATTAAAGGCTAAAGCACTTGCAGCCAATCTGACAGGCTGTGGCTACACTACAGTTTAACAAAACCGCCAGCCACTTTTACCTTATGAAATGCATGAAACTGCATATCAAAGAGATCTGTATGAATACCATATCAGTTTGGGAAAATCGGGTTCCCCTTGTATTTTTAGCTGTAGACACTGGTTTTATATAACAAGACAAATGTAAGTATGGAAAGGTCAAGCGATTCTCATAATACCAAGTCTGGCATATTAATAGATGTGTAATTATTAGTATGAGATGGACAACGTTAGCACAGTCCCACACCGCTCTCTCTTCTAAGGAACTCTGCTTCTTCCTCATTATTATTCGCTCTAACAGGAAATCACTGCCACTGGTTTTTTCTACCAGAAAAGGAAAGCGCTGGCAAAACGCTTCTGAAACATTTGGCCTCCAGCCCACACATATTATAATATGCAATGAAAAGAAAATCAAAATGATAGTTAGGCTATATATTGTCACTGGAGATTAACGACCTTTGCACTCGTTACATCAGAAGCTTGCTGCTGGCACATGAAAGGGACCAAAGGCACAGAGATGGAAATTAGCGCAGTATAGGAGACACCTGGCATTTGCGGATGCAGATTTAGAATGTTTGTGTCGTGCAGTGTTCCAAGCTTCCCTGTCACTCCACATTCACGCATTTTTCCACTGTGGCATACACAGACACATTTATCACTCATTTGCAGCATTATTCCATTGTTTTTCTTAACTGATATTTGGGAGGGTTTTTTTTTTGTCAGATTTCCAGAAAGGTCTCCCCTGCAAATGTCAAGGGACATAGTTGCATATTTTCACAGATCACTAATTACTGTGTATTTGGCGTCATTATAGAAGTAATAGCTGTGAATAGGTCAGAGGTATTCAACTGAGGAAAACTAAAGTTTTGCTAATTAAATAATAATTTTAAGCAGAAGAGCCAGATCATTTCTTTGCATCCTATTTACTGCTGATAGTCCACAGATCTTAATTTTAGATCTTTAATTTTGTTGTTTAATATGACATGCTCTTCTAGTCCTGTCCAATGTAATTATTATTTTTTCCACAACATTAATCATAGCTGAACTTAACATAGCTGCATGTAACAAATACCATAACACAGCTACATGTTACACAACACATACATAACCTTTGGAAGGAAGGGCTGTGGAACCTGACAGGTAGATTGATTATCTGTTTCTGAGATCAGTCTTCAGACAGTGCAGTTGGAGACAGGACTAAAACGAAAGCTATAAATTGTGCATTTGATGGGAGATGCAGGATTATGTCACACTATTGGCAGTCTCAGTGTCTGACCTTACCAAGGTGAACTTCTCCATCCTGCCAATAGATGTGATATTAATACACAGCCAGGCCTCTCTCCAATACATTTTAATGCTCCGTGCTGACTTCCTCCCAGTGAAAAAGGAGACCGTTGAAGAGCCTTTTACAAGTCTGCAGTGCCACTTAACAAAAACCAGGAGAAGCTTCCTCCCTCCATTGCGTCCGCAGGTCGGACTGTTCTGGTCGGACATTCCAAGTACACACAGCACGGACAGCAGCTGGTCCATCAATAAATATTTATAAAATATTAATAAATACTGTCCTGGGTGTGTTTTTTTTCAGAGAACTACAGTAGACTTAAGTAGAGCAATGTTTAAGTAACAGTGTTACTTTAAGAATGATATACAGTACTGTGACAGGTACACTTCACACAGTATCCCGTACTACATGCATGGTGACAGGACTGATACTATGCTACAGCTAATAACAGTCCAAGGCCCTTCTCCATCTCTATTTATGCACAGGAGGTGGTTTGAATAGTAGTATGTTCTTAAATATTGAATGCAGAGAATTTAGTCTCTTGCAGAATTGCAGGCAGCAGCCCCGTGCTGCATCAGGTGCGCAGCGTGAAGATATGGGGTATATTTAGGCACTGTGCATTTCATTCTTTCCTTTACCCAAAGAATAGTTCCCTCCAGACACTCTTCGCACTTCGATATGACTGAGCCCCATTCTGAAAATAATGAACACTGGTAAAGGAAAACCGGAGCCCCGTTTCTTTAGAGCTAAACCAAACCAGCAGGTTTTCCGGCACAAATCCCTTCATTCCATTGTGGTGTGGGAGGGAGGGGGGGGAGAGGGCCTGTTCCCATGGCAACAGCCAAGATAAAATTCTTGCACTGAAAGGGCATTCATTTTCGTAATTGTGGTCTCTTTTATAAACCAAAAGCGCCTTTACTTTGGCCTCCTAGAAAACGGACGTCGCAACCTTGGGGTTGGGTTTGCTTTTTTTGTGCTCGCGGCCCTTCGGCTTCTGAATTAAACTCAGCAAGCTGCCGTAGAGCACAGCCACTTAGCGACGCTGATTGTTGCTCAGAGCAGCTCGATCCCCTTCCCTCCCTCTCCCCGCTCAGCCACGGGCATTGATGACTATCAGCGAGTTGGGGAAAATGTGCATCTCCCCCTCCCCCCACCTCCTGAGCCCCACTACATACCCATTATGAGACAACTGTCAGTTTCCTGCAGCCAGAACAAATATGAATATTTGCACTGTGAATACAAGTTTTTCTTAAAACTGACTCTTGTCTTCTTTGCTCAGGAATGAAGGAAAGCATTTTCGCAGCAGGGATAAAGAGTTCTTTTCACCAAGTGTGCCTTGCACTCCTCATTCTCTGACATCCTGGTCCTGAACCTGGCAGCTCTGGCTGAACACACACCAACAGACACGCAAACATCTCTCCTACCCATCTCTGTGCCAGATAAATCCCGTTGGATGGGTGAGATGAGTAAGGCTCTGGCGCACATGTACAAGCATCGAAACACACTAATTCACAGCCAGGGAGAGCTTCGCGGTGAAGCTGGGAACTCTGAAGTGCATTGGAAAAGCATGCTCGGTTTTCAGAGTAACATCAGCCCACTGGTGATTACATGAGGGCCACGCGGTCGATTATCCCCTTTGCTGAGCGGGTTTACATGCTGTGAAAATCAGCAGGTCACGATGCCCCTGCTCCTATAGGTCAATGCATTGTTATGAGTGGAGCCATTACGGCCGCCAAACTGTGTGTCATTACAAGAGAGCGTTACCGACCGTCTAAGCCAACGGCTGGGGAGTCCCACTACGATTCAGACAGGGACACAAAATGGCTGACGAACTGGAGGAAAAGGAGAGCACCCTCTGTTTGCCGTGTTATCGCTGCAGCCTGCAGCCGGGAGGGAGGAAGCCTGAAGGGGACATGCTTGCAGGGTGCAGACACGCTCCTCTGTGAAGCGCTTCCTTTCACATACATTTACCTCACTCTCAGGATGAAGGGCCAGGACACGTTTCCACGACGCTCGGCGAGGCTGGCGGGCAGCAGCGCATCACTTCCCCTCTTTCACTCCCCATGGCACTTCCTGACTTTTCTATGTCTTGAGTGACTTGATGCTCATATTGGTAACCAATCAATTCTACTTCACTTGTTTTCTAATGGAATATCCCTAATCCATAATGTGTGTTTGATTATGCACCCTGTGTGATCTGAGGTAAGAAAAGATGAAACCCCATTTTCCCATCTCATGGTTTTTTATTTTGTCTGTGCGGTTCACTTCATAAAAATTCACTTCACTAAAACTGGCTGTTGCATTGGTTACTACCCGAACATTTTGTTTCAAAATAGCATCTGACTCTCCCATCACTGATTCCCAATTGGACAGAAAATTTCTACAATGCAGGTAAAAATACACAGATCCCCAGTATCCTGTCTCTTATGTGAGTACTAGCCAATAGGAGTGTGCACACTGGGCCCTAGAAATATGAGTGCTGGCCACTGAAAGCTTGATTATTGGATATTTGAAGTGTGAATACTGAAGAAAGCCAATAGGATGTTTCAGATTGAGTATCTCAGATGTCTGCAGGCAGTCAGTCCTGTATCTGTGCGCCTCAGTTGCCCTCCCAAGAGCTCTCTAATGCAATACATCCTCAGATACTAAGGGATGTAGTGTAGATATAGAATTACTAGATCAAACAACACTTCCAGTTTTATCCTACTCAATGGATGCATACTCTGCCCCTAATTAAATAAAAGCGGATTCGACAACAGACCCAAGGGATAATTCGTGTCTGATATGGCAATCAATAGGATTATTATTTGAAATCTGCAGGATAGTTTTCCTATATCTGTAGCTGTTGGTCCTTTACAGGAATGGTCTGCAATCACCGTAAACATGTTGTTTGTGTCTGTGTGTAAAGAGTCATTCCATACCTTTTGTTTCCCTGACATGCAGTGACCTTGTTGAATTCAAAATAAAACATCTATACATCCAGAAGATGCAGTGGGCTTTGCAGAGATTTGCTGGGCTTCCATAACTATCTCAAAACACTACAATTTACAGTTTACTGGAGGGACACGGTATCATTTCGGGAATATGCTCCAAAGCGTGCATTTTACTGGGAGAGATGCACAGAGACTAAAAAGACTGCAGGGCTGTGCGACGTCTGGAGACACAGCTCCATCCTTCAGTTTGGGGGTAGGACCAGGGGCATGGCCTTTTTAACAGAGGGAAATGATGTGCTGCAGTAGAACTGGTTTCCCCACCCTCCACGGGACACCCTCACATTATTACTGCCTTCAATCTAAGAGCTCCGGGACATTAAATCAGAACAAATATAGCACCAGCCCCTTCCTGTTTTCACACAAATGCCAATCACAGGCCCCTTTGGTGCGTAATCTCCAGCTCCTTTCAGATTTGTTAGTGATGACTGAGCTGCACATTATTGCCTTGTCTAATTGCATCTCTGCACATCATCGCCTTCAGCTCTGTGCTGTGAGGCCACGGTCAGTGTTCACACGACATAAAGGGGGCTGTGAGTCAGTTATGCATTGTGTATATGTAAACACATACATAAACATATTTATAAAAACCTGAAAAGGCTTCTGATTTCTCCATTTCACTTTGAGATTGAAGAATTTCTTTTCATTTTTCTCGAAATCAATTATCTTTCCTGCGCAATGTATATCAACAGGGACATTTTTTCTCATGTCTGTTGTTTGTTAAGTTAATGTTGCTGTATGGAATAGTGTATGAAAACCCCCCAGGTGCAAGGGGAATTGAATGCAAAGAATGCTGAATGGCAGCTTAGGAAAACTCAGTTTAAAAATACCTTTTATATATTTTTCCTTTTCTTTTGAGGATCAGCTTAGCAACAGTTTCCTATCCTGTTAGATTATAAACACTGCCATCTTTTTCATCATTTCACTGGTTTACTACTACTTATCACCACCAGGGGGCAGTGTGAGTGACAGGCCTCACTTGGAGCAACACCAGATCTCTTTTTTTCAGGAGCTGTGCTGCACAAGTTTCCTCAAACCCATCCTGGCACATGCGCCATCTTTTCAATGTGGTCTATATTTACATTCACAAAGAGCAGCTCAGCTGTTGCACAGCTCTGTAAATCCAGGATTGGGATGAAGCTGAGGATTTTGACTTTCTCATGTTGCTCATGTCGCATGATCCAGTACATATATGCTCAGCTGGGGGCACATGTGACTCCATTACAATGCCTGAATCTGAATTTAGTCAAAGAATAAATATTACTACTTAATTTCAAACAAATTCTAAAACAAAATCATTCATACTTCAACCTAAACGACATCATTCATACGTCAACAACATAATTTTGTGATTAAAAATATTCAGTAATTTAGCTCATCATTATTAATAATCATTTTTCAGCAAGTTTAAGACAGTGAGACAGCAGAGAGGTAAATGGAGAATGCGTATCCTCAGCAGTTCTACCTTAATCCCTATTAATATCCCAGTGGACATGTATTCCAGTTGAACCGCTTTTCAACACACATTATGCTCTGGCAGGTGCTCTGAAAACACATGTCAGCAAAAGCACTCAGTTCCTCAAAGCTGCCGCTGATGGCTTAGTAAGCCTTACAATAATGTAATTCACGTCCTACGTTCACATACAGTATTATGTACATAAACACACATCTTACAGTCTTGGATGCTTTCAGCTTTTCCTCCTCTTAATTTGCAGCCATTGGTCACATTAAACACATTTAACATTCAGCAAACGGCCTGGACTCAGGCTGGTGAGGACTGAAGTGTGGAACCCGAGTCCAGGGGAGCGGCCGCGAGCTCCAGCGCAAGCAGAGAAACAGCTCCCCTCTGCGCACGGCCAGCGATTCAATTAATGGCAGCGCGGGCTTGCAGTGCGCCGGGCGGGGGCCGGCTGTCGGGTCGGAGCACGGGCGCGCATCGGCGGTAGTTTGGGGCTGCGCCGGTCCCGGGGGCCAGAGCGCGGGCACCATGCCCATCTAATTCATTTAGTGCAAAGTGAGCAGTTTGCAGCGCTCCCTGGAGGGCGCGGGCGAGGGGGCCTCTGCCAAAGCCCGGACATATGCGTGTTTACATTCACTCCCCCTCAGCCGGCCCTTCAGAGGATTCATTTCTGCAGACACAAGCCCAGCCGGAGAGGCTGCCCGGCGCTGCGCTGCAAACCCGATACCGGCGGTAAACAGACACGCCGGCAGCCACAATCGGGTCGGAGCAACAGGAAGCGGCGACGGGCAGCGCCGGCCATCCGAGAGCGAGAGATACCTTTCCTCTGGGCTCTGACCCGCCTGCAGGAGGGATCGCAGGGGAATGACCTTGGCTGATCTTTGAAGAGGAGGAAGATGTCATTGGAAACTGGCGGGATGGAGCGATAAAAAGCAGGAGATATCTTTGTTTTTTTGAGGTCACATTTCGGTGGACTTAATTGGCTTTATTTTATCTCTGAGCCAGTGGTGCTACAGTGTTTCAATGAGCTGAACACAACTCCTGACAGGTCCACCTACATTAAAGTACCCTTTTGTTTTGTTTTGTTTAGTTGTTTGTAGTTGTGTTTCTCATCAGGGTGAAATACTGGTTTGTTGAACTGTTAGAGAACCTATTGATGGCAATATGCATCAATGGTTAAATTCTATGCAAACTGACTTTCCCTAAACAATAAAAATAACTGATGTCAGCGCCAGTTTGTGTTAGCAATTAGCATCACAATGCAACAATGCTGCTCAAATGCCAGTGTGGAGATCAGTCTTAGTGAAATGACGTTTCTTTCAACTCTCAAACCGGAAAAAAAAACATTTCTAGGCTGAACTAATGTAACTAAAGGGTGAAAGACAAAGTACAGTACACCACTTGTAAAGTTTGACTTCACTGACTGAATTTAAGAGGTGTTTGCACACACACGCACAATCAGAACAATGCATCTAGTGTGCGCAACCACTCAGGGACACGCAATCCAATTATATGCCCATTATAAATCTTCAAATTACTGGCCAGGTGGTTTGGGAACCTGTTTTCACCCCCCACTCAGACAAAGTGGTCCCTGGTTTGTGGCGCCCTTTGACCCTTCCACTTGATTGGTGTTTGTGAAGAGGAAAACAATGCCGGCGCGGGGAGGTATTATCATCCCCAGAAGCCGGGCAGCTGGGAGGAAAGAGCTGAATGGCGGGCCCCTCTCAGGGCTCCCTGCAGCCAACAATAGGACCATAAAAATGGGGAGAACAATCGCACGGCCTGACCCCGTCCCCAGAGCCAGCCTGATAACAGCGCAAACCTGCAGCAGAAACAGCCGAGCGGATGCTGCCGGGGGGGGGGGCTCTGTCGTCTTGCCCTGTGAGCACAGATCCGACAAAACGCTGTAAAAATTGTGCTTATACAAGGCGTGCATTTGTACACTTCCTGGACCGAACCTCGGCTTGGCTTTACCGAAATTATCGTTTTGTTCGTTTGTGCGCAAGGGCGTCAGCAACAAGACCCCCTTTGAGCCGCGCTGAATCGATTTCTTGCGAATTGCGGATCGAAAGAACCACTACATCCCTGCCGAAGAGATGCCTTCTCTCTCCCCCTCTCTGTGTGCACAGAGAATGCAATTCACTTCACAGTTTGCTTTCAATACATTGCGCAGAACCTTAATCCTAATCCTGCCCCATGGTGATGCTGTATGCTGCTGTAGGACGCATGGCTCATACTGGCAGAGAAGACTTTGATGGACTGGAAGGTATGATGAAAAAGGACATCATTTTGATTGGATAAAATCACAGCGAAGGACACGGGACTGGGAGGAGAGCCGGTCACATGATTAAATGTGACTGATGTATGCGGTGCGTTTATAGTGTTGGAGGGAAGTAGTGTTCCATATGGAAGTCAAGTAAGGGGAGGGGAGGCATTATTTTCTAGCTAAAGGGGCCCTGGCAAATAGCAGCTGGATTACTGCTATTTTTATTTTGTCGTCACTATGAAAATGATTTCTGAGGTAATTCACACATGCATGTCCAGTGTGTTAGATATTAGAGGGGGAGATTACTCTGCTGTGAGGGTCTAAGCACTGCGCTGTATTGATCCTTTCCTTCCTGACTACTGTTCCAGCTTCACTAAACTTCAAAGCAATCATTGGAACAAACGGGAGGGTTTCCTAGCATGACAGCTCTCTTATTTGAAATGAATTCCATCAGCACTGTGACTGTAGCCCTTTGTAGTACCGGGAGGTGCAGTAAAGCAGTTTGTGAGAACATGTTTAGGTTGAATTCCTGTGACAGACAGCAGGGCTTTTAATTTTACAGCAGTGTTGTGAAGCGCAGCAAAGCTTACCTGTGAGTGAGGCGGCTCCCCGACTCTCCGGCCCACGGAGTGGGTGCTGCTCCCCGACACTTTGCTGGATGTTTGGAGGTTGATCGGAGCCATTTGTAGTGGCTCGGAGCCTACCGCCTTTTGTCCATTGACGTGTGCGGTCACCATGGAGACGGGAGTCTTCGCCGGCACCACGGAGATGGCTATACTCTGGCTGGGAGGTTTGATGAGAGAGAGGGGCTTGGCGTTCCCCATGGGACAACTTCTCACAGCCAGTTTCTGTCGAGGAGAGAAAAAGGGGAAGAGAAATGTGGCACAGTTAAAATAAAAGCTCAGAGCTCCCAGCATTCAGCACAGGGACACATTTTTTACAAATCCGCAAGAAATTTTCGAGTGATTCAACAGAAGTCATGCCGCTACTGCCCCAGTGTATACATTAAGATTGTATCTGCCAAACAAGTGACTGCTTTTCAGAAAATGGACTTGGACATTTTTTGCCCTACCTACTACCACTGGAACAAAAACGTGACTATAACTGACAATCAACTTTGTGGCAAATAAAAACAACCACATTCAGAGACGCTGCCAGTCTAAAGGTCCTACAGTTTTATTGAAGTGACTAAATTCACAGAGCCAAAGACTGAGCCGCCGCTAATGGGCCACAGATGGGATGACGGACCCTTCCTGATGCCAACAGGTAATCAGCCTATCGGCTGGTAGCCTGAAAGTAAATGGGTGTGTGTTGCAGTCTCCGCCGGGTCATATGCCAGGCTCAGCAGCACAGAGCCTGGGAAGGGTCTCTGGAGCCCCGGCGAAGGTAAGGCTCAGAGCTTCTGCAGCACTTCAAAGGCCTGCAGCAGGGATCCTCGCATGGCAGGAGGATGGCACTGGAACAAGCACTCACAGGTGCTGCAGACGGGAGTGAGCCTCCATCACTGCCGGGGCTGCCAGGCACCCTCCCTCTCACACTGACTGTAATGCAAACATACACTACACTCACTTCTGTCCTGGAGCCTAATGCCTCTTCAGAAACACAGAGGAATGGCCATGACTGAACCAAATGCCTGCATATTTACAGCACACTCTTACCAGTCCAGCCAGGTGCTTTGTGATTAATAAAAGAGGCCCATTCTTAAAAAATGCTGTTTCCTGTATCTCATTATGCTGCCTGTGTCTCACTCAATAAATCACTCCTGTTCTTTGAGTCATTATGAGCAATCTGCTACATCTTCAGTAAATCTTACAATGCTGCACTGTAAATCACACGGAGAAATCTTACAACGCTGCACCTTTTGATATCAAAGTCAAGTGGGCTTTGTAAAAGAAGCATTCACCACCACCACACAGAAATGAATAATTTGACTCCGCTACGTCACTGGCAGCGTGTTGATTTGAATATGGAAAAAGGAACGCCAGTCTGTTTATATATCATTCTCTCCCATGGTGCCACCTGCTGATTGTTCTAATCATGTAAAATAAATATGTATGTGTAACTCCAGCCCCCCCCCCCCCCCCCCCCCCCGCACTGCCGCATCCTCCACCTCAGCTGCTTCCTGTTGCGGCTCTGTGGAGCGCGCCGCTCGCACGCCCGCACAGATGAAGGTGCGTGCGCGGCGCCCGCCTCTCTGCGGGCTGCGGCTCTCTCCTGAAGCGGGCCTCCGCCTTGCCTCCTGGTGGCTGCCAAACGGCACTACGGAGCGCGGCTGCGGAGAGCCGCCGCCGGGCCCTCCCCCTCCCCACTCTTTGAAGAAAAA
Organism: Megalops cyprinoides; assembly: GCF_013368585.1. Taxonomy (NCBI): domain Eukaryota; kingdom Metazoa; phylum Chordata; class Actinopteri; order Elopiformes; family Megalopidae; genus Megalops; species Megalops cyprinoides. The sequence goes on from NC_050607.1 coordinate 13,014,508, forward strand.
CGCATTTCCAAGCTGAGATAAGTACACCTCGCTCTCGCTCACGGCTCAGACTAACACAACTGGAAAGCAGGGGGAGGAAGGAGAGGGAAAGGGGGGCATTCTAAATATTTCATACTCTATTCAGCTGCCCTTCTTTATCCCTCTCTACCTTTCTTTCAGGGCCTTCTTAGAGGGGTTTGAGAATGGGGGGGTTGTACAAGGATAAGGGGCTCCTTTCTTGTTGTTGTTTTTTATTATTTACAGTGTGCACTGATGAGGGCAGAGAATTTTTCCTTCACTTTCACAAACTGAAACTGTGCTCTGAATACTGGAAACAGGCCCACACAAATCGAGACACTGTTTTTAAACCACACTCTTCCTGTCCACAATAAGCTACAAATATTTAATTTACAACATAATGAAATTCAATCTTTAACTGGAAGCCTATAGAATCGCCACACTGTGGCAATACTGATAAAGGAATCAGAAATCTTTGGAATGATTTAAACATTGTAAACCGATATAAAATGCTTCGCTTCAAAGAACCTGCCTCGTGGAGAATTATTTGATAAGAATCTAATCATTTTTTAACAAAATGTGATTCTTAGGGTGTTCAGTGACCCATAATATCACCTTTGCAATTATCTCAGGAATGAACACTGAAGAAATCTGAGAACATTTGCTTAGCTGTGTAATACATAATTTGAAACAAAAAACACGCACACACATCTAATTAGATAAATCGTTGATTGCATTGCTGAGTTTCCTGATGAAAACCTAAAAGAGTTATAAATAAATAAAATATAAAAAATATTGTACGCTTGATTCTTTCACAACTTGGTAAACTGATAATTACCCAGGCTGAGCACGGACGCCATCCACCCATCTTATCCATTATAAAGGACCAACAGGAGTGGGGGGTGGGGGGCAGGGGGGTGGTTTGAGATTAATTTAAAGTCTGCTGCCTGGGACAGTGCATATTTAATCAGAGACCAAGGTCTGCGTTTTGTGTCCAGGGGAGGGGATGGGGGGGTCTAGAGTGAATTTATGGAACCACGGCGGGAGGGGGGGAGAAGGCGTAAGTGGGAGGATTGGGGGATTTTCTGAGGGCAGAGTCTCCGTGGAAACTAAATTCTCGCTTTGTGTCAAAACCCGCTCTAATCAGCAGGCACTCTCGTCCTCTCTGATGATGTCAAACAAGAAAGGAAATGTAAGACCAGCACACCAGGGCTCTCTCTTTTTCCCGCTTTCTGTCTGTTTTCCTATTCCTCTGTCTCTTCTCTTCTTTCCTCCATATCTCACTCTCTCCTCTCTTTATACTGTCTCTCCCTCTTGTTCTCCTTTCTCTCCCTGTAACACCCACTCTCAGGCACTGTGGCATTTCCTGCCTTCTTAGCAGAAATGCTGAAAAGGAAACCTCTCAGACAGCAACAGAAAATCAAACATTATCACGTTACACTTGTATGCTGCTGTGAGTTTACATGTTTTTCCTAAGCATTGGCATAAGAGGGTCCAACACTGAAAGCTCATCATTTTGAAAAAAAACATCAAGACATGCAGATTTAAAATGTGCACTTCTTAATATATTGTAAAAAGCACGGAAATATTGACCTGTTTCCCTAGAAGATACACTGGGGTTTAAAGAGCAGAACAAAGAATTAAGTCCAACAAAAACAATTAAGACCCATGATGGGAAACAGCAGATATTTGCTTTCAGAGCCTTTCATCAATAGTTACAAATCTACTTGTTAGTTAGCAATTTCACTGCAGCTGGCGAAGTAAATTAACCTTGATTGTGAATTAGAGAATCGCAGGGCTATGGCTAAATGAGTGAGAAAAACCTTGTCTGATAAAGACACAATACAAACATACAAACACAGAAATCAAAGTGAAATTGCCAAATGTCTTCCCTTGGTGGGAACAAAGAGCTGTAAAACAATGTGAAATGACAGCAGTCTGTCCCTCCATTCACACTCGGGTGGGAGTCCGCACTCCGCCACTCCTGTTATTCAGCCATGCTTCAACAGCACGTGCAGGGGGCCCCATTGTTTCAGGGGATCAATGTAATCCACAGGCAGCCCGAGCCCGGGCTGCCATTTGTTCAGGCTGAGGGTTCCTGTGATTGTCCCAAAGGCCAGCCATTTATATCCCCACACAATGCAGTGGGCAGAGCCGGCCCCCTGAAGAGGGAGAAAGTGCTTCTGGAAAAAAACTGGTGTTTCTGAAAGGCATTTAACAAACTCGCCTAGGTGAGTGTAGTGCTTCGGTACCCTGCAGTATTTAGCTACCACGGTTGCGACGGTTTCTTCAAGGAGTTTGGCCAACATTTTTCAGAGGCTCCTTCGTGAAACACCATTAACCAGGAAATTCAGGAAATAAACATGGAGCATCCCAGCCAGCATAATGTAGTCTTCATATGCTGTTGGGACTTCAGTAAGCAATGATGGCTAGTAAGTCTAAGACTAGTAAGTAATGAGCCTTTCACAAAATTACAATAAAATCATGTGAATGTTGCATTTTATCTAAAGTCGAAAGCATCAACAACTGACCTGTCACTATAATTATGCATTAGCACTGTAGCCATGTGACTGCGGGCTGGCTGGCAATTTGCGTTTTCGTCTTCATCACAGATCAGACAGCTACTGGTAAGGGGAGGCTTAATTGTGAGTACGACTGTACAAGAGAGCCTCAGGTGCAGATCTTCACACAGAAAAAGGGAAGTGCTAAACATACATCACCAGTGTGTCTGAACAAAATTAATTATGCTGTGAAATTATTATGCCTTTCAATGAGCTGTGTCAAGAACTAAAATCAGTCATTCATCTTTCTGAAGATGGAACACCAAATGCAATTTACAGTATGGTCAAAGAACTATTAGCGTACTTGAATTATCATACATATTACATGTAGTGGTACACCTATTCATTGGGTTAGAATTGACACTGGCTCAGTAAAGGGTTCAAATGGTTATCTGTAGACATTTTTTATTTCCCATGTTACAGACTGAGACATATGAAGTGCAAACAGCATATAATAACAGTGAACATGGTGAAAGCACACAGCGTGTATTACACGCTGGCTAAGCTAATGCCATGTCAGAGGTGCACCAGTTTTTCAAAATAACAGAAAACAACAGCCACAAAAAAGATTTCAATACCTTATCTGCAAAACTTTCCCATGCAGGATGGAGCTAAATAAAGTTTAATGCAACAAATCAGATTAACCATCCGGGGGTATGTCACTGTACTGAGAATCTTGTGTTATTAAAAACGACTCTAGAGGCTGTTACCTGTATATGGGAAAAAAAGCAAACCACAGCACAGCTGTCTGTGCAGCAGTCACCGCAGCATTCTAGTAAATGACATCACAATCATTCAAGGGCAAAATCTCCACCGGTGCGGAATCACTCTTTTTCTCATTCAGTTTGCAACCTGGGGGACCAACATAACCACAAAATTCCATAAAAAATTCTCTGTAATTATTATTATTTTTTCATGGAGCATTTGCTTTACAACGTGCAGCTTTCATTTCCAGCTCAATGGAGCCCTGGTGAAAACACTGTCTGGAGGTACGATGCGAAAAACCCCGTCTTCATTTTCCCACACACCTGAGAGACATCACCTGCACCCTTTTGGCGGGCAGCGTCTTGCTCCGCAGGCTGGCAGCCCGGTCCTCGGGGGCTGAGGCTTTTAGGGCCGGCTCGTTGAGCCTGCGCGTGCTGTGCCTGCGCTCGATAACGTCTCAGGGATGTTCAAGGGCCATTCATGTCGAATCCAATACGAGCGCGAGCCCCCGCCAATCAGCAGGCAGGGCCGCATGCAGGTGTTGTTATGGTGATGAGTGGGAAAAAGCGCAGGCCAGTACAGAGGGAGCAAGGGGGAAGGAAGTGAAGATTGCAGCTCTTCACGAGCCCCGAAACGGGGGGGGGGCACTCAGCGCTTGGTGCCGTGGAGTGGTGACATGCTCCTGAATGGAGACGTTGAGATTCTTCGTGCGCTGCTCTGATGAGCCCTACTTCTCCCGCGCTCTCATCCCCTCACCGCATCAATAGTATATCATGTTTCTGTGCACCGCCGTCCACCGCACTGTAGCTGTGAATGTTTAATGCAGAAACAGATTCATTCTAGACAACAAGAGAGTGTGTCTGTCATGTACACGGCATCTGTGTTCTGCCAGGCCTTGCACTGTGTGAGGAAGCGCACGTGCGCATGTTTGCAATAACCCAAGCAGCACAGCGGCCTATTGACTGTGAGGGGCCTCGGTTTGTTTCTGCAGTGTGTGTGGGCGTCCTCCACGCTGCAGCCCACTCTATGGATTTTCTGTTATTTGTGCAGTGGGTTTGTGAGGAAATCGCGCGAGGCAGGTGGAAATGGAAGCGGGCCTGAGAGATGATAATCTCCAGCCCGGGATCGGCGCTGTGGGCGAGGTGACAGAGCGGGTTAATTAACCTAGGAAAGTTCCTGCCGGCGCGCCCTCCACATCGCTGTGGAGACCGTGCGAGGAGCCTTCGACGGCTCGGCCGCTTTCTCACTGGACTGCACCACTGGGCTGCACCCCTGGGCGGTTCGTGGGCGCTTGCACTGTGCTGCTAGATGGTTACACAGAGGGAGCTTCATCACTGCAGGCCCAGACCTGGAGAGGCCCTCACCCCTGCTTGGTTTAGGAGAGCAGCTGCCCCTGTGTTCTGGGGCCCAGCAGAGACTCTCCTGCTCCATTTAGATCTGGTAGGAAGGGTTCAGTCTACTGCTACATCTAAGAACTACAGCAGCACATCCAACAACAAGGGGCCCCTCTAAGGTGCTACACAGTGGTGACCAGTCGCATATTCCACAGTGGGCACTGCGCACGGGTGCATTCCGACTGCAGCTCTGTGGATGCATCAATCCCGTGCCTGTTAAGATAACCCAGCGCTGTCACTGCCACACTGCTGAGATCACTGGATGTGTGTGTCAGCTGCTGGGGCTGTAAGCACTGGGGCCTTGGCTCGGCTGGTTGGCTGCTAAAGGAACCGGGGGTCATGACGCAGGCCGAGGTTGTCCTCTGGGACAGGGATTATCTGGGGTCTGTTGGCAGAGTCCCCACGCCGGGCGCCAGGTTTGTGCTCCTCCGTGCCACGTGGCGAGCGCTGGGAAACAGGCCAGGCCTCCATGCATCCTTTTGATAAGAAGGCGTCAGAATGACTGCCAGCGTGTCCTACAAAGGGAATCAATCAACACGCGTGCGCGCTGTGACCCCTAATAGTCCACTTGATAAGAAGAAGAGGAAACATCACATCTTTCTGCTGCCATTCAGAGCTCAAGGGCCCTACTGGTAAATGGAGCCAGGAGCAAATGGTTAACAGTGGTTTGATTACAGTTTGACAGACAGGGCAACCATTTCCAGGAATCGTTATCAAAATAGTTCCAAACCGAAGCCACTTACGAGAGGCTGGATGAGACTGATCATTTGCCCAGTAAATAAATAATGCATTGTAAAAACCACGATAACCATGCTACCCTGATTACGACTGAACCTTCTCTGTTAACAATTTATGTGTGGCTATTTCTCAGACATCTTAGAATTGGATTGGAATTAGGATCTCATATTCGGAATTGTTTAAAGACAATTGATTACGAGAGAAAGGGGAATTAATACTCCGTGTAATAACTGGCACCAATGGTATACAATCCTAAAGCACAGTATAAGCAGCCATTAAATCCCACCCCTGAAAACTTTCTATGCAGTGATCCCATCTGTTCCAGGCATTAGAAATCCAGGCCGCATCCTCTAATCCAGCATGTCAGTACAAAGACTGCGTGTGGAATAAATTATCCATTATACTTCAGATAGTTCATCTTCGCTATAGTAACAACAAGTACGCTTCGCGTCGACCATTCATTACCTCCACTCTGAAACAACAAACACAAAATTGTCCCGTGAACCTTTTTTGATTTGAAAGTTAAAAAGCAAAGCAAAACAGAGAAAGCGAAATTAAATTCTTACTCCCAATTTCCTCCCCGAGAAGACAATTCGATGGCGTGGCCGTTGCCCGTCACACTGTCTGTACACAATAAATCAATTTAAATGCAAATCATACACACCCCGAGCCTAATTTTCCCCTGGTGTGAATTGTCTCATTGGAATGCCACTCAGCAGACAGGGGCTCCTTGCCCCTGAAAAGTCAAGAAGAGGGACGAGGGAAGGTAAGAAACCCAAACTCCTAGATAAACCTAACTTGAAACTGTGCTTGCACACTTAACAACACTAAGCTGTCAATTTGCCATTGGATATCACAGGGAGAGTCGCACAATACATTTCTGCATGTGCACACAAGACATCACTGAGACAGCGTTTACTGTGCATTATGCAAAGAAGTCACGGAAGTTTGTTAAAGAGCTAAAAGCAGACTTATTACTCTGCACTGAGATAAACTGGTGATGTTGCCACGGCGAGGAGCAATCAATATGACTAATCCCCCTGCTTTAGAGTTCTGCTTCCAGGCGTCATAACATTTGCATATTTTTTTCATAAATTCTACAAGCCATTTATGTTGGAAATTAACATGGAAATCAGACAGGCTTATTACTTGTCCCGTTAACTTCTGAAGTGGTGCACCGGGTGTTCCATTTTATTCGTTATGCAACAACTACAACAACAGCAACAACAACCGAAGGATGTTGCATGTAAATGGCTGTGCATTGCTTCTAGAGTGAAAACTGCCACAAAGTCACCCTGATTCATTATGGTTTTATTCCACAGGCCAGGAGTCAACATTTAATCCTAATGACCTCTTGCCTTATCAGTTTCCATTCATTTGTTTTTTCCTAATGCTTGAAATGATCTTGACAAGATTTAATGAAGTTGAATAATAACAAACATGAGCATTTAATGCTGTGAACATGTAAGGTTAAAACCCCGTCCTTCTACCTCTGAAGCTTTAGCAGTGAAATTTCGAAAAGGCAGCCTTTGATCCAGGAGGGTCAGTCCACCCAGATGTTATTCATTCACATTACCTGCTGTTCATTCTGCACTTTTTCTTGATCAGAGACTGTTAAAAATCTCACACCCCCAGTTTTCTGCCTCCCTTCATTACAAGCAGCACCTGTCTTCTGCCGTCCCCTCATTACAAGTCAAATAAATTTCAAAAAATAAACGTGTCAAATAAATGTTGATTCATTCCATATCCAAGCATCCTACTATGAGCAGAAAAAAACTGACAGAATGCACCAAGGAAAAAAACGGTGTTTTTTCCTCTTGCACTTCCTGTCAGTCCTGATCTGGCTCATTAAAACACAAGAGCTGTTCAAACATGGCACTCAGAGACAGAATAGACTGAGAGATACGCATGCTGGGGCTCTCTGACCCTCTCCACTCAATCAGCGGTATCACAGCTCTCATCAAGAGGAACGGTACAGCTGCATACAGGCACTGCTCTAAGACAGGTAGCACCCTGAGACAGACACTACTCTCAGACAGGTATAGCACTAAGACAGGGAGTGCTCTGAGATGGGTGCCACACTGAGACAGATACCACACAGAGACAGGAGCCACACTGAGACGGGTATTGCTCCGAGACAGGTACCACACTGAGACAGGTATTGCTCTGAGACAGGTACCAAACTGGGACAGGTACTGCCTAGGCCTCCTAGGAGGCAGCAGAATAGAAAGGAAATACGACACCAAAAAGGAACCAGGTGCAGCTCCCAGGTGGGGCACTGCTGTCATACCCTTAGGCAAAGGTGCTGTGCTTTACCTGAACCGCATCACCGAAACATCCAGCTGGATAAACGGATTACACAAACAAACAGTATGAAGCCTTCCCTTGACACGGGTGAGCGAACTTCAAAAGAACACGGGAATCCCATACATAGCAATCAGATGAAGAAAAGGAAGACCGCTTTCCTCTAAAACCATAAACAACTGAACCACGCCAAACAAGGCAGACACCCCGTGAGTCGCTGGTCAAAACAAATGCCACTTTAAGAAATCAATGAAAACTTCCTAACAATTTCTGGATTATGGAATAGAACAGAAAACAATACCTGAACCAGTTGATTTTTTTTCTTTCTTTCTTTCCAGGCTGTTAATTCCCATGAGATTATTAAAACTGCATATCACTGCAGGGCGTTTAGTTATTATTTGACTCTTGGGTTGCGTGCAGTGATTCACAATCACCATGCAAATAGAATTTTCAGTTTTCAAATAGAATCATGCTCTCTTTGACTCCGTTCTGTGTGGGGGGGCCTGAGACGAACGGGTGTGCCCCGAGGACTCGGTAACCGTGATGCATGCATGCAACCCTGAGGAAACGAGCCGGCCGTGCATCCAAAAGCATAATCACAGACAGGCCTCACTCCAGCCCCGCAGCTGTAGGGTCAGGGCCTCCGTGATGTGTGAGATTGAAAAGCAGAGAGCCGGAGCTCGTGCACACCAGGGCCCGAGGGGCCTCTGATCCCGGCGTCGCACCTTCAAACACTCAAAATGCTTTCTCAAATCACCCGTTTTATTTATTCTTTCCGTTTCTGCTGCTTGAGAGGTTGGCGGAAGCGTGCGCCACGGCCCTGTGAGCCAGGTCAGAAAGTGCCCTTAAGCATGTGGACATTACGTTAAATTAAACAGCAGCAAGTGGAGCTGTATCCCAGCTCTGCAGATCTCAAGGTTGGAGGTGGCGATCAACACCGGGATGAGGCTCGGGGTTCACTGGGGGCCCCAAATCGGAGTCAGGGCTGTGTTCTAACCCATCACAACAACAGTAGCAAGCAGCAAACTGGAGCAGTGAGAGCCAGGTTTAGGCCTCAAGTATCTGCTCTAATGCTTAGGCCCAGAAAAACAGCCACATTAATACAGCAACACTATTAATACAGCAGTAACAGCAACACTAATCATACCTCTCATTAATCTCATAGGTTGGGCCTCTGTAACAGGCTTTCAATTTATGACACAAAGGCGGGGACTAAGTTTGTCTTCTTACATGTCACCAGTAAAACAGCAGTACCACATGTTTTCCAAACTGACATGATGATTGACTATTTTTTTACATTTTTACAACATAGTACATATCCAAGCAGTTGCCTTCACATCACTATTATTAGATATACGCATTACCAAATGTGACAAAGTACTTTGCTTATAAAGAAATCGAAGCAGATCTGAACACAGGATGCTGTGAACTGTTTACTCCATCCTGCATTCAAATCCATCAATCCTCACATAAAGCGTTATGACGAGGTATTCATTCTGCTGCTGATATCTGCTGTATAATCAGTGACACTGAGGATGAAATCCCGTCCCTCTGACAAAAGAACGAGCATTAAGTTGTGGAGCACAGCTGTCCAAGGCCAGCGCTACCTCTACAGCCGACGACAAGACATTAACCAGACAATAATTAACTCTCCTAACTTCCACTGCCACCGACCGGCGGCCAGCGACGCTGCCATCCCTCATCTCATTATCACTCCCCGCGACCAGGAAACAATTTATATGATCGGTTGCCACCCTGACGACTCAATGTAATTCCTCTTTTAGCGGTCGGTTAATAACATAGTTTTGACCTTTCTGCAATTTTCCAGTTGTGGCAGCGGTGAGTCAATAAGCCCCTCTCCTTGGTTCCTTCTGATAGACAGAAGTGAAGGTGGACGAGCAAATAAACACCTTCATTATGTGGGAATCAAGCCAATGCGTCTTCCTCTGACGTTGCAGGCCCACTGCTTGCTAATACCTAGTGTAGGTAAATAGGATGTTGGCACTTATGTTCCTCACATTCTGTGTTGGTATAATTTCCCAGTCGTTCCCTCTCTTACTTTAGTTTATTGGAAAAGGAGGGGAAGGCAATATATGTATGACTTAGGAAGTGCTTTCCTAGGTTTACGGCAAATCTACCCTCAGCGAAAGGGTAAATGTAGTTTGATAAAACGTAAACAAGTCAAAATGACATTTTAAAAAATGGCTCCATTTTATAAATGTCATGAGGTGTAATTAGTCCCACTCCTTGCTGAAAGCTCACATCACATGACAGCTGTTCCCTATATGTAAGAAAAGTCACTCTCACTGGTAACATTCTTTTCACAGGACCACTGGAGCTCTCGGGATCTCGTCACAGAGATGCAAGAATAACCGTAAGGCAGAGAGTAGATAACCAAAGGGGACCTGTTCCCTTAGTGTTAACGCAAAAGCCAAAAACCTGTCCGTCGCTGATGCCTGTGAACAGGAGCCTTGTAAAAATGTCATTTTCGAGCCAGACACAAGTGCAAACAGTGGCTGAGCACTGCTTAAAACAAGGAGGAGATGTGAGAACAGTGAACAGTGTGACTATCGACTGGCCAGTCATGCTGCAACATTGACTTTAGCTAAGACCATCCAAATGACTGGCAGGGTATGTAATGAAACTCACAGGCCATGTAACATATCCTTTTAGCCATACCTAGGAATATTAAACCCACTCTCTACATCCTGAAAGACACAATCTTTATCAGGATGAAGGGAACAGGATGAAAGTCAAGCACCGTTTTCACCCACTATGATGTTTATGGTAGTGGACACAATTTTCACTATTGCTTGCTCCGAGTGTCATAAAGCACTACTGTTATGTCCTGTGTGACGAAATTTTGAGTTTCACAGACAGAAGAACACCAAATGGGGGAAATGTTTACTCCATTAAAACCAGCCAATCACCATGGAAAAACTATCAGACAGAAAGGGAGGATCTAGCCAATCAGAGCATGGGAAAACACTACAATGCTGATGGAACATCTTGGTGAAAGCTTGTCTGAGAAGAAGGCCTGCAATAGTGCCTGCATGTGCCTTGCCAAAATGTTTCTGTTTGAGGGTTTGCTAATCTTCCACTCTGCTACCACACACAGCTTCTCACTGTGTCTATTGGCTCATCATATTTCACACTGATTGTCAGTTACAAAATGTTCATATTTTGACTGTCATAATTTTCTCCGAAAATACATTACTCATTACAACATGACATACACAACATACAGCCACCACCATTTACCACCAGGGGTTTGCATTTATGTGGTACAATAAGTAAACAAACATAGTAAAAGACTCAGATTAGAGGCTAGTAAAGACTAGTAAAGACTCAGAGTAAAACAGAATAATAGTAATAGATTTAGTTATGAACATTATAAACAGTCTTTGAATGCTGACGTGTGATGTGTATTGCTTTTTGTACCATATCACTCCCCACATGCATCCCTTCCACCCCCAAAAATCCCTTTTTCAACACTAACCGCTGAAATATCTAAACTGCTATTTCAAGAATCTGCAGCAGCGACTCAGTGAGAACAAACTGCGGGGAAGGTGACAGGAGATGACAGGAGCTGGCTGGCTCCCAGGCCGGTGAGAAAGTGTGTCTGCCAGGGAGGCAGCTTCGCACAGCCTCTTCACAGCACAGACGCCAGCGGCTCGGCTCCATCCCTGCTCCCTTACAGCGTGGAGCAGGACGGGGAGAGGGGGACGGCTTGGCCTCCCCAGCCAGGCCGGGGAAAGCGAGAGAGAGAGAAAGCGGACAGCTGGCACCTCTACACAGGGAGACGGAGCGGGGGGATGGGGCAAGCTGAAAAAGGGGGAGGTTGGATGGGGGCCCCTCTGCGTGTGTGTGTGTGGGTGTGTGTGTGTGTTTGTGGGGGAGGAGGGGGGTTAGGGGTTGGATGAGAGGATGTCTATAAGAAAGTGTGTGTGTGTCTAAGTGTATCCATATGTCAGTGTGTCTGCATGTCTGTGAAAGTGTGTGCATATGTGTGGTGACGTGTGTGTGTGTGTGTGTGTGTGCGCGTGTGTGCATCGGTGTGTGTGTGTGTAAATGGAGGCTTGGGCCTGTGGTGGAAGGCAGCAGATGGACTCCTGCTGACAATCACTGAATACAGATGCAGCAACAAAGAACGACAGCAACCCAGCAGCGAGGAGCCAGAGCGCTGGAGCGAACAGCACTGCGAACACAAGGAGGCCCCCCTGGAACAGGCCTGGGGGGCTGCAGGCAACAACCTGGACACTCAACATTTGGCAACTTTTCTGAGTCAATGTGGGACAGAGACCACTGCGCTTCTGAGCTCCAAAAAAACAAAAAGGGCTTTTTTTAAAATCAGGACCCTTGAAAGACAATGGCATACAAATGAGAGCTAAGCTAACATCTCATCCATCAACTGACAAACCATGCATGGAGCTCTGGGTACTTTTTGCCCACAACAGCTGAGCCTAGATCGGATTACCCAACCTAATCTTACCACAATGACTACATAAAAATAAGGATAAACCGATCCAAGATCAGTGGTTGGGGGCAGAATGTGTCAACACCATGCTTAGACTATCTGTGCATCATGCTGTTATACAAACCCACATAATGGAGTAAGCATGAATGAGAAAAACCTCAAATATGCATCATTCACAAAATTTACATTACTTACTTTTACTTGCTTACTTCTTTTGAAATTTTACATTGAAATTTGAAAAAAAAGCATAAAATTCTTTAAAATATAAACAGAGAAAGCTACAAGTAATTGAAACGTTAGTAGTCATAATGAGAGTAGTGGTACTCCTGCATATTCTATATACTTCCTGTCCCAACCCAGGGGGGGCAGGGGGACAAAGAGGCCCCCCTGTGTCCCTGATGTTTGCCTCAGGGAGGCTGGTGGTGGTGCCCTGTCTGTAACAGGACAGTGCAGACAGAGAAAAACAAAAACCAGTGGCAGACCGTGACAGAGGGACACTCCAGTGAGACAATGCGCTTGTCCTCACGGCAAAAGCTGGGGATTAATTTATCCCGCTTTCACCATCCAGTCGTGACTCAACCTGCCAGAGAGGGAGCGTAGCTCTGTTTCATGGCTGCACACGAGCACAGGCCTCCCTAAACCAAAACTGATCTTCCCACTCATCAAAAATCAAAACCTGAATACTGTCCGCTACACACACAGACACCTGGAGCCATCTTGTAAAACATGTTATGATAAGAACCTGACAGGAATTACATACAATGTCTTTCTTTTTATTTATATATATATATAGTAATGGTAAAGTATGTGCTACACTGTTTCGGCCTTATGTGTTGGTTTGTTTTAGCCTTTGTCAGGTGAATGTCTGTCTTGTGTCTGTCCTTAAACTGAACGAATTCAAGTTTTTTTCCACTGTAACTTGCATGTATAGTACTTCCCTGCAATACGGCTGACAGTAATAAAGTAGTCTGTGCATTACTTACCTGCCTTAAGCCAGTTTCATAAGAAAACCACACAAAAACAATATTGCTGCAGATCATTTCCTCCCCGTACATAAATCCACTGGTGACCCCTATCTAATTAAGGAGACTGGATGAATGATGGAGAGAGACAAAGTGAAAGAGAGAGAGACTGAAAGAGAGTGAAAAAGTTACATACATTGAGTCTCAGAATGAAAGACAGGATGTGAAAGGGGACACTCTCGTCTCTGACACCACTGCGGAAAGGGCAAAGCGTGGATAAGATCGGCAGCATCAGGTGAGTTTAAAATGGAAAGCTCCATCTTAATCAGCACTCCGGCCCTTACCTTCCCCCATGTTCCTACCCTGTGTGCTGCTAATACCATCTCCAGTGATGTAACTATACCCGTCCAGGACGTGGCTCTAACTATACCTGTGTGGAATATGGCTCGATACTTATGCAGTACACAACTCTAACTTTACCTGGTCCACACATGACTTATCACGCACTAACTCCCAATCCACTCCCACTGATTTCACGTTGTTCTGGCATAATGTTAACTGCATGAGTGCTTTGGGACTGTATTTTCAGACTTGTGCTTGCAATAAATTTGCGTTATTACTAATTCGTTTGGGAGCTACGAAATTAAATAGTATAAAATAAAATAAATAAAATAGAAATAAACTAGTATATGTGATAACTCTGGTATTTCCTGTATTTCCAGACAATCCCTACAATAAACTGGTTTTATCTAGTATAAAAATCCCATGCATCTTGCTGTTCATGGTATTCCTTGTCTATCTCCATTTTTTCTCCTGTTTATGATGGGGGGGGGGGGGGTCCAAATGGGGGGATCAACATCATCAGGCTCAAAGCCAAGTGCAGCTCCTTCACATCAGTCCCCCTGTAACTACATCATACAGCCAAACCAGATATATTCTCATTGTATGGAAATTCATGTCTCCTGAACAGTACTTGCGGCGTAGGCCTCAGACCTTTGCAAGACAATGGCACACAAATGGGAGCTACTCTAACTCATCTATCAACTGATAAACCATAGAGAGCCATGGGAACTCTCTGGCCACAGCTGATCTCAAATCAGATTACCAGCTCCATCGTTACATACAGTCATTTCTCAAAAATGGATGACCTGTTCCAGGATATGTGGTTGATATCGGTCTTATTTTAACATCCATGTATACACATCATAATAAGTGCTTCACTCACCTTGTAATGGAATGTATTTGTTTTGTACACGTTTAAATATTTTATTGACACAAATTTGAAATGAAAGCATATGTACTTTAGACACTGTTACAGCTGAGCCATGAGTTTTCACCCTCCTCCATATTACTTTTACTGGCATTATGGTGGTAAGTTCAAAAGGAAGCTAGTATTTCACCTGGGCTGTGAGCTGGGGCAATGAAAATGCAGTATTTCTGCCCATAAAATGGGAAAACCTGTCCAGCTTTTATTCACACAATTCTTGCAGTGGCATCCGCCGCCCGCTCCCCATAAATGCACCCCAGAGCAGCTCTGATTTGCGATTCCTCCCATTTCTCACCTTGACGACTGTAACCGCTCTCTATATCAGCGCGTTCAGCAGACCCCCGATGGCAAATATTGACACTGTGGATTTTCAATGAGGAAATTCTCGCTTCAATCTCTGGGCCACTCTGCCTCTGTTCAGCGCGGGCCTGCGTTTGTGAGGGGTGCGTTTCCTCTCAAGGAGGGGTCTGAAGGGCCCGCGCCAACCCCAGCGTGACGCCAGGGGAACTCGTTGCAGAAAGATGCGTTTTCCCTTTATTTTTTCCTGTTGAAACTCATCCCGCTGTTTCTCAGCAGTAACGCCTCAGCTGGTGGCAGCCTTCAAATCCTCACTTATGTATCAATTACTCGGTCAGTTCTGTCTGTCTGTCTGTCTGTCAGTCTGTCTCTCTCTCTCTCTCAAACACACTAGTGATGGGAGAGTGAGGTTTCATGGATCCCACAACACAAGGTGCTACCATTAAATCACTGACTCAGATGAGCCAATTAAAAGATGTGGCTCTCCACGGAAAAAAAACGTTACGATTGGTTCACGTCAGTGAGTCATGAACAGCACATGATAGCTCTGCCCATAATGAGGCCTGACTCTCCCACCTCCAGTTTGTGTCTGTGTGTGTACACCGTAAAGTGAGTGCATGTCTCATCACTAACACACACAGACAAACACTACTCACTTACACAATGTTTCTTCCCCTAGAGGCATGAAAACTATGAGCCAGAGGAATAGCAGTTTTACAAACTATGTCTCCATGCATTAAACTTGTATTAATCTGTTTCTGTGTGCTCCAGCTATTGAATAGCCATTCTCTGCGTGAGAGGCTCTGGGCTGGATCCTGGGTGACCCAGCTCTTGGTTACCGCCACCACATTCCTGGCATGCGGCGTGGGGGTGACATCAGCATTTAACTCACAGCTGTTTCACAGAAGGAGCAGTCAAAAGGACACCTCCACAGGCGAACATTTACATGGGCACAGCCAGGCCCTTCCTTCCCTTGCAGCTCACAGAGAGAGGCCCGGGCAGATGCGACCCGACAGCCGTGGCCGCTCATGTTCTCTTTCAGGTCCTCCTCCCTACACTACACCAGTCAGCTGATTATAACACCCTTAATATGGGTGGTGGGGGGGGCTGTGCAGTGAGAGGCAGCTCTGATTAAAAAAAAAAAAAAAAACAGACTTTTTTATCTTTTTTTCTGCACCATTATGGCTCATCTGCGATCACTTCAAATTAGATCTACAAGTCAATACCAGAAGTCAATATTTAATTTACCCTCTGCAGGTGGTGATTTAGTCCGAGGCGTGTCAGGCGACAGCGGCTGTGCTCACAACACAGCCTGACGAGCAGAAACGTCCCTTCGGATGAGGGCAAACATTGGGCCGCTATCTCCCCATAAAGGCCACCGTGGAGCTCGGTTTTCAGTGCAGAAGAGAGCAAGTGTAAATGGCGATGGACACCCGATTCACAACTGAGGGACCCTAGATGGCCAGGAATGCACTGATCAGGGTCATTAACTGGGGCCAGACAACAGACGGGCAAGCGAGCGGACACGCGTCATCGTATTGACACAGGGCTGCGGCGTGTTGTATTGACGGAAGGCACGGTCCAGCGGCTGGGCTTAACAGAAGCTTTGAAGGATCGTTTAACCGCCCGAGTTTGTGTCTTTGGACACTGCTCACTTTTTATCTTGCCTCTTTAGTTTTGTCTAATGATGCCTTTGGGAAAAGAACAAAGGAGGGTGCACAGAGCTATAATGATCACCACACAGCTCATGCTGTAAATACACGGATGGTCTGGCAACACAGAGACCCTCAAAGACTATTAAGAGCTGCCATGCATTGGGATATTAAGTCCTACTGACCCTCGAACTACTCAAAGGTCACTCAGCCCAAAAGACATCCATCTGATGTAGGTGTCTGCCAACCTCAGACACCTTCAGAAATCACCCAATAGACTTGCTCAATAACAATGACTCTGTGTACTGTACTGTGCTGTGCTGTGCTGTTGACCTTCACTACAAAAGATAAAAAATGAAATCTGCTTCAAATGTAGGTGCTGCATCACTAAGTTTTTGTATTTAGAGGGCAAACTGACTACTGTTATTATTCTTATTTGTGTCATTATGGTCCCTCATTGCAATGCAGAATGGCGTATGTATCTCCTAACCCTCCTAGCTGAAAATCCCATCCAGCCAAATGTTTGTGTGGCAGTGTTTGCGCACCCTCGTCCTTTTGTCTGTTTACCGCTGGTTCTCCAAACAGCCGCCCTGCGGGAGTTTGAGATGCGCCACTCCAATGCCGCTGTGACATTGGGGGATGGCTGAGCACAGAGGGCGCTGCTGCAGGTTGTCACTCGCCATTCAGCTGCGACCGGCCCTGACGCGAGCTGTCACCAAACAAAGCCCAGGTCAGGAAGGGGAGAGCAGGGGCTCTCACACAGATTTATTTTACACTAAAGACCGGCGCACACACACAGTGTATTTACACTGGTGGATACAGTGAGCGTACTCTATTCAATACAACAGTCAGGACACTCTTAGGTGTTCTGCAAACTCAGGCGGCCGGGCTGCTGTGACTTCCGTTGGTGAAGAAACCTGTAGTGGATGGTGTGTAACAGTTACAGTGTAGTGGATGGTGTGTAACAGTTGCAGTGTAGCGGGTGGCGTGTGACAGTTACAGTGTAGTGGATGGTGTGTAACAGTTGCAGTGTAGCGGGTGGCGTGTGACAGTTACAGTGTAGTGGATGGTGTGTAACAGTTACAGTGTAGCGGGTGGTGTGTAACAGTTACAGTGTAGCGGGTGGTGTGTAACAGTTACAGTGTAGCGGGTGGCGTGTAACAGTTACAGTGTAGCGGGTGGCGTGTAACAGTTACAGTGTAGCGGGTGGTGAGTGACAGTTACAGTGTAGTGGTGGCTGTACCATGTATGAGAGTTGGGTTTCTGCAGAGGGGCCTGGTGCTGGTCCATTAGGAACACTGCCCTGGAAGCTTACTGTCCGCTGGAGCTATTAAGCACTTTTTTCCTATTAACAACTGCCTTAAATGAATCGATGCAGCCACTCCTCCAAGTGCTCAGCCGACTGGTTGTGCAAAAGACCCAGTGATTATGGCCATGGTACCAGGATAGGGCACCCCTTGTTCTGGGGGAGAGGCTTAAAGGAGATTGCCCAGTAAGAGTGAAGTCATGCAAGAGCTATCGTCCTCCCCTGGTTTGGATGTTTCTATCGGAGTGATTGTCCCACTACAGTTTAGTGACGTATGGGTCCCTTTGGAGGTTTGAGATTCAATGTTAGTACAAAACTGGCACGTACATCATCCTACTTCAAGATCAATGGGTAATCTGTTCTCTCTTATAGAGTGGATTTTCAAAGCAGCTACAATGCCACTATAATCAATACTGACATCAAACGCCATACAACACTTCTACCTTGATATAACATTGCCTGGATGTAACAAGCAAATTCTGATTGGCAAAGGCCCAAAAGCACACATGTAAATACATAACAACAAAAAATGCAAATACACCCATTTACAAGGTAAACCGGCGTGTCGTGATAGAAAACAAACTCAATCTCAATTACACACGTGAATGCTTCGTAACAATTATCCCCCCACCACAGAGCGCAAAGTTCGTTTTAATTAGGTTTTTTAAAGCACTTATGCATAGTCTGCTCAGCAAGGAAAAAATATGCAGTAGGAAGGAAAGCAAACCTGGCTAAAGCAGAAGGGAAATTGACTTGCAGAACATAATAAATCGCAGCTCTGAAATCAAACCGACACATAATGAATTGGAGGCTTTTTTTCCCTTTTGTCTTGTCTTTTGAAACCACTAGAGAATACATTTCCATTCTCAGCATTTCTTTACAGTCGCCAATGCTTAATGTCACTTTAAAAAAGGACAGATGAGAATGGAGGTAGTGCGAGGAGCCAATTTCATTAGAAATTACCGGATGACTTTCTGAAAAATTTACATAATTTGCTTCAGTGTTTAAAGAAAACGTCAAATACTGAAGTACATTTTCTATCGTAGACAGAAATTACTGCCATCAATCTGTTTTAAATTATATCCTGCAAACTTTTCATTTTCTTTCCAGTGTGACATTTCATGCTGCATTCTGTAATATCTCTTATCTCCTCACACATACAAACACACTTATAGCTGACACCATATGGGAAGCCCAGTGTTGTTTTTGCACTGAACTTCTCAGTGCATTATGTGCATTCAAGAGGAAGGAATTCACTGATAATTGCATCCATTTGACATTATTATGCGATTGATATATGCAGACCTACCAAGGGAACCATGGGAAAAAACTAATGCAGGGTCCACCATTGTTTTCATCTCAGCCCTAGAGAATGTTGGGATAGTAAGGGCAAAAAAAGAAACAGTAAGATAAATACATAACACCATACAAGAAGATGGCTTCATTTTATATGCATTGCTTTCCACACTGGGGAAATTTATAAACTGAGTGCTGATAGTTTCTGAGTCAGTCTGACGGGAGTACAGTGCATGGTATTGTCGGATAGATTGCCTTTCTCGAAGCCTACACCATTTTACCATGTCGACATGGTCAAATAAAGTGGGCTTCATTCTTATTGCTTCCCATTCCTCTTCGGCTCATGGCTTCTCTTACCACAGCTGCCGGCTGTCGTGATGCCCAGGTCCTGTAGCTCTGGTCCTGTGTTGATACTTGCTTGAAACAGTCTTTGTGACTCCATGTCCTATCACGGGCATCTTGACGAAGACCACATTTTCACCAAGTGAACACGTGTGTGTCATGTTCCACAGGCATTCAACATTCTTTCTCATCCTTATACTCCACACTAAAGATAGTCAATGAGTAGCATCCAAGATGATGCACATTGTATTTTGTATTTTGTACTTTATATTGAGGATTCTATCCACTCATAGCTGAATCTATCTCTGGTACTGGAAGTCAAACCATCAACCAAAATGCACCTGTTTTAGCATAGCTTAGGACAAAGTACATTTTCCAGAGGGAATCGAAAATCCAGAAACTTGAACGGTGGAGCAGAAACAAATAAATGACTATGAACGAATATATCCGTCAGTACCATGGAAACATCCAGAGACTCTTTGGCTCTTTAGCTAAAGATCAAGTAGAAATGCAAGATATAACTCAAGGTATAGTGCCACTTTTTATATATTGTCTCTGACCCTTCTTCCAAACTAGACCTTTGACCTGTGATAGGAGCGTATCACTTCCTGTGTGTCACAGTGAACTTCCCAAAAAACTGGTAAGTGTTTATCAAGATACTGCTGCAGGGACTTTCTCAAAGGCCACTATCACAAAATCTGAAAGAGCTTTAGCATGACTGTATATCCATGACTGCTGCCTCTTGGTTTCAATATATAACGTATATTTTCCCAAAGGTACACAAAAAAACAACACAGGTAAGCAGCCATGTTTGTATATCTCCTTTTCCTGTGTTACAGCTTTGAAATGGATGCTCTTGCATAAAAGCACAGGTGTGGCTAAAATCTCAAAATGATGGGTATGGATTTTGCGGGGAACACATTTGTTATGTTTGGAGAAGTCTTTTGGGGCTTTCCTCTTAGAACTCAGAATCTCTCTGGGGATCCCAGTCTGGCAGTTCAGCAGCCACACTGACAGAGTACAAAAAGAGCTGTGGAAAAGCACTGCATTTAACTGTAAATCGCGTTGGAGAAGCTTTGCGTTATGTAGAAGTCACAGGGGATGAGGGGTTATTTGAGGCAGAGTTGACTTGCCCTGACACTGCTGAAATATTAAAACATGGCAGAGAGCAAAAGAGTTGACCATCTGTGACAGCTGACGCGTCCGTTACCACTCCGCGCCTGAAAATAAAGTGCCTTGGACACACCGTCCTACGATGGGTGGGTGTTTTTTAAAAATCCTAAAATCAACAAGAGGGAGACTATTCCAGGAAATCATTTTAAAAAAGGTAACGTAGCCAAACCTTGCTTTTGAAATATCCTTGCTTAGGTGGATCTTACAAACAAATTCGGGGCAGCTGAAATACCTCCAGATGACCACAAGAAGCACTTTCTACTGTTTGACCTGGGCAGATGAGCGAAAGCTCTGAGGTTAAGCACAAATTTCACACACTAACTGCATCATCAGATTGAAAGATCGCGGCAAGATAAATGTATGTTTCCTACCTTATGTATGATTTTACTGCTGTTGTTGGATAAACCACAGGAATGTGGTTGTTTTGTCATCTGGGCCCTTCTCAGCCCATGCAGCGTGTACGCTGTGCTGCTTCCTAACCGCCCCCCACCCCACATCCCATACAGAAAAGACAGATGATTGTCTTCAGGTTCAAGCCGCCCACTCAATCTCTCATGCTGTTATCGCCGGCCAAATTGCCATTTCATTAGAGCAGGCAAATGCAATTTTCTTTTGGATGTGTGAGGCGTACCTTAGACAAACTCCGCAATAGATCCCAAAAAACGATTTCAGCTGGACAGCAAACATCAGTTGCAACCCATACGTGTAAATCCCTGTGGTAAGAGCTGTTCTCCTGGAGCAAGGACACTAATCTTGTGTGAAGATTATATTTACTGTGTGACGTGTACAGCCTTTTTCTCTGGTATGATGTAAGTTGGGTCTGAATAAAAGGCATGAAGTCATATCGAGGCTCCATTTAAAACTAGGTACATTCTGCTCTGAATTCAAATATGAATTAGCCTTCTAACCTTTGATCATTTTCCACGTAATTTTCTGGGACACAGAGTACTATGGGTTTCAGAGAATATTTTCTCCCCATCTTACATGAATGCTCATTTCAGTGGCACAGTAATTTGCCAGGTTTTCCAGGAATCAAGTCTAGTTTATCTCTAAAGAGAGCCTCTGTTAAAGCTTCAGTTTTTTTAAAAATCTCTCTGGTTTCTGAGAGATGACCCTCCTCCTGTCATACACATGGAAATGTTTCAGGAGCTATTTTGATCAAAAGGAAACCCATCTCTCTGATATCTACCCGATTTTAAATTTGACATCACACAAACTGAAGATGGTGAATTAAATTCCCCTTCTCACTCCACGGCCTCAGCACAGATACTCCAAGGCTGTCATGAGAATTACATTCATTTCTGCCTTCGTCCACGGAAAAGGGTCACAGACCATCTTGAGGAGAGGCGAGATGAAAAGCTCAAAGCCTGCTGAAGAGCCCCTATCCCTCCACTCCATCCTGGACCTCAATGAATTTTTCAATATGAGCTTCAGCAGGGGGGCACAGATACTTCATCTTGAACTAGGCTTTGTAAATATTGCCCCTGTATTGCTCTGACTCTGAATCAGTGCAAGCTTTTATACATATACAGTATATATCAAATCTTCTGTTAGGATTTCGTGATTGCGTAATCATATATTCATGGTTGAGAAACAGCTGTCCAGTAAGCCTGCCACGTTGCCACTAACACCTCTCTGTGCAGCGTGTGATATCCTGCTTGCAACCTAGCAACCCTGACTGAAGCAGCGTGGGGGATGGGGGTCATACCCGGGGGAGAGCGCCTGCACAGCCAGCACAGCTGCAGCCCTGTCCGTACCTGCCTCGCCCTCCCATCTCCCCACTGGGGCAACCGATACTGTAAACATGCAGGAATCAGGCCGCACTCAAAGCCTGGGACTTGCCTGAATTTCTCTTCCCCGTAAGTCAAACAGAGCAAGGGGTGAGATGTACAGGGTGTGTATGTGTGTGTGTGTTTTACTAAAAAAGTAAGACTGGTATCTATTTGTTAGTTAAGGACAAGTGCTGACTGAACCTAGGTCTCAGGCTGCTTGCATCTCACTCTACCCTCAGATTAGACTGAGAAGGCAGTGCCATCATGTTCTTTCTCAGCCCACATCCTAATAAGGCTCTCTGGTGCAAATTGCTTGGGCTAGTGCTGCAGCACAGTACTCTGGGTGCGTTAGCCTTAGATAACACGTACTCACCATTAAGCAGGTCAGTGGGTTGTTGAGCACTAAAAATGTACTTACAAGTGTATACAACTCGCGGAGAATATTGTGTCCTTAATTACACACCCGATACGGCCTCTTGCACATCAGTGTGTGCCATCAAAACAAACTGAAGTATAAATGATATTACTTCTTCCGAGTGTCGATGGGAGTCTGCATCTGGTTTGCGCAGCATAAAAAGTTCAGCTTCATAAAGTCTGCAGGTCCATATGGTGTTTCTTAGGGACACGTCATTACTATGCAGTAACCGACTCTTTCGTTCTTCTGTCACTATGACAAATGCAAGGGACCGCACCCCCCGGAATACAGCGCTGTGCAGAGATTGAGATGATGTATGTTTTCAAATTTATTAAGGAGTGATTGGACGGGCATGAGGCTGTGTTTTTTTTCATAATCATTTTCCTTGTCCTGCACCAAAGCCCCATCGCTGTTCCAGTAAGTGTATTATAATAACAACAGCCAATTACATTTATATAGCACTTTTTGTCGGGGGGGGGGGTTGCACAACCGCAGCTGAAGTGAAACACAAGCAGGAACTGCTGCCCCTAGTTTAGTTGCTGGGAGAAGAGGAAGCAAGCAGCCATTTTGCCACCATCAGAGCAACACAAGTGAGCAGGTCATTTCACGTCTGCGCAGCACTGCAATCAAATAACATTCATAACCTCAGGTGCAATTAGATGGCAAGTCCAGGATCTTTGCAAGGACATGTGACTACAGGTTGCTAGTATACAGCTAGCAAATACAGGAAACAAAACAGGACTACAACAGAATGTGAAAATGTACACAGCAACAAATACAATTTAGATTTTTAAACAACACCATTTGGTGGTAAAAGCATAGGATTATACTCCAATAAAGTTGCATCACAACTTGTAGCTAACTGCATCACAGCCATTGAGAGCTCAAGCGTTTTTTTACTATGTATCTACCCTTATTATAAAGGTTCCACTTAACACTGTGGAGGAGGATACATTCTTCTGCACATGTGTATGAACCAACAAGTGCTACAATGAAAGCATGCGAATTTCTCTCACCAGTTCAGTTCGATGGCACAGCAAACATGAATCTGAGCCCTAGTTTTGATGAAACGCACCGTTAAAAACCTCACAGTAGCAAACAACGGCATCAAGGACAGACTTACATTACATGAAATAATAACACGAGATACAATCTCAAACAAAAGCTAGAGTAAGACAAATAGGCATGAAAATTGTGATGGAGTGGGTTTGCGGGCCGGCCCCCACAGAAAAACGCTCGCTGTGTGCATTGGCTGGGGAGTGGCGAAAAGCAGATCTTCAGCTGTTTATGATTTGACGACACGCAGGAGCCATTATCGTTGGGTAAACAGTTTATATTTGTTGTGAAGATCAAACAAATTTCTCATGTACTGGGCTATCAGTACGCTTCCCTTTGAATCAGTCAGATCAGGTCTACAGCATTACTGCAGTGCTGGTGGGCTTTCAAAATGCATAACATGGAGGAAAGACAAAGGCACTGTTTTTAAAAAAATCTACCAGGCAGCAACAGTGCAATTACAGTGGAGGTAGCATGTGCTCAATATCTCTTTGGTGGTGGAGTTGATTTGAAGATTGCATGCAAGGCAGCAATTGTTTTCTGTTATCTGCAATTTTAGGCTTATCAAAAAGTCTTAGGATTTTTCTTTCTTTCTCTCTGCAATGTGGTGGAGCTGAAATGAAATGGCAAAGTTTACTGTTTAATGGTGAAAAAAGCCATACAGATCCCCCCACATAAACAAATCTACACACAAACATCCATTTGTTAGAGATTATGAGTGAAGCTAATTTATTAAAGGTTGACGTGTTACTGCACAAATTTCCTCACAGTGCTTTTTATTTTATCAGAAATACCAGAAATGCAAACAGAGACATACACAAATGCATAAAAGCAATTAATGATAACTGAGCTTTTGGAACGGAGTGCCTGAGGGAAAAAAGATAAAGTGACTCTGCCTTGTTGTTGTTGTTGTTTTGGACACAGTCCTCAGGCTTCATTAGTCTAAGCGTCTGAGTTAACCCAACTGATCGAACAGAGTGCCGTCTTCCCCCCGAGGACAAACAGCCTCCCGGAGGCCTGGTCAGTCCACAGTTGCCCTTCCCTCTACAGTCGCCTCCCTCCTTCTATGAACCCCACCTCCCTCTTACACCCCCCTCCCTCCCCTTTTTACAATTGCTTCTGTCCTTCTGCTACCCCCCTACACAAAACACACACACACACACACACACACACACACAAATACCCACTGCTTCTACAACTGCTGACCCACCCAGCATACAGTTCCCCCCACTTCTACAATCCACCCCTCAGTTATTATATGCGAGTTGCTGTTCATGATACTCTTGTTACTCATATGATACTGTAACCCCCCCCTTGGGCAGAGCTGGGGACAGCGTGCAAACACACACACACACACACACACACACACACACACACACACAGGCTAGGCTTGTGAGAGGAGAACACCTTACAGAAACGCCAGACTGGATCAATTCGCAAGCCTGGGCCCTGGCAGCAGCACGACAGTCCCTGCCTAACATGAGTGACAGAGATGGGAGAGAAGGGGGGAGGGGGGGTATATCCCAAAGGCACAGGGGAACAGGTAAAAAAAAAAAAAACACAACCACAAAAAAAAATTTCTCATGTTCCATTTTCAAGATGACTTACCCTAAAAAATGGCCTCATTACTATTAGCATTTTCTAAACATTGGCTCCCTATTTTTCTGGCACAATAAACACAAAAAGCAACCCTGAAATGATAATTGGAATTTATTATAATGAGAACACCTCAAATGAAAACAGCATTTCACAGCTTTAATTTGAAGATAAAGAGCCTTAGAAGGACAAATATTTTCCTATAAGGCTGAGTCTCTTCACACATTCAAAACCTTCCTATCACCCGGCTTTGGTCAGGTCCTCAAACACCGCAGTGGGGCAAATTAGCATGGAAAGTTGCTTCAGCTGCTCTGTCAGAGGTCACTGCGCACAAAAAAAACGCAAGTAATTTGAATGTCTCCTGTGTTAGCCAAGTAGAACCGCTTCCTATTCACGGCAGCAAAGTGAGCCGGTATGCAGAAAACACAGCTTTCTGCTTTCAATGCTTTCTGCTCGTTTGTTTGTTGTTTGGGCGATTCAAATGAATGCAAATGCGCACCCAAGACATCCGAGAGCAGCCGCTATTATGTAAAAATCGCCGCGGCCGACAGTCATAAATCTATAAATCTCAATATTGTGATTCAGAGGTTCCGTCCTTTTTTCCCCCACCATCCCCATCAGGTGGGAAGCGCATACATCAAGCTGGAGATTATCGTAACGTCGACCTCCACTCCTGTAATAGAGCGTTCTCAGATGCAATCATCGCCGTCTCACCTCTGTGCTGGCGAGGCAAGGTTGCAGCGGGACAGACATGGGCTGCCGCCACAAGGGGGTGGAATGGCGTTCCCAAAAGACCAAACTTACGTGACCACAGAAATGTTGAAGCCGAAAAAGCGGAGGCTGCAGTGTGCACTGGTGGTTAAAATGCTGCTCTTGTGACGAGGTGGGTGTGGTTTACATTCCCTCGGCCTGCAGACACTATCTTCAAACCCTGTATTTTCTCACAACAAAAGATTTCTCTTTTTAGGATTCTTGATCTTAAAATAGATTAATTTCCTTAGAAGTGATCACTTGAGAAAAAAAGGGCCAATCGAGGAAAGAAAGGCTCACATGTTTCCTAAAATACATGATTTTGCCTCTCATTTCAGGAATTCCTTTCTCACAGATATCTGCCAAAAAATCCTGAAATCCTAAACATATACCAGTAAAAGGGGAGCTGAATATTTCTGCCTATGGGGACCAAATATCACACAGATCCTTATTAAGCAGATACTCTTGGAAGGAAAAAATATAAACAATTGACCTTGAGGTGCTCCAGTTAAAATTATTATCTAAAGCTCTTTCGACGAGTGCACTGTAGAATATGAACACATCATACCAACCTATGCAAGCACATCACCCAAGCAAATAAACAAAGTGATATGAAGGCACTGACATACCAAATGCGGCCCACACATTCACTCATGTCAGCACGCAGGGTAAGTGTGTCAGGGTAAGTGTGCCACGCACACACACGCTCATGTCAGCATAGAGCGTCAGCGTCAGTGTAAAAGCACCTCTGACGACTCGGACAGATCCCCATCTCCGTCTGTCCTGCTGCATCCAGCCCGGGCCTCCGTCCTGTCACTCAGGGCGACCTTGGCAACAGATCCAAATTAAAGCCCCATTCATTACGCGGCGCTCTTCATTACCGCCTGTGCAGGCGTGTGATGGCACAAGGACGGCCTCTCCGCACCGCTGTCCTTTACGCGCGCTGATCCCTGGAGCGAGGAAGACGGAGGGAGAAGTTTTCGACGGGATGCCGTCAACCCCCCCGCTCCCGGGGGGCCATATATCTTCAGACGGCCATTTGCGCCCACAGACAAGAGCCGGATGATTTCTGAGCTTTTAAAGCCGTTTTCTATCCAGATCAATGAGCACAGGAGTGTGGAGCGGTGACCAGATTACCACCCCCCAACACCCAAAAAATATATATATTCCCCCACATGACCCCGTCTGGACACAGAAAATATTTTACAAAATTGCCACGGATATAACAAATCCTCTCGTAAATAGAGGATTACCAATTAAGCATAACATAGCTGTGCACTCATTATGAGACACAGATTCGCTTTTAACTACCCAGAACAACAGTAATGAGTAATACATTTTACATCTGATGAGGACAGGGATAGCTGAAACAGTCTCCATTTGCTGTTCTGCACAGCACTTATCCTCCAAGTTGTTTGTAGTATTATTTTAATTGGGGACATGAGGGCCACCCGATTCCACTGTGGGACATTACTGCTTCACTAGCTCAGCCAGTTATTTATCCTGCATTGCTCCAGTGCCAGGTGAAAACAGTGCGTGCCGGGGTGGTTTCAGGTCTATCAGCTGTTGTTGGATGTGCACTCTTGCTTTAATATATGATATTAAATAAGATTAATTAGGCCCAGTTATGTTTTACAACGTACCCTTCCTCTCTCCCATGGTAAATTTTCACCTAGTGTTATTGTCACATTAAATGTCATACTAAATCATAATAAATCAAAATGTCCAGCTATAATTCCTGCATGTTTAATACACATGACATTGGACAAAAGGTTGTTCGAAGAAGTATTTTTTTTTCTGTTCAAGGTTGCGTTCAACCTTTACCAAGGTTAAATGCTTAGCTGAGCCCTTGTTCAAAAATGCAGACAGCTGCAGCATAGGCCAGCAAACAATAGTCCATTTAAAGTAAAGTGTAACTGAAGTATATTTGAAGAAAAAAAATCCACATATTTTTGGAAGGTTATTATTGTTATACACATACTTTTCCACTCTGTATTAAAATTATGTATGTATGAATGTGCTGGATTCCCAAACAGAAAAATATCAATACAACAGTATAGTATAGTAACAACTACACCACAGTGCCAGTACAATTCATCTCTTCAATGCAGACCTCCAAACTGAGAGATACTGGGTGTGGTATTCAAAGTCTTTTCTATGACCTGTCTGGGCAACGCACCCACTCATACCACACTATGACAGGGGACAGTGGTCTGCCTGAGACTGAGGTGCTAACTGGATGCTGTCTGACTTCACCTGCAGTAAAGGCCCAAACCTATACCCCTGAGAGATGGCTCCGCAGCCAATCACAGCCTCCTGCGTGCTGTGTCAACTTGGCGGCGAAACAGAGAGAAAACATTGAATAAATAACACCCAGTCCATCCTGGCGAGCTCAAGTGGAGCCAGCCTGGTTCTCTTGCCATGTTTGTAACTGGATTATAAGCCATCCATTTCACCCCCACCCACACACATAGCTATAACACCATGCTCAGGTGCTCAGGGAGTGTGTGTACGTCAACACTGGGTAGCAGTATGGTGTTGTTGTTAAGGATCTGGGCTTGTAACCCAGTGGCTGGTGGTTTTATTCTCAGATAGGGCACTGCCACTGTATTTTCACTCCAGGCAAAGTCCAGGTGCAGAAATGAATAATATGTAAGATATGTGAGTGGCATCATCTAAGCAAGTCAGTTTTTGTGAATGTACCAGTTTATTTCAAGCTTCAAATTTCTTACGGTATTCCTCCACCATGTCAGAGAAAATGGCTAAAAAGCACGAGTATGAAATCGTTCCTGTCAAACTGAAGGTCTCACACCTCTTTATCCTTTTTGTAGCTGCTGTCTGGAGGAAAAAAAAACCCCTCTCCCAAAGCTTTACTGTTAGCTCCCCAGAGCTTTCCCTCCATCAGCCTGGCTTACAGACATTTCAGATCCAACATATCAATTTGGGAAGAGGTTCCCTTTTGTATCAAAACTTCTGCAGGAGCAACATCCAAAAACAGCCAGTGCGAAACTCAACCAAAAACCCTTGCTGAAAATGGCTTTTGATAATGGAGGGGTCTGGGTAGGCTTGGGTAGGCATATGTAGGCGTGTGTAGGTGTGTTCCTGTATGAGTGTGTGTCTGTGTGCATGTGTGTGTGCCTTTAAGAGCTGTTGCAGTGAGTGTACCCCTGGCAAGAAGGAGTCTATTTACAGTGAGTCACTTCACCTCTCCGTTTCCCAGTGCTGTGTTTAAAACCGTAGCGGGTCTATTAATAGCGTCGTCGCCTGATCTCTCGTTAGAGAGGAGACTGCATACGAACCATGCCATCTTCTGGCTGCTCGGCCACAGCAAAGAGAGAGAGAGAGAGGAAGAGAGGGAGCGAGAGAGGGAGAGGGAGAGAGAGAGACAGAGGGAGGGAAGGAGTGAGAGAAGGAGGGAGGGAGTAAGACAGAGAAAGGGACAGGAGAGGGAGGGAGAGAGCAACAGAGAGAGGGAGGGAGAGAGACTGAGAGAGAGATACACTGAAAGGAGCACACTGCATTAACTAAACCAGCACAGGGAGAATAAGTCAACACAGCCACGCGAGACCACCTGAGATCTCATTTCCATTTTCCTTTTTCAGTTTCTCTGGACGTCTGAGGAAGACGAACACAGAAATCACAAACCTCATTATGTTGCTTTACTCTTACCTACAACTGGCCCAAACACATCACATGGGGTGTCTAGACCAATGAGAGGAGTGTGCGCAAAGCAAAAACTCCATTGTTCTGCCTCTGGCACACATTAACACCAGCATGTGATATAACCTGACAGGAGAGCACAATCCCCCATAGCCCCACCCCACCTCCACTGCTGGTGAAATGCACCTCAAACTGTAACATTTTCAGGCTCATAGCTTCATACTGTCATACTCCTTTAGGATACAGCAGCAGTTTGACATACAGGAGAGGGTCGGAGGCACAAAGAGGATGGGGTGGTATGGCTCAGGGTCGCCCTATTTTGTGGCGGTGGATCAACTGTAGC